>NC_090443.1:119480604-120082189 GCF_031143425.1 Pleurodeles waltl | reverse complement strand
CTGGCTTTGCGACTCCAGGTGACTTTTCTGCAGGAGGCTGGGCCTGATGCTGGTCTTGTGGCAGCTGTGGAGCCTGTGGACAGTGTAGAAGAGGAGGCAGAAGAAGATGTAGACAACCGAAACATCATCATGCAATACTTCCAGTGAGACACAGCTAAGAGGATGGAACTGCTTCCCACATCTCATACTATTGTAGGACCTAGCATAAGTCTGCCTTTTTCACTCTGTGTATGGACCCTGACTTGCCACTTTGGCTTTCCATTTCACAGATCTGGGTCCCAATTTGTGCCCTCTGCTATGTTTACTCCTGGCCTACAGCTGTGTAACATTGGTATGTGAACAAGTACATTGACATTGCTATATTTCAGAGATGTTGCAATTACACATTTGTGAAAGCACAGACTGACTCCAGATTGTTTGGTGATTCAAGGGTGTTTATTTCTGTGCTAATAAGTGGAGGGGGTGTGAAATGGGCTGGGGTGATGGTGGAGGAATGTCCATGGCAGAGTCCAGTCTCTTGGTCTCACAGGTGCATTGTCCAATGGGGCATAGGAAGGGGAGCAATGGCAGTTTAAGGTGGACAGGGTGACAAAGTGGGACAGAAGGGTGACATGCACAAGGGTTTTATTTCCTGGCGGGGGTCTTGACAATGTTCTTGTTCCTGGATCTCAGGGACCGTTTGCGGGGTGGTTCTCCTTCTGCAGGCGGTGCCTGCTGTCCACTAGCGCCGGCGGAGGTGGAGGGCTGTTCATCGTCCAGGCTAGTGTCAGGGGCCCGTTTGTGTCCCACTCTGTCCCTCATGGTGTTGACAAGGTCTGCCAGCACCCCTGCAATGGTGACCAGGGTGTTGTTAATGGACTCCCTGATCCCCAGGTAATGTTCCTCCTGCAGCCGCTGGGTCTCCTGAAACTTGGCCGGTACAGTGTCCATGGTCTCCTGGGAATGGTGGTATGCAACCATGATGTTGGAGAGTGACTTGTGGAGTGTCGGTTCCCTGGGCCTGTCCTCCCCCTGTCGCACAGCCGTCCTCCCAGCTTCCCTGTTATCCTGTTATCATGTGCCTCTGTCCCCTGAACCGTGTGCCCACTGCCACTGACCCCAGGTCCCTGATTTTCTTGGGTTGGTGGGTTTGCCTGGGTTCCCTGTAGTGGTAGACACACTGCTGATTGACGTGTCCTGGGGACAGAGGGATGGGCCTGCTGGATGGGTGCCGTGCTGGTGTTTCCTGAGGGGGGAGGGTCTGTGGTGGCTTGTGACAGTGACGGGGAACCGAATGTCCAGAGGTCCCTGATGGGCCAGGCTGGTCATCTTGATCCTGGCGTGCAGAGCTGCTGTCATCACTGTGGGCCTCTTCTGTGGGGGGACTGGATATGTCTGGCACCTCCTGTCCGGTGACGTTGGGTATGGGTCCTGTTGGGGTGTAAATACATAGTATTAGTATCTGTGTGTGCCATCTTGTGCATTGGGTGAGGTACCCTCTACTCCCATGCTTGCATCATTGTGTTTGCCTTTTGTGATAGTTGGTTGGGGTCTGTGTGGGTATCTGTACTGGACATGCTTTGGAGACGGTGGTCCGTGCATAAGTGTTGCATGGAGGGCCTTCTTATGTGGGTTGTGATAGTGGGACATATGTGAGATGATGGAGTGATGGGAGTGAGGGTAAGGGTGGGGGTATGTGATGGCATGCAGGTGGGTTGTGGGGGATATGGTAATAAAGATATGTCTTACCAGAGTCCAGTCCTCCAGCTACTCCTGCGAGGCCCTCAGGATGCAGTATTGCCAAGACTTGCTCCTCTCATGTTGTTAGTTGTGGGGGAGGAGGTGGGGGTTCACCGCCAGTCCCCTGTACAGCAATCTGGTGTCTGGATACCACTGAACGCACCTTCCCCCCTAGGTCGTTCCACCTCTTCCTGATGTCATCCCGTGTTCTTGGATGCTGTCCCACTGCGTTGACCCTGTCGACAATACTCCGCCGTAGCTCCATCTTCCTAGCAATGGAGGTGTGCTGCACCTGTGATCCGAAAAGCTGTGGATCTACCTGGATGATTTCCTCCACCATGACCCTGAGCTCCTCCTCTGAAAACCTGGGGTGTCTTTGAGGTGCCATGATGTGGTGTGGGTGATGTGTGAGGTGCTGTCTGTTGTGATGTGTGGGCTGATGTGTTGGTGTGTGTTGTTTGAGGTGCGTGGATGTTGTATGGGTGATGGTGTTGTGTGTCTGTGGATGCTGGTGTTGTGTTTGCTAATCTCTCTCTCTTTGCTTCTTCCCAAAAATTTGTTGTAAGGGTTTGTGGGTAATGTGGGTGTGTGTTTTATAGTGTTGTGGGTGTGTGGGTGTGGTGTGTGTATGTGTATCAGGTGTGTGTATTTTGAATTGTCCAATGTAGTTGTGTTTTGTAAATGTATGTATATTTTGAGCACGGCGGGGTGTATCGCCAATAGTTTACCTCGGTTGAAAGACCACCGCGTTGATTCGTGGGTCGTGATAGTGTGGGTGTATTCTTGTTGGCGTGACAGTGTAGGTTTAGGTATCGCCAGTTTATCACTGACCTTTGGTGTGGTGGACTTGTGTGAGTGTCTGTATTGTGGCGGATTCTGAGATGTGGGTCGTAATACCTGTAGCGGAATTCCGCCGCCTCAACGGTATGTTGGCGGTCTTCAGCAAGGCGGAAAGCGGGATTTACCGCCAGGGTTGTAATGAGGGCCATTGTCATTTATTTTTCTCAACTCCTGAACAATTCGAACCTTCCCACATGGTTTCTTCAAACCCATTATTGGTGAATTTCATGGGCTGCTCAGCACCTCTTTCAAAACTCCCTGCTTCACAAAATATGCAATAATCTGATCCACTTTCATCAGGACATCTTGTGGCATGTTGTACTGTGGAAGCTGCAGAAACACTGCATTGGGCTTCAAGGTAACCTTAATCGGCTCCACTCCCTTGATCAACCCCACTTCTTTCCCTGTCAAATCCCATTTCTTTCACTGTGCCCTGCAAATCAAAATGAAGCTCTCTCACTGTGAACATTGGAGAAACTAAATCAAGGGGTACTCCTCATTTGTAGTTTTGCACTCGGTCTCTGGGGCGGGGTCTTCCTTATCATCACTATTTGTCTAGATCTCAATTCCATAGTTTGAACAAGTAACCAGACACCTTGTCTTACAAAACAAGTTCCTTCCCAGTAGGTTACCGGACTCGAATCGCAGACCACAAACTTATGCAGTCCCTGGAAATTGCCAATCTCAACTTGCACTGGATCTGTAATCGGATTAGTCAAAAACTGATTTGCAGCCCCCACAACCTGAACTGTTCGACCTGAAAGGGGCAGATTCTGAATTTCGGCACTTCTCACTGTAGAGCGTGTAGCTCCTGTGTCCACCAGAAATGAGACTCTGTAACCTATTACCTTTCCCCTCACATAGGGTCTTCTCTGATCTACTTCTGAAGAAGTCACAAGCACACATAGCTGCTCATCGGAACTGTCACTTATCCAGTCACCATTTATTTCATTCTCACTGTGTAACGGGAATCGGTGTACTGTGCTACTACTTCTGTCTTGTCTCTGACATGTGACCTGTTGAGAAAGCATTATCTGTTGCAGCTCCATCAGGGGTTGAGGTATATGCATTTTCTGTCTAGGTACCATGGGAACCTGCTGCTGCATTGGCTGCAACTGTGATACTTGTGCACTGGGCATTTGCATCTGCTGCATGGGCTGGAAATTTTGCACTTGATTCACATTATTCGGAAAATTTGGATTTGGACCTCTCCTTTTTGGTCCTCTCACATTTTGAAATGTATTGATGTCATTACCTTGCTGAACAACACCCTCTTGTACAATCATCAGACACTCCCACTTCCAGTGTCCTGCGGCTCCACAAATATGACACGGCAATAGCTTCTTCATCCCCTGCACATCATTCTGAACCACTACAATATCCAAATCTGGTCCATGACTCATATTACCTCCACGACCCCTACCTCTCATCTGAGGCTGAAACATGACATTTCCCTGCTGCTGTGGCATCTGTTGCACAAAATTCCCTTGCACTCCTGTTTGGGCTGCCTTAATCTGCATCACCATCGCCTTCTCTTTCAGCTTTTTCTGTTTCAACTCAATTTCATCAGTACAGTATTTCGCATACTGCAACACCTCATCAATCGACTTTGCTTGCCAGCAAATCAAATGACTCCTAATCATCTGGCCTATCTCAGGTCTCAATCCTTCCACAAATCTGAACACAAAATGCAACATGTCTTTCGGCTCAATTGCTTGCCGCTATACTCCTTGAACGCCTTCAACAATCTCTCATAGTACGCATGTATCAACTCCCTTACTTCCTGCACTGTCCTATCGATCCTCTGTCAATCAATATTTTTGGGTGAAATCCTTGCCTTCAGGAACTCAATCACCTTATAGTAATATTTCATTACCTCAGGAGAAGGTGCACCTGTATTCTTATCTCTCTCCGGTTCACTTGTTGGCCAATCTACAGCTCTCTTAGACTCAACCCACAAGTCAGCTGGAACTACTATCTCAAGTAGGGTGTTCAAGTCCTCCCATAAACACTTTGCACGTTTCACAAACCAGTCTGTCTGCTGATACCACTCTACTAGCTTCTCCCTGAATTTCTGATAATCACTCATAAATGACAGAATGTCACTCCTACTCCAAGGAACATGACCAAAATTTCCCCCTGGAATTTTCCTCATAAGTAAAATCTTCACTGGATCCTTGTCCTGCTGTACATTCTCAATTACCTCGGAAGAATCTCTTTTCTTCTTGTCTCTTTGCTTTACCCCTCTGCCTTCCCACTTCTCTAAAGCTCCCCAGACCTGAGCACTCTGCAATAAGTCTTTAAGGTGCGCTTCATTCCAGCTGACCTCATGTGTACAAAATCTTTTGCCTCGAAATCTATTCTGTAACTTCTCTTCAAATGCTTTGTTTTCTCAATTTCTATGCCATGTTTTTCCACCAAATCTGTTAATCTCTGATGCACCTTGCTTACCTCTCTTGTAATCCTTGGGCACAAATATCTAAACTTTGCCTTTGTGTAAGACTCTAATCTATTTACTCCCATTGTCCCCTCGACTAATTCACCCGCTTCCATGCTCAATCTGACACAATTCAATTGCTTCTCACTTAAGAGGTATTCTGTGGGGTATTCAGCTTGTCTAACCATTCAGTCAACTGCTGAGCTGTCAGTCCCTGTAACAAAACTTTACTCGCTTGAACCTGTGGCACCTGCTGTACCAATGCACTCGGTGTCTGCAGTGTCAATAATTTCATGCTTCGACCTGCATTTGGTCTAGCCACGGCATCTGGAAGTGCAACAAGTGGACTAAGATCTAACAGTGATCTCGATCCATCAAAGGTTTGACCCACGGAAGAAACTACCTGAACTTGTTCACTTAGTCCCCTCCTCATTAGACTCTGAGAAATTGCTGCTTGTTCGCTCGTAATTGGCTTCTTCTGTGCAAATATTGGTACCGCTGGAGCAACAGTAATCGGCAGCAATATTGCATCTGGTGCTGCTCTGACATCTGTACTCTGTGGGAGAGTGACTCCCATACTCTGATTCATTACTGGAGTCACGTCTGATTGTGTCCCTGTAATTGGCGTAAATCTCGGCATTACCTGCGGCTGCACTTGGGTCAACAAAATCGGAGTAGGTTCAGTCTGGACCAGCATTGGTCTCGGAACCACTTGCTCCGTAGGTACCACTAAGTTCAAAGTCTTCACTAAAATAGGCACATCAGGATAAATTCTCTGCATCGGTGGCGGCTGCATCTGCGCTTGAATTACAGGAGTAGTCAGCACATTAGGACTACCTTGCACAGCACTCTCTGTAAGGCTAGCATTAACCTGTACCGAACTCCCAGTCCTTGTCGCCTGTGCTGGGGCTGTTGGATCAGCACTAGTACTCGGACCATTCTCATGTACCGCATATGGTGGTGGTCGGTCTCTCAGTATCTGTGTAACAAGATCTTCGGCCTCTGAGTCCTCCTCTACAATGGAAGATCTTTTAGCCTTACTCTCAGATGGACTTTTATTAGTTTTTCTAGTTACTTTCTTTCCTTCCGTCTCATCCTCCTGTGTAATAGCTGGAAACAACTTAATATCATGCAAAGTCACTGATCTCCATTCCTTCTGTTCCCAGTCCCATCTCGCTTCCGCTAAAGATTTTTCTACTCTCCTCATTCTTTTCTCGAATTTCAACTGCTGTTGCTTTCTACCTACCAGCCCCCAAACTGCTAATGCCTCAAACTGTGCTGGTCTCGAAAGGGGCTGAGACTCATATAGCGCCATCTGCAACTGCTCCAAAATCCTCAAATTGAACGTCCCATTCTTAGGAAATGCTACACTCCCATTTTTCTCTGTCAACCTGCACCATTGCTTTAAACAAAAACATGGCGTGACGCCTCTCTCCTCCATTACAGTGTAAGCCGGTGTACCCTCTGGCGGTGTAGGCTCTCCTACACTCGTTCTAATGTATGGCTATCCCCTTAGGGCAATTTTCAACACCTTGAAAAACTTCATCTTTTCTACTTTTGTTTATTCAAAATCAAATCAGGAAATTGCTTACTCTCAAGATTCCTTTCACCCACGTTCTCAACCAATTGCCTCTCATGGACAGCTGCCAATCCGTGCGCGACCCTTCTCACTAACCATCCTATCCCAGCGTGACTCCAATTACTTCACACTGACACGTACTGCGACTGACAAAGTCTTGCGGATCGTCCTCCCAAACTTCGATTCACACAAACTAATGCAAAATATTGCGAGCACTAATCAAAAATCAAAACCCAAAACAAATCTGCTGGTGTACTACAGGAAAGGTACACAATCGCTTCAGAAACCTTACGGATTTTCACTAATGGCCTTTTTGCACATGCAGCTATTCCTCTTTCTTGGTCTCCCAGATTCGCAAGCAAAATTCGACCCGCAAATTTTACTCTCAACTGATCAATGGGTCTGTCCTGGTGCACAAAGGACTCGCCAAATCTCAATTTAAATTTGCTCTCGCCCACTTTAACTCCCACACCGACTTGTTGACCACACCCGATCAACCTATTAAACCAGACAGATTCCAACATATAACCAAGTGTCTCATACACTTTTCAATACACTCCGGAGTCTTAGACCACACAGGGTCCGTACATCAACAGCCACATGGACAATTTTTTAGCACAAAGCGCCACACACATGTGAAGTTTGACGACTTTCCTATTCTCATACTGCAGGGCACGCACACTATTACTAAAACTTCATCTGGAGTACGCACACTCCCTAAAATCCTCACATACGTTACAATTCACCTGCGATTTGCATAAGCTGTGCAAGCGCAACCTATCTCTCTCACTCTATCACTAGGACGCCAGGAACATACCTAACACCACTAGCAAGATTCAGGATCTGGGAAAGTCATTTCTAGGCTTAAGGGCACATCATTTTCTCTCCAATTATCATTTTGAAAACAAAATCCAAATCCCCAAAATACACTGAATTCTGAACAGATCAATCTCTATTACCATAACTAGAGACACCTTGTAGGAGGCTGGCCTGGCTTATAGTGGGTACCTGATGGTACTTACACCTTGTGCCAGGTCCAGTTTTCCCTTATTAGTATTGTTCTAGCAGCTATGGGCTGATAGAGGTAGCTATAGCAGAGCAGCTCAGGCTGAACTAGGAGACATGCAAAGCTCCTACTATACCACTTATATCATGTAGCACTATATCATAAGAATCACAATACTCAGAGTTACTAAAAATAAAGGTACTTTATTTTAGTGACAATGTGTCAGAAATATCTCACAGGATATACTCCCTTAGGAGGTAAGTAAAATACACAAAATATACACACAAACCAAAATCAGGTAAGTAAACAGTTAGAAAAGTAGTGTAAACACTGTAGAATACAATAGGATGCAATAGGCCTCGGGGCAACACAAACCATCTACTAAGAAAGTGGAATCCGAACCACTTAGGGACCCCAGGCCTAGTGTAGTGTGTAGAGGGTCGCTGGGAGTGTAAGAAAACACTAAGGGTGTCCAAGATACCCCACCCCAAGACCCTGAAAAGTAGGAGTAAAGTTACCCTACTTCCCCAGAAACACACTAAAGTCGTGATAGGAGATTCTGCAAAGACCACCACTGCTAAGCAGTGAAGACGGATTCCTGGACCTGAGGACCTGCAAAGGAAGGGGACCAAGTCTAAGAGTCACAAAAGTGTACAAGGGGGGCAGGAGCCCACTAAACCCCGGATGAAGGTGCAAAATGGCTGCCTCTGGGTGGAAAAAGCTGAAGATTCTGCAACGGAAGATGCCAGGAACTTCTCCTTTGCACAGAAGATGTCCCACAGCGTGCTGGAGGATGCAGAGTTGTTTCCACGCAGAAAGACTACAAACAAGCCTTGCTATCTGCAAAGGTCGTAGTTGAAGAAAATGGGTGCTGCCCGGGCCCAGGAAGGACCAGGAGGTCGCACCTTGAAGGAGGAGACAGATGCGGTGCTCAGCAATACAGGGAGCCCATGCAGAAGCAGGCAGCACCCGCAGCAGTACTTGAACATGGGTTCGAGAAAACTGAGCACAGTGGTCGTCTCAGCACTACAAAGGAGGGTCCCACGATGCCGGTGGTCAACTCAGCGAGTTGAGCATGCAGGACGGAGTGCTGGGGATCTGGGCTGTGCTGTGCACGAAGGATTTCTTGCAAATGTGCACAGAAGCCCTAGCAGCTGCAGTTCATGCAGTACACAGGATTACTGTCTGGTGTGGGAAGGCAAGGACTTACCTCCACCAAATTTGGACAGATGGACCACTGGACTGTCGGGGTCACTTGGATCCAGGGGATGATGCGACGGGACCCAGAGGACCGGTGAGGCAGAAGTTCGGTGCCTGCGTTAGCAGGGGGAAGATTCAGTTGACCAACAGGAGATTTCTTCTTTGCTTCCAGTGCAGGGTGAAGGCCGACAGCCCCCAGAGCATGCACCACCAGGAAACACTCGAGAAAGCCGGCAGGATTAGGCACTACAATGTCGCTGGTAGTCTTCTTGCTACTTTGTTGCAGTTTTGCAGGCGTCCTGGAGCAGTCAGCGGTCTATCCTTGGCAGCAGTCAAAGAGGGAGATGCAGAGGAACTCTGGTGAGCTCTTGCATTTGTTATCTAAAGAGAAGCCCACAGGAGAGACCCTAAATAGCCCTCAGAGGAGGATTGGCCACCTAGCCAGGTAAGCACCTATCAGGAGGGGTCTCTGAAGTCACCTGCTGGCACTGGCCGCTCAGAGGCCTTCATTGTGCCCTCACACCTCTTCATTCAAGATGGCAGGGGTCTGGGACACACTGGAGGAGCTCTGGGCACCACCCCTGGGGTGGTGATAGACATTGGAGTGGTCACTCCCCTTTCCGTTGTCCAGTTTCGCGCCAGAGCAGGGGCTGGGGGATCCCTGAACCGGTGTAGACTGGCTTATGCAAGGAGGGCACCATCTGTGCCCTTCAAAGCATTTCCAGAGGCTGGGGTAAGGCTACTCCTCCCCAGCCCTTAACACTTATTTCCAAAGAGAGAGGGTGTAATACCCTCTCTCAGAGGAAATCCTTTGTTCTGCCTTCCTGGGACTGGGCTGCCCGGACCCCAGGAGGGCAGAAGGCTGTCTGTGGGTTGGCAGCAGCGGTAGCTGCAGTGAAAACCACGAGAGCTGGTTTGGCAGTACCCGGGGTCCATGCTGGAGCCCTGGGGATGCATGGGATTGGCACCCCAATACCAGATTTGGCATGGGGGAACAATTCCATGATCTTAGACATGTTACATGGCCATATTCGGAGTTACCATTGTGAAGATACATATAGGTATTGACCTATACATAGTGCATACGTGTAATTATGTCCCGCACTCACAAAGTCCGGGAAAATTGCCTTGAACTATGTGGGGCATCTTGGCTAGTGCCAGGGTGCCCTCACACTTAGTAACTTTGCACCTAACCTACACCAAGTGAAGGTTAGACATATAGGCGACTTATAAGTTACTTAAGTGCAGTGTAAAATGGCTGTGAAAAAACTTTGACGTTATTTCACACAGGCTGCAGTGGCAGTCCTCTTGTAAGAATTGTCTGAGCTCCCTATGGGTGGCAAAAGAAATGCTGCAGCCCATAGGGATCTCCTGGAACCCCAGTACCCTGGGTGCCTAGGTACCATATACTAGGGAATTATAAGGGTGTTCCAGTGTGCCAATCAGAATTGGTAAAAATGGTCACTAGCCTGCAGTGACCATTTTAAAGGCAAAGAGAGCATAAGCACTGATGTTCTGATTAGCAGAGACTCAGTGACACAGTTAGGCACCACACAGGGAACACATTCAGGCCACAACTATGAGTATTGGGGTCCTGGCTAGCAGGGTCCCAGTGAGACATATAAAACACACTGACAAATAGGGTTTCCACTATGAGCACTGAGGTCCTGGCTAGCAGCATCCCAGTGAGACAGTAAAATCACCCTGACATATACTCACAAACAGGCCAAAAGTGGGGGTAACAAGGCTAGAAAGAGGCTACCTTCCTACACACCTGTCCATCAATCTCTTACTACAACTCTTAACACCTGTCACTCCGTTCTAGACACCTACAGCAAGCTCCTAAAAGACAATCCATCAATGTACTACCATAACTGGTAGCGTCTGAACACCTATGGCAAACTCTAAAAGAGACAAACCATCAGTCTGCTACCATAACTGTTGGCGCGTCGGTCCTTAATAAGTAAACTTACAAGGGGACGTGTATAGGTTGATGAACCTTTTGACTCGTTGAGGATGATATTACCAGAGTCAGTAATTATCACACACCATGACTGAAAGATTATGAATAACCACACCTTTAGTAAGGTTTAGTAAGTTTTTTTGCCTTATATTAACAATGCTGAAGTCATTTATATTAATCTCAAAATCATGTGAAACACATATAAGTACAATACTGGTTGACCAAAATGACGGAAGAAACGCAATCTAATCAAGGCTTGAATCACAACGCATTCTAAAGCAATGATGCAGATCAATAGCAAAATCAGCTGCAAAGAAGTAATAAGGTACATAGGATTCAGCAAGATAACTTGTCAAACATTAGTATGAAATCCGTCAGTCATTATATGAATAACCTCAACTAGCCTCAGATTAGCATCAGCACGTTGGGCTTCATGTAAAACAAATTAGAACACAAATTTAGAAACCATCTTGCTAGGGGACTATCAAAACAGCGCAGTTGGTACCTAGAAAGAAAAGGCAAAAAAATACAATTCAGTCACATTGTCATATCTACCTATCCACGGTATGGGTCAGCAAGCAGAATCAATCTTTGTCCTCAGGTCATCAATCGATCAGCATAACATCAGGCTCTCAGAGAGTATGAGCCCAATGACAGAATCTCGAGTCTCTTCTTCTCAATATCGCATCATAAATCAGAATAAGGTCTGCCTAAAATCTGAATAATTCTCTTCTGTTGTGTTGTTAAATCTAAGTCACCCAAACTATCCCCTAATTCCCTATTGATCAATTAATCGTACGTTTATACGCTACCCAAGAACATTTCTATACCAAATCTGTGAATTCTAATATTTTGCTCTTCACACACAGTTGATAGGTCCGCTTTACGATTGCATCTTCGTCTCCAGTCAGTGTCTTCATTGTTCGCGTCCTGGGAAAGTACATCTCACACACATTACACAAAGCTTATTACAATTTTAGAGACATCATCTCCTGTTAGTTGGTTCTCATAGAACGCTTCTACTAAGCACTTTTACAAGACAATGAACATTTTGTAGTTTAATTCACCCCATCAGCATTTTTATTAAACGCTAAGAAATACAGCTTCTGCATGAAGCCTGCCAAAACTAGGCCAAGACACTCGCTAAGTTAAGGCCTACAATTAATAAGCTAAAGCATACTCCATAACCCTTAATATGACATATTACTACATTACTCTAATACATTTTCAATATTTCATAAGTGTTAATAATTAATTAGTACATTTCGTGAACACTGGTGGCCATTCTCCGAGGTCACATTTTCCAAACGTGTGCATTATTTCTCTACGTTATTCATTTTTTACATAATTCATTATTCAACATACATAAACACTCATTAATAAATATATTTCTAATTAAGACACCTGCTTCAGCACACTTAACAATCTAGAAGACCTAGCTCCTAAATCCATCTAACATGCATATTCAAATATTTATGATAATTTGTATTGTTAATCTACATTTTTCACTCTTTGTAATTTTGCCTTTCTTTTACTCTTTCCCTATGTCTTAACCTAAGTCACCCGCAGAGACTTCATCCATTCAGATAACAGTGGCTTTGGGGATAGTCGGGGCACAGAGTATACCGTCCCTTCAAAAGGGTGCTATAGAGGTATAGTTACCTTAAGACGTAGTACTGGTGAATGTGAGAGGAAAGTAAAGCTAGGGGAACACGGGGGGAGTAAGTGTGGAATGTCATCTTTCCCTTCTAACCAGAGAAGTTATTATGTTTGCAAATTTCTTATCAGTAGGTTAATCCTGCTTCAGTAGTATCAAATTGTGTGGTAGAGACTGACTGTGTATCTGGGGCGGACGTCTCAGTCGATGTCACTACTACCTGTGCATGTGGTAGTGAGCTCACATGTATCTGGCATGAGGGAAGAATAAGGTATTGCGGGAGAAGATAGAGGCATTGTAAGGGAACGCAGTCTGGCATTGTTGCCTTCCCGATGTCATTATAGATTGATTATTTAACTTGTCTATAAAAATCCCCTCATCGTTGCTATTATCAGAACCATAATCATCACCACATGCTTCGTTCACTGCAAGGTACAGACCCACCATATTTTAATTCCAGTCCATTCAAACTCCTGTCCCCTGATAAATGTGCTCTACTCATTCTTTCCTCGTGCTAATGGAGGTAAGCAGTAACCTTTCCATTGAGCTGAAGTAACCGTATTACCTTTCTTCAGCATAAGAAACGTTCAGTACTCCAAACTATCGAGATTAACTGCAATGAAAAGGAAGTTTAAGTCTCCCTCGGCTTTTTATATGTTCATATTAACTAGTTGGAATGAGGGAGGAGCAGTCCAGCCCCTCCTCCCACCCTCTCTCACAAAGTCCCTCCCACTCCTCTGCAGAAGAAATGTACCAAGCGGGAGGGATGGGAACGAGTGGGGACTAGAATTGTTCCTCGTCCCTCCCCTTCTAAGCCCCAGTTCCTGGTTCAGTTTCACTCAGCTCTAGTCTCACTATGGTTCTCTGTCCAGGAAAGGGGTAGTTAGTACTGTGGGAGGAAGAAGCTGTGTCTGTGCCCGAGCAAGGATCCAGATGTTGTTTGGGTGTTTTCCCTGGGTGCCAGCCAACCCGGGCCCAAATCCTACACACCGCCCCCATGGACGTTTTGCAATCAGACCCATCCCCTGATGTCTAGTTCGCGGATACCTTCTCGAACCCATTGAAAAAACATGCATGTATGGTACCCTCACACCCTGGTGAACCACAAGAAGACAGATATGGGCCACGTCCTGGCAGGGATACATCCCTCCACGACAGAGACTGAAGTGGATTCTCATGTTTTGGAAGAAGGCTAAAGCGTTCTCTCTGACGTCATGTTAAGCGTGTTCTATCAGCCAACCAATCAGGGTAAGGGAGGGCTGCTTGGCCCATATAGAGTTCTTAAGTTGTACAGAATTAGAATATATAAAAAGCATAACAATGTACTTTGAACAATGATTTAGTCACAAATTAGTGATCTATACTAACTTTGCATAATTAGTTGTTGCTCTGGAATCCCTTATATATTTGGTATTGTCGGACTCCAGGCATTAAGAGCAACATTTCCTTAATTAACTTTCCCAGATTTATTTGTTTCTGTTTGAGAAATGCAACAAAATATTAAACTAGTTGTTAAACAAATTAAAATATTTCCACATGTTTTGTTTTATCTGCAGACTGCACTGGCTGAGTTTGCACTAATACATAGCCCTGAATGTATTAAAGAAACATGTTGTTTGTACGGATGCACAAAGAGGTGTATGTATAAAAAACGTAATGCTGTTTTGTGTGTGTGTGTGTGTAAACATCTCAGAAGTTAGTCTACTCTTCTGCCTAGACAACATGCCCAAATGAAATCTTACTCTGTTGACACCCAGTATGTCATATCTGCTTATTCCTTGTGCACCACAACCATAGCTCACTTCTTGACTGCCAGGTATGTACCTTGTGCACGAGTAATTACTGCTTTTATGCTGTCCACACCATGATTGAGTTTCTCATTGCTCACTACAGGTCCGTGCTTGGAGTGTTCGTGTCCCTCTGGCATCCTGTAACATGGGTGAAATCATGGCTTGCCAAAAAGAATTTGAGGACTGGTGCTGGACATTTGGTCAGTTAGAAGCCCTCTGTGGGGTGTCCCAGATCTTGCAGATGACTTAGGTTCCTTTGTATAGATCCCTGGGAGGATTGGTCGTGTCAGTCGGTAAGAGTTGTGGATGGACTAAGTAGAATTGATAGGGTAAATTCAGACCAGACCCATATTACTGCTATCCCATACCTGCCTTCTGACCATTGCTTATTCTGAAACTTGGAAGTCAAACAGCAAAAGGGTCACAGATAGATCTCTAGTTTCAATACCTTTGAAGCTTGGAGACTATGGAATGCAGGTGTGGTTTCAAGCCATATGGCACCTTTTTCATTGATTTCAGCTTTTCAGTATGAACCTGCTCTTGAATGATGTGGTGCGTTATTCTGCAATCTAGTCGTTGAGTTTGGAAATATATTTAAAGAAAGAATGTTCTAGTTTTGGATGTCAACATAAGCAGAGCCAGTATGACTCACTATGGCATTGATACAAGTCCACATAACCTCACTACACAACCACACTCATTAGATAATTTTTTTCCGGTAGTAGCTTTAGAAGCGAGCATCTGCTTAGAAATTTTGATTCTGATGGTTATACCTAACTTCAGGTTCCTCACCAAATGAATATCCCTAGGTGCCAGAGTGGATCCAGAGTGGATCCAGATTTCGTCAAGCATTTATTCCCATGTGCCGGTAGGTGGTGCCACCTGACTCTGCAGCGGCCACACACCACTGCCAGAAAGACAGCATGAAACACATACACACATACAAGTGCTGCCACTATGCATTATATCTTCCTTTCTGCCCCACCCCTTGGGCTTGGATTTCGGAACGCCGCACCCATCTTTTCTTGTTTTTTTTCCAATGCCTGAAAATTCTCAGAATTGCAACATTGTGCTCGGGAATTATCTCTTCACAAAGACCTCAAGTCATTTTGTGACTGCAGGAAGCAGATGTTGGTTAAGGATGCACACAACATTTGCTTGTGGTGTAGGTTCTTGACATAGCTGTAAGTCTTGCGACAAATGTTCCTTAATGCACATGAAGGTGATCAGGGAGAAAGAGGCAAACTGTACTGTGCAGAACACAAAAAGGTGGATCAGATCATGCATTAAACAAATGATCTGCTCCAGGTTGCAGGGCTTCTCTTACTCCATGTCACATCACCAAGTACTGGATGTTCCAAATCTTCAGGTACATCAAAGTTCAAGTTGCGTCATAAGTGCATGATGGGTAAGCAGGACTCTGTCTCGCCACCCCTGAGGAGGGGTGAATTCATGTAGTCAACACTCCAAAGATCTGAATACAAAGGCATCAATCTGTTGTAAGCCAATTCCTTGGCTGATACTAAGTTTCCCAGTCAATTGTTGACCCCGGAGCATATATGGAAGCCTTCAAGGAGGCTGTGCTGCAAATTTTCAAAGTGATGCTGAATATCATCTGAGTGCATTTGGGCCTCCTAGAGATGCAGGGGTCACCAGTTGCATTTCTGCCCGCTTGTCTTTTTCAGGCATCTACTGACCTGTTGGGCCTCTCCCTGGCTCCCTGCCCATCCCAGACCATGCCTTCACTCTAGTCCAAGAAGCCACTCTGGTCTTGGAGGCCACGCCGGTGCTGACCAGCTTGATGCTGACCCCTACTCCAGCAGTGCCTGCTCCAGATTTGATTCAGATGCCAAATTCTGATCCAAAGTGGATGTCTACCCAGCCAGGCCCATGTCTCACTATGTGATAATCAGGGTTCAGCCTCCAACCCAAAAGGATCCCCAGACACTTCCTCATCTCCATTACTAGTGGAGGCTGGAGGCCCTGTTCGTCTCAGATTCAGACACGGATTAAGAGATCCAAAATGGTCAGCAGGATGAGGATCACGATGATCAGGAGGAAAACCTATTCCCTCACTGATGCTGTACTTCACCTAGATTTAGAAAATGCTAGTGACTTAGATATTTCTCCTGAATCAGAATTGATAGTTCCATCAGGAACAGTTGTTGTCCACAGAGCAGCAGATGTATTTGACTTAAACTTCTGACTTTTGGAACAAAACTCAACCTTTTAACTGAGATCTTGCAGCCTGTGTTTAGTATGTCATATCATATAGTGAAGTAAGTGTTTGTTAGTGTTAGCGTACCTTTAAATTATGTATTCTGTCACTGTCAACATATGTACATTCTAGAAGGAGAATTATGTGGAGTTCAGTAGCTTGTGTTGGAGTTTTTTCTGACTGAGGCCCTACTTGACAGGACTCCCTTTCTATCACCTCTTAGTGGTGAGTTCATTTATGTTGTAATAAACCCCTTCATCTCTAACAATGCTGGATTGCCTCTTTATTTCTACAATACCACATCTTGGTACCAGGAGTGGGGTATAGTGGAAATCCAATTCCATTAAGTGTTTGTTCTGAACTTAAGGTTCTACTCAACAATTTGTGCAAGGAGGGAGTGATGCAACCAGCAGCAGCCTCTGAATGGGTTTCTCACATTGTTCTAACAAAGAAGAGATCAGGGGAATTGAGACTATTGGGCTTCATTATAACTCTGGCGGTCACCAGACCGCCAGAGTCACGGTGGCGGTCGGACCGCCGCCAAAGTGGTGGTCCGACCATGACATTACGACTATGCCGAAAGCGCCACAATCGGACCGTTGGCACCGCCAGTCGACAGCCTGGCGGTCTTTTTGGTTGCAATCCACCAGGGCAGCGCTGCCCTGGGGATTACTAGACCCCTTTCCGCCAGCCTTTGCATGGCGGTAACCCCGCCATGCAAAGGCTGACGGAAAGAGGGTGCCGGGGGCTCCATGGTGGCCCCTGCACTGTCCATGCACTTGGCATGGGCAATGCAGAGGCCCCCATGGACAGCCCCGTCGCTCTTTCCACTGCCCATATTACATGTAGTGGAAAGCGAGTGGGTGCTGCTGCACCCGCCGCACCGCCACATTGGCACCGGCTCACGAGCCAGCATCAATATTAAGGCCCTGCGGTGAACTCCTAATAGGGCCAATGGTGTTCTGGCTGCACAGGCGGCCAGGTGGCGGTACAGGTTTGGCGGGCGGCCTCTGATGCTCTCCAAACTCGTAATGAAGGCCTATGTCTTGATTTAAAACTGCTCATCAAGGACATAGGGGGTCATTCTGACCCTGGCGGTCGGTGACCGCCAGGGTCACCGACCACGGGAGCACCGCCAACAGGCTGGCGGTGCTCCCTCGAGCATTCTGACCGTGGCGGTTCAGCCGCGGTCAGAAACGGAAAGTCGGCGGTCTCCCGCCGACTTTCCGCTGCTCGGGAGAATCCTCCATGGCGGCGGAGCGGGATTCTGACACCCCCTACCGCCATCCTGTTCCTGGCGGGTCTCCCGCCAGGAACAGGATGGCGGTAGGGGGTGCCGCGGGGCCCCTGTAAGAGGGCCCCACGTAGTATTTCAGTGTCTGCAAAGCATTCTGACACCCCCTACTGCCATCCTGTTCCTGGCGGGTCTCCCGCCAGGAACAGTATGGCAGTAGGGGGTGCCGCGGGGCCCCTGGGGGCCCCTGCAGTGCCCATGCCAATGGCATAGGCACTGCAGGGGCCCCCGTAAGAGGGCCCCACGTAGTATTTCAGTGTCTGCAAAGCAGACACTGAAATACGCGACGGGTGCAACAGCACCTGTCGCACCTTCCCACTACGCCGGCTCAATTCTGAGCCGGCGTCCTCGTGGGAAGGTAGATTTGCCCTGGGCTGGCGGGCGGCCTTTTGGCGGCCGCCCGCCAGCCCAGGGCAAATCTCAAAATACCCTCGGCGGTCTTGCGACCGCGGAGCGGTATTTTGTCGGGGGAAGACTGGCGGGCGGCCTCCGCCGCCCGCCAGTCTCAGAATCACCCCCATAGTCATTGACTGTCATCCTCTTCCCCATATACAAGAAATGCTAGCCAATATAGGTGAAGCAAGGTATTTTTCTATTATCGACCTCCACTCAGCACATCATCAGATTCCCCTGGATGAACATTCACAAGATCTTACAACATTCATGACACCACGTGGAGCCTATAAATATTTAAGGCTACCTTTTCGGCTGGCATCAGCTGCCAGCATAGTTCAGAGGATAATGGACTTATTTTGTAATTTAGAGTCAGTTCAGGCATTTCAAGATAACATTCTGATTTTAAAAAAACATATAATAGCATTGGAGAAAGTACTGAAAATCTTGAAAGAGAAGGGCATGACGGTGAGACCTGAAAAGTACAAAGTCCTGGTGCAAGAAGTTGACTGTCTTGGGCACACTATTTCTGCTGAGGGTACTAAGCCAAAGTTTAGTAATCTTGAGGCTGTTCACAAAGCACCGGTACCTTGTGATAAGGACACCTTAAGGTCCTATTTAGGGCTGTGTGAATATTATGCTTGTTTCATGCTAAGATATACGATTATTGTTCAACCTATGAGAGAACTGCTTTGCAAGGGAGTGAAATCTATGTGGATACAAGAGATATATGATGTTTTTGAGAAAGCTAAGGATATGGTAATGAAGGCTCTTGCTTTGAAGCCATACAATCTGAAGGGAAAATGTTTTGTTACAGTAGATTCTAGTCCAAAAGGGAACAAAGCAGTTTTGGCACAATTTGTGGATGATAAAGAGTCTACTATAGCCTTTCCCTTTAGGACACTACCAGAAGCAGAAAAAATATAGTACTATTGAACATGGGGCATTGGCCTGTGTATGGGTTGTCCAAAAGTTTAAGGCATATATGGGGTAAGCCTTTCAAAATACACCACAAGCCCTTGGTTCATCTACTTTCAGCAAATGGATTAGGAAAGGCATCTGCACGATTGGTGCATCTTTTGGGCAGATTACAAGAGTTTGATATGAAAGTGAAGAGTATCCAAGGAAGCAAAAACTTCAGGGCATACTGTCTCTCTTGTTTACCTTTGACAGAAACAGAGCAAGATAAGTTAAATCAGTATGATTCTGAGTGTGTTGTGGGAATAACTGATGCTGTGCAGGGTACGGATGGACACATTTCAGAGAGTGAATGGGAAAAAGCCATGGAAGAAGATGGTATTCTAAAGAAAGTTCTGACATATATAAAGGAAGGATGGCCAAGAAAAATAGAGGGACAACTAAAGTTATCCACAAGTGTCATCTGGGCTTACTTGTGAGAGTAATATTTGCATGCACAAGGGATTATTTGTACCTCCTGTGAGTCTACGTATGAAAATCATAAAAAATTATCATGGTGGTCATTTGGGAGTATCAGATACTTTTAAGAGATTGAGGACGTTCTTTTCGTAGCTAAAGAATTACCTTCAAGTGAGATCTTTGATAAATGTTTGTCCACAATGTGTCATTTTGGATAAATATTGGATGGCAAGTGAGAAACCTTTATCATCAGTCTGTCATGACCACACAAACTTGCCAAGTCAAATCAAAGAAGTGCATGAGAAAAGCAAAGAGATATCCTCAGTGGAGACAGCAAAGCCCAAACTAGAAGAAGGTTTGCAGAGTAATCTTGCGCTTATTTCAAAGGAAGAATCAAGAAGAGAAGATCCAAGATGGCCGCTGAGAGTCCTGAAGGTTAGTTACAGTTCTAGTCTTGCAATCGGTTGGTTGCTAGGTTACGAGCTCTCCAGCTGGAAGCCTTGCACTTCAACTGAGGACTGACAGGAATCAGCTGTGTGGAGAGAGAGCGCGCTTCAGAACAGAAACTCCTGTGAGGTAAAATTACATTTGAAGATTATATTACAGAAAACGGATAAATATTGTCAAGGTTTATTCGAAGAGTTTAATAGTAGACCGTTCCGTGGAAGTCGGCAAGGCTACAGAGTTAATGTATGAATTAACCTTATGTTTACAAGGTTCTTGTTTAAGATATTAAAGTCAAAGAAAAACGAACTTTAAAAGAGCAAGTATCTACAAATGTCAAGGTTATAAACAAAGGCCAAGTTTAAAGGAGAAACGAACTGTTAACAAATAAGCATTTACAAATTCAATGGTAATAAACCAAAATAGAGTTTAAAAGAGAAACAAACTTAAATAAACAAGCATTTACAACTACAAGTTATCGACAGATGTCGAAGTAAGGAAGGAGAAACTAACTGTAATAAACAAGCATTTACAAATACAAGTTAGCAACAAATGGCGAAGTAAGAAAGGAGAAACGAACTTTAATAAACAAGCATTTACAAATGCAAGTATTGACAGAAGTCACAATAAGACAGGAGAAATTAAATAATATTAGCTGATTTGAAGAACGCATTATCACCAACTATATATATATATATATAGCAACATAAAACCAATCTCTAACAAAGGTTGAGAAGTTCTTCCAGAATCAGTAATAAGCATTTTTTTAAGAAGAGCTATCATTTATAGAGAGAAGCAAGGCTACAGAGAACTCAGGGTGAGTGAAGAAATAATAGAATTAAATGCAAAATGTGTTGAGGGATGGCTTTGACCCAGTGGGCATTGTGGGCTATGCCATGGGCACCAGTGTTGATATCAGAAATCACACCTGGATGTTCGCTACAAATTCTTATCCAAATATTTTCAGGTATCACTTATGCAAATGCACTTTGATGGTTCGATCCTTTTTGGGGAACGGCTGACTGCTCTGGTGCGTCTCAAAGGCAGCCACATAACAGCCAGATGGTTTTTACACTTGCTCTTACCAGCCTGTCAGCTACACCAAAAGAACAGAAAATTCAGAGCATGCTCACAGGGCCTAGCTTAATGCCAAAAGAAGAGCTCATGGTGTATATAGCAGCCAAACCCAAACGTTTTCATTTTCCAGAGGACGTAGTGGCACTGGAGGTCGTGAACATCACCAGAGGCAATATTGTTCTTTGTCTCCTCACCTGCCTCAGTGACTACTCAGTGAAAGCAAGACGACCTTCCAGTTGCCCTTCTGACCCTTGCCCACCACACATTTCAAGAACATTCTTTTATCTACTTCTTCTGCCACACCTGTAAGAAGAATCATCAACAACTCTTTAACTACAGGAACTTTTCCGGTAGACCTGAAAAAGGCATACATATGACCATTATTAAAGAAAACAAACCTAGACCCACAAGACCCCAACAAATACAGACCAATCACAAATGGTCCTTTCCTGGGCAAACTGATAGAAAGAGCAGCTTTCACCCAGATGTCACAATTCATTGAAGACAATTCTATACTTTCAGACTTCCAAACTGGATTCCGCCCAGGAAGAGACACTGAATCAGCACTCATAGCAAGCTGGGCTGATCTTAAAAACACAGTCAACTGCAATGGAGTTGCTGCACTACTTATCTTGGACCTCTCGGCTGCCTTTGATACGGTTGACCATAACACCCTAATTCAAAAACTCCACGAAGCCGGCATAGAAGGGACTGCTCTCAACTAGATTACATCCTACCTTCAAAAAAGAACTCATATCATCTATTCGCCCCCCCTTCTCGTCCAAACCCTACCTAACAAAAGCAGGGGTCCCCCAAGGACCAATCATCTCACCCTTGCTTTTCAACATCTACATTATATCATTACCAGAACTGATCAATGATTTTCATCTCACATGTTACAACTATGCAGATGACACACAAATACTACTTAAATTAGAATGCCCCAAAAACATTAAAAACTAACAAATCTTCAGTTGCCTCAGAGCCGTTGATCAGTGGATGACTTGGAGCCATCTCAAACTAAATGCCTCCAAAACAGAAATACTCATGTGGTGACTGGAAAAATGATGACCCACTGTGCGCCTGGCCTGACGATCTCGGACCACCTCCTCAATTATCCAAGGAAGTTAAAAACCTTGGAATCACCATGGACTCCAAGTTAACAATGAATGCCCAAGTGGACAAATTAGCACGAACAAGCTCAATCACCTTGAAGACCCTACGACGCATCTTCCCCGACCTCGGATTTCCACACAAGGTGCAAGCTACTTTCTTGCTTGTACTATCCAAACTGGATTATGCCAATGGCCTCTACCATGGATCATCTCTATCTATTATGAAAAAACTACAACATATTCAGAACTCCGCAGCCAGGCTACTATTACATGTAAAGCCACAAGCCCACATCTCCCCTGCCTTGAGAGCACTACACTGGTTACCCGTTGCCAGAAGATGCACCTTCAAGCTGCTTTGTATCACCCACAAAGCTATACATGGAACAGGACCGCTCCTTATCAGAAACAAAATAACCAAATAGATTCAACACCCCGCCTTAGAACACCACCATACATGAAAAAGACTATAGGTGGTACACCCTTCTCGGTGCAAGCAGCCAAACCATGGAATTTATTACCCCAACTATAAGAGCCACAGATAACTATCTTGTCTTCAGAAAACTAGTCGAGTTGGCTTTTTCCTTCATGACCACCAAATTCAAACAGCTATGGACTGCATATGCCTATGTTGATAAATTGTTTTATTTGATTATGTGTATATTCTAGTTATATATAGTTCTTTAGAAAATATGTATTGCTTCTTTGTCATAACAATAAACTACACACATACTCTTTAAACCTGTTTAACTAATGTATATTTGCTCATGGTTTAAATATGTATACAGTATGTATGTGCATATATGTGCGCATATGTGTGTGTATTCATGTGTGTATGTATGTGTGTGTGTGTGTATATATATATATATGGGTGTGTATGTTATTCTATGCTTAACATGTTCATAGGTCATTGCATAACTTCTAGATAAGTTGTTATATTAGATACTTAGGAATCCCTGCTCTCATTTTATAACGCACTTTGTTTACCCATCACCATATGTCTTGTCTCTATCAATCTATCCTCCATTCCCACTCTGACTCATCCCAAATCCATTTTACTACTTTCATCTCCTAAATAACCCTGCCTAAGCTCTTCCCTCCTCTTCCACATCTAACTCACCCAAACCTCACTTTACTACATGATCTCCCAGACAACCCTACTAAATTCTCCCTCATGTATCTCACCTTGCTACTATGATCTCCCTAACCCTCTCCACAGACTCTTCCCTCCTCCATCCCCCCTTTACTCATCCCAAGCCTAAATCCTATTACCATAAACTTCCAATTAACACTTATGGATTCTTCCCTCCTCCACCCCTCCATTACCCCAGTCAATCCAACTAACAAACTCACATCTCCACGGCTCAAATTAATTCATAATAATAATAAAACTGTATTCATATTTCCCTATACTAATCCACCACTAATTCCTTTTGGGTTCAGGAGTAGAGTGCTACTCGCCAAAAAGAGCTTCAACGCCCGTCAGGGGTAGTAAACGCTATATAAATACTATTACAATGCAATACAATACAATACTACAGAGCCACTTTGATTTTACCTTCCTTGAACATGCTCAGCCAGTAGGGTTCAGAATTGGACATTTGTGCACGGCTGGAGAGCTCTGCTGTTAATTGAAGGCTGTTACAATTGTTCATAAGGGTTTATCCCCGTCCTTCACAACTTCGGCACCTTGCATATCACCTGCTTTCACTCAAATGTCAGTAGATTATTTCACCACTCTTCTGCTGGAATTTCAATTACTTTTGACTGCACTGGCTATAGAGAGAGTATGTTGGAAATGGCCCTTTTTTCAGGGTTATCCCCAAAAGTTTTGCTTGTGACCTCCTGTTTTTGATCATGTGCTGAATTTCGTTTTTGCTGGCTTTAGGACTCTAGGCACTTTACCACTGCTGACTAGTGCTGAAGTGGAAGTGCTCTCTGTCTAAATTGCATTGGTGATTGGTTTCTCCTTGATTGGCACATTTGATTCATCAGTAAGTCCATAGTAAAGTGCACTATGTCTGCCCAGGACCTGTAACTCAAATGCTGCTAGTTGGCTTGCCGCACTGATTGTGCCACCCACAAAAGGAGCCCTGTAAACATGTCTCAGACCTGCCACTGCAGTATCTGTGTGGGCAGTTTTAAACTGCCTTTTCGACCTGGCAAGTGCACCCAGTTGCCAGGCCCAAACCTTCCCTTTTAGTACATGTATGGCACCCCTAAGGTAGGCCCAAGGGAGGCCGTGGGCAGGATGCAGTATATTTAAAAGGCAGGACATGTACTGCTGTGTTTTACATGTCCTGAAATACTGCTAAATTCAATATTCACTATTGCAAGGCCTATCTCTCCCATAGGTTAACATGGGGATTGCCTTGAAATATTTTTTGGGACCTCGGAGACCACACATTTAGACTCCTTCTGGACTGAGGACATTCTGCCAGGAAGAATAACTAAATGCTGTAGAAGGGACTGACACTCTGTCTGTCGTTTTGTTGTGCTGGCCTACTGCTTGCTGCTTCTGTCCTGGGACTGGACATTGTTTTCTACATCCTTCTTCCAAAGGTTCTCCAAGGGCTTGGACTATGCTTGCCTCTTGTTAGAAAACTCAAGGTCATCAAAGACTTCATCTGCCAGCACCTTGGCTCTCTTGCTGAGAGTCCTGACTCACCAAGTGGTGCCAAATCCAGTTCCTGAGCCCTTGGGAGTGGGGTCTGGTGTAACCAAGAAGAAACCAAGTACATTTACTCCAGAGCGACTTTGGAACTGGCGCTGCTGTCTGACTACACGCCGCTGCCTGCACTAGAGCCGTTGTCCCCCCTGAGTGCAATGACTGTGACCGACACTGCAGGCCTAAAGCCACTGCAGCGCCTCCCTGTCCCGCCACAGCGTGAGTCCTGAGTGCTGTGTCACCAACGTCCGTGACATCCGACTCCAACTCTGCTGCAGTACCTGTGGCCCTGTAGTGTGATTGTGACACCGCAAAGTTGACACCTTGCATCTTGACCTGCTGGATTCACCGACCCTGCCGGATAGTAAGTAACTGACAACTCACCCCCAACGGCACATCACCTCCCCTACAACAGTAAGGACCCTATGCCCCACCTCCCCTGTTTAGCAGTAAGGAACTGACACCTCACCTCCCAGGTGGCAGCAAGGAACCAATGCCGCACTGGCTCCAGCAACGCCTCATCTCCTATACTACGTGCAACGTCTTTGTTTCCTCATCATGTTCCAAGGTACTGTACCTGGGGCCTGTGCGACTGCGTTTTCCAGCCCGCACTCCTTTGCGAGTGGGGTCGGACTGTTAGGTACGAGCCCAGAGCTTGACTAAGATTTAACCATTGAAAATTCATATCTTTACTTGTGTATGTTGGATTTTTGTCATGTTGTTCTTGTTTTACTCAGATAAATATTGGTTATTTTTCTAAACTGCACGTGGAGTACTTTTGTGGTGTTTTCACTTTGTCACTGTATGTGTGTACAAATACTATACATATTGCCTCTGAGATGATCCTGACTGGTTGTACCAAGCTACAATGGTGCTGAGCAGGAGTAATCTTAGCTGTGTGGCTCCCTTACCCTAACTAGAGTAAGGGTCCCTCCTTGGACAGGGCACAAACCACTGCCAACTGGAGACCTCATTTCTAATAGGGTACTCATACTTTTTTGGTGTCCAATAAAGATGGAAGGTTCGGGCCAATTTGTTCTCCCACTGAAAGACAGAGGTGCAAAGATTAAATAAATCCTGGATTTGGTGAATGTTCTATTAGATGATCAGGTGAAGCCTGACCCTGGTGTTTTGCATATGTGTGTATGAGATTAAATTGATAAGGGCTTTAGACAATATGTCGAAAGGGTAGTGATTAGAAGTCTCAATTCTGTCTTTCAGATTTATAATTCTGTTGAAGTCTCCACCAAGTAAAACTGATGTTGGTCGTGTAATAAAAAGCTCATGTCAAGAAATAAGGTTTGCATTTCTCGATTGGAGAATAGAAAATTAGCATTTAAAATACATTTTGTTCACCTTCACAGTTACCAGCAAAATTCTGCTTTATTTGATTAACCAAATTGTATTTGGATTTTTAATCGAGGTGATATCTCCATTTTTGTTTCCTCTCAAAGACCATATAGAAGAGTTATCTGGCCAAGATTTTTTTTTTTTTTACTATTTTACTTAAGCTGGAAATATAGATAGATTTCCTATATACAATTAAAGTCAGACTCCCCCGGTTTGTAGCATTCAACAGTTGTGGCATTCCTCTGAAAAAGGGTGATACGCCTCACATTGACTGTTACTGAAATGGCAGCCATGATTAGAATTATTTTGTACACATAAACTTTTGACTTTGACCTTGTGTGGTGCTCTACCGCCTTTTGGCTAAGTTCGCTCTATACAAATACCACATAGATACAAGCATACAAATCCTTCTTCATAATAGGCATGAATGGGACACTCTCTTCAGTGTTTCCAAAAACAAGAGAGTGAAACGGGCTTAAGAAAATCAGAGCTTCCATATTGCAGTTGGGAACAGTATGTTAAAACACAGAGGCCCAGATTCTCAAAGGTTTAGCGCCAGTTTAAAGTTGCTTTTTTAACACTAAACCAATGCTAAACTTTTGTTGTCATTCACAAACTAATTGCAAATATGTATTTGCCTTTTTTTGTGTAGCAAAGTAACGCAAAGTAGCACAAAACACTGCTTTTGCATCAAGGGAGCGTTACATGGGTGGTGCATGGGTTACCTGTGCTACAACCCATGCTTTTTGACGCTAAACTCCATTCTGAAAGATTAGAAGATAGGGTTTAGCACCAACAATTAACTCCTTTTAAAAGCAGGCACAAAACAGAGGAATGTTTTTATTTCTCCCTGCTTTTCTGACTTTGCATGTGTGCTGCACTATACAGCACACATACAAAGTGGGAAAAGCATTTGCATTTGCCTAGGCATAGTATTTTGTACAGTAAGGATATCTTTTCTGTACAAAAACTATGCAAGACTCATGCACACACGCTAAGGTGTCTGCATAACCCACAACAGCTGAAATCCGCGCCAGCGCTAGGGAGAGGGGAGGAAAGTGCCATTTCTATGTAAATATGACGCTCTGCTGCTCTCTCCTCGTCACACAGTGCTAACTTTTTGGATGCTGCGTTGCGGTGCATGACGCCTACCAGAATATGAACCAGAATCTTCCTCCCCCATGTGTCTTTTCCTCACAGGAACTTTCCTTCTTCTTGTGTTGCAGGACCCAGGTGATTCTGAGACTTGATCTGTAACAGCAGCTGTTGCTTTATTCCCTGAACCGTCCAGACCTTCTCTCTCTTGTCATTTTCTTGTTCAAGAACACTTGTTGAGGCAGATTTTATTTTGTGAACCTGATTCTGAGTCTGCTAGTTGTTCATTTGACTTAATTCATTCACTTGCACTTGCTTCATTCTTGGTTGTTTGCGGTGAGCCATTCCTATTTGCCTCATTTCTCGCCTCACTGTCTTACTCTATATTATTTATTAAATTCAGTGGGTATTGCCTTGGGTTCTTTGCAGTTTCACTTGTACTTCGTGCAGCTGGAGTATAAGATAAATGTTTTATTGGAACAGCTTTCTATCTGTGCCCTTATTCCCTATCAAGCTTACAATTGTGCATTCATAAAACTTGTGTTCCATTCTGCATTAATTTTCTCATGAATTATTCATGCATGGTTATTATTGCTTGCCAAACATTTCGCAGTCTCAGCAGAAAACTGTCTGGGTAAGGTACATTTGCCAAAAAAAAACTTTGTTGGGCCAATTGTGAAAGGGATAGGGAATATTTTATACCTCCAATTCACTCTGGATCTTGCTTGAAGCAACACCTCTACCTGCTTCTCATCCATCATCCCTACTTCTCATCCATCATCCATCATCCCTACTTATCATCCATCATCCCTGCTCCTCTCCCATCATACATTATTCCTACTTCTCATCCATCATCCCTACTTCTCATCATCATCCATCATCCCTACTTCTCATCCCCCATCCCTGCTTCTCATCCATCATCCATCATCCCTACTTCTCATACATCATCCCTGCTTCTCTTCCATCATCCCTACTTCTCATCCATCATTCTTCATCCCTACTTCTCATCCATCATTCTTCATCCCTACTTTATCCCTACTTCTCATCCATCATCCCTGCTTCTCTTTCATCATCCCTACTTATCATCCCTCATCCCTGCTTCTCATCCCTACTTCTCTCCCATTATTCCTGCTTCTCATCCCTACTTCTCTTCCATCATCCCTACTTCTCTTCCATCATTCCTACTTCTCATCCCTCTTCCCTGCTTCGCATCCATACTTCTCATCCATCATTCCTACTTCTTATACTTAATCCATTATCCCTACTCCTCATCCATCATCCCTACTCCTCCTCATTCCTCATCCCTCAGTCATACCAACAGATTTTCAGTTTTGTGAAACACACTTTCACACTGTTTAGTTGGCAAGAGCCAGTCAGAGTTATGAGAGAAGCCTGCATTCTATTTCACTGAAAAGCAGCCTTCTCATTGCATGTGCTGGGTGAAGACAGGGGAGAGGAAATGCAACTGTGTGTTTGTTTCCAGTGAATTCAAGGCTGTGTTTTTCTGTTTACAAGGGCCTCTGCAGAAAGCTCTGCTGGTTGGGGAAATACAAGGACCCCACAGTTTGGGACTAAATCAGCTCTTAAAGAAAGGGATCTACAGTTCAATGAAAACTTTTCTGGTTTATGAAAAGAAGAAAACAGCTCTAAGAAATATAAGCAGCCTCATATTTAAACATTTTTTTACAAATAAAAATGAAACCAGAGTTGATTTAAAATATTTTCTTTCTACATATGAAACTGAAACCAAAAAGGTTTTCGGTTGAACAGTGTGTCATTTTAGCATGGGGGGATAAATATGGGGCTATGTGGTTAGCACCATTTTTTAGATGGGAACTCCTAACTTGCATCTCATTGATGCAAGGTAGGTTCACGCATCTAAAAAATTGTGCAAACCCCAATATTTTGACGTTAGACTGGTCTATCATCAAAATATAAAAATGGAGTTAGTTTTGCACCAAATTTGCGCAAAAACAAATGACGCAAGTTCGGCACAAATGGAGTATAATTATGCCCCTTAATGTACTGCACCGCAGAGCCTAGTTCAAAAGTAGTGGTCACTGAATACTTGGGGAGCATGCTCACTGACCTCAACCCCCTTACAGTACCACTGGTCTGCGGTAGACCGTAATCCTGTATCGCCATGTGACATCTCCAGAGTGAAGCCCTGAAAGACTTGGAGGTGGGAGGAGGTGCTATATAGCTTTGCACCATTATTTAATGCCTGGGTCAGACCAGTCGTTAAGGGACCTGCCGACCTGTTTCCATGGTTAAACACCATGGAATGGGTCCACAGGTGCCCTCCTCAAGCCCTAGGAACACCCCCGCCCACACCAGAGGATGGGGGACCCCATCCCAGGTCAGTAGGGTAAGGATAGGTAAGTAATTTTTTTTTATTAAAGTGCCATCGGAGTCATGTGGTATGGATGGTTTTGCATCAGAAAACGACGCTGGGCTGGTTAGAGTCATCTTTTTTACTCTAACCAGCCTAACGTCATATTTTCATGCAAAACCCCATTCTTCCATACCACCAGCCCCACCCGACTAATGTCATTTTTTTTTTTTACGCTAGCCCACCTTTTGCATCGGCTTGCGCCATTCCATAAATATGGTGCCCGGCTGGTGCTCAGGAATGGCGCAAGCAGGTGCTAAACGTTTTGGTGCAAAATTGCGTTAGTGCAGTTTTGCACCAAAAAGTATAAATAAGCCCCATGGTGTTTTGAATTCAAACAAGCGAGGCCATAAACCACTACTTCACTGAATACAAGGGCATTGTGTCGAACCTTAAGGTCAAAAGGAATGCCTTTAAGGTGGCTCTTAGGGAGTTATGTATGAAAATGTCATATGGGGTAAAAAGAGACTTAAGGAGCCTCATGGATGTTTAGGAATGCCACGCAAGGGAACTAAAGAAAGCAGGTGTGAGTGACCACCAGGCAACACAAGAGCTGGTTGGGGTGCAAGCTGAATACTGGGAAACTCAGGAAAGATTGTGTTGTTAATATTATGGGAATACGTAGCCTGTCAACGTACACGGAGATAAGTCAGGCACCATTGTGGTGTGGGTTCTCTGGCTGGAGTCCCCTCGTACCCCTATTGAGGCTATTTGCAGGTGGGACTATTGTCTGCTCCACAGATTACTATGCTGCTTGAGGCCTACTATAAGACACTATACAGTGCTCTGACAGACCCTGGATTTCCCCACTTTCTAGAACGTTTTGCCTATTTAATGCTACCAACTATAAACTTGGTACAGCACCAAGAATTAGATGCCCTTTTACAACAGAGGAGATACATCTGGTGCTGACACAAATGGCTTGTATGACACAAAAAAGTAATAAAGAGGTAAGCATAAACAATTATCACCCTCTCTGGAAATCCATATATGGGTTGAAAGTGCCCTCACCCACTAATATTGGCATGCTTTATCGTAGGGCATGCTACAGCATCCCCTGCGTAGCCAACGCTAAGGGTGGAGCAATGACTTTTTATTTAGAACACTTAAAGAGATCCACCCTGTAAAATCTTGTTAAAACTACCTCAGAAGTATCCTTATCCATTTATTCTGGGTCCCCTAGGGAGGGATAAAAATTCTTCATGAGAAGGTCATGGGTGTATTATCACCCTATCATCTCTTTATGTTGTAAATATGTTTTGGCCAGTGATCTCTTGCCACTTAGGGTGGGTGGCCTTCCTCAAGATTAAGATCCCTACAATCACCATCACTATTACTTGCTTCCGCTTATTAGTAAGCAGTGATGACTTAATGTCATGCAATAACTTTACTTGTCACCTTCATTCATGAGACCAGGATTTTTCCCGGGGTAGGGATGGGTGCATTGACCTGTACTCACACATTCATCAAGGGACTGACGCCACCAAGAGTAGCTGCTCCCCGCCCTCCGAAGATCTTCACTATCTTGACAGCAAAAAGTGATGATAGGGCGATAATACCCCAAAATCATCTCAGGATTTTTTTTTAACCCTGTCTAGGAGACCCATAATAAGAGAGAAAGAACATTATAGATGGTTAAATGGTCAGATGACTTGGTTCTGTGGAGTCCCAATAACTGAAACAGGGTTGAAATGTTGACATACCCCCTTTTATTGTTGTTAGAGTTCATAAACAGAAGAGACTGTGATTATTTGCACAGTACTCAGACTTGTATATCAAATAATGCTGTGTACAAACAGGGGTTTGTGTGTCTTTATGTTTATGTAAAAATAGTTTTTAAAAAAAACATTTTATTTTCACATTGGTGCACTGAAACATCTGCACTTGGTTCACCATTTCATGTATAAAACTGCAAGTGAAATGACAATATATATATATATATATATATATATATATATATATATATATATATATTCAATAATATATACTGTTGACAGACATTCTGAAATTTTGGATTGGTATTTTTCTTTTGTCTCACTTGACAGGAGAACATTTGATGTGTGGCAAAATACTTAGATATTAACTAATGAATTAGTTTGAGTGACTATGAGGTACCCAACTGTGAATGAGTCCCACGGGACGATTGTGCATATATTTGACAGTGACCCTAGTTCCTGTGGGTGTACAGGGAAGTAAAGACATCTGGAGGACTTTCAGAAAGTTGAACTAGGAATGCATTCCGCTCGTTGATTACCATTGGCTTTGTGGTTTGGTACTCACACTTTCTGGCTTTCCATTTGCTGGCTTTATTTGCTTTAGGCTTTCCGGGTTCAGTTTGTCTACCTCTTTGCTGAAACTATGTTTACTGAATCCTTCCACTAATCACTTTCAGTTGACAGCCCTTTAAATCTTGTTCTTATCTTGCCGCATTTCCTGTGCATTCAAAGACTGAGGTCAAATGTCAGGTGCTGTCTCCCAGAGGCGTTTGTTTACTTTTTTTGCTCTGACTTCAAAGTGAGAAGATTTATGTGACAATCTTGCTAGATACTGGGGATTTGAACGAATTTTTTTCTAGCACACGGTTAACATTTAAATAAACTGTATTTCAGAATATTTCAGAAGTAGGAACAAAAATGAAGCACATTATTGTTATTTCTGAAGTGTGTTGGAAACAAATACTTTAATATGATCAAAACCAATCATTAAACTAGGCCACACATTTTGATCTGTTCACTATATAGTTTTATTAGTATATCTATATGTCTGTGCAAATTGTAATGGTTATGTCAATTGAAAATGTGTTGTCTGTAATGGCAGTGTGCTACCACACCATGAATACTCCACTCTACGCCACTCCACTCTACTCTGCACCACTCCACTTTACAACACTCCACTGCACTCTGCACCACTCCACTCTACACCACTTTATACTAAACATCTTTACTCTACCATGTACCTCTCTACTCTATGCTAATGCCCTCTTCACCACTGTACTCTACACCATTGCACTCTTCCCCACTCCACTTCACAACACTCCAGTCTAGGCCACACCGGTCGACACAACACAACTTCACTCTAAGCCACTGTACTCTATGCCACTCTGCAACACTGCATTCTACACCACTGCACTCTATGCCAATACACTCTATTCTGTAAGACTCAACTCTATGCTCCTGCATTTTACGCCAATCCACTGTACGTCACTCTAATCTACTCTGCACTCTATGCCAGTGCACTCTACACCACTTTACTCTTTGCCATTACACAATTCTACTCTCTGCAACTGCGCTCTATCCAGCACCACTCAACTGTATGCTACTTCACTCACTCTACTCTGAAACAATCTACTCTAGGCCACTGCACTCTACACCACCCTATTCCACTCAACGCCACTCCACTCAATGTACTGCACTATATGCCATTCTACTCTTCACAACTGCACTCTACACCAATGCACTCTGCACAACTGCACTCTTTCACTGCAAGCTACACCACTGCACTCTGCTCTGTATCACTGTATTCTACTCCACTCCTCTCTATGCCATTCTACACCACTTCACTCTGACACTCTACTCTGTAACGCTGCACTCTCCACCACTGCACTCTATGCCACTCTACTCTGCAAAACTCTATGCTGTTTTACTCTGCACCACTCCATGCCACTCAACTCTACTCTGTGCCACTGCAGCTGCATCACTCAACTCTATACCACTCCACTCTGCACCGCTCCACTCTGTGCCACTCTACTCTGGGCCACTCCGCCCTGCACCACTCCACAATGCACAGCTGCACTCTAATTGGTACTACTCTAACCTACACCACTGCATTCTACGAAGCTGCAATGTACGCCGCTGTAGTCAATGCCACTGCACTCAATGCTACTGCACTCTAGGCCACTATATTCTGTAACACTTTACGCCAATGCATTCTACAGCAGTCCACTCTACTCTATGCCACTGCAGTGTATGCCACTCTATGGGACTCCACACTATGCCACCTCAATGCATGACACTCTGTGCCACTCCACTCTACAACACTCTACTCCACTCATTGCCATTCCACTCTACGACACTCCATGCTACTCTCCTCTATTTTAGCAATGCTGAACAGCAGCCACACTGGTGAACAACATGGCCAAAACACATTGGCAAAGCCAATAGCTCTTGCATAAGCGAGTCCTATTGGCTTTGCCAATGCTTCTCACCCTGTGTCACTGGGGTGAGGTCTACAGACGTACTCACCTTTGTTAAATGCTCAGCTGCTGTGTGCTTAACTCACCATTGGCCTACATCAGGTAGATGTGGAGTGCTGCGAAGCGCAGGAGTAGTGACTGTGCTGGATGTATGTGTGCTTAGGATGGTACAATACAGGAATAGAGCAGTAATGTGCAGTAAATGTGTGGTTAGTACTTACTTTTTCATCTTTGTGGAGCGCAGCACATCCGAATGCTGGGACAAGCCAACTGCGAGACTTGAGGGAGAGAGCCTGTGCCTGTTGTGTGCTGCCATGTGTACTTTGGGAAGCCCGACTTCGCCGAACGGGATCAGGACTTACGAGCACCCAAGGAGAGGTCACTCAATGTACCGCTGAATTCTTCCATACTGCTGGAGTGGTTAAGATTAGAATTGGGCCTGTGGTGCCCCACTGGACTTGCTGCAGATGGTGCTGCAACACTACAGACACTTTTGACTAATTTCTAAAGAGTCAAAGGGGAAGTCTTGAGTATGAACTATTGGTGAGCATTCCATGGATGCCGCCACCTTTGAATAGGGAATAACCCCAACCACATTTTAAGGAAAAGGGTGGGACAGGGATTGGCCTGACAAATACTAGAGCCCTACCTCAAGGGGATTGTGTTGGTCTTCATGAATGTTTTTATTCCTTTGAATATGTAAAGTCAATAATGAAATACTTATTTTTCTCATAAAAGTAAGTATTTGGTTGGACATTGATTGACTGTTCGTACTGTGTGCACTTTGAGTTATGAGTTGTGTACACTTACCTGTATCTTCATTTCCCCCAGAGGGAGCCTTTGACTGCTCGTCCACAGCTACCACTGAGCGTGAAGTGCAGAAGGGGTAATTGGCCCAGTTGCACAGAATCCACAGTAGATCAAGCCGGTACAACGGGAGTAAAAGGCCTCAACCTCTAAGGTTAGGGCCAGTAGCCCCTGTGTGCCCCATGGCCCTCTGTAAAGGGTTATGATTCTCACCTTTTAGCACAGTTTACTGATGCTGGCTTTCGAAATGAGCACTGATCGTGAATGGTAGACTGACATTCCTTTGTCGTGTCTTGGGGAGGAGGTGATGATAGCACTGATGAGTAAACTGGAATTGATTATCAATCGGTCCCTCAATCAGGCATGGTTACATGAATGACACTGTAAGCAATGGGATTTCAGCACAGTAGGCTTACTATTGCTCATGGTGACTGAGGCATTGACACTGATGAAGACCTGGGCGCTGATACTGACAAATGTAAGAACTGGCACTGATGGTAACTGAGGGTCACTGAGAATCCGTGGCCTTATTGGTGACTGGGGACGTGGCACTGATAACTGGGAGAGACTACACTGATGGTGTCGGGCCATTGTCTTTGAGGGTGTTGGTGTAAGGAGGACGGATGGTAACTATGACTGCCCGAGGATACTTCGGCCACTGGTGATTACTAGAGCCACTGATGGCAAGTAGGACTGTGCACTGGCTCTTAGGGGGGCAGCAGGTGCTAGCATGATTGATGCACTGGAAGTCAGCTACTGCAGAAAAAGTCACCAGTGTTCTCAGAGCACTGATACTGGTGGAGTGTTGGCAGTAATGTCGCTGATGGTGACAGGGGTGATGGCACTGTGCACTTTGTCCCTGTTATGAGAGGGAAAATGGAACTGATGGTGATTGGGATGCTTGAAATAGCAGTGACTGCGACACAAGCATTGATGTGGATTGTGTGATGTCTGTATGCGCACAGGGTCAGATCACAAGACGAAGGATGGTTACTGGTCACTGATTCTGATGGTGACTGGGACAGATGTGCTAATGATTCCCAAGTAATGGTTATGTGCAAAGTGGAAATCATAGGAGAGAGGAATGGGAAATGAATCTGAAGAGGTGCATTGATGATAGACACACTCAGCCCCACACTCCCCGCCCAAAAACATTATGACTCGTGGAAACATGGGGCCCCATTGGTAATCGGGACAACATTACTGATGGTGTCTGTGTCATCAGGGAGAACCAGGGTTGATGGCCGCTGGAGCTCTGGCCCCTATTGTGTCTCTGCTCTACTAGGGATAACGAGAAATAACACATTGGTAAATCAGGAACAAGCATTTATGGTAACACAGGGCACTAGTGGAACTCGGGCAATGATGGGGCTGGTGACAGAATCACTGATTCTAATTGGCATAGAGACACTGCCATGGATGTTGCCTGTGTGCTCTGGATCTATTAACATCTGGAAGAAGTGGCATTGGAGGAACAGTCACTGATGGTGACTTAAAGCAGGCACTGAAAGTGTCCGCTTGGCAGAGGACGAAGACACTTGTGGCGATTGGAAAAGTGTCATGATGATATATGCAAGTACTCACAATGATAGTGCCTGTGGGGGAGAGGGGAACTGATACTGGTGTCAACTTGGGGTACTGATAATTGTAGTAAATGGATATGAAAGGTAAATAAAAACGGGATGAATATAAACCCAGGAATGTTATGTATGGTATCAGAAAATCTGTAAAGGAAAATGCAGCATATAATCCACAAATACACAAACAAAGGAATCAGGGGGAAATTACATGGCATTCACTGTTCTCTATAAAATAAAGTGATTTATCGTGCATTGAGGGCATTTTTGCGCATAATACTTTGATGTTGAATAGGGCACCCGTGATTATTGTGAATCAGGGCACTTGTGTTAATGGTGGCACTAGGACATGGATATATATGGGGCATGAGGGGTATTTGGGACATAGGCACTAATCTTTATTGATAAAATGGTGCTGGGCTTGGAGCCGAGGCAGTGCGGTTAGGGCCTCTCTTGGTGCCAAACCCACTCTGATAGTCTCTGAGGGGAGTGGTCTTTATGGTGACTGCTGGCATTGGCTGTGATTTCAGGGTACTGTTGGAGACTGGAATGGTGACTGGGGAACAGACACAAGGATATTTGAGAGAATTTAAACCGACGGAGCAGGAACCCAGTCATGCATGCGAATAGCCAATAACCTAACATCAAGGACACCAACAACAGCACACTCAGCAAATTTGCAATGAAGGTACTTAGTCCGGACTCCAATGCGAATGTCTCCTCTGCCCGCTGCTTTGACAAACTTTCTGTTTTGCTCAATGCGGAGACCGAACTCCAAAGCAAAAAAAAAAAAGACTAACACCTTCTGCTCCTTGTTCAATAAGGCCGTATACAAAGAAAGAAAAACACTGAGATGTCTATATAAAAATGGAGACAGACCCCTTCCACCACTAACCTGGCATGCCTCGGCAATGATATATCACTTAACCGAGAGCACATATTTTGCGAGAAATGTAATCACATCAGAACCCTTCTTAACTCAGCCAAAAATCGACCTAAACAACTTTTTTATCTGATCAAAACAGCCGCCAGCCCTCCCATACCCGCTTCCACTAAACTCAATGACACCCATCCCCATAAAAGCAGGAGAGTATGAACGATTTTTTGGTTCCAAAGTGAAATTACTTCTATGTCAAGATGAGAATCCTATCACCACCACAGTTTGCAAAGCCAAGAATGCCTTGCAAGCCTTTGACATTATTGAAGAGAATGTCTTACTTAAGACATCACAAAAACAAATCCTGAAATCTCTTTGTGGATGCTATTCCGAGTAACATTTCCAAAGATCTTTACACACACATGCTCCCCAATTGGACATACCTAGTAAATCTCTCTCTCAGGCAAGGATCTGTTCCTGATCCCCTGGCAATGTCATACCACTTCTCAAAAAAACTTCAGCAGATGCGAATGACCACAATAACGTTCGCCCTCTCATCAACCTGCTTTTTCTCAAAAAAACAATCAAAAGATGTGCAGGAGAACAACTCACCCGACACATCAAAGACAATAACTTTCTGGATGACTTCTAATCTAGCTTCAATCAAGGATACAGTGCCGAACAAGTACTGCTTCAGGTTGTTGACGATGCTGCTCCAGTCCTGGACTAGGACAGCTCCTGCCTCGTTATTCTCCTCAACCTGTCGGCAGACTTTGATACAGTTAATCATCATAGGCTTCTAGACACACTAAAAAACTGGATGGTCATTGAAGGCATGGTCCTAAAATGGTCTGAATTCTTCTCATAGACAGATCACAGAGGATAAAAATTGATGACAGGCCATCTTCTCTGAAGGCCATCGATCAAGGATTACCACAGGGCTCTATCCTTGCTCCTATCCTCTTCAACCTTATTATCAAACTCCTGAGAGTCCTACTAAGGAAGGGTGGGATCCTATGCCAACAATATGCAGACGACATCCAGATCTATTTAAAGATCTCATCCATAAATGATATCTTCAATCTTGCCAACACCTTAAACTCCAGTCATGACTGAATGACCTCTCATAACGTAAAACTGAACCCTTCCAAAACCAAATTCCTCCACGTCTACTCTTCCAATTCACCGACACTGGTAAAATCCTGGATGGATACACTCAACATCCTCAACAGCAAACCTGAAATTTCTTGCTCAATCACTGGCTTTCTCCAAAATCGACTATAGTAACTCTCTTTTGACAGGTCCACCCAAGGCCCACTTCACTCCTCTGAAATCAGTTTTACACTCAGTGGCATGCTTTGTCTATGAGGCGAAGAGAAACAACCATATCTCACCAATGCTTGTCACTCTTCACTAGCTCCCCATTGAAGCCAGGGCGATTTATAAGACTACCTGTATCACCCACAAGGCATTGCATGCCTCCACTCCTCACTACTTAGCGAACAAACTAAAGATTTCGGGGGCACCAGGCAATCATGAACTGCAGAAGCTTTGTTGATGAGCTTTCAACCTTTACAAAGGAATAGCTTGTGTCAAAACTGTTTTAGGGTAGTGCGACTAGAATATGGAACTTCTTACCTCGGAAGCTATGAACCACCACCTCACTGCTGATCTTCAAAAAGGAGCTGAAAGCCCTTCTCCTACAATGCCATTTCGACCTGTTGTCCCCTTAGACAACCTCCCCCAAGATAAAGTACCCAAGACTGAATCTAACCACACTGCTCCTGTCTCACCTTACATAATCCAGCTGCTACTGCCTTCACTACTTACCTCCCCTGCTAATCTGTTTATAATATGTGCCTTTGTAAGGGCCAACACAAACATTCCTTTGTCTCAACCTGCCCTCCTTGTATATTTTGTAACTACTGTATCTAGTAAATCTTTGTAACTTTGTAACTATTGTAACAAAACCTGTTTTATTGTAAAGCGCTCTAACCCCTTTGGGTAAAGTCCATGCTATATAAAAACACATAAAATAAATAAGAATAAAATAAATTAGCTGCCTGAATCTGATTGCAGGGAATCTCCTTGAATGCCATCTCTGACCTCTATCAGAGAAACTGACCGTACTACTGCTGTCGCTAGCGGACATAAAATGACTTTAAACATCCTTCCCATCTCATCTCCTTCCTTCTTTTGCTCCAAATTTACACTGAAGCGATCGATTCTCGTTAGGTTATCTTTAGAGCACAGTAGAAGGATGCTCTGTCCCCGAGAGGAGCTGGGCAGGAACAGTTTTGTCCTTGGGTGCAGAGAATGAGTGCCCGAGGTGTTAGGATAAAATGCCCAGAGGGTGCATCAGTATTTTAAACATTTTATTACAGGAGTTAAACTGGCAGTGTACAAACTTGATGATGTAATCCTCCCGTGTTAACGTTGCAGGTATGCAGAAGTGCATCTGTAGTCCAGTCCGGGAATAAGGTTCCCGAGAGATTAGCTGTATTTCTTTGTTATGTGTGTAATAAACGCATTGTAGAGTCAATCCCCATAGCATTCACGGTAAGGACACTCGCACACAACGCAAGACAAGCTGGGACAGAGGCGGATTACTGCTCTGATACAGGGCTGGCTCTAGTGCGGTGCGACTGGTGCCACCGCACCGGGTTTTGACTTCGGGTGGGGGCACGGTGTTTGCAACTATATTGTGGTTTTAAAATCACCTGTTGCTGTGCTCCTTGCCTCCAGCCGTTTGCAGGCAACAATGACAATTTTAAGATGACTTCGGTCATTAATGTACTTCCTAAAGAGAGATCGAGTTTTGTCTCTGGAAGTGCTGGCTCATCATAAGGTAGCGCTAGTGCAGAGGGTTAATATGTCTTCTGCAAAGAATGTCTACATACAGATCACAAAGTGCATATAATGTGAATAGGTCGGTGGGTTACTTCTTTTGTCCGAGAGATCCTTTTGTTGCTCGCAGTATATAAATGAATATCCTGATATAGAAGAGTGAGTAATTAACTGTCATCAAGGCGCTGCATGCAAACTGCAAGGTATAGATTAGAGCGTTATGATCCCCCCCCCCCAGTCTTTCATTAACCGAATGTTGTCAAAAGGGTCCATTTGAGTAGAAATCAATTTTTATTACTAAAGAGAACTGCTGCCTGCCAGTATGGATGACAAGTGACTCCCACATCCTGTAGTCCTCTGCCTTGTGTAACATTTCTCATACACTGATTTACACATGTATCATGGTTGCCTCTTTGTAATGTGTGTGTGATGTAAAGTACTCTGACACCCTACAATAGTATGAGTGGTGCTATAAAACAAATTAAATGCATCTGAAAGAGTGGTTATGGAGACGTGAGGGGCACTGTTAAAGGGTGGTAGTGAGGGAATCTGTGGGGGAGGTGGTCATTGGGGGGTGCCTACAAACATTGTTGCACCGGATGCCACCAGCGCTAAAGCTGGCCCTGGTCTGATACCAAACCTTACCCTTATGTACAACACTTTATATAATGGGCGGGATTACAAAATAAATTCTAAGAACAAAATAAAAAACTACAAAAAAGAAAATTATCAGAGCCAAGACAGATTAGGGAATGCAATGAACAGTCATATTTAAGATAAAATGTATCTAGTGGAGCGAAATGCCTAGCATCTAGCACCTCTAATAACCCAGATAATTTGCTAGGAGCTTTAATAAAGGAGATGATGGTGCAATGGCATTCTGAAAGGGTCTAATGTCTCCGTTACGTGAGAGTCTGAGATCAATACAGCATGTGGCAGGAAACAGAATAGCAGGAAATTATCAAGTGTCCTTTACTCTGCCTCATAAATGCATAGCTTACCGCTAATGTTTGCTTCAGTTTTACCATGCTTACACCTGCTCTTCTGTCCCAACCCAGACAAGACTAGAAAAGTATTTTTGCATATGTGACATTGGCTCTCATTATGACTTTGGTGATCTTCTCGTAAGACCGCCTAAGCCGCAGGCGCCGAAAGATCGCCTCTCCTGGCGGTCTTAAGATCGTCCTATTATGACTGATTTAGGATCGGGTGGAATTCCAACACCAGTTGTGCTGGCAGTCAGAGGTAAAGAGGCGGTTCCACGGCCAGCACCGCCATGCCAAAAGGATGCCACATGCCATATTATGTTCCGTAATACGGCTTGGAGGTGTTCTGATGGCGGAGTGCTTCTAGCGGTGAAAGCGCCGGAACCCGACCCCTCCCAGACGATCTCCTTGACGGATGAGGTAAATGGATCGTCCGACTGGGGAGGGGGGTGTTTGTGTGTGCGTGTGTGAGTGTGTGAATGCATGTGTGAATGTCGTGAATGTGCGGAGGGGGATGTCTGTTGGTGTGTGTTTGTGTGTGTGAGTGGTTGTAGACGGGGTCGGATGTGAGTGTTTGTGGATGGGGTGGGTGAGTGTTTGTGGATTGGGAGGGGGTGAGTTCATGAGTGCGTCATGTGGGTATGAGCGATTGAGTGCGTGAGTGCGATTGAGCGGATGGAAGGGGGAGTGCATGTATGCGTGTGCATGTGTATGTAAGTGGACCGGGGAGGGGGATGCATGTTTGTGTGAGTGGACAGGGGAGTGGGTGCATGTCTGTGTGAGTGAACGGGTAGAATGTGTGCGTCTATGCGGTGCAGGGGGGAGGGAGGGGGGAATTTATGTATGCACTGGAGGGGGGTGTAAATGTATGTATGCACTGTAAGGAGTGGGGGAGTGAATGCATGCGTGAGTGCGGTGTTTGTGTATGTATGTTAGTGTGAAGGGGGAGTATGATGCGAGTGCGTGGGTGAGTGGGGGGGTGGTTGTGTGTGGGAGTATGTGGGTGTATGTGTGTGGGTATGTGGACGTGTGTGCTGGAGTATCCTAGTGACATTAATGCAGATTCCGGTCACCGGGATACAAGACCGACAGCTTTTTCTGGCAGTGCGACGCCCAGAAAAATGCTGACAGATTTCTGCGTCGTAATACTGCTAGCGGTATTACACTGTCTGCCGGGCTCGAGGTACTCACCTTGAGCCCGGCTGACTGTGGAAAAACGCCGGGACGGGCTGAGTATTGGCAGTTTGGCATCAAACAAACCGCCAAACTGTAATTTGGCAGACCGGTGAGACCGCCACCGGGGGTCTGGTGGTCTTAAGACCACCAGACTCCTAATGAGGGCCATAGTGTTCACTAAGCAGTATCGCATATTTACTTTGGAAGGTCAATTTTGTGTTTATTTGTTCTTCTACGGTGCAAGGCTTTGTGTGTAATGCAGGCTACTTTGAATATGGAAATCAAAACAGGTACACTGTTCTTAAGTAGAAGGCAGAAAACACAGAGGCACTTCTAAATTTAGAAGCTAGAACCCTCACACATCCACTGGATGTCATGCTTCATCCTCGGGTCTGCTCCTCGTCGGGTTGGCGCTGCAATGCCCAACGGGCCCAGCGAGGGGGCTCCATGCCGGAAATCTTTTTGAAGTGCGTGCCAAGAAGATAAGTAGAAAAAAATTCAGACCTACTGTAAAGAACAGAGAGCTAGAAACAATAAAATTGGCTCGAGAACCACACTGAAACAAATTTATTGTAAATGATGGGTCTCAGTCAAGGTTAAAAACAGGAGGGAGTATGAAGGAAGTAATGTTCCTCTACTCTAACCAACAACGTGTGGGGCAAAAGGACATTGACTCTAGCCCTAACTATAGGTCAACATGTTTCACACCTTGGGTGTCCCTGAGGATCAAATGTCGTTTCATCAGGGCCACAAAAACCTTAGCTACTCAAAAAAACAAAAATGGGTGTAAGCATATAAACAAACAGAAACTTAAAATAAAAGCTACGCAAAAAACGTCACAATCGGTATAGACCTGGAGAGAAAAAACAAATCACAACATACAGCATAAAGTGACAAAAGTATGTATTAAACAACAGAAGTCAACCCAATGTTATAATAATCAGTGATGGCATGCTGTCATGCTGAGTGTGACGTCTATGGCATTTCATGAAACCATCAAAACCCCCTTAGTTGCCTCAAAAAGTCAAGCAAATAATAAAGAGCTTACCCTCCTATATTAAGAAAAGGGCATCATCGGTAGAATGCTGGCCGAGAGACTGTCGTCCCCTTTAATAAAATCAATCATGGTAGATATATGCAACTAAATATAACTGAGCACAGGGAGATCAGATTCAAACATCATCCAAATGTAGGTAAAACGTCATGGAGTGTCAATGCTGTGTTGTTAAAAAAACTAGCCCCAAAAATCTGGAGCACAGTAAGCAGAGATGCTCAATGTGGCATCAAAGAAAGAATCATACAGAAGTTATTAGTACCAAATCCCTTTAAAATAAGGGAACCCGTCTTGCTTAACGGAACACAAAGGGGGTTATTCTAACTTTGGAGCAGTGTTAATCCGTCCCAAAAGTGACGGTAAAGTGACGGATATACCACCAGCCGTATTACGAGTTCCATAGGATATAATGGACTCGTAATATGGCTGGTGGTAAATCCGTCACTTTTCCGTCACTTTTGGGACGGATTAACACCTCCTCCAAAGTTAGAATAACCCCCAAAGACATTCCAGCAAAAGAGGGAGGAAACGGTCGGAGGGGGAGAACAGGTTCGTACTTACGATTTGTCACGAGGCCCCTGCTGGGAGACCTACCTGCAGCCGCACACCCGGAAGTAGCGGAAACGTCAGGACTGCCGGGTTAAATGCTGAGGTGCCGCCCACGGACCAATCAGAGGAGGACCTATCAGAGGAGGGACTCTGAAGCAAGCTGGTTCAAAACAAACCCCGGGCCTAGAAACAGAGGAAGGACTGGAAACTCGGTAGCTAAGCAACCATAGTCACAGTGGTGGTCACGGTTCCGTATCTAGTTTTACAAGAACGGAATGGGGTATTAGATGTACCTGATGATAGCGGGTGCACCAAAAGAGGTTGCAACAGTAACAGAGGAAGTTAATGGGCACACATGAAGATAGTGTGGGAACCATTGTTACACTGGATTACCAATGTAGAATACATAACGAAAGCCACCAAAAGGAGAGATTCTACATCATAAATAAATGATCGTGAGTATGCCCAGGAGCACAATGAAGGAGTGAATAATTATAAAATGAATAACTACAAGGATAGGTATAATGAGTCATTCAGGTACAATGAGTAACTGACAAAAAGGTACAGTATGGTGCCTAGGAAAGAGGAGACACCTCAAGTCTTGCAATAGCAGTATGTCCAAACATCCTTTTACTGTTAGTCTGGGCCATTACACACTAGAGCAGAAATTCATCGATTGTATCTCATCATTTAAACTGCTAATATGAGTTTTGAGCTTGAAGAACCAACGTTGTTCCTTTTCTAATAGACCGGGATGATTGATTCTAGGATCATCAAATGCCTCAAGAACGACCCAGCTTAGGTCGTCGGTTGAGTGTTTAATGTCCATGTAGCGTGTCCTCAGTTTTGTAGAAGTGCATCTGCACCTGATGTTACTACGGTGTTCATTGATTCGAACCCTGACTGGTCTCGTCGTCATCCCTATATAACGCAAATTGCAAGGGCATGTAATCACAGGTGTTGCAATTAGTATGTTTAGTAAGGTGCCAAACGCCAATGGGTTCCAGATCTAGAAAATCTACCCGTTTAGTCAATGAACAGAGAGAACAGTTACCACACGGGTTGTGTCCCTGTACTGGTGGAAGATGCCATAAGATACTCTGTCTGGATTCAGTATCAACCACTAAGTCCCTGATATTCCTAGTGCTTTTGAACGCAAACAAGGGTTTGGGTATCTTGCATCCACAGCTTTAAAGAATTGACCGTCGTTTATTAAAGATTTGTTTGATGGTGTTACACAATGGGGTATAAGTGGACACACAGGTCAGTTGGGATCAGTGACTTAGGGTTCAGTAGACAGTAAAGAGTCTCTGTGGTTATTGCGTGATCATTTTTGAGCAATATTGATAACCTGGCGTGGATAATGTCATCTGGTTTTAGAGCGACACAGCAGACATTTTCTCTTCTACTGGACCCTATTTTTGCTGGCTTTAGAACTCTCAGCACTTTCTGTCTTAGTACAGGGTCAATGCTCCCCCTTTAAAGATGGTTGAATTTGCATACTCTTAATTGGCATCCTTAACTTTCCTATAAGTCCCTAGTATGTGGGACAAAGTCTACCCAGGGCCTCAAAGTTAAATACCACTGTTGAACTGCAGCAGCTATTGTGCCTCCCACTACAGTGGCAGTGCAAGCATATGTTATACCTGTCAAATCCTTTTCCCGTTAAACCCTTTTGACAGGTCAAAACTTCTCTTTTAAATATTAATAAGTTACCCATATACAGGCCTTGTAGACTACAAGCCAGGGCGCATGTTATTTAAAAGTAGAGCATGTAGAAATGTAATGTTTACATACCCTTTCAATGACTAGTACCCAAAAGCATTTTTCACTGTAGGAGACTGACTGGCCCATAGAGAAACACTGGGAAGTGATATTAAATACTAATACTGTATCGTGATAATGGGACCAGCTAGAAAAATAATTAAACAACTATTTTACTAGTTATTAAAAGTCCATTTTTTATGGTGAAAGCATATTTTTAATAAATGGTAAGGAAAAGTAACTTTTAGAAAGTTTCTGTTTCCCTGCCTAAAGTTCCTGAAGGGCATTTGCTATCCATCTTTTTCCAGACAGTGATTCGCCTTGCACAGGTGTGAAATGTCTACCATGATCAAACAATAGGTGGACCTGAATGGACAGAAATTACTCCTCTGAGATCAGCATAACATGCCGGGTGGGGGCTGAGGGCCTCCTTTTGACAGCACAATATCAAATCCTGCTTGACAGATCTGTTGAGCCACACATAGCACATTGGGGTACACTCGAAGGGGATATAATAGGGTGCCAAGGCGATTTTTGTATATCCACTGTCGGGTTGCTAGAGCACCCTGCTTTTTCCAATCAGAAGTCTATCTCTGGGTATGTTGTGGGTACCGTGCCTGCCTGTGCTGGTGCTAGTGTTTGATGTGAGAGGACTCTAGGATTATCATAGTACATGTCTTACACACACCCCAGACCATAGAGCTCAGATTTAGTGTGGCTGAAGACTTTTTGAGACCATGAAAATGCCCTTACACATGGCAGTTTGGCCAGTTTGCAGTAAGGCAAACAGGAACTAGTCTGTGCCTGCCGTCTGTGACCTGAGAGGAGCCCTGAAGGGCAGGACCTCCTCCCTCTTGTACTCAAGACAAAGGAATGGACTTAAAGGGTCAGTTGGCTAACTTCCTTTGTGAATACAGAGGAAACAACAAACCACAAGAGACTTTTTCTGGAAGTATCCAGTTGACCAATGGCAACTAGACATGGACTGGTCTTTCTTGTTGGCCTCTACTTGAAACCCTTTGAGTCTCTGAGCGCCCCCATGAGGTCCTGGGAGGCTTTAGAAGTGTGAAGCACCAAGTAAGAAGATAAAAATTTTGACCACGACGATCCTAGTTGGTGCATGTGATCCATGCCCAATCGCAGTCAGCCTCAAATTGCACCTAGGTCAAGGTTTAGCATGACTATTGACTATCATTGGTGCTTTGTTCTTTTTAGCACTATTTCCATTTCAAACTTTCAAACTTTAAAAAGTCACATCTTTGGTTCCACTTACTGGACTTTTGTCATTTGGTTTCTTGAAGTTGACTCAATTTATCTATTTGAGTTTCGGATTTTTATTGTTTTGAATTGTTACTTTATTACTGTTTTGATCCTGCATAAATACTTTACACCTTGCCCTAATTTAAGCCATTATAATCTGTGCCATAGCTATAACAGGAATGAGTTTAGGTTAACTTAGTAACTTTGACAGTTTGCCAATAAAAAGGTTGTGATTATTACTTTAGATAGGCAGTCACTTACCCCACATAATAACCCAGTTTCTTACAGATACCAAAAACTGTGTCTCAGTTGAAACCCTACTTTTCTCTCTAAACTTCTGTCCTTCTGCATCTTTCTCTGGAGCTTTGTACTATTGCCACCCCTGGACTTAGAGCTAATTTCTGTTAAAAGATTACATTATCCTTAGCTCCATACACACTGAAGAAAGCCACTTTTCGCTTTTTAACTGACCTACGTTTTCATCTTGAAAATAGTACTCTCTCAGAAACTACCCATCTGTTAGGTGCCCTTACCGCTATGGGTCTTAAACAGTTGGTACTCACAGTGCAGAGAAATATCCTGGCCCATGTTTTTGCAAATTACTCTTTTTTACCAGATATTAACTCCTCCATCTTGAATTTGGACTGACTACCTAGCAGTCTCATTCCTTAATACTCAGCCTGCAAATATGACTCCTCCTCTTCCCCCTCTCAAACAGCAGACCTCTGATTGTTGGGCTCAGACTACCCACAATTTCTGTGCTGCTTTCCAAAATTTTGCTTTAAAGAGATATCTACCAATGCTAGTGAATTCAGCACATGGATTACCGCAGCAGTGTATAAAATGTTTCCATGCAGGCCTACTAACTTTCATATAAAGCACCCTGCAGCACCATTGTATAATTAGCAATTAATAGAGGCCAAAGGTGTGTGCAGGCGCATAGGGCACAACTGGACAAAAGAGTATGATGTTTCTGATATGGATTTATTACAAAAAGTTATAAATACAAACCTTTTAACACTACCCATGCCATGTATTAAGCTACTAAAATCAAAAAAGCCAAAATTCCTCACAAAAAACATTCCTTTTTTAAAACTTTATTTTATTTCTAGTTTTGTGCCAGAACAAAAAAGCAATATCACACAAAGCGTAGAAACAACAAAGATGACATGAGCACGATCAAGCAGTGAAACACGTCAATACAAGCAATTAAATCACTTTTAGACATCATCAGCAATTTACAGTGTGTCAAGTGGAACACCAAAGCTAGAAACGACACCAGAGTGTGGCGACTAGCCACCATTTTGCCCAGAGGTGGGGTTGCTGTGTGCGTCAGAAGAATCAGACACCTGCGCCTGGAGAGAGGTGCACAGGGGTTGCCAAATGTCCTTCGGGCGGGATGTCAATGGCTGTAATGAGGCATATAGCTCACTGGTGGTGTTGCAGTATGTGAGATCTCGCAGCCAAGCATCTAAAGTGGGATGGATACCACTAACCCCGTGGAGGGCGATCCAACGCTTGGCCAGCAACAGACCTTTGGCGATGGACCTCCGTATGGATTTTGGAAGTGGTTTGACATAGCTCAGCAAAGCCATGAGGAGGTCAGGGTCAAGCTCCTGGCCCACCATCTGGGACACTGCAGAGTACATACCCCCCCAGTATGCCAGGATGTCGGATGGATGAAATCTGCGAAGTCTGCCTGTACTTCGGGCATTGATGTGATTGTGTGGGGTCAGGTTTGGCGAGGACACGTGGAGTGGTAGATGCGGGATACAAAAACTTAAAGTTCAGCAATTTGTGACAGTAGTTGTTAGATACCGGCCTGGTTTGTATGCAACCGTGATACCAGACTTTGCCTGGAAGAGGGCCACCGATATCCCTTTCCCAGGACACCCTAGATTTTTGTGGGCCACTAGGTCTAAGCTGCATCGAGGAGTGGTAGAGTCGAAAGATTAAATGTAAGCTATCTGGGGCAGTAATGATCAAAAACAGTGAGGCAAAGTTCCCCGGCTCTGCGGGCTATGTAGGCAGTGTTGATCACAGGGTACTATAGAGTCTATGTGAAATGAACCTCTCCATATGGGAAGTCTGGCCCCCTTCCATAACCTCCGCCACAGGGTAGAGGCTGGAACTCACAAACAATTTGCCGATCGTATGCAGTTGCAAAGAGAAGAGAACACGCTGAGTCAACTTTTAACATGTGAGTGGAAGCCATGGATTGTCGGAAAGGTGGATGTGAGTAGAGGGAGTCGAAGCCCAAATATCGACAAAGCCTGGCCCAGGAGCAGTAAGTGGTGGGGAGAGTCTGTATTTCGGTGGGGATTCTAGGGACACCCTGTAGAAGGAGGACACAAAGTGACAATACGGGGGACTGTGATCGCTCCGGCTTAAGATACTGAATCCTGTTATCGAGGTAGTACCAGTGGTAGGCAAAATGTGCCTGAGCCACTAGGTAATACAAAAAGAAGTCAGGTACCCCAAAGCCACCAGGCTCAAATGGGAGTGTCAAAGTCGACCAGCGCACACAAGGATGCTGACCGGCCCGGACCAAGCGACTAAGGAGGCTATGCGTTGTGTCAAAAAATGATTAGTGCGAGCTATTGGAATATTAAGGAACAAATATAAAAAATGAGGGAGCACCAGCATCTTGATTATAGCAACCCGACACACGAGAGATAGGGGTAAGGTGATCCATCTGTCAATTTGAGTGGCAAGCTTAGTGATTGCTGGGCCATAGTTGCGCTGTATGACTTCAGGGCTGCTTCTATGGAGGTGGATACTGAGATATTTAGTGGTGTCATCCTTCCATAACACGGTATATGGTAGTGGGCAGGGTGTGGTGGCATCAGCTAGGGGGAAAAGCTCAGACTTGCTCCAGTTAATGGACAAGCCGGAGAAAAGGCCCAACCTGACCGCCTCCTCGATCAATGGGGTAAGATTGGTGCTCGACTCGCAGGTGAATAATAGGATGTCATCTGCATGGAGTGTGGCAAGAAGGAGGCCATGGCGGAAATGGCGGACCAAAAGGCCGAGGAAAAGAATAAACAAAAGGGGAGAAAAGGGGCAACCCTGATGAGTACCACGGGCCAATGTGAATGGCTCTGAGATTGCCCTGTTAACCCGGATCCTGGTGGAAGGGGATCCGTTCAGTAGTGCGACCAGGTTTAAAAAGCCTTGCGGCATACCTAGTTTACAAAGTATAGCAGAAAGAAAAGGCCACTCAAGGGAATCAAAAGCCTTTTTGGCATGCAACAAAACCAACGCAGCCAGGGCCTCAGGGGCTATTTGGTTAAGGACAGCAAAGACAGTGTACAGGTTGGTCAAAGTAGAGCGGCGAGGCATGAATCCAGATTGCATGGGGGCAATTATATTGTTTAATAAATGGGATAGGTGTGTAGCCAATTTTTTGGCCAAGATCTTGTAGTCATGGTTGAGGAGGGACAGTGGACAATATGATGTGCAATGATGTGGTGGTTTCCCTGGCTTAAGGAGGAGTACAATCAAGGCTTCCCACATAGAAGGAGGGAGGACATCCTGATCAAGAGACTCCGCGTAAATCTCCAGCAAATGTGGGATAAGGACCTCCTTATATGCCCCATAGAAAGCACCTGTAAAGCCATCAGTTCCAGGGGCCTTGGAGCTGCCAAGCGAGTCGGTGGCCTGAGAAACCTCCTCAGGAGTAATGGGATAGGCCAAAAACTGCTGTTGGCCGGTGTCCAACCACACCATGGCAACCTCGGCCAAATAATCTGTGAGCTCGCCAAAGGCCGAGCCGGTCCACACAGTATTAAAGGATGATAATAGGCCCTAAAGGTGGAGAGGATGGCTGAGAACTCCGATGCCATGTTCCCATCATCCCTCTGGAGAGTAGGATGATTGGTAAAAAGGTTTCAGCAAATTGGTGACCATACGGCCAGGTCTCTCCCCCTCGCCATATTGGCGTGCCGTATTGTACCTACCAAGGTACACCACTTCACGGTCATCGGCCTCTCTAAAGTCTCGTAGCAAGGAGGCCTTATTGGGGGGATAGGGGAATTGGCATCATAATGGACTGTTGATCTAGGGCTTGCAGTTCACGTTCCATTCTAGTGAGGTATCCTCTAATAGAGCATAGGACCCCAGTGCGTTTGGCAATGCATACCCCTCTGATGTATGCTTTGAATGCCTCCCAAAGAGTAGCATGTGTTTGAACTGTGCTAGTATTTGTCACAGGCTACTTGTCGTTTATGTCTTTGGCCCACTGGAACTGAAGAAAGGTCTTGATTCTTGCAGGTTCTGCCTTGAACCAGGTAAGGGGGGCCCTTTCTGGTAGCCACGGTGCTGCCGACAGAGAAATGCTAAAAAGCAGTCCATACCCTCCAGAAGGAGTCCCAGAGGAAAAAAACACAAAGGGAAAAACCTCTAAAGCAGGAACTCCCTGGAACAAAAAGAAGCAAAAGGTAAGTTTTTCAACAGGAAAAAACAATACTGGAAGAAGCTGGAACAGGTGAGGAAAAATAACTGGAGAAAAAAGTAGCAGGAGCGAAGATCACGGCCAAAGGAAGTGTTGCAGTGCAAGGAGAACAAGAATCACTCACCTTATATACCAAAGAACAGGAAATGACCAATAGGAAGTAGAAAGTCACCATATTGGATTAGGAAAGAAACATAGGCGCATATAGAGAAAAGGACACCATGTTGAAAAAGGTTCCTAAGGCATGCAGGAAAAAAGAAGGCATGCTGGAAAAAAGAAAGAACATGGCTGCTGAATATGCACATAAAAACACGAGGAAAGGAAGAAAAAGAAAAGAAAGAAGAAAAAGGACAGGCTCACCAGGTACGTGGGGAGTGTGGGGGAAGGTGCCCAAGTAAATATTGAGGGCGCGAGCCGCGCCCAAAACTCGCCGAGGCACCATGCCCAATTTGGGGCCTCAAGCGAGAAAGTAAAGCACAGTAGGAATGCAGCACGCACGCCCGCTATGGACTGTGGCCGCGCCCCGAGCCAACAGTATTGAGAGTAAAATACCCAGATATGACCTCGCACAGCCCAGAGCGAAATACATCAACGTGTAGCGCATTAATTGGGATGCACCATGAGTAGAGTGGCGTGGTCCGGGACGGGACGCAAAGGGATGCCAGTACTGAGGAGTGGTCTGATAATGTAGAGGGGAGATCCCTGTAAACCAAAGGAGCACGGCTGGAGTTACGTACCAATGATCAATTTGAGACCACACATTCTGAGGACTCGAATAAAAGGAGTAGGCAGTAGTGGAAGGGCTGCGGGTGCGTCAGGCATCGCTAAGATGATGAGTTTCAGAGCGAAACACGTCATCGTGTAGCACATTAGTGGGGAAGCGCCATGAGCATAGTGGAGGGGTCCGGGACAGGATACGCAGGGATGCCAGTACTGGGGTTTAGTTCGATAATGTAAGAGAGAGATCCCTGTAATTCAAAAGAACACGGGTGGAGTTCCATACCAATGATCAATTTGGGACCACACATTATGAGGACTCGAATAAAAAGAGTAGGCCGTAGCAGAAGAGCTGCGGGCGCACCAGGCATTACTAAGTTGATAGGTGTCCAACAGGGTATGCAATGCTTTCTGAGAGCAAGGCTTAGCGGAGCCGGAGGAGCCCGTAGTGTCTCAATGTCGTTGAAAGGTGAGGTTGAGGTCGCCGCCTAGTAGAATATGGTCAGATTGGAAGCGCCCCATTTGTGCCAACCAGTCATAAAAAAACTCAGGGGAATATGTGTTGGGTGCATAGACATTCATCAGTAAAACAGGAAGATCAAGCAGAGTCCCCCGAACAATTAGATAGCACCCCCCCAGGGTCAAACAGCGTCCGATGGCACACGAATGGCAGACTTTTATGGATAAGGATACACACTTCCCTAGAGTACAAGCAGTTGTAGGAGAAATAGAGATTGCCATCCCATTGTGCAGCAAAGGTGCTGGTCACGGGGGGTGCTAGATGAGTTTCTTGCAGAAAAACTAGCTTGATGCCATGTCTGTTCAAATATGTGAGGACCTGTTTACCCTTTCTCAGGTTGTTTAGCCCTCTGATGTTCCATGTGGCGCATCTGATGTCAAATGCAGAAGCAGTCATAGAGGGATGTGCCATAAGGGCAACATTATACAGGTCGTAAACAAATAAGAAGCATGACGTGCAACAGCAAACAAAAAACATTCTTGATTATCAAAGGCCTCCTAAATCCATGAGTGTGATGAAACAATGCTGCCCTCGCAGCAATTATGCAATGACCTGTCCAGTTTCTCTTTTTACAAGATTTCTGACATTTACCTAAATTACCCTGTAGTCACACCCACTGATCTTTCTACTAGGTTCTCGACATTCATGCAGGCTATTAATGGTGACCTTTTAGAACAATTCCAGAACATATCCAATCCATTATGATTTCCCTTATTACCTCTTGCTCGCCCAACAGCCCTTAGCCCCCTGCTGTTTTTGACCTGGTGAAAGTATAGATCCTCCTTGGTGTAACTGAGCACTCTATGATTTCCCTGACCAAGCCTGTATGCCTAGCTCTTGGAAAAAAGCCCAGTTGATCCACTTATTAAAGAAACCCACTGCTGACCCCACCATTCTTTTCAACTTTAGACCCATCTCACTTCTCCCATTCCCCACCAAAACTCTAGAAAATGCGGTCAACCTTCAATTATCTAAGTACTTACAAAACAATGCCATGGTTGACTATTCACCTTATGGCTTTCGCCCTTTGTGTACTACAGAGATGGCATTGGTTGTTGTTACTGATGACATTAAGCTAATTCTGGACCAGGGAGGGTGTGCCATTCAGGTCCTAGCCTGATCTTTTTGCCACTTTTGCCACAATCTCACACCCTATTCTGGGTACATGTGGTGCCGGCTAGGCAAATACAAGGTTACGTCAAGTAAGCAAGGAAAAACCCAACACATAGACCTTCAACTTACCCCCTATGTTCCCTCTCGCCACCCTCATGTGCACTCCTAAAACGCATGCTCTGTATGATCCTATCACCCTGTAGTCTATCTCCCCAGGGTCCTAGAGGGTCAATTGTTGTATTATCTCCTGAACTACGAGGAGGCTTGTCCTAGGTGTGTGCTTCTCCCGAGGGTACCAAGCACAGTTTATGAAGATACTTAAGGCATGTCAGTTCATTAGACTCTTTAGAGAGTAAGGTGATTTATGGGCCCATTAGGTCCTGGTAGACTCCAGGGTTTTAGGTCACGGTGAGTGTTAGTTCTGCCATGCTCAAAATGTACCATATTCTGTCCAACCCTGTAGTATGTGTAGGACTCTGTCTTTACCCCATTGCAAGAGTATCGCCTGGAGCGTCGTGCCCAGTGCTAAACCAATTTAATGACCTCCACTGGATTGTATCAGATAAGTCAAAGGGTTGGGAAAGCCAAGTACAATGCAATCTGGGAAATGAGGAAGCTGCGTCTTCATATGGGTGTGGATATCTGCAGAACTTCACCCCAGTAAGGAACCAGTTTTGGACTGGTCCACAGGAGATGCAGTAGCATGCCCGGCTTTCCACAGCCCAGCCAGCAGCTGTTGCTGTGAGCGTGTTTCCTTTATGTAAAGTAGCGGGGGTAAGGTACCAGTATCTTGTTATCTTGATGGTCGTGTCTACACTCACCACGTTATGGGTAGTATGATGTGCTCAGTAATACAAGCCCTCTATTCCTTATGTATGAGTGGTCGCATTTGTCCTGTTCCTAGCACTCCTATGCTGAGGTTTTCTCTCCACTGGGAGGTTGTCCAAGAAGGGTGTCCTTGGCTCCGTCCTTCATGAGGAACCATCTCTTAAAGGGGGTAAGTGATCTCTGCGTCCCTTGCCTGATAGCACGATGTATAACCCAGTGTCTGATCTGAAGGTAATGAAGGCATTTTGTTTCAGGGAGCCCATAATTGATCTTCAAGGGTCAAATGAGATGATCGACTCTATATCGAAGAATTGCCTAGTAGCCTTACTGTCCTTTTGTTGCCATAGAGAAAAAGGCGTCAGGTGGAGGCCCGGTGTGAAGTCCAGGTTGCCCGAAATGAGCATCACCAGCAAGAAGAAAAACGTCAGGCCCTTTCGGGTGGCCACCTTGTTCCACACTGTGAGGTTAGTCCTGGTGATAGGGGAGGAGTAGAGACCCCAAGCCATTTGTTTTCAATGTTGCCAGGAAATTTTCCATAAGTGCTCTTCTGCTATCGCACTGCCATAAAGCACCAGTGCTTCTCTGATTCAGGGCTACTCCACTCCACTATGAAGCGGAGCCACACTTCCTGATAGTACTGGGTGAGGCTCAGGACCCCAGGCCCCCCTCGGATGCAGGGTGATGGATCAGGATGTGGTGCATGTGGGGGACCCTCCCACACATATCTTTTAAGTTTGCCCTGAAGTGCTTTGAGTTTACCTGATGGTGGTGTAAGGGAGAGTCTGGAACAGCAATAAGGCCCTAGAAAGAATAGTCATTTTCAGGGCTGCTATTTGACCAAGTCCATTTTAACCTTGCGCAGTAAGGTGCAGTAATTTAGAGCCATTGTGTCATTAGCAGTAGAAGCATTCTGTACCCCAAGGTAGGAAATGAAGGAAGAGGCCCATGTTAGTGGATCCTATCACTAGCCAAATGCACCTGGAGGGAAGACATGAATGGGAGATTAAGGGCCTATGACTTCTGTAGATCAATGCTAAAATGGGACACTTCCTTGAAGAGTTACAATTCATCTATGAAGGCTAGTAGTGAATGCTGAGGGTCATCAAATGCCACCAGAACATCGTCTGGAGAATTAGTTATTAAGCATGTTTGTGTAGAGTGTAGGCTGAAGCAAACCTTGGCTATTGAGGTTTTTTATGCGTTATTGACCCCTCCCCCAAGCCCGTTTTGGAAAACCTTCTGGCAGAAGGTGTTGTTCTCAGGTATTGTAATCCATGTAAAGCCAATTGGATACTGGATGATTGACATAATTTCCTCAGCCAAGCCAATAAAATCAAAAGGTCCTGGCTGACACCAAATCCAAAAACTTGTTTAACTTTTGCAAGGTCGCAAGGATGATTACCAGGCTCTAACTAACTGCACGCAACAAAAATGGCCACAACAAGTTATTTCACCCGAAAAAGTATTTCTCATTTATTTGCATATTTCTCAACAGTTTCCTACATTTTAAAAATATTCTTGTTTCTTCCGGAGGAGATATAGTGGGAACAAGTGGTGAAACGGCGATAAATAAAGTGGAGCAAGATATACTTAAATAAATACAGAGAAAGTGTAGTTGAACTTAAAAACAATAAAACATGGAAAGTCATCCTCAAGTGAGCTGGGGAAGATGACATACATGAAGAGTCCATAAAAAACAGCAAGTGAACTGTATATAATAAATTGCAATAGACACACCAGAAACAGGTGACCAACATAAGCAGACCGTAACAGTTAATAAGGAAGAAGACAGTGACTGCAATTATTTAATAAAGGTGAAACAGCCAATAGAAAGCAATTTATTTATAATAGTACTAATTAATATATCAATAAAATATAAATACGTCAATGTTTGTAGTCTCTCCTAGTGACCGTCATGCTTGCCTTTTAATGGTTTTCTTCAAATAAAAGAAAGGCAGTTCATGCAAAAAACATGGCAATCTTGCGCAAGTATGCAAAATGCTGTACTGGTGGCCAATTAACTTTTTGTCTTTTTACTATTATTTAGTGTTATAGGATCGCTAATGGCCTTTTTCAAAATGTTAATAATAAAAACAATTTTACACCTGTTGTGCGAAGGCACGAATGCGAGCAACCCAGTGGCAGAGTACAGCTTCTGGGTCCTCATAAAAATAAGCTAAAAAACACAAACAACCTGACAAGTGAGGAGGATGAGGAGCCTGGCAAGTAACATGAGGAACAGATGGGCCTGGTAACAGGGTCGCACCAGTAGCAGTGTACAGCTTCCAAACCCCAGCATAAATATAGCATGGCAGCAGTGGAACGATGCAAGTTAACCAATCAGATACAAAGTAAAGGAGAGATGCTCCAGGTGTGGGACATGTTGGAGTGTGACCTTTAAAATTAATATTAACATGAAAAGCTTGCAATATAATGTGTAATGAAGCCGCGTAGAAGATATGTTAACCTAGAAAGGGGGGGGGGGCCAAGATGGCGGCCGCAACGGCCTAAAACATAGGCTCTGTCCCGGGCCCAACAAAATATCCTGATCGGCGCTCCCGGGGAGGTAAAAATCGGCAGCGCGGACCAGCAAGACCCCTCAGGAGCCGATTGACGTGCGGGGAGACGATGCGGAGAGACTACCGTGTCCCTGAGGATCTCCGACACGGAAAGGCCTTGCCGGCCGTCGAAGCCTGGGGCTCACGTGCGTGAGAGACGCCGGGGGCGGAGCCCTGGGGAGCACCGCAATCGTGAGGATCGAAGACTTCAGACCTAAGAAGGTGCGGTGAGTGGTTGGGGGGGTCGCTAGCAAGGGGGGCTGTCACCATTCGGGAGGCCCTCCTTAGCCCCCACTCCCTCCCCCCCCTTCGGGCACCCCGCGACACTGATTTGAGGGGAAATGAGGCACAAGGAAACAAAGCACTACTACAAACATTGGAACAATTCAAAATAGCGCTACGGGGATTTCCTCCCCACCCTTCCTCCTTCGTCAATACACCGCTGATATGGGGAGCACACCCAGGAGCCCAAGGGCCTGATAGTGGTTCACCAGGCCACCATGGCTAACCGAATAGGGACCAGGCACTAGCCCACAGAGGGAACGAAGAGGTTTATATGATCACCGGATCTGGGCACTGGAATGTCCCAAATGCTACAAAATAATAAGAAAGACAAGGCTGCTTTGACAGGTTTATCGGCCTCGACACTGACCACCGTTGTTGCAAAGAGGGGTGCCTCTTGAACTCTGAATCTCACTACCTGTAGTGACTACTGCTGATGCGGAGTGGCCTGGCTCGTACTGAGTGGTCTTCCATTGGGTCGTGGGTGTAGATCCCCTGGAGAAACTTGGCGCGTAGACCTCGCACTGGAGCACCGATCCAGAACACAGTGGGGAGATCCTGATCGGAGGTCATGGCGGGGAAGTCCAAGTCAGCTAAGGCCGAAGAGCGTCCTGTACCCGCGGCGCTCCCGGGTGGGCAGCAAACAATGCCTGGTCTACAATCCCTAGAAACCACGCTACAAGCCCCCTCGGCCCAATTCGAGAAAATCTTGCAAGCGATCATGGACACTTAATCTTCGCTAGAAAACAGAATTGACACAGTATCCTAAGACCTCAATCTACTAAGGGTGGATCACCGTAATCTGGCGGAGAGAGTTGGAACAGTGGAGGACACGCTGGGCGGGCTGGACCCACTGGTCGTAGAGAATCAGAAACAAATCCAACGCTTGGACTCTGAGGTGAAGGTCCTTTGGAGACGTGCAGAGGAAGCTGAGGGCAGGTCGCGCTGCAATAATATTCGCTTTCTGGGATTTCCCGAAAGATCGGAAGGACAAAACTCAGAACTATTCCTGGAGCAATGGCTGATCAAAGAGGTACTGCATGGTGCCCCGAAAAAGTTATTTTCCGTGGAAAGGGCACGGGGAGACAACCAGCTCCGGGACTACCGCCTAGACCGATGATTGCACGATTCCTAAACTACAGAGATCGAGATGTGATACTTCAACATTTTCGCAGTAAAGGACCTATTCAATACGAGGGGACCTCTATCACTGCCTAGCAGGATTTTACCCAGGAAGTTCAGCGGCAACGCCACTCTTATATGAAAATTAAACAGCGCCTTCGCGAGCACAATATTAAATATGCCCTGATGTTTCCTGCTAAACTGAGAGTGATCACGGGTGATCGGAACCATGGCACAATCCCACGAGGGTGCAGGAGATGGTGATGCATGGCTCACGTCATCGGCACGAAGGAGACCCAGGAAGCGCTCAAAGGCACAACCCACAGAAAGACAAGCTGCGGCCGAGAGAGCAAAAGTGTTGAAGGAAACGACTTTGAACACGCAAAACTCCTTTGGAGTGCTACAGGCTAATCTAAGCGACCATACAGACTCGGACTCTGGCAGCTCTGAATCAACGGTTTTGGAGGCGCTGAGGTGACCGAAGCTCACTACCCGATCTGCAGATGCACTGTGATTGTCCAGAGGAGGGAACAGTGGAACTGCCTCATTCTTTCTTGTGCTCCACGGCACTACAGTGGAACCTTGAGACCTCGGGTTGAGTAAGACAGGAATGACACTGCCTTCAAATATAAGTATCAGCTGGTTAGCCCTCTTTTCCCGTACACTTGTAACATTTTGCCTTGAGCCCTGGGGAATTGAGCGGCAAGGTACCATGGGAGCGCTGGTACGCTCACTTTCTGCTTCAATGTTGGGGGCCCCTTACAAGGGACACCTCCAAATACTACCATGACTCCCCAGAAGATATCCATATGGATACAGTTTTCCGTTGTTAGGAGTGTGTTGTGTTTTTTTGTTATCAGGGATGGCAGTTAGGAAAGTACAATTATGCCACAGTTTTCAGGGGTTTGAAGGGGTGGGTAGAGGGTGGGAATGGTTTTGTTTATGTTTACTAGGTCTATCTAAACTGCAAAGTATATTATTACAGCTATTAGTTTACAGTAAATCTCAGAAATGGAGCAGTACAATTTGTGGTGGAGCTGAAATCCGGAACATAACACACACACAAATATTTTACAACAGGACACGGTTTAGGGTGCATTCCGCATTATGCATGAATACAACATAATTACGTGGAACGTGCGGGGTATGGCAGCGCAGGGCAAGAGACACCAAATTTATACTCACCTCAAACGTCAGAGAATACACATTGCTATCCTACAGGAGACACATCTATTGGAGGCTGATTTGGGTGCACTAAGGGGGCGCTAGGGAGGACAGATTTTAGGTACATCATTTTCAGCCTATGCGAGGGGGGTATTGGTGTGGATAGCACAGAGGGTACCGTACGTCCAACACACAATTAGAGGGACAATTACACGGCTCTACAACTCACAATAATAGGGATCTACGCCCCTAACAGCGCGTTGACTGAATTTCTACACACACTGACTCCAGCACTGCTGGTGAATCCCACAGCGCCGGCTGTGTCGAGGGGTGATTTTAATAGCACACCGGATATATGGATGGATCGATCGACACCACCCCCAGGGAGGTTGACAAATAGGAGCGTCACTAGCCCACTGTTGACATGGGCGGGAGACATGAGACTGCGCGACATTTGGCGCATCGGACACCAGACGCACAGGGAATACTCATTCTACACCACACCCCACAAGGTATACACCAGGATAGATATTTTATGGGGGACCCCAGATATTTGCTCTCTGATTAAGGACTCTGGAGACTTGGCCAAAACACTCTCTGATCATTCCCCGCTAATGATGACACTACGATGGGTAGGAGACGTCCTGTGATCCCCACTTGGCGCCTGCAGGTGGAAGCCCTCCAGGATCAGGCATTTAGGGAAGAATTGAATACAACAATAAGACAGTACTGGGAAACAAACAGTGGTTCTACAGAAACAAGAGCGATGGAGTGGGATGCACATAAAGTTATCGTTCGGGGTCACTGTCTATCGGCCACTTGGGGAGTGCGGCGCACCCTTCATGTGGAGGTCGCCAAGCTGGAGAAAGAAATGAGAGCTTTGGAAGTTGCGGTGGCTCAAAATGAGGCACCATACACAGAACTCAGAGCTAAGCGTACGAAATACGATGAGGCGGATTTACGGCTTCGCTGGCATGATTATAATCACCACCTGGTGCACTTAGGTCGGGGAGACTGCTGGCATGGCTCCTTCATGAGGACTGTCAGCAAGCTCCTATAGGGGCTTTACGCCTGGCTGATAGAACTATGGCCACCAGCCAGGCAGCGATTAACAAAGCGTTCAATGACTACTACACAGGCTTGTATAAGGGGAAAACCACATGTACCACTCAACAATTGGGGTCCTTTCTTGAGGGGGCGCCCCTAGCACAGTTGTCACAGCTAGACAAGGAGACATTAGAAGCTCCTCTAAAAACGGAGGAACTGGAGGTGGCCATAACACAGATGTCCCGTAATAAAGCACCAGGGATGGATGGCTTGCCAATACAGTACTACATCACTTATTCAAAACACCTGAAACGCCACCTATTGGCGGTATTTGAGGAGGCGTGGTCCCGCAGTCTGCTCCCACCCTCGCAAGGAGAAGCGCTGATAGTGGTCCTTCCTAAACAAGGCCGTGACCCCACAAACGTTAGGTCGTACAGACCGCTTTCTCTCCTATACTTAGATTGCAAAATCCTGGGTAAAGTTTTGGCAAACAGGCTTGCCCCCATAATACACACCTTAATACATGAAGACCAGAATAGCTTCATTCCATAACGCAATACATTCCTAAATATCTGTAGATTGCTCAGCGTCATTGGGGATACTCCGCCGGGGGCATACGACAATGTGGCGATGTCATTAGACATCGAGAAGGCATTTGATACGCTAGGTTGGGACTTCCTGTTTACCACCATGCATTACATGGGGTTTGGCCCCGGCTTCATACGCTGGGTGCAGACATTATATGCTGAACCCAGGGCTAGAGTGAAAACGGGAGGCATAATATCCGATAGCTTCCCCATTAACAGAGGAACCAGGCAGGGATGCCCACTATCTCCCTTGTTGTTCGCCATTGCAATGGAACCACTGGCGACTAGGTTGCGAGCGGTGGAGGAGCAATGGGGGGTGTGCAGATCTGGAATGCATCACATTATTTCTCTATATGCGGACGATGCATTGATATTCCTGGAAAGAGGGAGCGAGACGATGCCTTCGGTGATATCCCTGCTAGACGATTAAGGGAGAATATCGGGATTAGTGGTGAACTGGGACGAATCTTGTGTGTTTCCCTTGATTGATTGGCCTATGGGGCGAGGGAAGATGCTCCAGCAGGACGTCTGAGGTGGTGTTTTGATACATTCAAAAACCTAGGAGTTCATATTTATCATAAACCCGGGGATCTGAAAGATGGCAGCCTGGGCTGAGCGCTGAACTCCATTAAGGGATCTTTGCGCTTTTGGTGCTCGTTGCCGTTGTCGCCGTTGGGCAGAGTGGCGGTGGCGAACATGTTATTACTCCCCGCCTTCTTTACTATTTTGCGACATTACCTGTTGTAGTGCCCAAAAGCTTTTTCTGCTAACTGAATAGACTACTACTGGGACTCATATGGGGAAAGGGCAGGACTCGAGTAGCACTTACCACCCTGCACCGACCACTAAGTGATGGCAGGCTCGTGCCCCCAACTTTGAACTTTATTTTGATTCCGCGCAATTGCAATGGGTATTAAATTGAATACACAGACCCGAATCTGCAGAATCTGCATGGGCTAACACGCAGCTACACGAATTGCCGCTGCTTACATGGCTGTCGAATAACTTGGTGAAAGGTGCCATCGGTAACCCCTTAATGATATCGGCACATGAATGCTGGAAACGGTACATACAAAAAGGCCGCATGAAGTCCCCATACTCTCCCCTCATCCCCCTGGGACAACTCCCGGGAAGGGCCAACACGTCCAGAGCGCATTCTGCTGCTGCTTGGGCAAAGGCAGGAATATTAACAGTAGGAGATTGTTTCGAGGAAGGCGTCTTGATGTCGTTTGAGGCCATGAAGGACCTCACGTCGGTGGGACCAGGTCAATTCATAGCATACTACTCTATATGCCATTTAATTAGGAAGGCGTGGACGTCGGGCGACCGGGAACCAGCTATTTCCCCTACACTACACCACATGTTGCTATATGACAGTCAAACTAAAGTCATAACAAATCTCTATAAAGTCTTAAACAGATTTCCCGAAACTGGTTTGGAAAATGTAAGAGGGTGATGGAACGCTGTTCTTCTGAACCAGTTATCTCCTGAGGATTGGTCGCAGGCCCTCTGTCACACTCGGTTTCGTTACACCCAATTCAATTATATACATCAGACGTGCCTATCACCAGCCCGGCTGAGGCGCATGTTCCCTGCGTCCAGCCCTCTATGCCCCCGCTGCGGCTCCCCGTCAGCCCACTTCTATCATATGGTATGGGAGTGTGGTCCTTTAGAGGAGGTGTTGCGGGAAGTAGTAGCTGATATCTCAGAAATAATGGACCATTTATTTCCGCTAGACTCTAGATCCTGTTTACTGGGTGTTAGAATAAGAAAAAAAAAGCACATATATATCCATAGGTTTGCAGACCTATCACTCATAACGTACAAAAGACTGATTGCAATGAATTGGAAAGCCCCTAAAGCACCAGAACTAAAGACGTGGCGTGCCTTGACATTTCGTTGGGCGCGCACGGAGCATCAAGTACTACGTAGGCTGCGAGACAAAGGCCAGACACACACGGGAAGCGACGCCTGGGAAACATTTATCACTAGACTAGAGGTTAAGAACAACGAGCACCCACCATGAATCTGATAACTTGGGATACACAGATTGAGGAGAGCATCTTGATCACACGACATGCACATACCCCCTATAATATATGGTCTTTCCCCTCACAGCTCAATAACTACATAAGAGTCCGGGGGTGGAGGGTCTTCCGGTCACCGCCCACGCGTATAGAAAAGCAACCACACAAAACACACCCAGCGAGAACGCACAAGGAAACTGATATTGGTCCAGTACAAAGTAAGGGCTAAATGGTAATGCTGAGATAGGAATGCCGACACGCCCCAAAAACACTACGGGATCATGTTCCCATAACAACGGACATGATAGGGGACAAGTCAAGGCTCGCGCACTCCAGGAAAAACAAACATCCGGAGTACACACTATAACATGCGATACTACATTGCACTCCACCAACACACGATGATTGAGGAGGAGGGTAGTAGACTCAATTAGAAAGTTGCTGTCTACAGTACCACCAATAACTCTTGATACAGTTGTTTACTAAAGAATGTAAATCCTGCCATATGGAACTAGACCTAGGCTGTTGTTAATTTATCATGTTATTACAGATCTGCTGTTATCCTGTTATTTCATTAGATGAATTTATTATCAAGTATCTGTGCTGAAAACAATAAAAAAGATGTTTTAAAAAAATCTATATATATGTTAACCTAGAAAAATAATGTACGTGTTTGAAATGTGCCTACGGGGAGTGGCCACCAGTGTATACGATGATTAATGAAACTGACTAATAATGAATTAACAATGTACTAACGTATGACTTTGTATTAGCATTAAGGATTATGTATTAGGGTTTTGCTAAGTTAATCACTAGGCATTAGTTAGCAATGGTCTGGGCCTAGCTGCCTGGTCTCATATTAATTGTGCTTTTCTAACGTGCAATGTGCTGCTTTCCTGAAGGACACAAAGCTGTACTTTTCCAGAAGCTAGAGATATGTGTGTAGCTGTAGTAAATTCTTTCTCATGGGACCCGACTTGCTCAAGGAGACATTCTTGCCGAATGCAACAGTGTAATTTGCGACAGGTGCAAGGTCGCCTGGACTAGGGGAAGACAATGGAACTACTGACTGGAGCGACAAGTGTAACTTTTCTTACCTGACATTCCACCCGATGAAGACGTCAATCACAGGAGCCAATCAACTGCATGAGAACTGTGTTAGGTGAAAATTCTTGTAAGGTGTGTGCAGGATTATTGGACAGAGATAATGATGCACCAAATATTGCCCAATGGGAAATTAGAGACTTGTTCGACAGTTTTGATATAACGGCGTGTCCTGAGGAGAGGCCAGTCATTATCGAGTCATTCTTAGCCATTAATTTGCCACTCTTGAAGCCATTCTTCATTATCCCTTGCCATTCTGAGAGACTTTGTCCTTAGCTGCCTGATACTTTAAACCATCCTCATCCTACCCCCTTGCCTGTTATGCACTTCTCCTCCTTATGAGGGAAGAGCCTTTTCTTGCTATGCCCTACTGAGACTTACCTGTTTTATCCTGGCTGATGGCGAATTGACTGATGTCCTGCGGATGAAGACTGACGCTGTTTGCTGACTCATTCGGATGGGTAACTCTCTGATGAAATTGTAATTGTCTGTTTGCCTTTTCTTTCTAGGTACCAACTGCTCTTTTGATAGAGACCATAGTCAGATGTTTTCCAAATTCATGTTGACAAATTGTTTTGCATGAAGCCCAACATGCTGATGCTAATTCGAGGTTAGTTAAGGAGTTCACTAATATCGGATGCAAATAGACAAATGACTGAATTCTTGCTTTGCCGAATAATGTACTAATGATACTCTGCTAAAGTTGATCTATGTTAACGTCGTGCTTTATTCTAACGTTCATGATCTATGCTTTGATAAAGTTTTGCTTGAGTTGCCAAGTTATAGTGGTTTTGATGTGCTTGTTGATATTGAAACTAATAAACATGATATTGGATTGTAACTAATAGGGAATAAATATCTTAACTCTTAACTAGATTTGTTGTGGTTATTCATGGCTGAAAGGTCATGGTGCGTTCGTTGTATTGATCTATATTAAATGTTATTGATTAGCTTGATTGATTAGTTATTGTGCATATTGATAGAGCTATTGACCTATTGATTGTGATGCCAAAAGACATCTCATCCTGGGAAGTCCCCAAATGTGGTCAAAAGGTTCTTTGACCTAGACGTGTCTCCTTGTAAGTTTACTTATCAAGGTTCTGACGCGTTATCAGACAAACACAAGAATCATGAGGAAAGCCACTGACTAGGGATCTAGGAACTAAGATAGACAAGAAACCCATCCAATAATGAGAAAGGGTCTGTCCCAAAGCCCACTCTATCTATATTGTATTGTAGAAATAGATCTTCAACAACAGATAGCCAGAGCTGTATTTAGGTGGAGATCTAATGAGGGTGATTATTAAATTGGATGTACTTGATCATTTTAATTTTAAGTGTTCTATGCAACTTATTTTTTGCAATACTATATTGAATGCAAGATTTAAAGACACATCACATAAAAAAAGTTATTAAAACAAAAAAATAGTAATATTTTCAATCAGTAAGTAAAAATTAATAACCTATGAATTAATTCCATATTCCCAGTTTTTAGCTACAGTGCAAAGTGGCAATTTGTTTTGGTGCTGGTAACATATACAGCATAGCTGTTTAAATTCTATACTCACAACATTGGAAAAGATGCATTCAAATATTTTGCGGTGGAAAACCCTGAAATTCGCTATGTTACATTATTTACAGCCTCAAAATGAAACTTTTAATGTACTGAATCCATTTCTCTAATTAGAAATTACTTTTCACATTGCAAAAGTAGATTTGAGGTTCCTTCTGAATCCCAGTTACAATGGAGCGTGAATGGGGTGCTCCCCCAGTTGTAAATTGCAATGAGTTGTGACTAACCATTGAAAAGTTACCAACTTTACAAAGGATGTGGTAAAAGATCTGAAAAGGGAAAGTCAGTGTGCAATTTGCACCCACTATTTGTAACCTGTGTATTTAGTTCATTAAGCACCATGGTCCTTTCCTCTTCAGACCTGCCAGAAGCAACAAAAAATGCATAGTGCGAGAAGGGATTAAGGCCTTGGAGAAGGTGGGGGCTTCATGCCGAGAAACACATAATAGCTAGTTTTGCCCCTGACCCACCTCCAAATCCGCTCATCCCAAAACAAAAGCTTTAAGGCTGGTGCCACTGTCCTGGGGTGTTTCCAAACCCCTTAATGGACATCAGCAGTTCAAAGTCTCCGAAAATGAGCTGAAAATCCACTGTTTGCAGTGGTTTTCATCTCATTTTCCTTGCCACCATGTGATATCGGCACCTCACCGGGTGACCATGTGATGGGAGCCAATATTGTGTGTCACACAGTGGCACCTTGTGAGTTGGCAGTTTTGCCTCTTTAATAAAATACATTTGGCCATTTGAAAACACCATGTCAGTTTCTTTCCCTGTTTGGGCCACATTCATCATTTCTGTTTTTCCCTACTGAGGTCTGACCTCATCACTGCATATCATCCTACCATCTCTTCTCCTGTCGCTGGGCCATCAACTTTTTCTTGGACACTTCATACATGCTTCTTAAAGTTAGATGGGTACCCCAAAGCACTAGTTTCCAAACCTAACAAAGTGGATTCTGCTTTCCACAATGTACTTTGATTGAATCCTGCAAGGTCTTTTTATGCCTTATCAACCAGTAAATTTGTATGAGTCATCTTTATGTTTAAGAGCATATTTTAGAGGGGCAGGAAACATCTTTCTTGGATGGAACTATAGCTGATGTCGATCTCCCGTACCATGGTAGGGAAGCCCCTTGGCAGATAGAGTAGCCTTTCCTCTAACTTGGCCCATCCCATTATAAAAGTCCAAGTAGACCTCCTCTGTTTCCTGCATTGTTTTTGAACAATGTGTATGGTAATTGCTGTCCACAGCGCATAACTTGAGCTTGTAGTCTTTTTTGAGTTTTCACCATCATTATGGATTCAAAGCTGGTATGTGGAAACCCTCAATAGCTGGAACATATTGTGACCATTTTAGTCTGCCCTGTCGATATTGTCCATGTACTCACAAGAACAAGAATGGGCCTAACAAAAACCTCTGCTCCCTTTTTGGTTCACTCTCACTACAGAAGTGGTTCCTGAGCAAAGTATTAGGAAAATTTAACATAACATTGCATCCATTACACAGCTTTCCAGTTTTGCCACAGTTTAGCCTATGGAACCAAGTTGAAAGCTGAAGTGAATTCCAGAAATGCCACATCTGTTTCAATGAGCATGAAGTCCAAGACAACCAATATTTAGTTGTTGATAGATAATGTTGCACGTTTTTTACTAATTCAATACAACTGTGGATTGGATCAACAAACATTTCAGAATACAGGGACTTAGGCCCTCATTACAACCCTGGAGGTTGGTGGAATAGAGGAGGTATTACCGACAACAGGCTGGCGGTACCTACCTCCACTATTATGACATTGGTGGTTTGGCCAAAGCCAAACCGCCAATGTACCACACCGACCGCCAGGGCGGTAACGATCGCCGGGCTGGAGACTTCTGTCTCCAGTCTGGTGGCCGTCACTAGGCCGCCCATGGCATTATGACCCCGCCCACCGCCATGGTTTCAGTGGTTTCGTTACCGCAACTGAAACCATGGCGGTAGGCACTATCAGTGCCAGGGAATAACTTCCCTGGCATTGATAGGGGTCTCCCCTGCCCCCTACCCCTCCCCAGAAACGTCCCCCACCCTCCCACTCCCTCTCCCGACCCCTCGCACATTTATACACATACATGCACATACATACACACCCATATACACACACGCATACACATATTCACCCACGCATTCATACATTCATACACACTCACAGCAACACTCACGAACATACATCCAGGAACACACGCTATCTCACGACACAACATGCACATACACTCACACCCACTCATGCACACACGCATTACACACGCATGCACGCATTCACACACAGTCACACACACCCCCACTCACTCACGCACACAACACCACCCACCCCCCTCTCCTGTCGGAGAACCCTACTTACCTGCTTGCAGGGGGTGCTCCGGCAGGAGACAGGAAGCGGCGCTGCTGCCAGCAGAAGCAACCGCCAGCAAAACACCTCTAGGCCGTATCATGGAACATGATACGGTAAGCGGTGTTTTGCTGGCGTGGCGCTGCTGCTGGCAGCAGCGCCACCTTACCGCCATCCGCCGCCATGACCGTTGATGGAATTCCGCCAGCCTTCTGGCGGTATTCCGTCTACTGTCATAATGCCATGGACGGTCGGTAGCCACGGCGACGGTATGTTGGTGGCCGTTGCCGTGGCGGTAGGCGGCATTTGCTGCCAATGTCATAATGAGGGCCTTAGTCTTCTTGTATAATGTTGGTTTTGCTATCTTGCAGTTCCATATCTAAACTCTTAACCTTCCAGAGTTATAGATGCTGTCAGCAACCTCACACATGACCACTCTGATTCCCAAGGAATTCATAGAGACAAAGCTACCCTTTTGTGTCACTTTTGCATGCCCACAGTTTCACAAGGAAAAGAACAATAATACTTTTTCAAATCTTAATTGTAAACATCTAACACGTGTTATAAAAATATGAACTGTAATTATTAAACAGATGAGACGCATTACTGTAAAAAGCACTATCAGAATGGTGAAAAACACAAACACAAACAATTCAATTTCATTGTTTTGCAGCTGAAGTTATTTCTACCTAGCACTAGGAGTCCTATAATAGTCACAGTATTCTGCCAGACTAAGTTAGAATGATCTAACCCCATACCTTGGTGTAATTTCTCAGGAAGCCTGCTTCAGTGCAGTAATGAATGCACTCTGTTTCAGTGGGCTAATGGGGTCTACAAGGCTGCATTCTAATTCAAAGCTCTCCGCAGCAACATCCACAATAACTCTGGAGTGAAGTGCCTCTCAACAGAATTCCGCACGGACGTTGTTTAAAAATAAAACACAAACACAAAACAAATCAATGGCATTGCTTTCTAATAAATGTTTTTGAAACTAACTGCACAGACTACAAAGCAACAATGTCTGAATAAATGTGTGTTGGGCATTTTCCCATGTTAGTGAAAACCATGATCAAACATTATCCCAAAAAGATGTTAAGTCAAAAGGGAAAACTAAAATGGAATCCAAACGCAATCCCTACATCAATAATCCTGATCTAAAACTCCCCTTGATTTGAGTTCAATGTATCAAGCTCTTCTATCACATTAGCCACTCTCCCGTAACCTTCAAATTAATTTAGAATGTATTTTCCAATCTTAGGAATAAGGTTTGTTGGTCGTAAGTATGATTGTGGATGGTTTCTGGGACCTTTTATATACAGTGTAATTATTCTACTATTCAGTCATGATGGATAACTTGTATTAGAGACTGAACTCTTTGTAAGAAACCAGGCCTGTATGGAGGACCACCAGCTAGGTAGATGTTTGGAGGCTACAAGGGGTTTTACCATAGGGCCGATGACCTTAATCTTTGAGAATTCTGGAATCACCTCTAATACCTTGCCTTCAGTGAGCATTTCTGTATACATGTTTTTATCTTCGGGCTTTCCTACCCTTGTTGTGCTCCTGACACTGCACAATCTAGTTACCCCCTCATTGCTTACACAGCACTTCTGTGGAAAAGGCTTCTGAGGCTTCATCTGGAATGTTAACCTCAAGGTTGTTTCCAAGGCTCAATTGGCATTTACGGAAAGGAGGTGGCACACAAACAGCCACAGCTAAAACTGGTGGGCCACCTTTTTGTGGCAAATGTTTCTTTCTCCTTTTCACTATTTTATAAGTACATTTCTCTTTTCTGTCATTCACCATTGCTGAAGCAGATGTCTTAATTAGAAATTATTAATGAGTGTTTATGTATTTTGAATCATGACTTATGTAGAAAATGAATAACGTAGAGAAAAATAATGTGCACGTTTGAAATTGTGACCTCGAAGAATGGCCACCAGTTTTCACGAAATGTACTAAATAATTATTAATACTTGTGAAATATTGAAAATGTATTAGAATCATGTAGTAATATGTCATATTAAGGGTTATGAAGAATGTGCTAGCATATTAATTGTAGGCCTTAACTTAGTGAGTGTCTTGGCCTAGTTTTGCCAGACCTCATGTAGAATCTGTATTTCTTAGCGTTTAATAAAAAATGCTGACAGAGTGAACTAAATGTGAATTGCTCATTGTCTTGTTAAAATGCTTAACAGAAGCTTACCATGAGAACTGACTAACAGGACACAGTCTCCTTAAAATGTATTGAGATATGTGTAATATGTGCAAGAGGTTCTTTCCCAGGACGCGAACAATGAAGACACTGACTGGAGAGGAAGATGCAACAAATTCGATGCCTGACGAGCCGGATGATGAGAACATCGTAAAGCAGACCAATCAATGACGTGTGAAGTGTGAAATATTAGAATTCATAGATTTGGTATAAAACTTTCACTGGACAAAGTAATAACGTACGATTAATTGACCAATTGGAAATTAAGGGATAGTTTGTGTGACTTTGATATAACAACGCGACGGAGGAAAAAGACTTCATATCTTACCCTGTGATGAGATGCAATATTGAAAAGAAGAGATTTGAGATTCTGTAATTGGGCTCATACTTTCTGACTGAGAGCCTGATGCTTTGCTGATCGACTGATGACCTGAGGACAAAGACTGATTCTGTTTTGCTGACCAATACCATGGATAGGTAGATATGACAATGTGACTGAATTGCATTTTTGTGCCTTTTCTTTCTAGGTACCAACTGCGCTGTCTTAATAGTTTTCCTTAGTTAGATGTTTCTAACATTTGTGTTCTAAATTGTTTTGCATGAAGCCCCACATGCTGATGCTAATTTGGGTTAGGTGAGGTTATCTACATGATGACTAACAATTTGCAGAGACAAATGGTTGACAAATTAAGTTGCTGAACTCTATGGATCATGTAGTACTATTGAAACTGACTTTACTAATAATTTGTACTGATGCTTTAGAATGCATTGTGATTCAAGCTTTCATTAGGTTATGTTTCTTGCGTCTTTTTGTCCAACCAATATTATTATTATTTGCATTTGGTTTGATTTTGAGATTAATCTACATGACTTTAGCATGGTTAATAATAGGGAAATAAGCGTACCAAACGTTTACTAAAGGTGTGATTATTTGTGGCTGAAAGGCCATGAGGCGTGACAATTACTGACTCCATTGATTATTCATTGACTAATGATTTTTGATTATTGTGTATTGATTATTGTTTCTGTTCTGGAACCAGGGTAAGAACATCCTGAACGAGTCAAAAGGTTAATCTACCTGTACGCTTTCCCTTCTAAGTTTACTTATTAAGGTCCGAGGTGCTAACAGATGTGATAGCAGAGGATGGTTAGTATCTTTGGGAGCTTGCCATAGGTGTCAAGGATGGAGTGACAGGTGTTAACAGTTGTGATAACAGACTGGACAGGTGTCCCTAGTTATGGTAATAGTTTGTGATTGATCAGTTAAGAGTTCAGTATTATAAAGATTTGGATTTCGTTTTTCAATGATGACATTTGTAGAGAAAATTATGTTCCCTTAAGCCCAGAAATGACTTTCCCAGATCCTGGATCCTTCTAGTGGTGTTGGGTAAGTTCCTGGAATTCTGGTGACAGAGCAAGTGAGATAGGTTGCACTTGCACAGCTTATGCAAATCGCAGGTGAATTGTGATGTATGTGAGGATTTAGGGAGTTTACGTACTCCAAATGAAGTTTTAGTAGGAGTATGCGTACTCCGCAGTATGAGAGTAGGGAAGTCGTTGAACTTCACATGTGTGTGGCGCTTTGTGCTCAAAAATGTGTCCACATGGCTGTTGATGTACAGACCCTGCGTGGTCTAAGACTCCAGAGTATATTGAAAAGTGTATGAGACACTTGGTTATATGTTGCAATCTGTCTGGTTTAGTAGGTTGATCGGGTGTGATCAATGGGTCAGTGTGTGAGTAAAGTGGGCGAGAGGAATTTTTGACTGAGATTTGGCGAGTCCTATGTGCACCAGGACAGACCCATTGATCAGTTGACAGTAAAATTTGTGGGTCGAATTTTGCTTGTGAATCTGGGAGACCGAGAAAGAGGAATAGCTGCATGAGCGAAAGGGCCATCAGTGAAAATCTGTAAGGTTTCTGAAGCGATTGTGTTACCTTCCTGTAGTAAACCAGCAGGTTTGTTTTTTTGTTTTTTTTGTTTTTTGATTAGTGCTCTCAATATTCTGCATTAGTTTTGTGTGAATTGAAGTTTTGGCGGTTGAGCCGCAAGACTTTTTCAGCCGCAGTACATGTGGGTGTGACGTCATTGGAGTCGCACTGGAATAGGTCGGTTAGGGAGAAGGATCACGCACGGATTGGCAGCCATCCATTAGAGGCAATTGGTTAAGAATGTGGGTGAAAGGAATCATGGGAGTAAAAGTCATATCCTGATTTGATTTTGAATATCAAAAAGTAGAGAAGATTACGTTTTTCAAGGCTTTGAAAAGGGTCCTAAGGGGAGATACTTACATTAGAGCGAGTGTAGAAGAGCCTACCCCACCAGAGAATACACCGGCTTACGTTGTAATGGAGGAGCGAGGTGTTGCCCCATGTCTTTGGCTAAAGCAATGGTGCAAGTTGACAGAGAAAATGGGAGCTTAGTGTTTCCTGAAAATGGGACATTTAATTTGAGAATTGTGGAGCAGTTGCGAATGGCACTATATGAATCGAAGCCCCTTGCAAGACCACCACAGTTTGAGGCACTAGCACTGTGGGAGTTGGTAGCTAGGCAGCAACAGCAGATTAAATTTGAGAAAAGAGTAAGAAAGGTAGAAAAGTCATTAGCAGAAGCAAGATGGGATTGGGAGCAGAAGAAATGGAGATCAGTGACATTGCAGGATGATAAGTTGTTTCCAGCAATTACGCAGGAAGAAGAGACGGAAGGAAAGAATACTTCAAGGGAGAAGAGCAGATCAATTGTGTCAGATTGAGCATGGAAGCAGGTGAACTAGTCGAGGGAACAATGGGGGTGAACAGATTAGAGTCCTACACAGAAACAGAATTGAGATACTTATGCCCAAGAATCACAAGAGAGGTGGGCAAGGTACACCAGAGATTAGCAGACTTGGCATAGAAGCATGGCATAGAAATTGAGAAAACAAAGCATTTGAAGAGAAGTTACAGATTAAATTTTGAGGTGAAGGACTTTGAACACATGAGGTCAGCCGGAATGAAGGCGCACCTTAAAGAATTGCTGCAGAGTGCTCAGGTTTGGGGAGCATTAGAGAAGTGGGAAGGCAGATGGATGAAGAAAAGAGCCAAAAGAAAAACAGATTCTCTAGAACTGACTGAAGTTGTACAACAGGACAAGGGTCCGGTGAAAATTTTACCAATGAGAGAAATTCCAGGGGGAAATTTTGTTCACGTCCGTTGGAGTAAGTGTGATGTTCTGTCATTTACGAACGATTATCCAAAACTAAGGGAGAAGCCAGTAGAGTGGTATCAGCAGACAGACAGGTTCGTGAAGCTTGTGAAATGTTTGTGGGAAGACTTGAACACATTACTGGAGATAGTGGTTCCAGCTGACTTATGGGTTGATTGCAAGAGAGCTGTAGATTGGCCAACAAGTGAACTGGAGAGAGATAAGTGTACAAGTGCACCGTCTCCTGAGGTAATGAAATATTACTATAAGGTGATTGAGTTCCTGAAGACGAGGATTTCGCCCAAAAAATTTGATTGGCAGAGGACTGACAGGACAGTACAGGAGGTAAAGGAGTCGATACATGCATACTATGAGAGATTGTTGAAGGCATTCAAGGAGTACAGAGGTAAAGAAGCAATTGAGCTGAAAGATATGGTGCATTTTGTGTTCAGATTTGTGGAAGGATTGAGACCTGAGATAGGTCAGATGATTTAGAGTCATTTGATTTGCTGGCAAGCGAAGCCGATTGATGAGGTGTTGCAGTATGCAAAATACTGTAGTGACGAGATTGAGTTGAAGCAGAAAAAGTTGAAAGAGAAGGCAATGGTGATGCAGATTAAGGCAGCTCAAATAGGAGTGCAAGGAAGTTTTGTGCAACAGATACCACAGCAGCAGGGAAATGTCATGTTTCAGCCTCAGATGAGAGGTAGAGTTTGTGGAGGCAATATGAATCGTGGTCCTGATTTGAATACTGTAGTGGTTCAGGATGATGTGCAGGGAATGAGGAAGCTATCGCCGTGTCACATTTGCGGAGCCGTGGGGCACTGGAAGCAGGAGTGTCCGATGATGGTACAAAAGGGTGTTGTTCAGTAAGGTAATGACATCAATACATTTCAAAATGTGAGAGGACCAAAAATGAGAGGTCCAAATCCACATTTTCAGAATAATGTGAATCAAATGCAAACTTTTCAGCCCATGCATCAGATGCAAATGCCCCGTGCACCAGTATCACAGTTGCATCTAATGCAGCAGTAGGTTCCCATGGTACCTAGACAGCAAATGCAGATACCTTAAGCCCCGATGGAGCAGCAACGGATAATGCTTTCTCAACAGGTCACAGGTCAGAGACAAGACAGAAGTAGTAACACAGTGTACCAATTCCCGTTACACAGTGATAATGAAATAAATGGTGACTGGATGAGTGACAGTTCTGATGATGAGCCATGTGTGCTTGTGACTTCTTTAGAAGTAGATCAGAGAGGACCCTATGTGAGGGGAAAGGTAATGGGTCACAGAGTCTCATTTCTGGTGGACACAGGAGCTACACGTCTTACAGTGAGAAGTACAGAAGTTCTGAATCTGCCCCTTTCAGGTCAAACAGTTCAGGTTGTGGGGGTTGCGAATCAGTTTTTGACAAATCCGATTACAGATCCAATGCAAGTTGAGATTGGCAATTTCCAGGGACTGCATAACTTTGTGGTCTGTGATTCGAGTCCGGTATCCCTACTGGGAAGGGACTTGTTGTGTAAGACAAGGTATCTGATTACTTGTTCAAACAATGGAATTGAGATCCAGACGAATAGTGATGATGAGGAAGATCTGATTTGCAGGGCACAGTGCAAGAAAACGTGTGGGATTTGACAGGGAAAGAAGTGGGTTTGATCAAGGGAGTGGAGCCGATTAAGGATACCTTGAAGCTCAATGCAGTGTTTCCGCAGCTTCCACAGTATAACATGCCACAGGATGTTCTGATAAAAGTGGCTCAGACAATTGCAGATTTTGTGAAGCAGGGAGTTTTGAAAGAGGTCCTGAGCAGCCCATGTAATTCACCAATAATGGGTTTGAAGAAACCATGTGGGAAGGTTTGAATTGTTCAGGATTTGAGAAAAATAAATGACATTGTGGTCAAATGTTGTCCCATAGTGCCCAATCCAGCTGTAATAATGTTCCAGATTGCATGTGACGCAGGATGGTTCATAGTTGTTGATTTGTCACAAGCGTTCTTTTCTCTGCCTCTTCATGAGGATAGTCAATTTCTCTTTATTTTCAAATTCTTAGATCGAGTCTACTGCTAGTATAGACTTCCTCAAGGGTACACAGAATCACCTTCTTTGTTTAATAAGATCCTGAAAAAGAATTTGGAGTCATTAGAGTTACCTTTTCAGTCGACTCTGGTACAGTATATTGATGATTTATTGATTGCATCCAAGACAAGGGACAAGTGGAAGTACGACTCGATTGCCCTTCTGAATCATTTGGGAAAGTATGGTCAAAAAAGTGTCACCACTGAAATTGCAGTACTGTCAGAAGTTAGTGAAGTATTTGGGTCACCAAATTGAGAAAGGGGTAAGGAAAATATCCAGAGAAAGGATCACAGTGATACTGCAGATAAGACCCCCAACCTCGCAGAGAGATGTCAGGATGTTCTTGGGAATGGTGGGCTACTGTCGCCAATGGATTCCACATTTTTCAGAAATTTCAAGACCACTGCAGAAGTTGACCCATAATGATGTCACAGATCCCATGGTGCTAGATCAAGATGAGATAAAAGAGTTCACTGAATTGAGAGAGAGTTTGTCCAGAGCTCCAGCGTTGGGTATGCTCGACTACACAAAACCTTTCACATTGTTTTGTCATGAGCGTGATGCATGCTCGTTGTCTGTCTTGACTCAGGTCCATGGAGGTGCACATCGCCCAGTAGCATATTTTTTGGCTACTTTGGACCCAGTTGCAGCAGCCTTACCAGGTTGTTTGCGTGCAGTTGCCACAGTTGGTCAGAGTCTTTCACAGTGTGAAGGCGTGGTGATGGGATATCCACTGACTGTAATGGTCCCTCACTCAATTAAAATTTTACTGACAAGGACGGAAACCCAATTCTTGACTGGTGGTAGGTTGGCTAGGTATGAGACAAGTATTTTGGGTGCACCAAATGTGACACTGAAAAGATGTACAGTGCTGGACCCGGCAACTTTACTTCCAAGTGATACTACTGAAATTGAGAAAGAGGAAGACTTTGGACATGATTGTCTCAAAGTAACTGAGTTGTGCACAAAAACGAGACCTGACAATAGAGATACCCAATTGGAAGAAATTGACCAAATTGTTTTTGTTGATGATTCTTGTCTGAGAGACAGTACAGGGACACTGAGAGCAGGATATGCTGTGTGCACAATTACAGGTACCTTAGAACCTTCCTGGCTTCGAGGAGTGTATTCTGCCAAGGTAGCGGAGTTGGTTGCTCTTACTAGGGCGTGCCGGGTTTCTGCCCGACTGAGAGTCACTGTCTATACGGATAGTCAGTACAGATTCGGAATAGTTCATGATTTTGGACAATTGTGGTCACAGAGAGGTTTTCTAACCTCTACTGGATCACCAGTGAGAAATGGTTAGAGAATAAAGGAGTTGTTATATGCGATTCAACAGCCTGAAGAAATTGCCGTGGTGAAATGCAGTGCACATCTAAAGTCGCAGAACTATGTGTCGTTGGGAAATGGATATGCGGATCAAGTCACAAGATTTTGCGCATTCAACTGTATATCATTCAAAGACAAGTGGGAACTGGTACCTGAAGAGACACAACATATACAAGTTTTTCATTAAAGGTAGTTGACACTTTAGAAGAGTTAAAATCGTTGCAGAGTAATGTTGACAAAGAGGAGAAACGTTCTTGGAGCAAAATGAAATGTGTTCAAAGACAGGATGAATTGTGGGTTTTTGAGGAGGGTCAGTTGGTTTTACCAAACAGCCTGTTGTCTCAAATGGCAAGGTACTATCATGGTCAGGCATACATTGGAAGGGATACCCTGGTTCGTCTATTCAAAATTGATTGGTTCAACCCCAAGTTTAGACAAGCAGCTGAAGCAGTTTGCCACCGCTGTGTCATTTTTCAGCAATTAAATGCGAGTAAAGGGACAGTGGTTAATTTGAGCCACATTGGAAGAGCAGGAGACCCATTCAGCAGAATGCAGATGGATTTTATTGAGGTGTCTGTGTGTGGAGGTTTGAGATATGTGTTGGTGATTGTTTGCATCTTTAGTCACTGGATTGAAGCATACCCTACATGGAGAAATGATAGTCTCACAGTAGCAACACTGTTGCTTAGGGAACTGATACCGCACTTCAGGTTTCTGATCTCTTTAGAATCAGATAGGGGAAGTCACTTCAATAATGAAGTGATTAAACTATTGTGTATAGCACTGAACATCGAGCAGAAGTTTCATTGTAGTTATCGCCCTGAAGCATTAGGACTAGTGGAGCAGATTAATGGTACCTTGAAGTCAAGAATTGCAAAGATGGGTGCAGCCACGAATTTGAAAAGGCCAGATGCATTGTCTTTGGTGGTGACGTCAATGAGGAATACACCGCCAGGAAGACTGGATTGTCGCCCCATGAGATTGCCAGCAGTTCCAACAAATGCACTTGTCAACATTACAGGTGATAGTGTTGGATTACTGCAAGGGTCTGGCTGATGTAGTCCGCTCTTTCTCTCAACAGGTGGAGGCTACCACACTGCCACCGATCCATGACCCAGGGCACAACCTGAGAGCTGGAGCCTGGGTTGTTGTCCGAAAGCATTTGTGAAAGACATGTCTGGAACCTAGTTGGAAGGGACCATACCAAGTGGTCCTAACAACTATGACAGCTGTGAAGTGTGCTGGGATTCCGAACTGGATTCATGTGAGTCTCACGAAGAAAGTGGCATGTCCACTGGATCATGAAGAAGCGCTGTTGAGAGTACAAAACAACAGTGGGACAAATCACAGCACCAGAAAAGGAACCAAGAGGAACTGAGACTGGATCTGAGCTTGTTGAGGACGGTTCAGTTACTCCTGTGAGAGACGAGGGTGGAGAACTCCAGGAGAGTATCAGAGAATCCATCTCAACTGAAGCAGCAGGAGAGCCTAATCCAGAGGGGGCTCTCCCAGAAGCAGACGAATCCGAGAGACAAACAGAACAAGTGCCAGACCCAGAAGGGGAAGGAGTTGAGGTGGATCAAAGTCAAAAGGATCTGACTCCTCCTGAATCGGTTGCAGGTCCGTCAAGAGAAAACACCACAGAGAAAGAAAAGGATTCTAGTTCAATCCTGAAAAGATTACTGACAGAAGGTTCATTGTAAGGAGATAAGTGGCCGATATTGCAAGTTGAGAAAAGGAAAGAGGTGGTTGTCGAACCAACAATAGAGGAAGAAGTAGATACTACGAGAAAAGAAGAATTAAGTGAAGGAGAGCTGAATGGCGATCGCAAGTTGAAAATAAAGGGAATTAGCAAGTCAAAGATACGCAGGTCCTGAAACTGGCGTATGCAGCAACAAATGAATGGCAACAAGAGTTTATGTCTTTTTGTTTTGATAGGGAAGTTCCAAATCTATATTCTGAGGTGACGTGAAGAAGATTGATGAACTGAACTGCTGAAACAATCTGAGAGAAAAGTTTTGAGAAAGAGACTGTTGGAAGTAACCAGAAAAGACATTTGATAACCTGATTTGACTTTTGAAAACTGATTTTGACAAGCTGCTAACTCATTTTGATAAGGAAGAAGGGTTCCTAGAGCGAAACTGAGCTGCTGAAAGAAGTGTTGTCTATTTTGATTTTTGCTGCAAGCTTTTCCTAAGTTACTTCTGCTTTCTGATTCTTTACAGATCATGACTGATGTAGATAATAAGGTTAGAGGTGCGAGGCGCTGTAACTATATAAGCATTGGTTTGGCAATTGTGTGTCGGATTTTGCTTATAGTATTGATTGTGGGTATGTATGTTCTTGATACAAAAGGAGCCAACCATACTTCTGCTTTTGAGATTACTACTCTAACGGCTTTAGTGAGGTTTAATCTAGATGAGAAGTATTTGCGTGATTATACTAATGCGCAGGGAGAACTTTCTTCTAATGTTTTCTATCGCTTATTGAGTGAGTATGTTGAGAAGATGGATACAAAGGATTGTCTTGTTTGATTCCTTCATCAGTCGAGGAAGGAGTCACCTATCATAGTCTTCCACTAACATACGGAATAAGTTGTAGTCTGTTACTAATAAGATTCTGTAACAAGGAGTATATTCAGTATTTCTATTCTAATCATGATGTTGTGTTTTCGTTTGTTCCTATTATCAGATATTTGAGGAAAGTAGCTAAGGATAATGACATAGTATTGGTGAGAGGATTCTTTGAACCTACATTGATGTTTGGTACAACTTATGCGCATAAGAACAATCTTACATGCTTGCTCACACCTTTAGAGAAAAGCTTCTTAGATCATACTGATGACAGAAGAAAGGCGTTGAAGGAGAAATTAGAAAAAGGCTTAGAGAGAAGGGCTTACAAGAATGATTATACCTATACTGCAATTAAAACGCAAGGGAAATTAGCTTTAGATGCACTACACGTAGGGAAGCTTTGTAGATATAGGCCAAAGTCACGCACTGACACTTTATTTGTGGGTACGAGTGAATGCAGGCATGTGTTTTTGTTTCAGAGTAAATGGACTTTTATGTTGAATGGGCAGGACCCTGAGATTCCAGGGATATACTATATTTGTGAACTTAATGCTTATTACCGTCTTCCAAGAGGATGGTATGGGACATGTTATTTGGGGATAGTATTCCCAAAGATTTATCAGATGGAATATTTGAAAATGTTTCCGAAAATGACTGAATTACATCATTAGAGACAGAGGAGGGAGTCCTTTTCTGCGATAGTGGGAGATATATTTGGTGCAGTGATTCTTTCAGTGGGAGTCATCCTGAATTTGAATAAGATTCGAAAGTTGTCTACTGTTGTAGATAACATGCTGACAAATTTCTCTGGGGCTATACTCCTGATAGATACTGAATTGGCTGCGGATAGAGCTATGACTCTTCAAAATCGTCTTGCTTTAGACATTCTTTTAGCAAAGGATTGCGGAGTCTGTAACATGATTAACTCTAGGCATTGTTACTCATATATTCCTAACAATAGTAAAGAGATAAGAGACTTACTTACTAATTTGACTAATGCAAGAAGTGATTTGAAGGAATTGAAAGAACCAGGTGTTTGGGAAAAAATTGGCAAGGGGTTTGCTTCAGTGAGAAATTGCCTTAGTAGCATTTGGAATGGGGTACTATTAAAAATAATACAGGGAATACTAATTGTCGTAGGTTGTCTATTGAGAATTTGGGTATTACACAAATTATGTAAAATGATTAAATTGAAAAAGTCTAAAAACAATCAGAGGAGGGAAGAAAAGAAAAGAGAAAAGTTACAGGGAAAATTCAAGGAGAAGACAAAATTTTGAAGAAATAGAATTCTAAAAGTTGTGGGTGGTAATTGGTGTGATGACACATTTAGTCATCAGAGGAGGGATTGCTGAAGCAGGTGTCTTAATTAGAAATTTATTAATGAGTATTTATATATTTTGAATAATGAATTATGTAGAAAATGAATAACGTAGAGAAATAATGCATACATTTGGAAAATGTGACCTCAGAGAATGGCCACCACTGTACACGAAATGTACTAATTAATGATTAATACTTATGAAATATTGAAAATGTATTAGAGTAATGTAGTAATATGTCATATTAAGGGTTATGAAGTATGCTTTAGCTTATTAATTGTAGGCCTTAACTTAGCGAGTGTCTTGGCCTAGTTTTGCCAGGTCTCATGCAGAAGCTGTATTTCGTAGCACTTAATAAAAATGCTGACGGGGTGAAATAAACTATTAAATGTTCATTGTCTTGTAAAAGTAGAAGCGTTCCATGAGAACCAACTAATAGGCGATGATGTCTCTAAAATTGTAACAAGCTTTGTGTAATGTGTGTGAGATGTAATTTCCCAGGACGCGAACAAGACTGACTGGAGATAAAGATGCAACAAATTTGTTACCTGATGAGCCGGAAGATGAGGACATCGTAAAGTGGACCAATCAACTGTGTGTGTAGAGTGAAATATTAGAATTCATAGATTTGGTATAGAAAGATTATTGGGTAGCGTATAAACGTACGATTAATTGACCAATAGGGAATTAGGGGATAGTTGGGTGACTTTGATATAACAACGCGACAGAAGAGAATTATTCAGATTTTCGGAAGACCTTATTCCGATTTATGATGCGATATTGAGAAGAAGAAGAGACTCGAGATTCTGTCATTGGGCTCATACTCTCTGACTGAGAGCCTGATGTTATGCTGATCGACTGATCGACTGATGACCTGAGGACAAAGACTGATTCTGCTTGCTGACTCATACCTAGGATAGGTAGATATAACAATGTGACTGAATTGTATTTGTATGCCTTTTCTTTCTAGGTACCAACTGCGCTGTTTTGATACTCCCTTAGCTAGATGTTTTCTAAATTTGTGTTCTAAATAGTTTTGCATGAAGCCCAACATGCTGATGCTAATCTCAGGTTAGTTGAGGTTATTCACATAAAGACTGACGAATTTCAGAGACTAATGTTTGACGAGTTATCTTGCTGAATCCTATGTACGTTATTACTTCTTGGCAGCTGATTTTGCTATTGATCTGCATCATTGCTTTAGAATGCGTTGTGATTCAAGCCTTGATTAGATTGCGTTTCTTCCGTCGTTTTGGTCAACCAGTATTGTTCTTATATGTGTTTCACATGATTTTGCGATTATTATACATGACTTTAGCAGTGTTCATATAGGGGAATAAAACTTACCAAACCTTACTAAAGGTGTGGTTATTCATGACCTTTCAGTCATGGTGTGTGATAATTACTGACTCCATTGATTATTGATTTGATTAATGATTATTTATTATTGTGTATTGATTATTGTGCTGTCTGGAACCTATGGTAATATCATTCTCAATGATTCAAAAGGTTCATCGACCTATACGCATCCCCTTGTAAGTTTACTTATTAAGGACCGATGTGCCAACAAGTGTAGACAGCCTCTTCAAACCCCGAAATCCTAAATCAACAAGTTACGTACCTTCATCAACAATCTTTTTTGGTGGACACCTTATCTAATCAGAGATTCCTTACCTTGTGAATAATTCCCAGGCGCCAGCAGGATCTGAAAACTTCAAAAGCAGTTCTCTTGTAGGTGGTGTCATGTGGCTCCATGCCGATGTCGTTCTGCTCCAGAAGTGACAAGTGGAGCCACACAGAAGCATCATATATGCACTTATAAAGCTGTCCATGCCCTCAGATGCATTGCACATTAGGAGATTGGAATGACTAGAATCCAGATCTCTAATTTTTGGAGCCTTTTTAGATCTGAAGATTTAGTTCACAGGACAGGGCGGCTTAAGGGTTAGTACAGAATCTCCAGTTAGAGTATCCACCAGAACAATTGTCACTGAAGGTAAGTAACTTGTTCTTCTGATGGAATACTTCTAACAGGATATTCCTCCCCTTGTGATTAGATAAGCTCATATTATAAAGTCCTGCAGTACTGAGCGGATAAAATGCCCCTCTCAAAGGACCTGGCTATTTGAGGCAGTAGTGCTTCGTGAACATGTGTACTGATGCCCGCACTGTTGCCTGACAGATGTTTGCATGCTAATGCAGTGGTAGCAGCTTTAGCCCTGGTGGAATAAGCGTGCAAACCTTCTGGAGGTGCTTCTTCAGTGCTTTCAGATCTTTATGCAGAGAACAATCTATCGAGAGATGGTTTGTTTTTGCAGTGCTTTGCCTCTCTTTGCTCCAGAAAACCCTACAAAGAGTTAGTTGTCCACTCGATGTTCCTTGGTATGATCAATATAAAAGCTGAGCTCCCGCTTAGGGCCCAAACAATGGAGTCTCTCTTCTTTTTTTAGAGGGATGAGGTGGAGCAAAGAATGCCGGAAGGGTAAAAGTCTGCTGGGCTTGACAAGGAGTAACCACTTTCAGCAGAATGAAACTCGGGTTTTCAACACCAACTTATCTGGGAAGAAAGTAGTATAAGGTGGGTTGACAGAAAGAGCCTGCAGCACACTCACATGTCTAGCTGATGTTATGGTGATGGAAAAGACTGTCTTTAATGTTAGAAGTCTCCAAGTACAACTGTGCAGCAGTTCAACTAAAAAATTGAGTACTAAGTTCAAGTTCCACAGAGGCATCATAAAGGGTTTGGGGAGAAGCAAATGCTGCAAACCTTTTAAAAATGTAATCACAACAGGTAATTTAAATAACAAAGACTGATCCGGCAACAGCAAATAAGCTGAAAGAAACAATAAGTAGCACTTAACAATGCCCAAAGCAAGTTGTGCACTTCCTCGCCACGGCAACCACCACTGCACATCTTTTGCTGTCTCATCCATAATCTGGATACACTGCAACAGCTTTCCCTGATGTTGTGCCCACTAGAATTTGAGGTCCTACTGCAGAGCCTGCATGTGGCATCTGGTTTGTTTGGCCAGCAGGATGCAAAAGGCCAACAACCCAAACAGCCTCAGCCATCTGAACTGACATCCAGGACAGAAGCTGAAACATTTCAGTCCTATTCTGAATGCCCTGGACTCCCCTCTCAGAAAGAAAAGCATGAACCATACCATATTCGGAATTGCTCTGATGAATGGAAGCATCTACTAAGGAGTCAGGTATGACTTTGGCACATTGATAGGGAACCCTAACGATGTTAAGAGGTCTGCCATCGTCCAGAGGTGGTTAATGACTGCCTGTCTGGCAAGCCCATCTTCAGTAGCCTGCTGTGGAGGTGGAGGAAGATATCTCCCCCCAACCTCTGAAGTTGAGCGACTACCTCCACCATCACTTCCATGAACACCTCAAGGGCACTGGTGAGGCCAAGGGGGAGCATGGCAAACTAAAAATGCTCCTGGCACACTGTGAACGCAGCTATAGCATGTGGGTCTGCATGATGGGAATATGTAAATAAGTATCCTTCAGGTTCAACAACGCCATCCAGTTTAGGGCAGACTGCACCTAAGCTAGCGTGAGAATCTTGAATTTTTACTTCTGCAGGAAGGCACTGAGAGAGCAAAGATCTAAAATAAAATGAAGGCATTGTCTGACTTCAGCACAAGGTAGTAGCAAGAGTCACAACAAGTTCTCACTTCCGAAGCTGGGACCTTTGGCCAGGACTGCCTGCACCTCCTGCTTCAAGATGGACAGGTGGTCCTCCATCAGCTGGCATGATGATGGTGGAAGGTATTGGTGGGTGGAAAGAAATGAGAAGGCATAACACCAATGGACAATTTGGAGGACCCACTTGTCTGAAGTGATGGCCCTCCACCCTTAGAGGAAACATCTGATTCTGTTTCCCACATGGTGTCTCTGTGTTGGCAAAGACACACCAAAGCAGTTTTGTGGCTGCGGCTGCAGCTCCTAGAGGTGTGGGGGGGGGGGCTGAACTGCATGCTGCTCTACTTTAGCCGCGAACAGCGTGAAATTGCTTATGTATTTGTATTATGGGAGCAGAAAAGCCCAAGGAACATGCTGTGGCTCTGCTGTCCTTGAACCATTCCAAGGTCTAGTCCACTTTTTTGCCAAAATGGCAGAGCTGCCAAACAGCATAACCATTAAGGATGTCTGGACATCTACAGGTAAGCCAGTGGAAGTCATCCAGGCATGGCATGAAGAGCCATACTAATACCCACTGCATGCCCTAAGCAGTCAGACATGTCCAATAAGGAGCAAATAAAAAACATTGCAACAGTCTTGAATAGCGTGGCTAAGGCACACTGGAAAGTCCTCTGGACAGTTGGTGAAACTTGTGCCACCATATCCAAAAGGGCAAGAGAATAGCAGCCCAAAAGATAGTTGCAATTCACAGATCTGACAGACAGATAGGTGGATCAAAAGAAAATTGCATTCCCAAATGGCTCTATGTGTTTGGATTGGCCATCAGGCATAGTAGTAGGGAAAGCATTGGAATTAAGGTTGATGGTGGACACCAGAACTACCAGGCCCTCTGATGCCGAGTGTTGAGTGAAAAAGGCTGAGTCTCCTGGTACAAGCCATTGGTGACAATCACCCCGCATGTTATCAGGCATACTTAAGGAGGGTTTCAAATAGGTGCCCAAAAGTGTATCTATAAGGGCCTCATTAAATTCAAACATTTGCTCTATAGTACCCTGACCATGTTGAAATACTTCCATCAATACATTAGTCTTTACTTCCATGGTGGTTAGTTGCAAATTTAAAATTCTTGCTGCCCTTCGCATCACAACAGCAATAGAGGTACTTTCTTCCATGGCAGGACCTGTAATATTCTATGTTGGTAAGCATTGCGCTTAATTCTATCTTGTAACTATGGTGATGAGAGAGTCACGATGGTTCTTAGAATTCCTGGTGATTTTATGCCTGCAGTCCTCAGAGCCAACTAGCATCTTTCTGTTCGTGGGTTTGTGTTTCCTTTGACTTAAATAGGGGAATAAAAACCATATTTCCACACATCTGACCTGCCTGGCATCTTTGTCCACCAAGTGACCACTCTACATTTTGGTACCAGGAGTGGGGTCTGCGTGTGTTTTCTTTGGCAAAACTAAAGACAAGCCCACTGATGAGAGGTTGTTCGACCATTTGATGCTTCACACGTATTCAACTGTAATTCTGACAGTGATCTGGAAAGAGATCACACTATATTTCCTGACATGTTCCACTGGTGAGTTCTTTGCCTACGATACAAGCGGTGCTGTGCATTGTATTTTTTCAGTTACCTGTTTGCATGGAGAAGCAACACTGCCTTAACTCCAGCATTACCGGCACATCGTTTTTTTTCTATATGTTATAACCGCTGAAGCGCACATCGGTACAAAATATTTTAAAAATAAATATATTATATACATATATACATATGTCCTTAACTTTTTCGACGCCGTTTCATCACGCACCCATACACCTGCCAGGATTTCATTGGAGCGTGGTGCAGCTCTCAGAGAATTGTTGTTTACCTCAAATCACGTAGCTCCAACGCATGCTGTTGTCACGTGGTAGCCATCTTGGGAGTACTCACGATATTGGATCTCAAATGAGAAAGTGATTTGCCTGGTTTTGAGAAATCTTCAACCAGGGCACATATTTTTAATTGATAATCTGAAAACTTTCAAATATATATATATATTTATTTTATCTTTTGACAGCACTTGTGTTTAATACCCTTGGACATATATATATATATATTTTTTTTTTCATATGTTTTATTTTAACTTATGGCATACATACAAGGTGTGGTGCAACCTCCTCCATTTTAACAACCAGGGAAAGCAGAAATTGAATGGAGAGACTGACTTCGTATTTTTTGAAACTATATTGATGCCATGAACACCAATAATTATCCATCTTCCAGAAAAAAAGCAATGCTATTTAATCATCTGGGGGGGGTAGCTGGTCAAAGAGTATTTGACAATTTACCAGGATTGCCTGAGCCTGATGCAGAAAATGTTTTTTGGAACGTTTTTATTGTGGCAAAAGAGCTTATATTTAGGCAATATTTGAAAGAAGCTAGTATGTTGCTTGAAAGGTATAATTTTTTCAAATGCAAACAGGCAAATGAAACAGTAGAAGATTTAATTGCAACCTTATGAGTTTTAGCTTCAAAATGTGAATTTGAGAATAGTGTGGACATATACATCAGGGATCAGTTTGTGTTAAACTGTTATTCGAGAAAAGTGCAGGAAAGGCTATTAGCCTGTAGAAATCCCACACTTTCAGAAACTACCGTATTTATCGGCGTATAACACGCACCGGCGTATAACACGCAACTCATTTTAAGAGGACATTTCAGAAAAAAAACCTTAACATTATATCGGCGTATAACACGCACACATCATTTGCCCCCTATTTTCAGGGAGAAAAAGTGCGTGTTATACGCCGATAAATATGGTATTAATATTGCTAAGAGTATTGAAAGATCCATTCTAACAACACAAGTCATGGCTAATCATAACAGTGAACAGAGCACTTTATGAACAGATTTATCTCCAGTCAATTGCATTACTGATGAATCCCAAATATGTGCATTCAGTAGACCAAAAACACCCCCTAGAGGCAGGGCAACGAAAATGTGTTATAGGTGTTGTTCGAAAAATCACTTGGGAACTTATTCGTTATGTCCAGCAATTGGGAAAACGTGTACTCGTTGTAAGAAAATTGGACATTTCCATGCAGTTTGTAGGGGAGGTAGAAGTTCATCAAATAAAGTCAAGATCCACAATGTTAATCTGGTGGAAGAATCTAATGAAATACAAGAGTGCACTCACAAGTTCTCCAACGTACTCTTAACTATAGATGATGAAACAGAGAGTAATCTGAATGATGGAAGAATCAAAGGTCCATTTTGCAAAGCAAAAATTGACGGTAAAGACATTTATGTCAAGGCCCAGTTACCTTAATAGCAGATACTACAGGAGCCCAGTTACCTTAGTAGCAGATACTACATTTTTGGAGTTATGGCCAGAAAATAGTCAACGAAATAAATCCCAAAGCTTTTGGGGGAACAGGATGTGGATTTACTTGGCTATTTTTCATCATCTCTATAGTGTCTTGGCAGAGAGATTCATACTAAAGTGTATGTGGCAGTTAAGGGACGCAATATTGTTGGATGGAATACTTGGCAAAACTAGGAATTTATCCATGCCCAGATCATACGGAACCTATAGTTTTAGGAGAAGTACATATTCTACATCTAGATAGTATAGGTGATATTAAACAATTGATGCAACAAAAATTCCCGAAGGTGTTTTCAAATACCGTTGGTACAGTAAAAGGTTTTGAACATGTGATAAAATTAAAGGAGAATTTCAAACCAGTAATCCATAAGGTGAGACAGGTTCCCATGAGTGTAAGGGATGACTTAAAAACTCTGTTAGAGAAACTTACTTCTGAAGGTGTAATTACTACTACTGACTCATCAGAATGGTTTCTCCGATTGTACTTACCAAGAAACGATCTGGTGATTTAAGATTCGGGTCACTCAATCAAAATATCTTAATAGAGTGTCACCCTTTAACCCGTATACATGAAATGGTGGCAAACACTGGAGATTCTAAATATTTTTTCACCATTGACCTACATGCAGCTTACCACTGGATTGCTCTCGATGAGCAGTCACAATCCTTAACAACTTTTCTCACACCTTATGATGCTTATAAATACTTGAGGCTTCCATTTGGACTTGCATCGGCTGCAAGTCTTTTTCAAATGTTAATGGATAACTTGTTTACAGAAGAATCTCATGTGCAAGCTTTCCAAGACGATATTCTAGTGTACACCAACACCAAGGAGGAACATATGATTGTATAGGAAAGAGTGTTCCATATTTTAGAAAAAAGGTGCATGACAGTGAAAATTGAAAAATACAATTTTATGGTACAACAAGTAGATTATCTTGGACATAATATTTCAAGTTCTGGCATAAGACCCAAAGAATGTAATGTCGAAGCTTCCAGAAAAGCTTCCCCTCTTACTGATAAGGACGCCCTGAGATCTTTTTTAGGTTTATGTGAATTCTATGCCCAATTTGTAGCTGGGTGTGCTCTTGAAGTGCAACTGTTACGGTCACTATTAAAGAAGGGTACTAAATGTATGTGGTCAGAAGAAGTTAATCAAATATTTGAAAATATTAAAGAATTGGTTATCAAAGCTCTTGCATTACAATTATATGGTCCTTCGTGGAAATCTTTCATTTCAGTTGATGCCAGCTTGAAAGGCTTAGGAGCAATTTTTGGTCAGTGGGTAGATGGTGTAAAAAGGACTGTAGCTTTTGCCTCTAGAGCACTTTCGAGATTGAAATGAATTATAACACAATTGAAAGGGAAGCTTTGGCTTGTGTATTTGCAGTGGAAAATTGTAAAACGTATGTGTGGGGTACTGCATTCCAAATTTACACTGATCACAAACCCCTTGTTTTCCTTCTAAGTGGCAATGGCCTAGGCAAAGCTTCTTCACAATTAGTTTGTCTACTTTCAAAACTACAAGAATATAATTTTGTAATCAAATATGTGTAAGGAAGTAAAAAACTATTGTGCAGATTGCTTATCTCGTTTACCGTTACCTAACACAAAATCTGAAAAATAGCATAGATGATTATGTAGTTGCACCAATTGATGTAATTTCTGCCTGTGAAGGTGTTATCACAGAAAATGAATGGCTTTTAGCTAAACAGCAGGATGCAACGCTACAGAAAGTTTTTCGTTTTTTAGAGGTAGGTTGGCCTCCGGAGAACTCATTGTCACACGAATTGAGATGCACAAGTGGGTGAAATCCATGGTAATTATCAAGTATGAAGAATCAAATATGTTTAATAGATCGTTTGTTTGTTCCACCCGACCAGTTTACGAGAACGTATCAGGATGATGGCACACACTTGTCATTTAGGTATTTCAGCTACCTGCAAAAAACTGAAGCAGTATTTTTGGTGGCCTGGAATGTGTTTCATCTTTGATCCAGAAGTGTCCATAGTGTATTGTATTAGATAAACACTGAAAAACATACAATAAGCCTCTATTTCCAGTACCTCTTCCAGCAGGACCCTGGGTTAAGGTAGCCATGAATTTCATGGGGCCGTTTGACTTACTATCCAGACAGCACAGGTTTGTAATAGTGTTAGCGGACTACTATTCAAAATGGATCTACTATGATTTTGTGGATGCATCTAAAACCAAATCTGCAATAGAGTTTTTAAAAAATGTTTTCCATGTTGAGGGAAATCCTCAATTCGTTGTGACTGATAATGGAATGCATTTTGTTTCAAGAGAAAAGAATGAATTTATGCTAAATTTGGGTATCAAACATTTACAAGTTGCTCTGTATAGTCCATCTTCCAATGGACTAGTTGAGAGAGCAAACCATTTTATTAAGGAAAGAATTAAAACTGCTCTTTCAGCCAACTTAGATGTAGAGAAGTTTTTGGAAGAAGGAATGTGGGCATATTTAACAACACCTCATTCAACTACTGGAGTCTCTCCATTTAATAGTTTAAGTGGCAGGGATGTCAGGACTACGTTCTACCCAGATGGTTCGAGTCTACTACCACTACCATAAATGATCAGAGAACTAATGACAATGCTATTAGAGATGTAGTGTCATATAGACAGGACAAACATAAACAATACTTTGATAAGAAAAAAGGTGTTCAAGATGTTAACATTAATGATTGGGTTTTGATCAAAAACCTAATAGAATAATAAAGGGTGAATCTAAGTTTACCTGTCCCGTCAGAGTAACCAGAACTAGTAAATCTGCCATTTTGCTTCAAGAGAAGGGATGGTGGAATAGAAACAGGGTGATTCCTATTACAGATTCTCAAGCTATACTTTAAAACATGTACCAACAGTGATATAGATGATTCTAGGTTGACCACCTATGTTACCCAGGATAAAAGAAATTCTGAACAATTTGTCTGTGTGTCTTCAAGGAATGTTTCTTATTCTAGTGATAATTCTGTTCTTGACAGTCAACAACATTCTAGGAGTGTCACCAATTCCAATCATCATGTTGTTCTTGATGGCCAACATCAGAAAGAAGGTGATTTAGTTAAGGTAAACAAAATCAGATCTGGAGGGTCAAGAACTGTTAAGATTTCCATCTACATTTAAAGATTTTGAATAATATTAGAGCTATGGGATTTATGTCTCAGTTAAGGATTTTTGTCGTATTATAATTATTTTAGTTTTTTGGTTATGTTATTTATGGGGGGAAGGTGTTGTAATTTTCTATGTTGGTAAGCATTGTACTTAATTCTATCTTGTAACTATGGTGATGAGAGAGGCACAATGGTTCTTATCTGGGCAAGTTTCAAACCACGGGAATCCTGAATTTCTTTATACCAGTTTTCTTCATCCCTTTCATCATAGTTATCATTGTTTGAGTCCGTGCCAGAAATTGTGTAAAGTCTGGGTGCTACCATGTGGCAAGGGCAAAGTATCGGAATCTGAAGGGATGCACGGAGGCTGCCTGCTGGTCAGAGCAGGGAACGATATCAGTCGAGGGCCTGGTGGATTCTGTTCGGAGTCACATAGCCCTATGGACTGTACATTCTCCTCCAGTGTCAACAGCATCAGCACTGATGTAAACAGAACTGGTGCAGGAAATGGTGACAGAACCGAAGTCTGTATGAAAACCAACAACATCAATTAGGCACTCGCCAACTATCATAACTCCCTCATTAAAATCTAACTCCCTCAATAAAGCCTTTGGTTGAGTGGCTTCTTCCAGAGCATGCAATAGTAGACTTGTCAAACAAGCTCCTTGGTATAAGGTAGAGCTCAGATGCAAAAAAACTCATTGTAAGAGATTGGTAAGAAAGGGGCGTAAACCTAAATCCACGCAAGATATAGGAGCATATAAAGCAGCTCTTACAAAGTACCATAGGCAAATTAGGCAGGGGCCCAGAAGCCATCTCACCTTGAGGACTGAGCAATTGGACAACACTGTGAGGGAGTTCTTTAACATGCTGAATGAATTCACAAAGCCGGTGGCCTGTAGGCTAGCTATACCTGCCTCTCAAGATCTACGTGAGTCACTTGCTAGCTACTTTGAGGATATGAGGAGTTTCCACCACAAGCTGAGAAGCTAGATAAACCAGCAAATTATAATGTATTCCCACAAAACGATCCAGGCCAGCTAGCAAGGTTTGACATAATCTCCCAGAAACACATGTGAGAAACTCTGGGGATTGTTAAATCTGGGTCACTGCTAGATTCCCGCCCAGTGCACATACTCTCTTATTTGTCTTCCCTGCTAATTCCATATATCACAGAAATATGTAACCTATTCCTGGATTCAGCAAAAATGCCAAAAGGTTGGAAGTCAGCATTAGTCTCCCCTATTTGAACGGTAATCCTAACAATTATGGGAACTATCTGCCCATTTCGCTTCTTCCTCTTCTTGGTAAGGTTTTGGAATGATTGGTTAATAACAACTCTCCAAGTATCTAGAGGACAATCACATACTGGATCTCTCAGAATCAGGTTTTAGACAGAGCACATGATGGAGACAGCCCTTCTTGCAGTTGCTGATTCTACTAGGACCTTGCTAGACAAAGGCACCCCGGCGGTGCTGATATTACTAGATTTGTCAGCCGCCTTCGATACAGTCTCTCATTCTACCCATATTCAGAGATAGTATGAGTTAGTAGTATATTTGAAGGCTCTAGGATGGTTCAGGGACTTTCTGGCTGAGAGAACCCATGTGATCTCGATCCATCCCTTCAAACCTAGGACATTTACAAATAATAAGGGGGTACCCCAAGGATTCTCCCAGAGTCCTACCCTTTTTACTATTTATATGGACCCATTTGCAAAGACTGTCAGATCTTGTGGGTTTGAAATAATATCTTATGTGGATGACAACAAATTGGTGATCTCAATTGGACAAGACCCAGAGTCCTCCAAAGCTAGATTAATTGATTGTATGAGGAGGGTGGCGGCTTGGATGAGTCTGAATTGTTTACAACTCAATGGAGGAAAGATAGAAATCCTCTTGTTTGGAAAAGCGCAGGAACTGTTGTCAGAAGACTGGTGGTCACAGGAACTTGGCCTAGCACCGTGGACCAACAGAGTGGTAAGAAAACCTGGCTTTCTGGTTGACAATCAGCTCTCTGAAGAAACAGGTGACTTCCATTTGGGGGGTACCGTGTCTCAATTTTGCGACTGCTTAGAAAAGTGTTCACATGGCTCCTAATGAGTTTCAGAAAAACACTGGTCCTGACCCTCATTACGAATCAACTGGACAAGGGGAATGCACTTTTTATACTCTCCAGGTGGTACAAAATACTGGAGCCAGCTTGGTCTGCAAACTCCCACCTGGCTTTCCTTTGGAGCACTATGTTGGCTACCATTAAGAACATGTAACTAGCTTTTAAACTTGTGTCTTACTCATGACACACTTTTCGGGATTGGTCCCATATGCCTTCATACAAGGTTTTCTTGGTATTGTCTGGGTAGAAACTTGAGGTCCATGCATAAAATTCTCCTGAACCCATGGCGCATATGAACAAACAGATACGGACGTGGCTTGTTTTCCTATTTAGTTTTCCATAGTTGGAACAGCCTTCCTCTTTACATTTGCTCCCGTCTCGATTTTGGATGGTTTAAAAAATTGCTGAAACCATGGCTTTTCTAAACACCATTAACTACCTACCTTAGAACCGCTGTACCAGCACCTGGATACTCCTTCCAGAGCGAGTCATGCTACAGAAGCTTAGCTAACATAAAACAAGAGCCGGTGCTGAACCTCATCCAAATTCAAGGGACACAGATGGCACCCAGGGAGGACCAGCTAGTGGAATTCTGACTACAGGCTCCTTTGGATTTTTTTAGCCCAGAGGCACACCACAGGGAGCCGGTAAAGTGACAAGTATCGATAGCATGGTCTCTCTGAAGGACTGCACTTGTTGCCATGTCAACAACGGACCTGGAAATATGCCAGCAGCAAATTTAAAATCATCTCCAATGGACCTCAAGAGCAAGACTGGGAGGCACACTGACCGTCCGGCTTCCTCTCTGAAGTCAGAGATTTTTGGAACAGAGCCAATTCCTGCTTTAACTTCTTGTGATTTTTATTGGACTACCCCAAAGACTTTGGCCGCACTGATGATCAGCTTCTGTAAGAATAACTACAAAAGCAGGAACATTAGTCTTTTCAACTTCAACTGTCACAGCATGGAGTCGTCTTGTGTTTCACGATGTGAAGTTTGGCCTCACCTTCACATATGGCCTTCATATTCATTTAGCCACTGCAGACATCACAAACAAACTTTGTGAGGGTCCGTCACAGACATGCGTCTACAACAGTCCCTACATGGTTTCAACTTTATTGTTTTAGGTGGTGTTCCATTGCATATTGGACAATTTTGTCAAAAAGAAACAGTTAAAAGATTAAAGAGAAGCTCCGGATCACCCAGACTGGACTTTAAGTCCATCCCTGCACCATCTTTGTGACCAGACTGATCCCCTTTGACTTTTCACAGGGCACCTGATGCTGAACTGCACCCAGCCTCTGCCGTTCCACCTGAGGTGACCTGTTGGTGAGGCCTAGGACCCTGCCATGTACTCACATTAAGTCCAGAAGATTGGTCCTGTAAGTTGCTGTGAAGTATCTGTTTGCTGTGTACGTTTTCGCTCCCATAAAGTAACATTGCAGCTACAGAAAAATGCAGTCGACTTTTGAAAACTCTAAACATTCCTATCTCAAAAAGTACTCACCTGATTCCAGTGATCTTGGTATCCTAATTTCCTATAAAAGTATTTGTTATTTTTATAAATTGGTGTTGGATTTACTTTACTGATTGTGTCTCACTTACTTCCTATGTGAGTGCCTGGCACTACCGTCTGATATGCCTAACTGCTCCCCCACACTACCACAAAAGAAAGCATTTGGGGTGTCATTTATGCCTCTGTAATTCATCTGGGGTTTGCTCTGACTCTTTACACAGTGTACCTCTTTTTTGTCTACTATATATAGAGCCAGCTTCCTACAGATGCTTGCAAGCTGTTTTTCTTCAATGAAGTCTCTCAAGTCACAAGACATGCTGGGACTCCTCCTTTTGGGGTACACAGCGAATGGGCACTATCTACATTTTAGATTGTTTTTCTTACAGCAAACGAGCACATGTAGAGTGTGTCAAGATTTCTATGTTGCATCAAGTACAATGTGCAGTGAAAGACAGAAAGCAACATATCCGTAAAAGACACTGGTATCTGGGGGGAATGAATCTACAGCACTACACTCTACAAACAGATGCTTTCAGGGTAAGAAGCTTTTTCAGCTCATATCATTTGTGGCTACAGATACACATGCTTAGTATGGAGTATAATGCAGTGCCGTCCAGAAGCAATGACTACCATGTGGATGATATGCAAATGTCTGGAATAAGGTCCTTAACACCATCCGGCTTACCAAAGCCTGCTGACCGGTTAAGATGTCCGCACAGTAGTTCTTGGTAAAGGGGTATGGTGTTGACCAGGTGGCTGCCTTACAAAAATCCATTAGTGGAATATTTCCTAAGAAGGCGATAGTTAATCGTTTTTTGCAGGTGGAGTGCACCCTTGATGGAGCTGGTAGAACACTCTTTGCTTTGTGATAGCAGGTCTGAATGCATTCATTTGACTATCCACCTAGCTATGCCTGTCTTAGACAGGGGATACATTCTTTGAGGATTTGCATAGGAGACTAAGTGCTGATCTAATTTACGTAATATCTTGGTCCTGTGAAAACAGAACGAGAGCTCTCGACATCCAATGTGGTCAGTGCTTTTTCAACAACGGAATCTGGTTGCAGAAAGTAGACTGGGAGCTCTATGTTTTGGTTAAGGTGGAAGGGTGGTAAAAACTTGGGAAGGAACTTAGGATTGGTTATAAATTCAACCGTATCTTTGTGGACCAGGAAGAAGGGCTCTTGCAGGGCGAGTTCTTGCAGCTTCCTAATGAGCCTAAGAGAAGTAATGGCCACTAAGAAAGCACCTTCCAGGAAAAGGACTGAATCAGGCATGAATGTAAATGTTCAAATGCTGGTCCTATGAGCCTGCTGAGGACTGCATTGAGATTCTACATTGCAGCAAGAAGCACTCTAGGGAGCAGTACTCTATTGATACCCTCTCTGAATAACTGTGAATCTGAAGAGGGGCACATGCTCCCTGTTGTATATTTAGGGTGCAGCTGCAGCTAACTATAGATGCATAGACATATAGACAAGGCCTGATTTCTGCAAGTGCACAAGGTAGGCAATAATAGCCTGAACATTAGGGTTTAGGGGCTTCAGGTTTTTGGAAATGTGGTGAATGAGCCTTTTTGAGATTGCCATAGAACAATCTCATGTTGTGGGCCATCGGCTATCAAGATGAACGTAATTCTTGAGAAACCTAGCAGTCCCTGCACTCTAGAAGTTCAGGTACCAAATCACAAGGTTGAGCTGTTCAGAATCCAAAAGCCTAAGCCTATTCTGCCTCTGCATGAGAAAGTCCATCCTGAGCGGGAGTCTCTTGAAAAGGCTGAAGAACATCTCCAGGTGGGTGGAATACTAGGGCTTCCTTCCCTACATTGGTATTTTCAGAATGAGTATTAGTGTGATGTTTGCCTGAGTTAACTCAGCATGTGGGAAAGAAGTGGGAGGGATGGAAAAGCATAGGTAAATATCCCTGACCAAATTATCCATAGTGCATTGCACATGGACCTTAAGTGTGGGTAACTGGCAGTGAAGTTTGGCCATTTTGCATTTTCTTGTGTGGTGAACAGGTCTATCTGTGAGGTGCTTCAATGCTGAAAGTATCTGTGAAGGACCTTGTGTAGGAGGCTGGCCCTTTATGTAGAGTGCAAAGATAGGCACACTGTGCAGGGGATCCAGGCCATCACACATTGGTTTACAGAGGTAACAAAATAGATCACCTAATGCTATAATTTGTAAGGTAGCATGGTTGAGCAGTTAGGTCAATCTTGGAGAAGTGCAAAGCGTTTGTTGTACTAACAGCATAGATTTTCAAACACACAGACTCAAAGGAATAACTCAAGACCAATTTATAAACATACCTCAGATTTTTATGTCATTTTGAAGACCAAGAATATCAACATTGGATAAGTACTTTTCAAGATATGAATTTTTGAAGTTTAATAAAAAAATACTCTTTTTGTGCATCATTACGCACCAAAGGAATCAATGGAAAATCACTTTTAAAAATACATATAAAATCATACAGTTAGTTTAACAAGTTCTTCTTTTTGCAGTTTGGTCAAAGTCGACACTGTGCCAGCTGGAGAAGTTCAGGCAGCTCCCGGTTCCGGCGGGAGCTGATGTAGGCCCACTGCTGGGGACCACTTGGAAAAGCACTGCACAGGTAAGTTTAAAGATGGGTTCCATGGGGTCCCCTTGTGGTGTTGAGGTCGCAAGGGGTGGCGGACCCTTAGGGCACAGCAGGTTCTTCAATGCAGGGCACAGGGAAGCCGGGCGCAGAGCAAATTGGTGAGCCAGGAGCTGTGCGCAAGGATGCCCTCAGAAGCAGGAAGTAAGTTGGTTCAAGGGTCGTTTGCAGGACAACAGGGGCACTCTGGTGGGAGGTCTAGGGTGTGTTGAAGCCCCTCGACTGGGGCTTCTTGGTTGTCCTTTTTCAGCCCCGGGTGGGCTAGTTTTCTTGATGTCAGACGTTAAGCTGACCAATTCCCAGGGTATTTGCACGGTTTGACCACTGGAGGGTGCAGTGCCACCAAACCTGCCACACTAGCAGGGTTTGTCCTCATGGTCACTGGTGTGTTCTTTGGTCCAGCTGCGATGTCCGTTCTGGAGTTAGCGGCTGGTCAGTGGCGTGACCCTCACTGGCTTGGTGGTACCTCCACTCTGGAAGGAATTTTATGGCGTTTTCGAAGCCTGGATGTCTTCTGGGGTTCTTTAGAGGTTTTCCAGTTGTCCACCTGCTCTTCAGTGGGGATTGTCAGATCCTGGGTGCAGCAGGCAGCATTTGGAGCCTTTTCTTTGTTGCAGCAATTCAAAAGTTCTAGTGCCTCAGATCTTCTTGGTGCTGGTCTTCTTTCATCGATCGAATCTAAGTTCCTTGTTTAGAGATGCCCACTAAATACTGCATTTAGGGGGCATTTTAGGGGGAACCTGGTAGTGACCAATGGGTCATTTACCTTAGGGTGGCTTCACTGACTAAGTGACCACTTCCTGTGGGGAGCAGTCGCTTCCCTATACCTGATTGACTATTTTTCCTTCATCCAAGATGGAGGAAAGCTAAATGGAGTGTCCACCTCACAGGCAGCACCTTAGGGGTGGTGCATACCAGGTGGGGCCATTGCTCCAGCCAAACGTGGGAGTTGCTGCTAGCAGTAGGCCTGGGGTCGAGTTTCAAAGGCAGCAAGTCCTTTGAAGCTCGCCGCCAGGGCAATGCACATTCCTGAGGGTGGGGGTATTAGCACTTCCACCCAGGAAGGGCATTGTTCTACAATCCAGAGGGATGGATCTCTCCCCCAAGGTTGTAGATTGGACATCTGGAAGTGGCAGGCTGGATAGGACCAGTCACTAACCATGCCAGGGTAGTTAGCTTTTGCAGGGGGGCACATCTAAGGTGACCCCTGTGTACATTTAGGGATAAATCCAATGCTGGTACCAGTCTGGATTTATCATTTTGAGTTGTTTGATATCAAACAACCCAGGGTTCAGAGCGGCAATCATCTAGCTGAGAAGCTTGTATTCACCTGTGTCCAGCACATGTATTAAAATAGCTGCTCTGTTCACTCACTATGTCCCGGGTTTGGCAAGAGAGCATATTGCTCATGCAGCTATGCCCTCACATATAATATGGTGCACCCTGCTTTAGGGCTGCAAGGCCTGCCAGAGTGGTCTCTTATCCATAGTGTATGCAGTGTATGGTGGACAGGGCACACAGGCAGTGTGCCATGTTGAGTTTGTGTTTTAGGCTTGCATCAGGATACTCAGCCTGCAATGGCAGTGCTGGGTGCATCTGGATGCATGGCTCTAGAGGGTGGTGCAATCAGTACTGCTGCCCTCAGGAGCCTACCCTTAGTACCCAAGCCCTTTTACCAGGGGCTTATAGTGGTAGCTAAAGATGTATTTAATTGTGCCAATGCATCACAACAGTTTTAGGGAAACTGGCCCTGGGCACTACATTTTCTACGCTCATGGATTTGTTGAAGCATCTTCCTAAGCATGTCTGCAACGCTGTTCACTGCCTCCCAGGAGGAGCTCCATCATGAGGTGAATGTTGTGGAGTAGTGCCCAATGTCAAATCCCCTAGCTAAGTGAAAGAGCTGAGGGGAGTGGGTGGCATCTTGATTCTGTAGGTTGTCCATGGCAGACATGTTGTCTGTCTTGAGGAGGACCACTTTGCTCAGAATTACTTAGAAAAATGCTTTCAAAGATAAGTGAATGGCTAGCAGTGCCAAGTAGTTGATTTGGCAACCCTGTTATTTAGACTGCAACATTACCTAGAGAGTCTATGGAAGAAGCATCTGTTTGCAAAAGGCTTGTCTCACAACAAGTTGTTGCTGTTCCACGATTGCAGAGAGGGGTGCATCTTGGCCTGTACCAACATTAGATATTCCCAGGGACCCTTCACTTGAGACCGTTGAGCCACATGGCACTCTTGGAACAATAGCGATGAAAGCCGGCAATCAAAGAAGGCGAATGATAGTCCACACTGTGACCTGATTTTGGGGCTAAACAAGGGGAAGAAGCTGCTCAATGGTGGTGACTCTTTGTTAATTGGGGTAAGCTTTACCTGTGACTGCATCCAATACAGAGCTTGGGGTGGCTTTGAAGAGACTGAAGATGGAAATTGTCAGCATCTATGGTTATCATGAGGTGGTGGAGCAGGGCCACTGCCATCTGAATGTATGCTAGGCACAGGAGCCTGCTGCTGTTCTTGATAACTCAATTGTCAAGGTAGGGAAAGATGTGAATGCCCTCCTTTCACAGATGCAGCCCGTACTGCTAGACACTACATATACACCTTTGGAGCAATTTTAACCCTGAAAGAAAATACTCTGAACTGATATTGTTGTTCACTTACCACAAAGGGAAGGTACTGTTGAGCAGAGTGGATTCGGATGTGGAAACAGCTGTACTTGAGATCCAGTGCCATCATGAAACCGCTCTGTTGAAGAAAGGGAATAACATCCTGCAGAATTGTCATTTCAAAATAGGATTTAATTGTTGAGTGGCCTGGGTCATGAATTGGCCTGAGAGCCATCCTTAATGGGGATGAGAAAGTAGAGAGAGTAAATGCCGCTTCCTTGATGTAATGGGGGAATCACTTTCTATGGTACTCTTCTGAAGGATGATATGCTCTTCCCCAAGGAGGGAGAGGTGTTCTTTGCTGAAAGCATGCATATGGAGCATGTTATTTGGATGGGGGTTTATGTAGTTCGAGGTAAAATCCACATTTGACTAGAATTAGGACCCAATTGTCAGACGAGATTTCCTCTCAGAGTGAGAGGAAATCACATAACCTCCCTCAAACAGGTGGCATCTTTTTGGGTGCAAACAGGTCAAGTCACATGTTGGAGGTGGCAGCTCTTTTTCTGTAGCCACCTTTGCCCCTGTTATTACCCCTGTAGGAGACCCTAATTTACAACTTTCCATCTTACTGGTGGAAAGACTGCTTCTTTTGGCATGAGTGTGTCAGCTTTGGAGAGGTGCTGCTGCCAGTTGCTGTGTACAAAATGAACCCCTATACAGAGTTGTCTGGAATGCCCCTGTTGACTTTGCTGTATTCATATTTTTCTTGATTATTTCCAGCCTCTCGTCAATGTGGGCCCAAATAGATGCCCCCCTTGAACAGGAGGTTGGAAAAATGCTGCTGAACCTCGGGCTTGATCCTGAAGATATGGAGCCAGGGATGGCATCTAAGAACGATGCTGCTATTGATGTCCCTAGAGGCTCTGTCTGTGGCATCTAACGCACATTGAATGCTGGCATTAGAGATGACTCTGCCCTCTGATGCTATCTGCACCCCCCCCTGTTTCTTGTATAGCTCTGGGAGATGTAGGGGAAGAGCGCCACCTAATTAGCTGCCATTTGGTTGCTACTCTGACTGCCACCCTCTGGTCCACCGCATCAATCCTTGGGCTCACCTTGTCTCTTGGAGGAGTATTACCAGTGACCTAGTCGGAGGCACGCCTGCAGGTGGTGTGGACCACCAGAGTGAGGTAGAACTTGCTCCCTTTATTTATGATGGGTCACTTAAGGAGGGACTGAACTTTTTTTCGGAACTCAATGTGATTACCCTAACCCAACCTTGTCAGGCTCCTCAAAATTATCCAGTGACAATTTTAGAATGCCCATGAGCATAAGCAGGAATGGGATGATCCGCTCAGATTTTGAGAGTGTCTCAACAAGAAATTAGTTCTTCTCTTGGATTTTATGCATGCCCACCTTCTGATATTCTGCATCCTTCTCAATCACCTCATGATAAGATGACGTGTCGTTAGGGAGAGGCCCCGACTGATAAATGTCCTATGTCTGGATTGCCTATGGGATCCATGTTATAGTCATGCAAGGGATGGTCAGGGGGCCTTTGCCGGAAGGCTGATTGTATGGGTTAAAGGGACCAAAGGGGTTAACCGGCAGTATGAATGAAAGAGGGGACCCTGCTGGCAACTCTGGAAGAGGCAGTAGGTCTGGTGTGCCTGGGTGTGGTGGTGGTGTGAAAGGCTGGGTTGGTGGTGGTAGTATAGGTGGACTGTGTGGAAGAGGAAGAGACTGGTGGATTTGTATGTGTGTTTCATTGGTGCCGGCTCATAGTAGGGAGACATGAAAGAAAGTTCACTCAAAGTCTAGTATGCTTTTCTGAGGAAGGAGTTCAAAGGGCAACTGTGGAGACATTTTGCACCGTGATGTTGGCTGTGATTGGATAGATTTTCAGGCACTCTTATATGTGGTCCAGTTCCTGTTTGAGCTTCTCCAGTGGCAGGGGCTTGACATCCTCTGGCATCAACGGAGGCCTCAAGGTTGGCCTCACCTTCTAATTTGGTATTGAGGCAGATTTCAGCATCTAGGAGGCCTTGTGCACAGGCACCAATGGAACCTTTGGTGCTGGTTTGGGAGGGATCAACGGTGTTTGTTGCTCTTAGAGCAAATTGGGTTGATGACTGATGGGGTCCTTGCCCTTGACTGGGGATTTGCTCAGTTCTGAAGCCTTTTGGGGGTCCTTGGCTTGCTTCTTCTTGACATTCGTATTCAGGGCTCAACTTCGGACTCCTTCAGGCGCTGTGCTGTACCTTGCCATGGACCGTCTTTTGTGGGCCCCCTGCTTGGTGAAGTGGGAATTGGAGGCCAAAGCTATACTCAAGGCCCTGGGCATGGACTACATGAGAGCCGGTCATCAGCACAAGTTTTCTAGCCTCAAGAATCTGGTTGTTAGAATCACTTGACAACACTGCCTCCAGACTGGGTGTGGGTTGCATGGTCAGGAGACCTTACAGGCTGGTCTCTTCCTGTTTCTCATGGCCGAGGGGGATATCCTTCACTGCAAAAGTTCGGAGAATCCAAGCTGCCTTTCTGATGTATACTTCTGTGTGCCCAGTACCATTTCCTTTGATACCTGGTGTTTTCTTACATCCAAAGATAAGGCAAAACAAACATGACGTGTAGTTGCGATCGGGGAACAGGCCCAGATTGCACACCTTAAAATGGTCTGGACACGGATAATCTGAATGGCAGAGAGGGACGTTCCAAAAGGGTGTCTGTTCTGGTACACACATATCATTCTCTAGTAAGACCTGGAAGTGGTTCTTAGACCTTGAGTTGTGCTGTTTGTGCTGATTTTCAGTGGCAGGAGTTTCTCCTGTGCTGTAAAATCAGTACGAACGGCATCACACAAAGCGCCAGATGGCGCTAACTTCTTCCTGTCGCTCGAGTAGATTTTCTACTCGAGCTGCAGATTCCTCAACATGAGCAGCATCTTTCCCATTGCGAGTGGTCATGGCCGCGTCTTCTCACAGAGTTTTTAAAACTCTGTGCAGAAAACTCTGCAAACTCCACCGGTGAGCGGAATTCTTCACCCACCCCTTTTTATAACAGTACAGATATTGCTACTCTTCAATAACTGTAGATGGTGACCTCTTGTTGAAAGGGTGGATATAGTCAGATTTGGAGACAATTAAAACAATTTATCGAGATCCCAAATTTCTCTTATTGACAAACGTTTTGTGTACTCTTACCTGCAAGGACACACCTGAGCTAGTGTTTGGGACATCAGCTCATGTAAACAGCTTTCTTGCATTTTGTCAAGCTTTGTGTAAATCTCCCACTCTATCTGACTATACTTAAAAGGTTCACCTCTTTGTTCATGAATCTGAAAGGTGTACTCTTGTAGTCCTTACCCAGCAGGAAGGTGGGAGCAACCTAACTATAATATTAATATATATATATATATATATATAGTGCTGTAGATTCACATGCTGTGCATAAGTCTGCCATCTAGTGCTGGGCTCGGAGTATCACAAGTTGTTTTTCTTCGAAGAAGTCTTTTTTCGAGTCACAGGATCGAGTGACTCCTCCTCTCGGTGATGGTGCGCATGGGCATCGACTCCTTTGTTAGATTGTTTTCCTGCAGAAGGGTGAAGTAAGGCATGAAAGATTGTGTATGTACAACTATAGATATATAACAAGTAAATGAGATGTCCATGCACCTATATATATACACACATATATACAAATGAGTACTACAACGACTACAGGCTCCCGGGGAGGAGGGAGTGTGCATGTGAATCTGCACCACTACGTGCCACGGACAGATGTATATTGGGTAAGTGTCATTTTCCTTTCAATGGCATGTAATTGTAATTGTAATTGTAATCGTATTTATATAGCGCTTACTACCCCTGACGAGGCGTCGAAGCGCTTTTCGATGAGTAGCACGCTACTCCGGTACCCAACAAGAATTAGTGATGGATTAGTATAATTTAATAAGGAGTACAGTTTTAGTATTATTATGAGTTAATTTGAGTTGCGGATATGAGTTTGTTAGTTAGATTGACTGGAGTAATGGAGGGGTGGAGGAGGAAAGAAATCCAGAAGTGTTAATTGGGAGTTTATCCTTCATTTGCTCAATCCAAAGGCTTGAGATGAATAGAAGGGGGGCGGAGGGGAAAGAGGATGTGGAAGGGTTAGGGAGAGCATAGTAGCAGGGTGAGATGAATGCAGGAGAATTTAGTAGGGTTGTGTGGGAGGTCACAGAGGTAGAGTGAGGTTTGGTGAGTTAGATGTGGGGGTGGAGGGATGAGCTTAGGCAGAGATATTTAGGAGATGGAAGTGGTCGAAGGGATTTGGGATGAGTCCGAGTGAGAATGGAGGATAGTTTGATAGAGACATGACATAAGAGTGATGAGTAGATAAGTGTGATAAAAAGAGAGCAGAAATTCATAGAAACATGCCAGGCACAGAAACAACATATATACATATATATATATATTTATACACACACACACACGACTTATACACACACATCTGCACATACAATACATAATTAGAAACATGGGTAAAAAATACTTAGTCGTCCATCCATCATCCTGGTAAAAAAGGCGGGAACTCCCCTACCTACCTCGAGGGTGGACGGGGCGTGGCTCAGCGGGCGGAGCCCACAGGTGCTCCACAAGGGGAGAAACCCTCCACTCTGTGTCTCCAGCAGAGGAAGATAGAAACCGCGCGTCCCAGTCAGACACAGACCACGCTCCAGCACATCATCAGCTCACCTCCAGGAAGGATTCCAGATCCCCTCCGCCATGGGATCTCTGAGCGCACAGCCCCGCCCCGCCCCATCCCTGCTAAGCCCAAGAGCCAGGGTGGGCCGTCCTTTCCAGAAGGTGAGCTTCAAACACGGCATCTGCCGCGTCCACATTGTACACTAGGGTACGTGAAGGGCCACGGGGGCAAAAGGTCTTCAGCAACCTTGTGTGCCCCCGGCAATGTCATTGCCACTAGTGCGTCCCCGCGGAGAGTTCCTCGCGCCCCTGCGCATCAGCGACGCACTACGCTAGTCGGCGGCAAACGCAGTGGGGTCGCCTTGGAAAGCTGTCCATCATTCTGGCAAGAGGTGGGAATTCCCCTACCTACTTCGAGGGTTGACGTGGCGTGGCTCAGCGGGCGGAGCTTACAGGTGTTTCATAAAGGGAGAAACTTCTACTCTGTGTCTCCAGGAGAGGAAGATAGAAACCGCGCGTCACAGTCAGATACAGATTACGCTCCAGTACATCATCAGTTCACCTCCAGGAAGGATTCTGGATCTTCCTCTGCTATGGGATCTCTGAGCGCACAGCCTTGCTTTATCTTTGCCAAGCCCGAGAGCTAGGGTGGCTTGTCCTTTCCAGAGGCTGAGCTTCGACTGCGGCACCTGCTACGTTTATATTGGTAAGTGCTTCCTTTGAGGTTTAGTTTCTGTAAAATGAGCATCGTGGCCTACACAACCGGAGTATTTTCTACGAGTATGTCAGTAAGCGTTACCTAGCATGTTTTATATACCCTGTTTATTTTGTACATTAGGGGTACGTGATGGGCCACGGGGTAAACGTCTCCAGCAACCTTGTGTGCCTTTGGCAATGTTATTGTTACTAGTGCGTCTTTGTGGAGATGTCCTCGTGCTTCTGCGCATCAACAACACATCACCGGAATCGGCGGTAAAAACGCAGTGGGCTCGTTTTGGAAAGCTGTCCGTCATCCTGGCAAGAGGCGGGAATTCCTTACCTACTTCGAGGGTGGACGGGGCGTGGCTCAGCGGGCGGAGCTTACAGGTGCTTCATAAAGGGAGAACCTTCTACTCTGTGTCTCCAGGAGAGGAAGATAGAACCCGCGCGTCACAGTCAGATACAGACCACGCTCCAGCACACCATCAGTCAGTTCACCTCCAGGAAGGAGCATAGATTAAAAGGAAGTTCTCCTCCCACTGAAGCGGTGGTTAGCCTGTAGGAGTTGAAGTGGTTTCAAATTGTGTTTTTAACACTGCTTGTCCAACATTAGCTTGTTGTCTAGATAATACATCTACACAGTAATGTTTTGTGAATATATATGTGGCAGCTTTGCATGTATCTGCCATTGGTATATTTCCTAAGAATGCCATGGAGGCCCCCTTTTTGCAAGTGGAATGTGCTTTAGGAGTTAATAGCTGCCTTTTTGCTTTAAAGTAGCATGTTTGAATACATCTTGCACTCCATCTAGCTAATCCTTGTTTTGAAATGGGATTACCTTAATGAGGTTGTTGAAAAGCAACAAAAAGCTGTTTAGTTTTCCTCAAGTCCTTTGTTCTGTCTACATAATACATTAGAGCTCGTTTAAGATCAGGAGTGTGTAGAGCTCTTTCAGCAGTAGAGTCTGGCTGTGGAAAGAAGACGGGCAATTCCACTGACTGATTAATGTGAAAAGGTGAAACCACTTTAGGCAAAAAATGTGGATTTGTCCTAAGTACTACTTTGTGTTTGTGTACTTGGAAGAAGGGTTCTTCTAGAGTGGATGCCTGAATTTCATTTACTCTTCTCAATGAAGTAATTGCTACTAAGAAAGCAACTTTCCATGTGAGAAATTGAATAGCACAAGAGTGCATGGGTTCGAATGGGGGACCCATAAGTCTTGTGAGCACAGTATTAAGATTCCATGCAGGAACTGGTGGAGTTCTAGGTGGAATAATGTGTTTAAGTCCTTCCATAAATGCCTTTATGACAGGAACTCTAAAGAGATTGGTATGTTGTATGTTTTGTAGGTGGGATGATATGGCCGTTAGATGAATCTTAATAGAGGAAAAAGCAAAATTTGCTTTTTGTAAATAAAGCAAATAGCGCACAATATCTTGTACAGATGCTTTAAGTGTATCTATATTTTTAGGTTGACAGTAGTATACAAACCGTTTCCATTTATTTGTATAGCATTGTCTGGCTGTTTACATGCTTGTTTTAGAACGTTCATACATTCTAATGGAAGCTGTAAATATCCAAACTCTATGACTTCAGGAGCCAAATTGCTAAGTAGAGCACACTGGGATTCAGATGCCTGATTTGACCTTTGTTCTGAGTTAACAGGTCAGGTCTGTTTGGAAGCTTGTGATGGGGCACTACTGTGTACCAGTGTTGGCGTGCCCACGTGGGAGCTAGGAGTATCATGGTGAAAGAACTGTGACGCATTTTGTTGACCAGAAGCAGAATTAACGGGGGAAGCGTAATCAAATATCCCTGACCAGTTGATCCATAGAGCATTGCCCTTGGATTGAGGGTGTGGGTTTCTGGATGCGAAGTTTTGGCATTTTGCATTTTTGCTTGCTGCGGAGAGGTCTGTGTGTGGTGCTCTCCACATTCGAAAGTAATATTGAAGTACCTGTGGGTGAATCTCCAACTTGTGTATTTGTTGCTGCATCCTGCTTAGAAGGTCTGCTAGCTGGTTGTGTATTCCTGGGATATATTCCGCTAGTAGGTGAATGTGATTGTGAATTGCCCATTTCCATATTGTTTGAGCTAGAAGGGACAATTGGGATGAGTGTGTCACCCCTTGTTTTTTTCAGATAATACATTGTCATGTTGTCTGTTCTTATTAAGACTGTTTTGTGTATGATCTAAGGTTGAAATGCTTTGATGGCTAAGAACACTGCTAATAATTCCAAATGGTTTATGTGGTAAATTGATTGTATTGAGTCCCATTCCCCTTGTATCGTTAGATTGTTGAGATGGGCTCCCCAACCTGTCATTGACGCATCTGTTGTGATTATGGTCTGAGGCACTGGGTCTTGAAAGGACCGCCCTTTTGTTAAGTTGTTGTGTTTCCACCATTGCAGGGATGTGTAAGTTTGGCGGTCTAACAACACTAGATCGTGTAACCGACCCTGTGCTTGAGACATATTGTTGTGAGAGACACTGTTGCAGTGGTCTCATGTTTAGCCTTGCATTTGGTACTATTGCTATAACTGATGCCATCATTCCCAATAGGTTCATGACAAATCTTACTGTGTAAGTTTGGTTGACCTGCATTTTTGCTATGCGGTATTGAAAAGCTTGTATCTGTTGTGGATTTGCGTATGCTAATGCTGTTTGGGTATTGAGAATTGCACCTAGATAAGGTTGAATTTGTGCTGGTTGAAGATGAGATTTCTGGTAATTGATTGTGAACCCTAGTTTGTGTAGGGTATCTATTGTGTACTGTGTAGAATGGTGCTGGATTTTATAAACCAATCATCTAGATAAGGGAAGACATGTATGTGGTGTCTTCTGAGGTATGCCGCTACTACAGCTAGACATTTTGTGAACACTCTTGCGCTGTTGTTGCTCCAAAGGGTAGTACTTTGAATTGGTAGTGGCTGCCTGATATTACAAACCTTAGGTACTAGCGGTGAGCTGGATGTATGGGAATGTGGAAGTAAGTGTCTTTTAGATCTAACGCGGTCCTGTAATCTTGTTTTTGTAGCAGGGGAATGACGTCCTGTAGAGTGACCATGTGAAAATGTTCTGACAGTATGTACAGATATAGAGGTCTGAGATCTAGAATGGGTCTGAGAGTACCATCCTTTTCTGGTATAAGGAAGTATAGCAAGTATACTCCTGTCCCTTGCTGGGAGATGGGAACCATTTCTATTGGCCCCTTGAGTAATAGAGATTGTACCTCTTTTTTTTTTAGTAGAACAGTGTGTTCTGAAGAGAGTCTGTGAGAACGAGGGGGAATATTTGGTGGAGTGGACATGAGTTCTAGGCAATAACCATTGCAGACAATTGAGAGTACGCACTGATCTGTGGTAATGTTCTGCCAGTAAGAATGGAATTGAGGCAGTCTTCTTCCCACAGGAGACTATGGGATTCTGGGATGTTTGGGAAGTCATTGTTTAGTAGGTGTGGAAGCACCCTTTGAGGCTGTACATTTTCCTCTGGCCCTGAGATTCTGTCCTCTGTAAGAACCTCTAAATGAGGTAAGCACTGCCTGTTGTATTTCAGTTTTACAACCTGAGGACCTCAGCCATGTAGTTCGTCTGATTGTGATGCTGGTATTAATTCCTCTAGCTGCTGTGTCAGCTGCATCTAGAGCAGAACTAATCTGGTTATTTGTTATGGCCTGACCCTCTTCTACAATTTGCTGTGTCCTTTTTTGGTGTTCTTTGGGTAGGTATTGCAGGAATTCTTGCATTTCATCCCAATGTGCCGTCGTATCTAGCCAACAGGGTCTGGAAATTGGCAATACGCCATTGGTTGGCTGGCTGTGTTGCCACCCTTTTTCCCACAGCATCAAAAATTCTATTTTCTTTGTCAGGGGGTGGGGTATCCCCTGAAGACTGACTATTAGCATGCTTCCTGGCTGCACTGACCACAACAGAATCTGGTGGTAATTGTTGTGTGATGTAGATTGGATCTGTTGGTGCAGGCTTGTATTTCTTGTCACTCCTAGGAGCTAGAACCATAGCTTTAACTGGCTCTTTAAATATTTCCTCTGCGTGCCTAAGCATACCAGGAAGCATTGGAAAGCACTGGTATTGCTTATGTGTTGAAGATAGTGTATTAAAAAGAAATTCCTCTTCTAAAGGTTCTGCATACATTTGTACCCCATGGTATGCAGCTGCCCTAGATAGAACTTGGTCATAAACTGTACTATCCTCTGGTGGGGATGGTTTAGTAGGGTAGAGATCTGGATCATTAGACAGTATAGGATCCGAATCGTACACGTCCCATGGGCCTACAGTGTCTCCCTGTGAATAAGTATGGGAGTGTGATGGTGACGGTAGTGGTGGTGGAGTGACAGGTTGTGGTGAGAAAGAAAGCTGCGGTGAATGTGGGGGAGAAAGCTGAAGAGGTTTCGGCTTTCCCTTCCGCTTGAAAAATATTTCCGGTGGTGGGGCAGTATCAAGAGTCTCTTGAAATGCTAGCTTTGTTTTAGTCTGTGGAGGTGGGGAAGTAATAATTTTTCTCTCTCTTTCTGGATTTGTATTCTTCTGTGCTTGCTGTCCATAACCTCCAAGATCGGTTGAATGTCAGATTCCTCTATTTGATGTTCAGAGGTTAGTTTTGTGCCCTTAGAGGAATGTTCAGTGGATGTTTTGGGCACATGTTTCGTTCGGTCCAAAAGTCCTGTTTCTTCTGTATAGGATGATGTTTTCGGCTCCGAAGTGGATCTGAGGTGTTTCGGTCCCAAAGCTATTAGCCAAGGTTTCCACTCCGAAGCCAAACACACTATTGTCGGATCCAAAGATTGTGGGCATCGGCTTGGAGATTGAGGTTCGTATTTTCTTGCTCGACTCTGACACCAAAACAGGCGTGGCCTGTTGGAGTGTTTTGGCCTTTTCAGCACCGAACCCTGGGGTCGGTCGATGATTAGTTTTTTCCGGGTGGAACCATGGCTTGACAGCAGTGATGCACCAAAGGCCCTGCTTGATTTTTTTTTTAAAGTGGGTGTTGGGGCAGGTGCACTCACATACTGCGCCGCTGCTATTGGCTGGCTGTCATCGCATGATCCTTGTTCAGAGTCGGAATCTGGGATCGAAACGGACGTCTGTGCCTGCTCCTCTTCGAGGGTGTTGGTGGTGGAGTCTGTGTGCTTCAACACCATCTCTATTCTTCGTGCCCTTCGCTTGCATAGTGTTTTCTTGGACCGAAACGAGCGACACACTTCACAACTTTCCTCACGATAATCTTGGGAAAGGCAGAGATTACAGACCAAGTGCTAGTCGGTACAAGCAAATTTAGTGTGGCACCAAGGACAGAATTGGAATGGGGTCCAATCCATTAGGCTATGGCGCAGTAGGCCCGAACAGGCCCAAGAAGGGCGCAAGCTCCCGAAAGGGCGTTTTCTAGATCCTGACGGTACTATCGGATCGACTGCAGAAGAAACCGCGTTCAAAACAATACCGACGGTATAAGAAAAGTTATCGTTAAGATAGAGTTTCCGAATCAAATGTCTCGGAGCAAGAGGGAACATGACCGAACCAGACGGCGGAAAGAAAACAATCTAACAAAGATGTCTACTGGGTAAGTAACATTTTCCATTCAATGGCATGTGTAGATGTAGACACACATGCTGTGCATAGACTGAAAAGCAGTCCCTCCTAAGAAATAAGCAATGGCTAGCCTGTAGGAGTTGTAGTAGTTTGAAATAGTGTTTTAAGCACTGCTTCTCCAACATTTGCTTGTTGGCGAGATAGCACATCCACACAGCAGTGTTTAGTAAATGTGTATGGTGTGGACCATGTGGCTGCTTTGCATATGTCTGCCATTGGTATATTTCCTAAGAATGCCATTGAAGCTCCTTTCTTTCTAGTAGAATGTGCATTACTAATAGTTGCCTTTTAGCTTTAACCCCTTCGCTGCCAGGCCTTTTCCCCCTCAGGTGCCAGGCCTTTTTTTGGTATTGGGGCAGTTTGCGCTTAGGCCCTTATTAGTTTTTGTCAGCACAAGCTACCCACGCCAAATATGCACCATAGTTTCCCAACAACCTAGGGATTCTAGAGGTGCACAGAGTTTGTGGTTTACCCTGGAGGAGACCAAGACATTAGCCAAAATACAGTGAAAATGTATTTTTTTTTTAAAACAAATTGGGAAAAAGGGCTGCAGAAGAAAGCTTGTGGGTTTTCCCTGAAAATGGCATCAACAAAGGGTTTGTTATGCAAAATCACCATCTTCCCAGCTTTCAGGAACAGGCAGACTTGAATCACAAACCCACATTTTTCAACACAATTTTTGCATTTTACTGGGACATACCCCATTTTTACTATTTTTTGTGCATTTAGCCTCCTTACAGTTAGGGACAGAAATGGGTGTGAAACCAATGCTGGATCCCAGACAGCTAAACATCTCTGAAAAGTAGACAAAATTCTGAATTCAGCAAGGGGTCATTTGTGTAGATCCTACAAGATTTTCCTACAGAAAATAACAGCTGAAATAAACAAATATTGAAATTGAGGTGAAAAAAACAGCCATTTCAAGTCAATAAAGCTATAAATAAATAGCTATCAAGAAAACCTTTGTATTTCCAAAATGGGCACAAGATAAAGTGTTTAGAAGCAATGGTTATTTGCATATCTCTGAATTCCGGGGTCCCCATACTAGCATGTGAATTACAGGGCATTTCTCAAATAGACATCTTTTTTACTCACTGTCTTACATTTGGAAGGAAAAAGTGTAGAGAAAGACAAGGGGCAATAACACTTCTGCTATTCTGTGTTCCTCCAAGTCTCCCAATAAAAATGGTACATCACTTGTGTGTGTAGGCCTAGTGCCCGCAACAAGAAATGCAACCTGGTGTCTAGTGGTTTGTGTCCCCTTGGTGGCAGTTTGGCCTAAGAAAAATAGGCTGATATGGCCCAAAGGTGGGCAGAAATGGCCTCAAATAAAATTGTTCCCCAGGGGAGTGACCCTTGCCTAAGGGGTTGCTCCCCATCTGTAAAAAAAAAAAAAGAAATCCCTGGTGCCTAGTGGTCTCTGCCCCCTGTGGGGGCAGACCGGCCTAATTAGAATAGGCATATCTTCCCCCTAGAGGGGCAGAAATGGCCTAAAATAAATGTTTCTCCCAGGGGAGCGACCATTGCCTAAGGGGTCGCTCCCGTCGTGTGAAACTGTCGTAAAAATAAAAAATTCCTGGTGTCCAGTGGATTCTGCCCCCTTTGAGGACAGATTTGCCTAAGAAAAATAGGGGGGCAGAAATGGCCTAATAAAAAAATGCCCCCCTTGGGGAGCGGCCCTTGCCTCGCTTCACGATTGGGCTGCAGAAATGCTCAAAGAGACATGAAAGGAAAGGCCTTTCCTTTCCTTTCATACCTCTGCCTGCCCCCACACCCTTCCGATTGTGCTGAAAGTTAAGCTTCCAGCGTGATGGGGCAGCCTCTGATGGGTCAGCGCTCGATCGCTCACTGACATCATCAGACGTCACTGGGGGGGGCTGTCGGAGTGGAAGGGGAAAGGAATCCCTTCCATCCCTGTCCCCTTGGCTAATGGAAGGAGCGCTAGTGCACCCCTATGAGCCAGTCCCAGAACGTTATGGTTATATCCTTGGCGCCTCAGCGCTGCAGCCATGGACGTTACTGTTACATCCATGGCTGGGAAGGGGTTAAGATAGCAAGTTTGAATACACTTTACTATCCATCTGGCTAATCCCTGTTTTGAAATAGGATTACCTTTATGAGGCTGCCGAAAAGCCACAAAAAGTTGTTTAGAGTTTCTAAAATCTTTTGTTCTGTCTATATAATACATAAGAGCTCTTTTCACATTAAGAGTGTGAAGAGCTCTTTCAGCAACTGAATCCGGCTGTGGAAAGAAGACTGACAATTCCACTGACTGATTGATGTGAAATGGTGAAACCACTTTGGATAGGAAATTTGGATTTGTCCTAAGTACTATTTTGTGTTTGTGAATTTGGAAGAAATGTTCTTCTAAAGTGAATGCTTGAATTTCACTAACTCTCCTTAAGGAAGTAATTGCTACTAGGAAAGCAACTTTCCATGAGAGAAATTGAAGAGTGCAAGAATGCATGAGTTCAAATGGTGGACCCATAAGTCTTGTGAGTGCAATGTTAAGATTGCAGGCAGGAGCTCGAGGAGCTCTAGATGGAATAACTCTTTTAAGGCCTTCCATAAAAGCTTTTATGATAGGAATTCTAAACAGAGAAGTATGCTTTCTGTTTTGGAGGTAGGCTGATTTTGCTGTTAAATGTATTTTAATAGATGAATATGCAAGATTTGCTTTATGTAAGTAAAGCAAATAACAGACAATATCCTGTACTGATGCTTTAAGTGGATCAATGTTTTTGGGTTGACAGTAATATACAGAACATTTCCATTTCACTGCATAGCACTGCCTAGTTGTAGGTTTATGCGCTTCTTTTAGAATGTCCATACATTCTGATGGAAGCTGTAGATATCCAAACTCTATGACATCAGGAGCCAAATGGCTAGGTTGAGCATACTGGGATTGGGATGTCTGATCTGACCTTGGTTTTGAGTCAATAGGTCTGGTCTGTTTGGGAGCTTGTGATGTGGTGCTACAGATAGATCCAACAGTGTTGTGTACCAGTGTTGACGTGTCCATGAGGGAGCTGTGAGTATCATGGTGAGGGAGGTGTGATGGATCTTGTTGACCAGAAATGGAATTAGTGGGAGGAGGGGGAAAGCGTAAGCAAATATCCCTGACCAATTGATCCATAAAGCATTGCCCTTGGATCTAGCGTGTGGGTACCTGGATGAGAAGATTAGGCATTTTGCATTTTCGGTTGTTGCGAAGAGGTCTATGTGTGGTGTTCTCCACATTCGAAAGTACTGTTGAATCACTTGTGGATGAATTTCCCATTTGTTTATTTGTTGCTGCGTCCTGCTTAAGACGTCCGCTAGTTGGTTGTGTATCCCTGGGATATACTCTGCCAGTAGTTGAATGCGATTGTGAATTGGCTATTTCCAAATTGTCTGTGCTTGAAGGGACAATTGAGATGAGTGTCCCCCCGCTTTTTGCAGAAAATACATTGTTGTCATGTTGCCTGTCCTTATTAACACGGTTTTGTGTGTGATCTGTGGCTGGAATGCTTTGAGTGGTGAGAACACTGCTAGCAATTGCAAGTGATTTATGTGGTAAGTTTGTTGGATTGAGCCCCATTCTCCCTTTAAAGTAAGACTGTTGAGATGGGCTCCCCAGCCTTTCATTGATGCATCGGTGGTGATTATGGTCTGTGGCACAGGTCCTGAAATGACCGCCCTTTTGATAAGTTGGTGTGATTCCACCATTGCAGAGAGTTGTAAGTTTGACAGTCCAACAACACTAGATCGTGAAGTTGACTTTGTGCCTGAGACCATTGTTGCGAGAGACATTGTTGTAGGGGGTCTCATGTTTAGACATGCATTGGGTACTATGGCTATGCACAATGCCATAATTCCTAACAGTTTTATGATAAATATTACTGTGTAAGTTTGATTGTATTGTAGCTGAGATATGAGATTGTGGAAAGCCTGAAATCTTTATGGGTTTCGGTAAGCTAATGCTGACTGACTGTTCAGAATTGCTGCCAGATACTGTTGTATTTGCGCTAGTTGCAAATGAGAATTTTGGTAATTGATTGTGGACCCTAGACTGTGTAGGGTATTGATAGTGTATTGTGTGTGCTGTTGACAAGTTTGAATGGTGCTGGCTTTTATGAGCCAGTCGTCCAGATAGGGAAAGACATGTATATGTTGCCCTCTGAGGTATGCTGCAACCACCTCTAGGCATTTTGTGAATACCCTTGGTGCTATTGTTACCCCAAAGGGGAGCACTTTGAGTTGGTAGTGCTTGCCTGCTATCACAAATCTTAAGAATTTGCAATGTGCTGGATGTATGGGAATATGGAAATAAGCATCTTTTAGATCTAATGCTGTCATGTAGTCCTTTTTTTCTAGTAAGGGAATGACATCCTGACGAATGACCATGTGGAAATGCTCGGAGAGAACGTACTGATTGAGGGGTCTGAGATCCAGGATTGGTCTGAGTACCATCCTTTTGTGGTATGAGGAAGTGTAGATAATATACTCCTGTCCCTTGTTGAGGTATAGGTACGAGCTCTGTGGCACCTTTGAGTAGAAGTGATTGTACTTCTTGTTTTAACAAAATGAGGTGTTCTAGAGATAGCCTGTGCGAGCGAGGGGGGATGTTTGGTGGAGTAAAGATGCGTTCTAGGCAATAACCATTGTGGATAATTGACAGCACCAATTGATCTGATGTAATGTTGTGCCATTGATGGTAGAAATGTTCCAGTCTTCCTCCCACAAGAGATGTATGTTGTGGTGGGATGTGGAGAGAGTCACTGTTTTGATGAGGTGGAGGCACCTCTTGTGGCAGTGGATTTTCCTCTACCTCTAAAGTTGCTTCCTTTGAAGGATCCTGTGAAAGACCCCCCCCCCCCCCCGGAGTAATATTGTTGTCCCTGCTCTTGTTGGGACGTAGAGGGGTCTGATGTTGACAGTTTAAAACCACCTCTGAAGTGGGGCCTGCAAAAAGTACCGTACCCCGAGCAGGTGTTGTATAAAAGGCACCCATGGCCTCAGCTGTGTCAAAGCCCTTTTTAAATTTTTCTATGGTGGTATCCACCTCTGGTCCAAATAACTGCTGTTTGTTAAAAGGCATATTAAGTACAGAATGTTGCATTTCAGGTTTGAACCCTGAAGATCGCAACCAAGTGTGTCTTCTGATGATTACACTAGTGTTACTACCCATAGCTGCAGTATCTGCTGCGTCTAGGGTGGATCTAATTTGGTTGTGGGAGATAGCCTGTCCCTCTGCAACTACCTGCTGTGCCCTTTTTTTGGCGCTCCGGTGGAAGATATTGTAGGAACACTAACAACAATAGAATCAGGTGGCAATTGTTGTGTGATGAAAAGTGGATCTGATGTTGCTGCTTTGTATTTTTTGTCCACCCTTGGTGTAAGTACCCTAGCCTTAACTGGCTCTTTAAAAATGTTATGTGCATGTTTAAGCATGCCTGGCATGGCAATGGTAGGTATTGGTACTCTGTGTGTGTAGTGGATAGTGTGTTAAATAAAAAACCATTGTCTATGGCATCTGAGTGCAACTGCACGTTGTGATATGCAGCTGCCCTAGCAATGACCTGATTATAGGCCATGGTGTCTTCAGGTGGGGATGGCCTAGTGGGGTATACATCAGGATCATTAGATGGAGTAGGGTTTGGGTCATAAAAATCCCATGGGTCTACACCGTAAGGATTGTCACCCAAGTCATCCCCTTGTGAAGAAACAGGGGATTGCGGAGAAAACTGTGTAGGTGAAGGTGGTGGTAGTGGAGTATCAGGTGGTGAAGTGGGAAGCAAAGGAGAATGTGGTGGTGAAGGCTTATGTACTGCCTTTGGTTTCTCCTTGTGTTTGAAAATCTTGGCAGGTGAAGTCCCAGCTTCCAAATTCTCTTATAAAGATAGTTTCCTTTTAATTGTAGGAGGAGAAGCAATAATCCTTCCAGTATCCTTTTCGATTTGGATTTTGCACAGTTTATTATCCATCACTTCAAGTATGGGCCTAATGTCTAATGATTCTTCTGCAGTTGGAGCATATTTCTTCCCCACAGGTTTGAGCTCTGAAAGCTTGGAGACCGATACCCGATTATTCTAATCGGCCAGAGAATGTCGACTCCGAAACTGAGGAAGCTATTTCGGCTCTGAAATGGATGTTGGGTGTTTCAGCTCTGAGATGGAAGATGGATGTACGGCTCCGAGGTGAAGCCTCCACTCCGAGTCGATCCCAAAACATGTGTGGAACGCTGTTCGGTCGACGCCGAATGCATTTTTGTTTAAAAGTATCTGATGCTCAAGGGAATATATGTCACCTAGTGCCATGTGCAGACCAAGTTTTAGATTCAGTAGCTGAAATATCAATTAGAGGGGGAAATGTTGGAGAGGAAATGAAAGAGCAATGTAGGGCTAAACTTTGTGCTGATGCCAAAGAGGTGAAGAGTTCACTCGAAAACAGGATGCATGATCAGAAAGATCGTGGTTAAAGGAAAACCTGTGTTTGTGAGCCTGAAGGAAGTTATGATCTTAAGCACACAGGCACATATTCTGTATCAGTAAATTACAAACATTATTGAAGAATGGGAGCAGAAGATTGAATTAGCCTAGAGTATGCAAGAATTAGGGTGACCAGATTTTCAGCAAGAAAAACCGGGACAGGCACATACATAGACATAGAAATAAGACTAAGGGCCTCATTACAACCCTGGCGGTCAAAAACCACCAGGGTTTGTTTTGGCGATTGTACCGCCAACAGGCTGGCGGTACAATTTGCCATATTATGACCGCAGCGGTCGCACCGCTGGGACCGGCGGTTTCCCACCATCATTGTCCCGGCGGTTCTAACCCGCCAGGACAGCACTGCCCTGGCGATTATGACTCCCCTTCCTGCCAGCCTGTCCATGGCAGAAGAGACTGCCATGGAAAGGCTGGCGGGAAGGGGAGTCACAGGGCCCTTGGGGGCCCCTGCGCTGCCCATGCGCTTGGCATGGGTAGTGCAGGGGCCCCCAGGCACAGCCCCACCCTGCTTTTCACTGTCTGCACAGCAGACAGTGAAAAGCGCGACGGGTGCAGCTGCACCCATCGCACGGCCGCAACACCACCGGCTCCAATGTTACGGCTGACATCCCTGCTGGGTCGGCGGGTGGAAACTCTGGTTGTAATGAGGGCCTAAATGTCCTATTAGGTCACAAGGAATTATATATATATATATATATATATATATATATATATATGGAGATTGTCACTTACCCAGTGTACATCTGTTTGTGGCATGTTCCGCTGCAGATTCACATGCTGTGCATATTCTGCCATCTAGTGTTGGGCTCGGAGTGTTACAAGTTGTTTTTCTTCGAAGAAGTATTTGAGTCACGGGATCGAGTGGCTCCTCCTCTTCGGCTCCATTGCGCATGGGCATCGACTCCATTTTAGGTTGTTTTCCCGCAGAGGGTAAGGTAGGAGAGATAGAGTATAAAGAAAAGAGATGTCCATGCAAATGTAATGTATATATAAGTACATATGTACAAGTGAATGTTGAACTTACGCCTACAGGCTCCCGGGGAGGTGGGAGGGTGCATGGGAATCTACAGCGGAACATGCCACGAACAGATGTACACTGGGTAAATGACATTTTCCGTTCGATGGCATGTGTAGCTGCAGATACACATGCTGTGCATAGATTACAAAGCAGTTTTACCTCCCATAAGCGATGGTCAGCCTATAGGAGTTGAAGTTGTTTGAAATAATGTTCTTAGTACAGCCTGTCCTACTGTGGCCTGCTGTGATCTACACAGTAATGCTTTGTAAATGTATGCAGTGTTGACCAAGTAGCTGCTTTAAAAAATTTGGCCATTGGTATGTTTCCTAAGAAAGCCATTGTAGCCCCTTTTTTCTGTGTGGAATGTGCTTTAGGTGGAACTAATAGCTGCCTTTTAGCTTTTAGGTAACATGCTTGGATACATTTTACTATCCATCTAGCTAACCCTTGCTTTGAAATAGGGTTACCAGTATGTGGTTTTTGGAACGCCACAAATAACTGTTTGGTTTTCATAAATGATTTAGTTCTATCTATGTAATACATCAGAGCTCTTTTAATATCTAATGTATGCAGGGCTCTTTCTGCTACAGAGTCTGGCTGTGGGAAGAAGACTGGTAGTTCCACTGTTTGATTGATATGAAACAGTGATATAACTTTTAGGAGAAATTTTGGGTTTGTTTGAAGTACAACTTTATGTTTGTGTACTTGTATGAACGGTTCTTGAATAGTGAAAGCTTGGATTTCACTAACTCTTCTTAATGAAGTAATTGCAACTAGGAAGGCAACTTTCCATGTTAGGTATTGAATCGGACATGAGTGCATAGGTTCAAATGGTGGACTTATGAGTCGTGTGGGCACTATGTTTAGATTCCACGAAGGCACTGGAGGTGTTCTAGGTGGAATGATGAGTTTTAATCCTTCCATGAAGGCTTTGATAACAGGGTCTCTAAATAAAGAGCTGTGTTGTATATTTTGCAAATACGTAGAGATTGCAGTGAGATGTATTTTAATGGACGAAAAGGCTAAATTTGCCTTTTGTAAATGAAGCAAATAACTTACAATGTCTTGTATTGACGCTGAAAGAGGGGTACATTTGTTTAGATTGACAGTAATACACAAACTTTTTCCATTTGTTTGCATAACACTGCCTGGTAGTGGGTTTTCTTGCTTGTTTTTGGTAGTTGTAGATATCCAAACTCTATGACTTCAGGAGCTAGATTGAGTATTTTGGGATCTGGATGCCTGATCAGATGTTTGTTTCGTGTTAACAGATCTGGCCTGTTGCAGAGTTTGATATGTGGTACAACTGACAGGTCTAAGAGTGTTGTGTACCTGGGTTGACGTGCCCACGCTGTTGCTATAAGTATGAGGTTGAGTTTGTTTTGATGCAGTTTGTTGACTAGAAATGGAATGAGCAGGAGAGGGGGAAAAGCGTAAGCAAATATCCCTGACCAATTCATCCATAGAGCATTGCCTTTGGATAGAGGATGAGGGTACCTGGAAGCGAAGTTTTGGCATTTTGCGTTTTCGCTGGTGGCAAATAGGTCTATGTCTGGCATTCCCCAGTGGTGAAAGTATGTTTGTAGCACTTGGGGATGAATTTCCCACTTGTGTGTTTGTTGATGATCTCGGCTGAGAGCATCTGCCAATTGGTTGTGTAGCCCTGGAATGTATTGTGCTACCAGGTGAATGTTGTGGATTGCCCGTTGCCAAATCTTTTGGGCTAGGAGGCACAGTTGAGGTGAATGGATCCCTCCTTGTTTGTTTAGGTAATACATTGTTGTGATGTTGTCTGTTTTGATAAGGATGTTCTTGTGAGTGAGAAGAGGCTGAAAAGCTCCGATTGCTAGGAATACGGCTAGCAATTCTAGGTGATTAATGTGAAACTGTTTGTTTGGCATCCCAGTGTCCTTGAATGTTGTGATTGTTGAGGTGTGCCCCCCATCCAATCATTGATGCATCTGTTGTAAGTATGGTCTGAGGCACAGGGTCTTGAAAAGGCCGCCCTTTGTTTAGATTTGTGGAATTCCACCACTGAAGTGATATGCGTGTTTGGCGGTCTATCAACACTAGATCGTGAAGTTGACCCTGTGCCTGTGACCATTGCTGTGCAAGGCATTGTTGTAAAGATCACATGTTTAATCTTGGCGATGCATGATGCCATCATGCCCAACAGTTTAATTACGAATTTGACAGTGTGCCGTTGGCCTGTCTGAATTTGTGCCATTACATTGTGAAATGCTTGTATTCTTTGTGGACTTGGGCTTGCAAGTGCTGTTTGTGTATTTAGTGTGGCTCCTAAATACTGCTGAATTTGCGCAGGTTGTAGGTGGGATTTTTGGTAGTTTATGGAAAATCCTAGGGTGTGTAGGGTTTGTATTACATAATATGTATGGTTTTGACACTGTGTATGACTGTTGGATTTTATTAGTCAATCGTCGAGATATGGAAGACATGAATGTGTTGTCTTCTTAGGTAGGCAGCTACTACTGCCAGGCATTTTGTGAATACTCTGGGAGCTGTTGTTATCCCGAAGGGTAACACTTTGAACTGGTAATGTTTTCCCTGAATTACAAACCTGAGTTATTTTCTGTGCGCTGGATGGATGGGTATGTGAAAATACGCATCCTTGAGGTCTAATGTTGTCATGAAATCTTGGTACTGTAGCAATGGGACCACATCCTGTATTGTTACCATGTGAAAGTGTTCTGACAGGATGTAAAGATTGAGAGTTCTGAGATCTAATGTTGGTCTCAAGGTTCCGTCTTTTTTGGGAATAAGGAAGTACAGTGAGTAAACCCCAGTTCCTATTTGATCTTGTGGCACAAGCTCTAGCGCTTTTTTGAGTAATAGAGATCTTACTTCTTCTTGCAACACTGAGATATGTTCAGTGGAGAGATTGTGTGGTTTTGGTGAAATATTTGGGGGAATTTGTGCCAATTCTATGCAATAGCTATGGCGGATAATAGATAATACCCAGTTGTCTGTTGTAATGGGTAGCCAATTGTTGTGGAACCTTTGCAGTCTTTCCTCCACAGATGAGGTGTGAGTTGGGAAGAGATGGAGTAAGTCACTGTTTTGGCTGCTGTGAGGCTTGTTTGGTTGATTGATATTTTCCCCTGTCTCTGGGGTATTGGCCGTCTCTAATTACCTTTAAACCCACCTCGTTGGTACTGAGGTTGGTAGGTTGACTTTGATTGTGAGGTGGATGCCTCAGGTGTTTGTGTTCTAAATCCACCTCTGTATTGAGGTTTCCGAAAGGACCCCTTATATTGTGTCGTATACGAAGCACCCATGGCTTTAGCGGTGTCTGAGTCTTTTTTTCATTTTCTTAATAGCCGTGTCAACTTCGGGGCCAAAAAGCGTTTTTTGATTAAACAGCATATTAAGGACTGCCTGTTGAATTTCAGGCTTAAACCCCGAAGACCTAAGCCATGCGTGTCTCCATATAGTAACAGCATACATTAATTGTTCTAGCTGCTGTGTCTGCAGAATCTAGGGCTGACCTGATTTGGCTATTTGTAATAGCCTGCCCTTCCTCGACTATTTGTTGTGCCCTTTTTTGTTGGTCTTTTGGGAGATGTTGTATGATATCCTTCATCTTATCCCAGTGGGCCCTATCATATCTAGCCAATAGTGCTTGGGAGTTGGCTATCCTCCATTAGTTGGCTGCTTGCGATGCTACCCTTTTGCCCGCAGCATCAAATTTTCTGCTCTCCTTGTGTGGTGGGGGTGCATCCCCAGATGACTGGGAGTTGTCTCTTTTTCTGGCTGCGCTTACAACTACAGAATCAGGAGGCAGTTGTTGTGTAATGAATGCTGGATCAGAGGGAGGTGGTTTATACTTTTTCTCCACTCTGGGAGTAATTGTCCTGGCCTTGACTGGCTCTTGAAATATCAGGTGTGCATGCTTTAACATGCCGGGAAGCATGGGAAGGGACTGATAGGTAGTGTGTGTAGAGGATAATGTGTTAAAAAGAAAATCATCCCCTAAGGGGTCAGTGTGCATGGCGACATAGTGGTAGGATGCCGCCCTAGCTAAAACCTCAGTATATCCGGTGCTATCCTCCAGTGGTGATGGCTTGGAGGGATAGCAGTCTGGGCTGTTATCAGGAATAGGATCAGGATCATACAGATCCCATGGATCCACATTGTCTTGTTGTGAATCAAAAGAATGTACAGGAGATTGTACAGGTGTGGGAGTAGTAGGTGGAGAGACAAGCAGGTGAGGAGAATGGGAGGATATTGGAGGAGGAAAAAATTGTGGAGGTGGAGATTTTTGTTTAGTCTTTGGCACTTTAGCTGGTGGCTGAGCAGTGTCCAATTGTTCTTGAAAGGCTAGCTTCCTTTTAGGCTTCAGAGAAGGTGCAGTTATAATTTTGCCAGGGTGTCCTTGTGAATATGAATTCTGGCTTGCCTTTCATCTATATCCTCCATCTGTGTGTGTTCCTCCGAAATTCTATGGCTTTCTTTAAGTACTTTCGTATAAATTGGCCTTTTTGGCTCCGAATCTGTTTTTTTCAGGAGTGGATGTTGGCCTTGGCTCCGAAAGCGACTTTCGAAGTTTCGACTCAAAGGATCGATGTTTGATAGTTTCGGAGCCAGTGCTTCAGCTCGAGTCCGAAGGTTTCGGTGGCGTGGCCTTTTTTCGGTGCCGAAGTTGTTGGTTGGTCACCGAAGGTTTTTTAACGGGTTGAGCCATGGCCTTCCAGCAGTGAAGTTCCCAAGGCCTTATGTTTGGGCTTGGCTGGGACAGGGGCAGGCGTACTCACGTGTGTCCTGCAGTGACCGGTCTGTCCTCCTCGGACTCCTGCTCAGAGTCGGACCCTCGGAAGGAGACTGCGGTGTGCATAATCTCCTCTTCCTCAACGAGACGTTCGGTGGTCTTAGGCGCCATCTAGAATCTTCATGCTCTTCTGTCTCGGAGAGTTTTCTTCGGACAGACCGAGATTACAGACGAGATGTTGGTCTGTGAAGGGAAATTTGGCATGGCACTGAGGACAAAAGCGGAATGGGGCTGGTCCATGAGGCTTCCACGCGGTCAGCCCAATCAGGCCTGAGTTGGGTGCGGGCACCCTGAAGGGAGAGTAAAGATGTTTGACCCGACGGTACAAAGTGTTGATGAGAGATGGTAGGCGATCGAAACAATACCAACGAGAATTAGCGAGTTCTAGAGCTTATCCAACTCGAACTATCGGAGCGAAAAGAAACACGTCCGAACCCGATGGCGGAAAGAAAACAATCTAACATGGAGTTGACGCCCATATACAATGGAGCCGAAGAGGAGGAGTCACTCAATTCCGTGACTCGAAAATACTTCTTCGAAGAAAAACAACTTGTAACACTCCGAGCCCAACGCTAGATGGCAGAATATGCACAGCATGTGTATCTGCAGCTACACATGCCATCGAACATAGATATATACACATATATATATTCTCAATCCGAAATGGTCTGAAACAATTGCTCGTCGCATGCACTCCACTGCCGGTGCTGATGGCAGAGGAGACCAACCTCAATTAACATCAATATCGGAAATATTCACTGCACGCCAGGAAGTTTATAAACACTATATTTTATTGTTGCAGCAACCACCAACGCGATAAAGTAACAGACATTCAATCATTGTTTTCTCAGCTAGAAAAATTATACCTCAAAGAAATAACAAAAAGTAGGAAATCATAACACTTCAAAAGTATGTGGAAGTGGGGAGAGTACGAAGAGGACTTTGGATATTTACTTTACCAAATCATCCTGATATTAGGCCTGAGTTATTATTGGAATGGGGGGAAAAAAACATGAGTTTTTAACGTAATATGATGTTAATTTTGATCAAATATGCTAAAATGGATGTTGAGACAATTACAAACTCAGTGAAGGAGATTGAGGAACAATTGGCTACATTACACAATAAGGATGAAATAATGAAATTTAGAAATAGAATGGAAAAAAGGTTGGAAAAACATGAAACGGAGGTGGTAGCGCGGAAACAGAGAAAATTCCTGCGAGATGAATATGATTATAAAAATGGTACAGTATTAACATTTGCCAAACGATTTCATGTAATCAAACAACAATTTGTATCAGGATCTAAAGTCAATGCTCCTATGACATCAGAAATGATCAGTGAATCAACATTGAATCAAGTTAGAATGAAGATAATAGTGAATTGAGTGCCAAAGTTACATTATTAGCCGAAATGCAAATTATGTATCGAGAGCAACAGACATCAAAAGGCAGGGGCCGAGGACGGGGTCGTGGCAGAGGCCAGCTACAATACCAACAGCCAGCCACAGAAAAGTTAGGAAAGGAAGTAGAAAAAAGAAATTATCCTCTCCACAGCAAAAAGGCAACTTTGGAACAAGATATTGAGGAAAATCTAGCGGTTAACTTATCAAATTAAATCTTAACGGATGAGGAGAACAATGTTTTAAATAAAGGCTTGTCATTTTGCCCAGAGTTTCATTTTAACAAGATGGAGACTAAAATCGATATATATAAATTTATAAGAAAAGTAAAATTGGCTAAACATTTTGCAAAACATCCTAGCAAGAAAAAATCTATTGTCACATCAACAGAAACAGGTTAATAATTGATCAGATACAAGATGTGCGAGTATGTTATGACCTGATGATGAATTTGGAAAATGAAGATGTCTCCTCAATGGAGGCATTAGATCAACTGGGCATTTCAATAAATGATCACACATATAGGCATTTCAAATCTAAATCTAAATTTTGTCCAATGTTAAATCCAGGTAATAAACTTGACGTATTTTATGATGCAATTATGACTGATTTAAAAACTTATAAGCATGGAGGCAAGGAAAACTTAAGTCTGAATGAAAGAAAGGCATTAAACCAAATCATGGCCAATGACACTATTATCATTAAACCAGCAGACAAGGTAGGTAATGTTTTGATCCAAAATTGTGAAGATTATATGAAGGAAGCATAAAGGCTACTAAATGATGCTCAGAATTATCAGAAAATATATAAGAATCCTACAAGTGAAATATTACACCTAGTGAATGCCAAATTTAAACACTGGCATCAAGAATTGTTGATTAATGAAGAAGCACACATTTTTACAACAGCAAGATCCTATTCTGTCCCAAGATTCATAAAACATTGCAGACTCCCCCAGGGAGACCTATTGTCTTGGCATGTGGCTCAATATTTGAAAACATTTCTAGCTGTGTAGACTTCTATCTTGTGCCAATGGTAAAATCACTTAGTTCTTACATCAAAGATACTAGAGATTTTTTAAGGGCCATATCAGACGTAGTATGGCACCCTAACTATCGTCTTGTGACCATAGATGTAGTTTCTTTATACACATCTATCCAACATGATATAGGTCTTCAGGCTCTAGCATATTTCTTAAGACAAAGAAACATAAATGAAACCAAAGATTCGATGATGCTCCTTGAAATGGTTGAATTATGCTTACTAAATAATGTGTTTTTATTCAATCATCAACAATTGCGTGGGGCAGCTATGGGCATTTCTCTATCTCCAAGTTACGCAAACCTAACCATGGGGTGTTAAGAGAGAGAATTTGCTTGGCAGGATACACTCAGGTAGATCTGGACAAAATTATTCTTTGGCCTCACTATATAGATGACCTGTTCATCAGATGGAATGGTACAGAGGATGAAGTTAGTACATACTTCTGTAAGTTAAATCAAAATGATTATGGTTTACAATTCACTTATCAATGCAACAGAGATCAATTTCCTAGACATTAAGGTTTATGTGGAAAATAACCAATTAAACACAACCCTGTATAGGAAAGGAACTGTCACAAACAGTATTTTACATGGGACTAGTTTTCATCCAAAACCATTACTTAAAAGTATCCCTTTTGGGGAATTTTTAAGAACGAGAAGAAATTGTTCTGATGATAATGAAATGGAAAAAACAATTACAAAATGTAAAACAACAATTTCTCCAAAGAAAATATCCTAAATCACATATTGAATTGGGGATACAAAAAGCACGAGGCAAGAATCGTCAACAACTCTTAATTGATTAACTAAATGTGACTGCAGAAATGGAAAGTAAAGCCCCCATTTGATATTAACTTATAGCAAGGAAAGTAAAAAGATAGAAAATATCTTTAAGAAACATTGGGAAATTTTTAAAAGTGATCAAGATATAGCGTCTATGATTGGGAACAAACCATAGGTCATGCACGGAAGATCACGTTCGATTAAAGATATGTTGGTGAAGAGTAATTTTTCAATGCAACCAAAAAAGAACTGGCTGCATGAAGGTTCAGTGGGCTTTTACAAATGTAATAATTGTAAGGCTTGCTTGATAGCTAACAACGTTAAAGCTTGTAAGGATTATAAGGAAAAGGACATTACTATTTAACAAAGAATAACATGCAATAGCCAGTTCGTTGTTTACTTAATTGAATGCGAATGTGGATTACAATACAAAGACAGTTTAATTTAACCATTAAAAAAGAGGATTTTTAGAACATATAAGAGCAATACAACATCAAGATCACAGCTATGCAGTAGTGAGACATCACAACAAAAATCATACATCAGATTGGAAAAGTTTAAAGTTTTTTGGTTTGGCTCAGGTAAATAGAAAAGAACGTGGTGGTGATAGAACGCTTAAATTGCGACAACTGAAAGTAAATGTATTATTCAACTCCAAAGGAAGGCACCGTATGGATTGAATATGGATGAAGAACTTCATGTACATGTATAAGTGACACATAATGTATACTAAGTAAATGATAGAAGAAGGTATTGAGTGCTCTTTAGTAATGTTCTTTAGTATAATAGCTAGTTTTGGAAGAATATTACATTTGGATTTTTCTTATTTTCACTCTCTTGTTCTTTTTTCCATCTTTTCTTCTTGTTCTCTCTACTTTCTCTTTTTTTCTATTCATATTTATCATTATAAATATGTGCAAAACTTGAAAGTATGTGGGAACAAATTGATGTAGTGGTATAACTGCATATAAAATGTAAATGAATGAAAAATGTAAATGACTAAATGAGAAAATTGTTTATTAGATGAAAATGGCACTTAGCCATTTTGGTCCAAAATTTACATTGATATTATACATTTAGAATCGAACAGTACATATGTATTGTTCTAGCCATTAACATTTAAAGTTTATAAAATAAGTGAGAAAGAATTTTGTTTAAAAAAAAATATATCATTGGAATTCTTAATCATTAGATAATGTTTTGCCACTTTCAGTTTATTTTTAATTGTTTTGTTTTTTGTGAAAAAACAACATGGTCCAGAATGCCACATAACGGGCATCACAGACCTGCATTACTTAAGGAAAATAGTAAAAGGATTCATTAACTGTGAGCAAGACTTGTGAGAAGTCGAAACGCGTTGGTGGTTGCTGCAACAATAAAATAGTGTTTATAAACCTCTTGGAGTGCTGTGAATATTTTCGATATTGATATATATTTTTTTTAACATTCCCTCCCCATTCTAAGTAGAGCTCCTGGTTCAGGCTGGTTGTCCCGGCTTTGATGTACGCTGACTCTGATTTACATCTCATTAAATCCTGCTATGCTGCTTGAAGGAGGCGAGGCAGCACAGCAAGAGTTTCAATCAGTGAATGTCTGTCCCCGGTTTTTGAGAGGGCTGGTTGAAATGTGAGCCTGCACAGAAATGTGATTACTGTGCCGGTTTACCCGACCCTCCCTTAAAAACCTGGCCATTTTTTGGTTTAAGAAGAAAGTGTTGGGACACTCCTTAAAAAAACGGGACTGTCTGGGCAAATCCAGCACGTCTAGTCACCCTAGCAAGAACCGATAAAGCAATCCGGGGAGCAGAGGGATAAGGCACACATACACATGAATTCAAGAGGTGTGAATAGTTATTTTGCTAAGCATTGTTAGAACTGCATTAAAGAATGTATCAGAAATAGGTTAAAGGTTTAAAGGGTCACCGGTGATGTGATTTTGTAAAAAGTATGTCATTGTTAAACTTACTATTTAACATTTTGTAATTGCTGGTACTGCTATATAAGTGGCTGCCTGTAAAGCAGCAACTTGAGACCAGCTGTTTACCTGTGTGGGGATAGCTACTCTTCCTGCTGCAACAGTAACCCTTCTTTTGCCTTGCTAAGAGTCCTGTCTTTTTTTATCTTAATTTTCCTGGCAGCAAGGCTTCATACATATTCCATAGTCTCCTAAACCTTACTTGGAAGTTGAGTGGTGATTTTTTCCCCACACCTCCCTCCCCAACTCACACAAGTGTTTTGTGTACGTGGACAGCGCTGGGAGAAGCTGGGGCTTCCCTTGGTCCATCACCTAGCCCTGCCCACTCACTCGATCATCGGAAGGACCTTTTAAGGTCTAGGGAATCCAGAGAGTGAGTGTGTGTGAGAAAGAGTGAGTGTGTCTTAATGCCTCAGCAGGAGTAATAGCGCTATATAATTGCTATTTAAATTCCATGAGACAATTACAAAGTGAGCAGTGGTCCATCTTATTTAGTAGTTTGCTAATGCCTATAAAGAAACAAGAACTCCCTCCCAGGGCAGAAAGGAGCTGTACCTTGATTTGGGGGACAAAGCAAAGGTGAACTGCCTACTGAGGAAAAGGATACAAGTCAAACGTGTCGCGGATTACAAAAAAAAAGCAACAGATTTTCCGATAATTTCATTAGACGCAACAACATTTATATTTCAAGCCCAAAAAGAAGCCCTTAGGGCACAGCTAAGCACAAAGATTATTAACCATTCTCGTAAACAAACAAAAAAAACACTTTGACTCTATTGTTTTGTGGGTCTTTTACTGGCATATTTTTTCTCTGGAACATAGAAGTTAAACAATTTTTTCTGAATTTCATTACAGTACTGATGGTTTTCACACTTATGCCTAAATCCCTTGTGCAGCCTTTCAAGTGCCACATTTGAGACTAGACTTTCCGAAAACCTATAATGGGATCAATCTTGCTAACCTTGGAGCTAAAATAATCACTCTCAGAAATGTTGGTGCTTTTCCAATTGTATAAAAAAAAACTTATTGAAAAATAGGAAACCAACCAATTGTGTTCCCTTATTGTTGTTAAATAACAATATAATCATGGTGAATGAACAATTTTTGCTGCATAGTACAAAACAAAGAGGAAATGTTGATAAAGTTACACACTTCAAGTCTGCTAAAAATCAGTATCTGGTATGCTGCTAAAAGAATTATTTTACCTACCAACTCAAATTTAAAGATTGCCATTTGAAACAGCCCATCATAGTTCCATGAAGGTTACATTCATGCCAGATTTTCCAGGTCACCACTAGGTAAATAATTTCCACTTAGATTCACTGTATATAAATGTACCTTATATTGATATCATGAACATACCCTAATGGAGACAGCTCACTCGAACTTACACGTGCCTCCAATGGAACTGTAGAAATTTCAGTTTCCTTATCTTCACTGCAAGACATTCGGAAGGTTTCCCGGAAGAATGGCAGACAGCTACAAAATAGCTGAAGAACTGGATCCCTAATGATGAAATATTTTACCACCATTCAGAAATTACACTGGGAAACTCAAATAGTACCCATTCTGACAGGTTTCTCCGGTAACTCTTTGTCTCTGTTACACCTGTTTCGCAGGCACACTGTGCAGTCACCAGGTAAATAATCTGATCTTCCCAAAGTTTTTTTTCTGTATTCTTTACTATTTTCAGTCGCGATACTATTTTTATACACAACAAATGCTTTCATTTTAGTTTCGTAAACTTTCATACTTCCTCATACACCTAATCGTGGAAGCTTTATTTTTTAAATTCACCTTGCTAGGTTGTAGTAGCAGTCTGATCCATACAGTGTTTTGCTGGAGGAGTCTCAGCAAATCTAGGTCATTTTCCATGCAAGAATGTGTAAAATACAAAACATTTCAATGTGAAAAATAAAACACCTATGAGTTTAATAAACTAAAAAAGCAACAACAAAAAAAATGACATTAGAAAATACAGTAACGGTGAAAAAAAAAGACAAATAATAATAATTATGATAGACTGCTTGGCCCTGTATTGTTTTCTTTTTACCCTATTAACACAAAACGCAGTCAGGTAGGGATTCCAGAATCTGAAACACCAGAAACGCCATGAATGTCCACTGGGGTCTTCTAAATGTTTAACCATGTCACATATGTACAGTGTGGATGAAGAATAAAAATAATCTGATGATGTCAATGGCTGCTATTCACACAGCAACATTTCTTTCTCTTAAAAAAAGTACTTTTAAGACATGGTATAACAGCTGGCCAATGATTTTAACCACAATTTGAAGAAAACGTTTTAAATGCATTAATTCAGTTTGCATATAGAATATGGGAGGTTTCAAAGTTTGCAGTGTTTGTTAAAATGCAACCAACAGAAAGTAAGGTTGCCTGTAGGTATAAGGAAGAAAAACATTTTTGTTTCATTTTTTTTTTTTATTTAAAAAAACAAGCGTCTAGAAAATGATCTGAGACTGGTAAAAATGTTCCCAGTACCTCCAGACTTTTCTCCCTCTAAATGTAAGAACTCTCTGTTCAAAAATTTTAAAAGTTTCAAAATAATTCTGGCACACTACGAGCCCCAATTTTTTTTTTGTTGTTTTACTGTTGCAGAGCCACAGTCTGCTTTGCTATCATATGGAATACAGTTTTGAAAAATATCCTCAAAAAGTGCAAATAAAAATGTTGCACTCACAAAGAAGACCCTGAGATCTGTCAATGCAAGAGTCCGATTCCTGCAAAAGATGGCTGTGGTCTCGCACACCGAAGGGCCACCTGAGATGGAACGTTTTGGCCCGAGGCAGCACTGAAATTCTCGGCTGCTAAGTGCTGTTCCTAAGAATCATACAAATTCACTTGAAAACAATGCTAAAATGTTTATCCATACCCACCCTCTCTCTCGACCCACTCATACCCACTTTTCAGTGTATTAAAAAAATAAACCTTATAAAATCGAAGCCTCATATCTTTGGACCCTATTTATCGAAGCTGCAGTGCATACAGAAATCGGTCAAGCACCCTCTGGACTAGCAGGGGAGGAGACTGGTGAGTAGAGTAAGACACACCATGGACCACTCACAACAGCTAGCTCTCTTCACGCTCTTTCCCATACCATTGTCCTCCAACTCCACAAACATACAGTCACCTTCACTATGACAGCACTGACCTGCTGGTAATCTCACTGCTCTACCTGTCTAGTATTCCAAGCCACCTTTCTCCATTATAACCATTTAGCCGCTATCTGTCTTGTGGCCAGGAGATTTATGATACAATAACTCGAAAAAAGTCCTTTAGGAACCCCTGGTCATGGCTGTACTCCAGCACACGGAAACAGCAAAATATTTAACTTTCACCATGCGATGCCGATTCACCGTGTGATCCATAACGTAATGTGTCCTATAACTCAGCAGGTAGATGACCAACTAGGAGGAGATTCCCGGGACAGTCCATTCAACATGAACTACTCCCACTCGACCCCTCCAAGCAAGCCCCCATCTCTAAGATGTCACACGCCTTCCCCTCTTTTACAACTCCTCTTGCATGGCTAAATCTTGAAGGCACTGTGAGTGAAAGGTAGTCCCAGAAGAAAGGTTGCTTTTGTTGGCCTGGGATGATTCCCCAAAAGAAAGGTTGTCTTTGTTGGCTTCGGGAGAGATTTAAGGTCCGCGTAGCTGTCCAAGGCTGGCGTAGATATCCTCAGTCTCGCTGAGCTCTTCGAAGATTGGGATCAGGCTGAGCAATTCAGTGTCTGCCATGTCATCAAACCAGGACTGTACAGGCACCTGGAAGACACCAGGAAATAACAGTGAAAAATAGCACAGAAATGAGAAAAAACACCTTGTAGAACTTTGATAAAGAACATCTATCCTTCCCAAAGATGTATGTCAAGTGTGTGCAGGCCTATGGGAAAGGAACGGAAATCGTCCTGCTTAGGGTTATTTACTGGTGTCGCTGCAATAGGCTGTTCACTGAACGAGGTTACCAGAGTGACCAGGAAGGTTCCAACTGGGATACATCGTTTAATTTCTGACCAATGACAACATTCCACATAGATCAGATCACCGAGTGAACCGGCAGTGGAAACACATACATAACCAACTTCAGGGTGTAGCAATTCATGTTTCTACCCAGTCGCCAAAGGGAGGAGCAGGTTGCCAGCAGGTACCCATTATATGTTACATGAGTTTCTACTCCCACCTCACCAGACAAATTGCGTGGCCTCACTACTGGTGACTAATCCCTCTTCTGTGGGATGATCGACTGCAATTTATGTCCATAATCCTAGAAAGAGTGTGTTGTCAGCTCTGTAGTACACAAATATCTGTTTTAAATTGTATGTGCTGGGCCTTACAAGTTGCTTCTGTACATACGAGCCACATACAACATAAGATCATAATGCTGTTTACCAGTTCAATAGAATGGCACATTCCTTGTCATCTTGACAGGAAAGGAGCAACTTTCAGTGGGACCACAGTGTTACTCATATGGCTAGCATGCTGTCAATATTCACAAGTGAGAGAAAGTGTGCCCTGGGGTTGTTTAGTCACCATTTAAGATTCCACTAAGGACAGCACCAGTCTTGGGTACCCTGTGTATCTCTGGAAAGGTGTAATTTCACAACAAATGATGACTACGGCCCACAATAAGAATCCTACAAAACAAAAGGATAAAGGGCGGGCTGTTATACTCCAACACCCGTGAGTCAGCTTTTGAGGTCAGGTACCTGCAGATGGAGCTTTGCCACAGAATGAAAACTCAATTGGTATGTCAAAGGAAGACAAAGAACAACACTATATACTACGGCAACGCCCTCTACGCAGGGACCACAGCCAAGCTTCAAAGAAAACTCCAGCGAATCCAGAACACAGCCGCACGTCTCATCCTTAACCTACCTTGCCACAAACACATATCCACTCACCTCAGATCCCTACACTGGTTGCCCATCAACAAAAGGATCATTTTCAAAGTCCTCGTCCACGCTCACAAAGCCCTCCACAACACTGGACTGGCCTACCTCAACGAACGAGTAAACTTCCACATACCAACCCATCTCTGCTCCGCCAACCTCGCCCTCGACACAGTCCCCTGCAGCCAACGCACCAACTCCGGTAGCAGATCCTTCTCCCATCTCGCCGCCAAGACCTGGAACTCCCTCCCGACCAACCTACGCAAGACCCAGGACCTCCTAACCTTCAGAAAGCACTTAAAAACATGAAGAAAGCACCTTAAAACATGGCTTTTTGAGCAGTTACCAGCACAACCCCAACCCCCCCCCCCCCCCCCCCCCCCTCCAGCACCTTGAGACCCTACCGGGTGAGTAGTGCGCTTAAGAAATTATTTGATTGATTGATAGATAGATGTAACTCATGGTGCCAAACATCAAGGCAACAAGAGCACATGCTTTCCACTCCTGCCATTCCTGTACATCGCCTCAGATTGAAACCCCCCCCCTAATCCCCAAGTGCCAACAATGGCCAGAAAGTTGCAGAATATACACTTGTGGCTTCACACTTGTTGAGCAACCAATCAATTTATAATGTTCCGTATTGTTTATGTCAGTACATTTTTCTTTAGTAGGTTGGTAGAGTCTCTGACGTACTCACAGAGGTCACGAGTTCATGAGAGAGCCCAGAAGGGGCACAGTTTAAGCACCAATGACTGACAATTAACCAGAAAATTTAAATGATGAAAAGCTAGACCGAAAAACGGTCATTTTGAACATGACCGCGTCTGCCTGTCGTTTAGATCTAGTTTTGGTTAACGTTCCAGAATGTAGGGTTGACCTGGTGGAATCTAGTGAATAACTGATTCCCACAGCACTTCATTTGTCAGCTATGTACTGTGTAATGTTTGCAATGGTAACCAGATCCTTATGGCTAGAAAGGTGCACCGATGGCTCCGTCTAACAAATGTAGGACTAGAGATTGCCCTGTTGTTCATTTTAGGAATACTATCTATGTGCGTAACTTTCTAGCACTCCCCAAACTCCCCGTAAGGAAACAATCCAAAATCACCCCTCTGCTATTAGGTTATCTTTATAAGCTGACACTACCAGAAATCAATCAGTGTTCGCCATTTAAGTCCCATTTTATTTCCTTCTATGACTGCCAACCTCCTGTTACGGGGAACGGCATGTCACTCTATAACATTTACGAAGCTTTAAGAACTCTGGTGGTAGTTGACTGAATTAAGGGATCATCTGTTGTTGATTTCCCCACTGGTGAAACTGCGACTGCAAATCCTAAATCAGATTCTGCATCTACAATTAAAAATACTCCACATTCTACCAATAGTCTAAATTTGAACGTAGTAGGGATTACAACCAAACATATCCTAGCCAGACCGGATATCTTTGACTGATAAATATAATATTTGTATTTTCCTTGAAACTTGGGCCATGACTCCCCTGCACTGCAATCGGTTCACTTGTTATTTCTATCCCTGCTCTCCTTTTTAGGTCAGGGAGGCCTAAAGGAGGTCTGTCGGTCTAATCTGTAGCAAGCTTTCGCTAAATGTTGAGGTAAACACTGTGGAAACTAACCACACAGATACGAGCAGTTTTGGTGAAGGGTGGACAAAATGTATGCTTTATATAATTAATTTGTACGACGGCGACGATTTAATTAACACAATTAGTAGAAACCTTTTATTACTGTTTCATCTAATTGATGATTTCGTGATCTCGAACAGACTGGACCCCAGTTGGAGTTCAAGTTAATCCTCTGAGAGGGGTTCAACACCAAACATTTTATGTGTAAAAGTGATCCAGGTCTATTGGATAGCTTCTTTCCAGATTCAAGACCATGCGGTGGGTACCTCTGATCGTGGGTCACTGAATTGGGTGCTTATATACTGGCACATGACTTAATATAAATGAGACAGAATGTTTTATAAGTAATAAAGTGCCCCCTGCCGTACACAATAAGGATATTGCAAGACACTGAGGAGCACGGTGACTTGCAATATCCTTATTGTGTACGGCAGGGGGCAATTCAGCCCATATAATACATGATAAAACCATCACCTTTCGCACAAACCACTTAAAAACGTTGTGCTCTTTCCTATGAAAGAGTGAGCTTGTATGTAAACACGAAGAATACAAATACAACCAAAAGAGTAAATGAAACACTTCAAAACACATTAAAGTACAACTGGTACACGCTCCTGGACAAGACTGGTTGCCTTTAGACTTGTTAAAAGGTTAACATAGTATTGTGGGTCCACTGCTACCCAAATGTGCTTAACAATATTTGTGTGACTCAACCACCTCCTTCTTGGTCTACCTCGGTCACAGTACCAAGCTGTTAGATCCAAAATGCTGTAGATCCATCTCACGTGTTGACTCCCCGGTTAAGTTCATTGGAAAAGTAATCTTCAACAGAGCACAGGATGGCGCCCAGGATAACCACATCTTAAGTCCTTGCCAATATGGTGTCAGGGAACAGTGGGGTACAATGGAGCAGTGTCCATCTGCTAATAGGCAAATATACTACAGCTCAGCGATGCCCATTGTGCCTAGCCTTCATGGTTGTGTCCTGTGCTTGTGATGAGCTAAATCGCTCCAAACTTAGGCTGCTCCTGTACAGATTGGGGCTGGATGCAAACTTTGTACATTTTCTTGTTGCCTTAAACCAAGACCTTTCCTCCAAGTTAAAGATTTGGGCATGAGCAGGAGCTTTCCGACGCCGTTATTCTACAGTGTGGAGTGCAGCAGGGATGCTTCCTCGAGCCCTTTGTATTCATCTTATATATCAACAAACTTAATAGCTATCTTGCCACTGCCGGACATCTCTCCACTCCTGTCCTTTTGTATGCGGACAACACCGTCTTACAGGCTCATTCTACATCGTACTTCATTTGCTATGAAGACCTTGGCCTTCCTTATCTAGAAGTTCATTTCAAGATTAGTCCTATGATGCCGTGGCTTTCAGTCTGGAATAATCCCCATGCGGTTTAGAGACTGTCCATCACATGACAGAGGGATGAAAGTCAAGCAAAGTTTAGCAGGGCTGAGGCGTCTTTCTTCTTTTTGAAAATCCTAGGTCAGTATGCAAAGGAGCTAAGTCACCGTTTAGACGTGTTTTGAGGTAGAAGGTGATTATCGTGGAAGAGTGTTGAGCTGAATACTCTGAGGTTATTTGCCACCTTAAAAACCTGTAATGGCACTGTGGTACAAGGCAACTGGGAGAGGACCTTGCTACTGAGATTTAGCGCTATCACTATTCGCTATCTCCTATTTTTTCCAATTAGGTTGATATAGTAGGTTCTAGTGCATGGGTATGGCAAGCGTTTTCCCGGGGGCCAAAAACTTTGGTCTGTGATATGACCGAGGGCCGCACTGATGCTAACAGGGTGAGGTCGGGAAAGGAGGGATCAGTAAAGTGGGTCCATGGGGAGTGGCGCTTATACACATTTAGTGGGTGAACTGCACAATATGAAACCAGAAAACATGGGATTAATAACAGTTTCCCATTTTACCAAATAGTTTCATCCTAGGTAATCGTTTTTCTCTTTCCCTCTTTTTTTCTTTATTATCACACATAAGAGGATGTCCAAATACATGACTTCAGGATATGTACTGTATAAAACCTTCTCCTGTTTTTGATTTACTGACCTAGAATGTTATTCATGTATAACAGAAAAACAGACCACCATAAGAGTGCACTTAACTTGTTTTCCTCTTAGTTCGCTGTTGCCTTTGTGGTCGGGTGGGGGAAATATTTAATGTTTCTAAATTCACGTTTGAAAAAAATACTTCTTAAAGCACTGATATGATGTGATGTACTATGGTGAAACGGTACTGCAGGTTAATGAAATACTTACTGAATTATGAATAGACTATCATATTTTATACTTTTGCTGAAGGAGGTCTCTAAAATTGAAGGCGTTTCTAAAAATGAGCAGTGCAGGATACCCTAGTTAGTTTATTTAACTTCAATTAACCTTAAAATAAATGTTTGCTTGTTATTTAACATAGTTTTAATGTTGGTGCTGAGTCGAGTAAGTAGTAGCCCAGTGCTGCTATGGACCAGGGTGTTGCATGTAAAAGTCAGGAGGGCCGCATGCGGACCATGGGCCGTACTTGGAGTATCACTGTCCTAGAGTTTGTGCATGCCCTTGTGATGGTGTCTATGACCAGTCCCCTCTGCGTTTATACTTCTTTCTGTAAATTTTATACAACTTTTACTAAACAATTTTTATTGCCTCTTTTAAGAATACTTAAATTACTCAGTGCAGAGTAGCTTTACAATTTTAAAACACACGGGGAAGAGTGTTACCGAGTGGGATTTTGTTCTGAAATCAGCAGTATATCACCATAACTCTATGGTTTTTCTTAACTTTTATTCATGTTTTTAGTATATGTACTTTTACGACTGTCTCCGACATTTGAATAAAGATGTTTGATGATGATTTAAATGTACAGATGAAGGGCACCATCAGAATCAATCACCAAGTGCTTTTAATTTCCCACGTTTTGCCAGGGTGAAGTTATAAGATTATCACTTTTTGCACAATTGTCTGACATGGCAAACACCATACTTATATTTTGTAAAATATTCTTCTCACATCCTGATGATTGCTGTATCGGTCTTTGTAAATAGGAAATGCCAGCTCTACCTAGAATAACAAGCTTTCTTCCTCATTCAAGTCCTTTTTAAAGAGCTGTATCCCACCACCGAGACAAGATTCTGGCCGTGTTAGTACAGTGGTTCCTAAGAAAAGGGTTCACAATCGCGTAAACCTCTTGTTTTCTTCACTTCTTGTAATCCTTACATGTCTCACTTCACCACCCTGGAAGGGGACAGTAGTGACACTGCTTGATCGTTCAGAGAGCAGTAATGGCTGATATGGAATATTCTTGATCATTCAGGTTACTTGTGCATCTCAATCGGGGTGGTGGTCAACGAGCCAAGTCTTGAGCTGCTTTCTGGAATCCTTCAGAGACGGGGCAGTCAACAGGAGGCAGCAACCTGTAGCTGGAGGGTCCTTCAACATGGGCTTCAGTACAAGGAATTTTGTGTTTAAATGATTGTGCTGAAAGCTGCTGCAGGCTGTGGATCTTTTATTAAGCTATTCAATTTGTTAGAATAAGTCACATTGAGTGTTGCACTTGCCAGTGATAATGAGCGAGCAAGAGTTTCAGTATACTTCATCACTAACACCTGGGACAAAGATGACGGACAGGGAGGTAACTCAGAGATTACTTGCTTTGATTTTCTTTTATTCGTGACCCTACTCTTTATGATGGTCCATAAACCCCACCATCTCAAAAGGATGGTCACTCTGGCTAGTGGGGTTTCTTGGATTTTCAATAGAATTTGGATAATGCCAGCCTTAATTACAGCACACACTCGGAGTGGACTTGGCTGATACATTTCAAATTTAGAGGTAAGGTTTGTGCTTCGGAGATGGGACCCACCTCTTTAATGACTGTGACTAGGAATTAGGAATTAAAATAACTACAAGTTACTTATCCGTTTTGCAGCTTGAAGAGCTTCTAGATTCACATACTGTGTATAACTTGTCATTTAGCTGCTGAAGACGGAAAACCCATTTATGCCCCTGACCATCCCCTAGGAAAAAAGTATTGGCAAAGCCAATATGTTTCCCCTACTGGCACTATCGATGTTTTTTATTTTATTTTATTACAGATATTGCACAGCTGCGTTGGCTTTATTATGGTGTTGTTTTTTGTTTTAACTGTAAGCTCGCGCTGCTGTGCAACATCTTTAAACAACATTGATAACGCCACTAGGTCTCAAACAGGCGAAACATATTGTCTTTGCCAATGCTTGTCTTAATTACAAGAGATTTTGCAAGCGCTGTGTAGGCAAAATCTAATAACTACAAGAGATTTTTCAAGCACTGTGCAGATGAAGCTAATGAAGAACCACAGTTTTAACCACTTGTGTGCCCCGGACGAGGTGATCTCGTCCAAGGCGCCGGTTCCCCGGTGCCTTGGACGAGATCACCTCGTCCTGCTAGGGGCTCCCAAGGGTGGGGTGGGGGGGGAGCGGGGTTAGCGCTCCCCTCGATGGCCAGGCACGCCCTTCCCCTAGACAGGGATGGAAGGGGAGTCGCATCCCCTTCCACCCCCCCGTGGCGTCTGATGACATCAGCGTGCTTTTGCGCGCTGACGTCATCAGAGGCCTTCCCTCCTGCGCTGGAAGCTCAGCTTCCAGTTCCGGATAGGGGGCGGCGAGGCATGAAAGGAGAGGAAAGGCCTTTCCTCTCCTTTTATTTCTCTCTGAGTATTTCTGCTGCCCGATCGGGCAGCAGATATGGCTCTAGACACCAGGGAACTTTTTTTTTTTCCATTTATTTCATAAGGAGAGCGGCCCCTTGGGCAAGGGCTGCTCTCCAGGGGGGCAATTTATTTTTTGGCTATTTCGGCCTAATACAATTAGGCGGATCTGCCCCCAGGGGGGTCAGAAACCCTCTAGACACCAGGGACTGTTTTTTTTTTGTTTTTTTATTTGCGGGGAGCGACCCCTTGGGCAAGGGTCACTACCCTGGGGGCAAAGTTTTTTCTAGGCCATTTCTAGATCGGCCTATTTTTATTAGGCCAATCTGCCCCCAAAGGGGACAGAAAACACTAGACACCAGGGATTTTTTTATTTACTAAATAAGGAGAGCGGCCCCTTGGGCAAGGGCGCTCTCCAGGGGGGGGCAATTTGTTTTTTTGCAGCCTATTTTTATGCCCCGGGGGCAGAAATCCACTAGACACCAGGATTTTTTTTTTTTTTGTATGTTTGGGGAGCGACCCCTTGGGCAAGGGTCGCTCTGGGGGGGGGGGGGGGGGGGGAATTATTATTAGGCCATTTCTACCCCCCCCCCCCCCCCGGGGGGGAGCACAAACCACTAGACACCAGGGAATATATTTTTCAGGGCTATTTGAAGTAAGGGGAGCAGCCTCTTGGGCAAGGGCTGCTCCTCGGGGGGCAAATTATTTCTAGGTCATTGCAGAAATCCACTAGACACCAGGGAAAATGTTCTTTTTTTATGTTTGGGGAGCGATCCCTTGGGCAAGGGTCGCTCGGGGGGGGCAAATTATTATTAGGCCAGAAACCACAAGACACCAGGGAGTTTTTTTTTTTTTTTTGTACTAACGCATAAGGGGAACGGCCCCTTTGGCAAGGGTCTCTCCCCATGTGGGGCACATTACTGTTGGCCATAACTGCCCCACTTGGGGGCAGACTGGCCTATTTTGGAAGGCCCATCTGCACCCAAGGGGGGCAGAAAGCCCACCTGAGACCAGGGAAGATTTTTTTTTCAAAATAAGAGGTTAGTGGTATGGCCATACCCGCACCCCAAATAAATGGGGCCAAAATTGTTCTGCCCACCAGTGGGCAGATTGGGCAATTACCCCTAATCCATACCCCGGGGGGGGGGGACAGAAAGTCTACTAGATGCCAGGGAATAAAAAAAATTAAAAAAAGAAAATAGTGGGGTGGTGGCTGCCAACCAGTATGGGCCTGGTTATGCCCCACCCGAACTGAAGGGGCTAACAGTCTTTCAGCTCTCCCCCACACACTAAAACATCTTATCCCATGGCAATCAAGAGGACATTTGATTATTTTTGGTTTTGGTTTTACATTTGGGCCATGAGAGCTTGGTAACTCTCAGAATCGTCCCACTTGGAATGGTGAGGGCTGCACTTTTTTTTACTTTGGGATGCTGCCATGTAGAAAAATCCACAAGACCTAGACACATCTGAAAACTAAACATCTAGTTGATTCCAGGGTGGTGTGCTTCACGTGCACCCGCACCATTTTCTTATCCACAATGCCCTGCAAACCTGCAACTTTGCTGGAAAGCACACATTTTTCCCACATTTTTTTGTTGGAACCTTCTGGAATCTGCAGTAATCCACAAAATTCCTACCACTCAGCATTTTCTCATCTATACCAATAAAATTTCTGCTGCACTTGTCAGCCTAAAAATGTTTTTTTTCAAACTGCCCTTTTGGACCCACTTTGGTTCCCCCTGTATTTCAACGTGTTTTTGGCTCTTCTCTGTCACAAATTAGCACTGCAAACCCTTTGTTGATGCCATTTCCAGGGAAAAAAAGACAAGCCTTCTTCTGCAGCCCTTTTTTCCCTTTAAAAAAAAAAAAAATAAAAAAATAACTACATTTTCACTGTATTTTGGCTAATTTCTTGGCCTCCTTCAGGGGAACCCATAAAGTCTGGGTACCTCTAGAATTCCTGGGATGTTTCGAAAAAAAGGATGCAAATCTGGCGTGGGTAGGTTATGTGGACAAAATGTTATGAGGGCCTAAGCAAGAACTATTCCAAATAGGCAAAAAAAGGCCTGGCAGCAAAGGGGTTAACTAATTGATTTGGTAAACAAATCGTCAAGGAAGCTGCAATTAAATGCGACCAGCAGAGGGCAGACTTGAGCTAATTGCTTGTATTATATTTGTTTACACTGTACAGTTCATAGAAATTAGTAGGAAGAGTATTTGTATGTTTTGTTTTAAAGTACTCTCCACAGGCTGCTTAAAGAGAGCCTGAGATGCTGAGGCCCAAACAGAAAAAATAAACAACAGGCAACACCGAACGTAAGGTATGAAGAAATCCCTTGAAAAGCAGATAGTATCAATCTGTTTCACAGTCTCCTTCAATACACAGCCGCCATCCCTCCCTACCACAAAAACAGTCTTGAAATCCAAGTCAGTCCAGTGCATAAATGAAAGCATGTGTGGGGGCTGGTGCAAGCAACGACGTGGTGGTGGGGGTGGGTGTGGGGGGGAGAGAAGTGGTCCTGATTGCAAGTAATGACACAGAAGGAATGCGAAGGAGGAGAGACCGTCAGAAAACACACGCACTCTTATGGAGTGCTTAGAATTTAACAAAAAAATAAATAAGTAAATAAATAAATAGAGAAGCATGCAACTAGTGGAAGGAAACTGGCTGCCAAAAAAAACTGTGTTTAGTCCAAGCTTGAGGGAACAGCTGAACATCGGGAAAAGGAAGTGATCTTTGCTGCCGTGACCCTGATGCTGTCGATCAGTGAGAAAGAAGCAAGAAAAAGAGAGTGACCACAAAGCCAACAAATGGTTAGTAATGGGCGGGGCTGTATGCCTCTTAACTTTTTTTCTTATTACAAGAGATTTCGTTAAAGAGGCGTGTCTAATGAAATCATTAGACCTGCCTTTGAGTCTGGATGCATTCAGATTATGTTTTTCTGCATGGGACTGTGTAGGACAAAGTTAAATCTGTATTTTTTTTTTTTCCGGTGTGTTTGTGGCAACGATGGCCTTCGAGTAGTATGGGATTTATTATTATTTTTTAATATCAAGCCTTCTTTGTTGTTTGCCTGAACCTGAATATATCTATGGAAAATGTCACTTACCCAGTGTACATCTGTTCGTGGCATGTTGCGCTGCAGATTCACATGCTGTGCATTATCCTGCCATCTAGTGTTGGGCTCGGAGTGTTACAAGTTGTTTTTCTTCGAAGAAGTCTTTTCGAGTCATGGGATCGAGTGACTCCTCCCTTTCAGCTCCATTGCGCATGGGCGTCGACTCCATCTTAGATTGTTTTCCCCGCAAAGGGTGAGGTAGGAGTTGGTAAAGTAAGGATACTAAAGGTGCCCATGCAATGGAGTAGAAATGTATGTATATAGTGTGTATTAAAGGAATATTTATTTACATATTTACAATTTACATGCAACTAAAACAGCTACAGGCTCCTGGGGAGGTGGGAGGGCGCATGTGAATCTGCAGCGCAACATGCCACTAACAGATGTACACTGGGTAAGTGACATTTTCCGTTCGATGGCATGTGCAGCTGCAGATATTCATGCTGTGCATAGACTACAAAGCAGTCATCTCCCCAAAAGAGGTGGTCAGCCTGTAGGAGTTGAAGTTGTCTGAAATAATGTTCTTAGTACAGCCTGTCCTACTGTAGCTTGTTGTGTTGATAACACATCTACACAGTAATGCTTAGTAAATGTATGGGGCATAGACCAGGTGGCTGCCTTACAAATCTCTGTCATTGGTATATTACCAAGAAAAGCCATTGTGGCGCCTTTTTTCCTAGTGGAATGAGCCCTTGCAGTAATGGGTAATTCTCTTTTAGCTTTAAGGTAACAGGTCTGAATACATTTGACTATCCATCTGGCAATGCCTTGTTTGGATATAGGGTTACCTGCATGAGGTTTTTGGAAAGCTACGAACAATTGTTTTATTTTTCGAAATTGTTTTGTTCTGTCAATGTAATACATTAGCGCTCTTTTAATGTCTAATGTATGCAATGCCCTTTCTGCTACTGATATTGGTTGTGGAAAGAAGACTGGGAGTTCCACAGTCTGGTTTAGATGAAACGGTGATATGACTTTTGGTAAAAATTGTGGATTTGTACGGAGAACCACTTTATGTTTATGTATCTGGATGAAGGGTTCTTGTATAGTAAATGCCTGTATTTCGCTAACTCTTCGTAGAGAAGTGATGGCTATTAGAAAGGCTACTTTCCACGTCAAGAATTGGATTTGACAAGAATGCATGGGTTCAAATGGTGGACCCATGAGTCGTGTTAGTACAATATTAAGATTCCACGAAGGTACTGGTGGTGTCCTTGGGGGTATGATTCTTTTTAGTCCCTCCATTAAGGCTTTGATAACTGGGATTCTAAAAAGCGATTTTGTATGTGTAATCTGCAAATAAGCAGATATTGCAGTGAGATGGATTTTAATGGAAGAAAAAGCAAGATTTGATTTTTGTAAGTGTAGTAAATAACTTACAATGTTTTGTATGGAGGCGTTTAGCGGCGTAATTTGATTAGCCTGGCAATAGCAAACAAATCTTTGCCACAATGTCTAACAATTGTGTAACAATGTCTTGTTGTTGGTCTATGTTTGGTTTTCCCCAGCGGAGGAAGTGATCCTGTATGATCTGGGGATGAATTTCCCATTTGTGAGTTTGCTGGTGATCTCGACTGAGATTGTCAGCTAACTGATTCTGAATGCCTGGTATGTATTGTGCTATCAGGTGAATGTGATTGTGAATTGCCCAATGCCAAATCCTTTGTGCTAAGAGACACAGGGGGTCATTCCGACCCCGGCGGGCGCTGCCCGCCGGGCGGAGACCGCCAAAAGACCGCACCGCGGTCAAATGACCGCGGCGGTCATTCTGACTTTCCCGCTGGGCGGGCGGGTGACCGCCAAAAGGCCGCCCGCCCAGCGGGAAAGACCCAGCAACGATGAAGCCGGCTCCGAATGGAGCCGGCGGAGTTGCTGGGGTGCGACGGGTGCAGTGGCACCCGTCGCGATTTTCAGTGTCTGGAAAGCAGACACTGAAAATCATTATGGGGCCCTGTTAGGGGGCCCCACGACACCCGTTCCCGCCATCCTGTTCCTGGCGGCAAGAACCGCCAGAAACAGGGTGGCGGGAAGGGGGTCGGAATCCCTATGGCGGCGCTGCAAGCAGCACCGCCATGGAGGATTCCCTGGGCCAGGGGAAAACCGGCGGGAAACCGCCGGTTCCCCTTTTCTGACCGCGGCTTTACCGCCGCGGTCAGAATGGCCCAGGAAGCACCACCAGCCCGCCAGGGTCAGAATGACCCCCACAGTTGTGACGAGTGTGTCCCCCCCCGTTTGTTGAGATAATACATTGTTGCCATGTTGTCGGTTTTGACAAGGATGTGTTTGTGGGCTACCAGTGGTTGAAATGCTTTTAATGCTAGAAACACCGCTAGCAGTTCCAAATGATTTATGTGAAGTTGTTTTTGCCGATTGTCCCATTGACCCTGTACGCTGTGCTTGTTAAGGTGTGCTCCCCACCCCATCATTGAAGCATCTGTTGTGATAACAGCTTGAGGCACTGTGTTTTGGAGTGGCCGCCCTCTGTTTAAATGTATAGGGTTCCACCATTGAAGCGAGAAGTGTGTTTGGCGGTCTATCAACACTAGATCTTGAAGTTGACCCTGTGTTTGTGTCCATTGTTTTGCTAGGCACTGTTGTAAGGGCATCCTGTGTAATCTTGCATTTGGGACAATGGCTATGCATGAAGACATCATGCCTAAAAGTTTCATTACAAACCTTACTGGGTAGTGTTGGTTTGACTGTATGCTTGATGTTACATTTTGGAACGCTTGGAACCTTTGTGGACTTGGAGTGGCAATTGCTCTTTGTGTGTTGAGTGTTGCTCCCAAGTATTGTTGTATTTGGGATGGTTGCAGATTTGATTTCTGGTAATTTATAGAGAACCCTAGTTTGTGTAGAGTTTCTATGACGTATTGCGTATTAAGAAGACACTGTTGTTGAGTGTTGGTTTTTATTAGCCAGTCGTCTAAATATGGGAATACGTGCATGTGCTGTCTCCTTATGTGAGCGGCTACTGCTAGCCATTTTGTGAATACCCTTGGGGCCGTTGTTATCCCGAACGGTAGCACTTTGAATTGATTGTGTACGCTGTGCATTACAAACCTTAAGTATTTTCAGTGAGAAGGAAGGATGGGTATGTGGAAATACGCATCCTTGAGATCCAATGTTGACATGTATTCCTCCTTTTTTAGTAAGGGAACCACGTCTTGAAGTGTTACCATGTGGAAGTGGTCTGATTTGATGAAGCGATTCAGTGTTCTGAGATCTAAGATAGGTCTTAACGTTTTGTCCTTTTTTGGAATTAGGAAATATAGTGAGTAGACGCCTGTTCCTTTCTGATGATTGGGTACTAGCTCTATTGCTTGTTTTTGTAATTGTGCTTGGACCTCCATTTATAATAGTTTTAAGTGTTGATTGGACAGATTGTGTGTTCTTGGTGGCACATCTGGTGGAAATTTTGTGAATTCTATGCAATAACCATGTTGGATAAATGATAGGACCCATGCGTCGGTGGTAATATGTGTCCTGTTTTGATAATATGCGGTTAGCCTCCCCCCCCCCCCACTGGTGATAAGTGTTGGGGTTTTGTGACATTGAAGTCACTGTTTGGTCTGGCTTGGTTGCCTGGAACTTTCCCCTTCCTCTTGGGAATTGTCCTCTATAGGAACCACAAAACCCTCCCCTTTGATATTGTGCGTGATAGGTGGGTCTAGTTTGAGAGGTGGAAGGCTCTGATGTTTGCTGTCGAAAACCTCCTCTGAATTGTGGTTTCCTAAAAGGTGCCTCTGACTTGTGGGGAATAGAGCACGCCCATGGCTTTGGCCGTGTTGTGTCTTTTTTAAACTTTTCAATTGCTGTCTCAACTTCCGGCCCAAACAACTGTTCCTGATTAAATGGCATGTTCAACACCGCTTGTTGGATCTCTGGCTTGAATCCAGCTGCCTTACATATTTCTGTCATTGGTATATTTCCTAGAAAGGCCATTGTGGCGCCTTTCTAGTGGAGTGTGCCTTCGGTGTAATAGGCAGTTCTCTTTTAGCTTTAACATAACAGGTTTGAATACATTTAACTATCCATCTGGCAATGCCTTGTTTGGATATTGGATTCCCTGTATGAGGTTTTTGGTAAGCTACAAACAATTGTTTTGTTTTGCGAAACTGTTTAGTTCCATCAATGTAGTACATTAGAGCTCTTTTTATGTCTAATGTATGTAATGCTCTTTCAGCTACAGAGTCTGGTTGTGGAAAAAACACTGGGAGTTCCACAGTTTGGTTTAAGTGGAACGGTGATATAACTTTTGGCAAAAATTTGGGATTTGTGCGTAGAACAACTTTATATTTGTGTATTTGTATAAAGGGTTCTTGTATGGTAAAGGCTTGTATTTCACTCACTCTTCTGAGGGATGTGATAGCTATTAGAAAGGTTACTTTCCAGGTTAAGTATTGCATTTCACAAGAGTGCATGGGTTCGAATGGTGGACCCATGAGTCGCGTTAATACAATACTGAGGTTCCACGAAGGAACTGGTGGTGTTCTTGGTGGAATGATCCTTTTTAGACCCTCCATAAATGCTTTTATGACTGGGATTCTAAATAGTGAAATTGAATGTGTAATTTGCAGATATGCTGAAATTGCTGTGAGATGTATTTTAATGGACGAAAAAGCTTAGTTAGATTTTTGTAAGTGTAGTAAGTAGATTACAATGTCTCTTGCGGACACGTGTAATGGGTGAATTTGATTATTTTGACAGTAATAAACAAATCTTTTCCATTTATTTGCGTAGCAATGTCTTGTAGTAGGTTTTCTAGCCTGTTTGATGACCTCCATACATTCTTGTGTAAGGTCTAGGTGTCCGAATTTTAAGACTTCAGGAGCCAGATCGCTAGATTGAGCGATGCTGGACGTGGGTGTCTGATCTGCTGTTTGTGTTGAGTTAACAGATCTGATCTGTTTGGTAGTTTGATATGAGGCACTACTGACAGGTCTAGTAATGTTGTGTACCAAGGTTATCATGCCCAAGTTGGTGCTATTAGTATTAGTTTGTTTTGACTCAATTTGTGTACAAGATACAGAAGGAGTGGGAGAGGGGGAAAAGCGTAAGCAAATATCCCTGACCAACTCATCCATAACGCATTGCCTTTGGAGTGAGTCTGTGGGTACCTGGATGCTAAGTTTTGGCATTTTGCGTTTTCTTTGTTGCGAATAGGTCTATTTGCGGTGTTCCCCACTTTTGGAAGTAGGTTTGCAGTATCTGAGGATGAATCTCCCATTCGTGGACCTGTTGGTGATCTCGACTGAGATTGTCTGCCAATTGGTTTTGAATTCCTGGGATGTATTGTGCTATTAGGCGAATGTGATTGTGAATCGCCCAATGCCAAATTTGCTGGGCTAAGAGACACAGTTGTGATGAGTGTGTGCCTCCCTGTTTGTTTAAGTAATACATTGTTGTCATGTTGTCTGTTTTGACAAGAATGTGTTTGTGGGTTATTGGCGGTTGAAATGCTTTCAACGCTAGAAACACTGCTAGTAGTTCTAGCTGATTTATGTGAAGTTGTTTCTGCTGAGTGTCCCATTGTCCCTGGATGCTGTGTTGGTTGAGATGTGTTCCCCACCCTACCATGGAAGCATCTGTTGTGATTACGTATTGAGGCACTGGGTCTTGGAAAGGCCGCCCTTGGTTTAAATTTACAGGATTCCACCATAGAAGCGAGGTGTGTGTTTGGTGGTCTATCAACACTAGATCTTGAAGTTGACCCTGTGCCTGTGACCATTGTGATGCTAGGCACTGTTGTAATCTTGCGTTTGGGACAATGGCTATGCATGAGGACATCATGCCTAGTAGTTTCATCACTACTTTTACCTGTATCTTTTGTTCTGGGTGCATGGCTTGTATTACGTTTTAAAATGCCTGTACCCCTTGTGGACTTGGAGGGGCAATCCCTTTTGTTGTGTTGATTGTTGCTCCTAAGTATTGTGTATTTGACACTGTTGTAGGTGTGACTTGTTGTAGTTGAGTGAGAAACCTAGTTTGTGAAGGGTTTCTATGACATAATTTGTGTGTTGTGAACACCGTTGTTGCGTATTGGTTTTGATTAACCAATCGGCTAGGTACGGGAACACATGTATTTGCTGCCTTCTGATATGAGCAGCCACTACTGCCACGCATTTTGTAAAAACTCTTGGCGCTGTTGTTATACCGAATGGCAACACTTTGAACTGGTAATGTACTCCTTGGAATACGAACCTTAAGTACTTTCTGTGGGAAGGATGTATAGGTATATGGAAATATGCATCCTTTAGGTCTAGTGTTGTCATGTAGTCTTGTTTGAGCAGTGGGATCACGTCTTGCAGTGTCACCATGTGAAAGTGATCTGATTTGATGTAGATGTTTAGTGTTCTGAGATCTAATATAGGTCTTAGAGTTTTGTCTTTTTTGGGTATGAGAAAGTACAGGGAGTAAACTCCTGTTCCTCTTTGATTAATTGGTACTATCTCTATTGCATCTTTTTGCAACAACGCTTGGACCTCCAGTTGTAAGAGTTCCACATGTTGTGTGTTTTCGGTGGGACATTTGGAGGGAATTGTTGAAATTCTATGCAATAACCATGCTGGATAATGGCTAGGACCCACATGTCTGTTGTTATTTCTGTCCAGTGTTTGTAGAACTTGGTTAGTCTCCCCCCCACTGGTGTTATGTGTTGGGGATTTGTGACGTTGAAGTCACAGTTTATTTTGTGGAGTTTTGGGACTCTGGAACTTCCCTCTACTCTTTGGGAATTGTCCCCCTCTATATTGTCCCTGAAAAGTTCCCCACTGATATGGACTCTGATAAGTGGGCCTGGTTTGTGAGGTTGAGGGTTCTGTGCTCTGTCCCCGAAAGCCCCCTCGAAACTGTGTCTTCCGAAAAGTGCCTCTGCTCTGTGGGGAGTAGAGTGCGCCCATGGCTTTAGCCGTATCTGTGTCTTTTTTTAGTTTTTCAATAGCAGTGTCCACCTCCGGCCCAAACAACTGCTGTCCGTTAAATGGCATATTCAGTACGGCTTGTTGTATTTCCGGCTTGAATCCTGATGTACGCAGCCATGCGTGTCTCCTTATGGTCACTGCTGTATTTACAGTCCTAGCAGCTGTGTCCGCTGCGTCCATTGCTGACCGTATCTTATTGTTCGAGATACTCTGTCCTTCCTCCACCACTGGTTGTGCTCTCTTTTGGAACTCTTTGGGCAGGTGTTCTATGAAATGCTGCATTTCGTCCCAATGAGCCCTATCATATCTAGCCAGCAAGGCCTGGGAGTTGGCTATGCGCCATTGGTTGGCTGCTTGTGCCGCAACCCTTTTCCCCGCAGCGTCAAACTTGCGACTCTCCTTGTCTGGAGGTGGTGCGTCTCCTGAGGTGTGTGAGTTTGCTCTCTTGCGAGCTGCCCCTACTACCACTGAGTCTGGTGTTAATTGCTGCGTGATGTACACAGGGTCTGTTGGTGGCGGTTTGTACTTCTTCTCCACCCTTGGAGTAATGGCCTGCCCTTCACAGGCTCCTGAAACACCTGTTTGGAGTGTTTCAGCATTCCCGGTAGCATAGGGAGACTTTGGTACTGGCTATGTGTGGACGATAGTGTGTTAAATAAAAAGTCATCCTCGATCGGTTCTGCATGCAGGGTGACATTATGAAACGCTGCTGCCCTTGAAATCACCTGTGTGTAGGCTGTACTGTCCTCAGGTGGTGACGGTCTCGTTGGATAACAGTCGGGACTGTTATCTGATACTGGCGCATCAAAAAGATCCCATGCGTCGGGATCATCCTGACTCATTCCAGTATGAGTTGGGGACTGCATCATTGGTGGAGTGGCTACCAGTGATGGTTGTGGTGAGCGTTGTGGAGATGGTGGCGGGTTACTTGTTTTGCCACCTTTGCCTGTGGCTGCTTGTCTTTCACCTGGAAGGCAAGTTTTCTTTTCATTCGAATTGGGGGAAGAGTACTGATCTTCCCTGTGTCTTTTTGTATGTGGAGCCTTCTTTGAGTGTAATCTGGCTCTATTGTCTCCAGTTCCTGTTCGAATCTGTGTCCTTGCATTTGTGAGGACAGGCCCTGTTCCTCTGTGTAGGAACTTGATTCCGCTTCCGAGGCCGGATGTTTCGGTATGGAAACTTTTTCGGCTGTCTTTTTCGGTTCCAACAACACTTTTTTTTTTTTTATCTTCGGCGTACTGATCTCTCGGTGCCGACTCGTTTAGGTGCCACCCTCTCGGTCCTGAGATTGCTCTGACCCGGTGTCTCGAGGTCGAGTCTGCTCTGTGCCGGTATCTCGACCGGAGTCGGATGACTTCGACACATGCATGCCCTTTTTCAGTGCCGATGGTCGGTCACCTACTTTCCAGGTTAAGCCATGGCCTGCTGGCGGTGGCGTCCCCTGGGCTTTAGTGCTTTTTCCGTGAGTTTTGTGTATCGACGTCTTACTCACGGTTTTCGGCGTCTGTTTGGGATCGACCTCGTCCGAGTCCGAATCCTCGATGGAGAAGGTTTCTTCTTCCTCTTCCAAGTGTTTTTGTCCTGTCGGCGCCTACGCCATTTGTAGTCTTCTTGCTCTTCGGTCTCTTAACGTCTTTCTGGACCGAAACGCTCGACAGGCTTCACAGGTATCCTCTTTGTGGTCTGGAGACAGACAAAAATTACAGACCAGATGCTGATCTGTATAAGGATACTTGTTGTGACATTCGGGGCAGAAGCGGAATGTGGTCCATTCCATTAGCCTTTCAGACGCACGTGGTCGGGCCCGACCAGGCCCCGCCGGGGAATCGAAAACCCCGAAGGGCCACCGGAGCTCTTCAAGATTCGGTGTCGATCTGTTGTAACTAACCCGATACCGAACGCAAACAATACCGTCGAATTTTCCGAGATTTTAGCTAACTTTCCGAACCGAAACGTGGAGCGAAAAGGAACACGTCCGAACCCGATGGCAGAAAAAAAAACAATCTTAGATGGAATCGACACCCATGCGCAATGGAGCCGAAAGCGGAGGAGTCCCTCGATCTCGAGACTCGAAAAAGACTTCTTCAAAGAAAAACAACTTGTAACACTCCGAGCCCAACACTAGATGGCGGGATGTGCACAGCATGTGTATATGCAGCTACACATGCCATCGAACATATATATGGAAAATGTCACTTACCCAGTGTACATCTGTTCGTGGCATTAGTCGCTGCAGATTCACATGCTGTGCACATCCCGCCATCTGGTGTTGGGCTCGGAGTGTTACAAGTTGTTTTTCTTCGAAGAAGTCTTTTCGAGTCACGAGACCGAGGGACTCCTCCCATTTCGACTCCATTGCGCAGGGGCGTCGACTCCATCTTAGATTGTTTCCCCCGCAGAGGGTGAGGTAGGAGTTGTGTATGCCAGTAATAGTGCCCATGCAATGGAGTGAATGCGTATGTACATAATGAAGTTTCAAGTAATATATTTACAAATGTACAAATGTTTAAGATCTACTTCTAAACGGCTACAGGCTCCCGGGGAGGCGGGTGGGCGCATGTGAATCTGCAGCGACTAATGCCACGAACAGATGTACACTGGGTAAGTGACATTTTCCGTTCGATGGCATGTGTAGCTGCAGATACACATGCCGTGCATAGTTTAATAAGCAGTTATCTCCCCAAAAAGCGGTGGTTCAGCCTGTAGGAGTTGAAGTAGTTTGAAATAATGTTCTTAGTACAGCTTGACCTACTGTTGCCTATTGTGCAGTTAACACATCTACACAGTAGTGCTTGGTAAATGTATGAGGCGTAGACCATGTTGCTGCCTTACATATTTCGTTCATTGGAATATTTCCTAGAAAGGCCATGGTAGCACCTTTCTTTCTGGTTGAGTGTGCCTTTGGTGTAATAGGCAGTTCTCTTTTAGCTTTAAGATAGCAGGTTTGAATGCACTTAACTATCCATCTAGCAATGCCTTGTTTTGAAATAGGATTTCCTGTATGAGGTTTTTGAAAGGCGATAAATAGTTGTTTTGTCTTTCGAATTAGTTTTGTTCTGTCAATGTAGTACATTAGTGCTCTTTTGATGTCTAATGTATGTAGTGCTCTTTCAGCTACAGAATCTGGCTGTGGGAAGAACACTGGTAATTCTACCGTTTGATTCAAGTGGAACGGTGAGATTACTTTTGGTAAAAATTTAGGATTGGTCCGTAGAACAACTTTATTTTTGTGTATTTGAATAAATGGTTCTTGAATGGTAAATGCTTGAATCTCACTCACTCTTGTTAGAGATGTGATGGCAATTAAAAATGCAACTTTCCACGTTAAGTATTGCATTTCACAAGAGTGCATGGGCTCAAAAGGTGGACCCATGAGTCGTGTTAAGACAATGTTGAGGTTCCATGAAGGAACTGGTGGTGTTCTTGGTGGTATAATTCTAGTTAGGCCTTCCATAAACGCTTTTATGACTGGTATCCTAAATAATGAAGTTGAGTGCGTAATTTGCAGGTAAGCTGAAATTGCCGTAAGATGTATTTTAATGGAAGAGAAAGCTAGTTTAGATTTCTGCAAATGTAGTAAGTATCCTACTATCTCTTTTGCAGATGCGTGTAAAGGTTGAATTTGATTATTATGGCAGTAATAAACAAATCTTTTCCACTTATTTGCATAACAGTGTCCAGTGGTAGGTTTTCTAGCCTGTTTTATGACCTCCATACATTCCTGTGTGAGGTCTAAGTGCCCGAATTCTAGGATTTCAGGAGCCAAATTGCTAGATTCAGCGATGCTGGATTTGGATGTCTGATCTGTTGTTTGTGTTGTGTTAACAGATCTGGTCTGTTTGGCAGTTTGATATGAGGTACTACTGAAAGGTCTAGTAGTGTTGTGTACCAAAGTTGCCTTGCCCATGTTGGTGCTATTAGTATGAGTTTGAGTTTGTTTTGACTCAACTTGTTTACTAGATATGGAAGAAGTGGGAGAGGGGGAAAAGCGTACGCAAATATCCCTGACCAGTTCATCCATAGTGCATTGCCCTGAGACTGATGTTGTGGGTACCTGGATGCGAAGTTTTGGCATTTTGAGTTTTCTTTTGTTGCAAATAGATCTATTTGTGGCGTTCCCCACATTTTGAAGTAAGTGTTCAGTATTTGGGGGTGAATTTCCCATTCGTGGATCTGTTGGTGATCCCGAGAAAGATTGTCTGCTAACTGATTCTGAATCTCTGGAATAAATTGTGCTATTAGGCGAATGTGGTTGTGAATCGCCCAATGCCATATTTTTTGTGTTAGGAGACACAACTGTGTCGAGTGTGTTCCTCCCTGTTTGTTTAGGTAATACATTGTTGTCATGTTGTCTGTTTTGACAAGAGTGTATTTGTGGGTTATTAGGGGTTGAAATGCTTTCAGAGCTAGAAACACTGCTAACAGTTCTAAGTGGTTTATATGAAACTGTTTTTGCTGAATGTCCCATTGTCCTTGGATGCTGTGCTGATTGAGGTGTGCTCCCCACCCTGTCATGGATGCATCTGTCGTTATTACGCATTGTGGCACTGGGTCTTGAAAAGGCCGCCCTTGGTTTAAATTTATACTGTTCCACCATTGAAGCGAGATGTATGTTTGGCGGTCTATCAACACCAGATCTAGAAGTTGACCCTGTGCTTGTGACCACTGTGATGCTAGGCACTGTTGTAAGGGCCGCATGTGCAACCTTGCGTTTGGGACAATGGCTATGCAGGAGGACATCATGCCTAGGAGCTTCATTACTAATTTGAACTGTATCTTCTGGTTTGGATACATGGCTTGTATTACATTTTGGAATGTTTGGACTCTTTGTGGACTTGGAGTGGCAATCCCTTTGACTGTGTTGATTGTTGCTCCTAGGTATTGCTGTGTTTGACACGGCAGAAGGTGTGACTTTGAGTAATTGATTGAGAAACCTAGTTTGTGTAGGGTTTCTATGACGTAATTTGTGTGTCGTGAACACTGTTTTTGCGCGTTGGTTTTGATTAACCAATCGTCTAGGTACGGGAACACATGTATTTGCTGCCTTCTGATATGTGCAGCTACTACTGCTAGACATTTTGTAAAAACTCTTGGCGCAGTTGTTATTCCGAATGGCAACACTTTGAATTGGTAATGTATCCCTTGGAATACAAACCTTAGGTACTTTCTGTGTGAAGGATGTATTGGTATATGGAAATATGCATCCTTTAGATCCAGTGTTGTCATGTAGTCTTGTTGTTTGAGCAGTGGGATTACTTCTTGTAATGTAACCATGTGAAAGTGGTCTGATTTGATGTATGTATTTAATATTCTGAGATCTAGTATAGGTCTTAGAGTTTTGTCTTTTTTGGGTATTAGAAAGTACAGTGAGTAAACTCCTGTGTTTAGTTCTTGTTTTGGTACTAATTCTATTGCCTCTTTTTGGAGCAATGCTTGAACTTCTAATCCTAGAAGATTTATATGTTGTTTCGACATACTGTGTGTTTTAGGTGGGACTGTTGGAGGGAATTCTCGAAATTCTATGCAATAACCATACTGGATAATTGCTAGTACCCAAGTATCTGTTGTTATCTCCTCCCAATGTTTGTAAAATTGGCTTAATCTTCCCCCCACAGGTGTTATGTGATGGGGATGGGTGACTTGTGAGTCACTGCTTATTTTGAGGACTTTTGGGGCTTTGGAATTTTCCTCTACCTCTTTGGAATTGTCCCCCTCTATATTGCCCCCGAAAACTTCCCCGCTGATATTGGCTTTGGTAAGTGGGCCTTGTTTGTGATGTTGTGGTTTCTGTAGGTTGTCCTCGAAACCCTCCCCTAAAAGGTGTTTTGCGAAAGGTGCCTCTGCTCTGCGGGGAGTAGAGTGCGCCCATGGCTTTTGCCGTATCAGTGTCCTTCTTGAGTTTCTCAATAGCAGTGTCGACTTCCGGCCCAAACAACTGCTGTTCATTAAATGGCATATTTAGCACGGCTTGTTGAATTTCTGGCTTGAAACCTGACGTGCGCAGCTATGCGTGCCTTCTTATTGTTATTGCAGTATTTACTGTCCTTGCAGCCGTATCTCCTGCATCCATTGAAGACCGTATCTGATTATTAGAGATACTTTGTCCTTCTTCCACCACTTGTTGTGCTCTTTTTTGGAACTCCTTGGGTAAGTGTTCTATCAAATGTTGCATCTCATCCCAGTGAGCTCGGTCATATCTTGCCAAAAGCGCTTGTGAATTGGCAATGCGCCATTGGTTTGCTGCTTGTGCTGCAACCCTTTTGCCCGCAGCATCAAATTTGCGACTCTCTTTGTCTGGAGGTGGTGCGTCTCCCGAGGTATGAGAGTTTGCTCTCTTACGAGCTGCCCCAACAACTACTGAGTCTGGAGTTAACTGCGTTGTAATATAAACAGGATCTGTTGGCGGTGGCTTGTATTTTTTCTACACTCTTGGAGTTATGGCTCGGCCTTTAACAGGATCTTGAAAGATTTGTTTTGAATGTTTTAGCATTCCTGGGAGCATAGGTAGTCTTTGGTACTGGCTATGAGTGGAGGTTAGCGTGTTAAACAAGAAGTCATCCTCAATTGGTTCTGAATGCAAGGTGACGTTATGGAAAACAGCTGCCCTTGCGATCACCTGTGTGTAAGATGTACTGTCCTCAGGAGGGGACGGCCTGGTAGGGTACGAGTCTGGGCTGTTGTCCGATACTGGAGCATCGTAAAGGTCCCATGCATCGGGATCATCTTGACTCATGGTAGTATGAGTCGGGGAGTTCATCAGTGGAGGAGTTGCTACTGGTGATGTGTGCACTGATGGTGGTGGAGGAGGTGGTGGAGTTGTTTTCTTTGCCACCTTTGCTTGTGGCTCCTTGTCCTTTTCGTGAAAGGCAAGTTTTCTTTTTATTTTAATTGGAGGAAGAGTGGTTATCTTTCCTGTGTCTTGGATGAATGTGGAGCCTCCTTTGAGTATAGTCTGGCTCTACAGCTTGAAGTTCCTCTCCAAATCTATGTTTTTTCATTTGGGAAGCCAATCCTTGTTCCTCTGTATAGGAACCTGTTTTCGGCTCCGAAGGCTGGATGTTTCTTTTTAGGGTCCGAAGAAACCTTTGTAATTTTCGGCGTGGTGGTGTCTCGATGCCGAATTTGTTCGGTGCCGCTGTGACGGTGCCAAAATTTCTCAGAGCCGATGTCTCGGGTCCGAGATTACTGTGTGGCGGTATCTCGACCGGAGTCGGATGACTTTGACACCAGCGTGCCCTTTTTCGGTGCCTTGGCTCGGTCACCGCTTGTTTGGGTTAAGCCATGGCCTGTTGGCGGTGGCGTCCCCTGGGCTTTTGTTGACTTCTCGTGAGTCTTATGTTTCGACGTCTTACTCGCGGTTTTCGGCGTTTCTTCGGCCTCGAGCTCTTCCGAGTCCGACTCTTGGATAGAGAAAGCTTCCTCTTCTTCCTCGAAACGCTCTTGTTCTGTCGGCGTCGACGCCATCTGCAGTCTTCTGGCTCTTCGGTCTCTTAACGTCTTTCTGGACCGAAACGCTCGACAGGCCTCACAAGTATCTTCCTTGTGCTCTGGGGACAAGCACAAGTTACAGACCAGATGCTGATCCGTATACGGATACTTGTTATGGCATTTTGGACAGAAGCGGAATGGGGTCTGTTCCATCAGCCTTGAATTCACACGTGGCCGGGCCGACGGGGGATCGAAAAAAAACCCGAAGGGCCACCGGAACGCTTCTAAATTCGGTGTCGATCTGTTGTAACTAACCCGATACCGAACGCAAACAATACCGACGTTTTTTTCCGAGATTCTAACTAACTTTCCGACCCGAAACACGGAGCGAAAAGGAACACGTCCGAACCCGATGGCGGAAAAAAAACAATCTAAGATGGAGTCGATGCCCATGCGCAATGGAGTCGAAATGGGAGGAGTCCCTCGGTCTCGTGACTCGAAAATACTTCTTCGAAGAAAAACAACTTGTAACACTCCGAGCCCAACACCAGATGGCGGGATGTGCACAGCATGTGTATCTGCAGCTACACATGCCATCGAACATATATATATATATATATATATATATATAAATATATAAAATAAAATAATTAGAAATGTTAACAACAATTCATTTTTCAGGACCATGACATTGTTCTGATGAGGTGTTAACTGGGCTTTGCAGGGTATGTTTGAATCAGTCACATACCTTGTGATAAAAAGCTTTAAAGACTAACTTTAAGTGTATTAAGTAGGTGTGGGACATCAAAGACCTTTGTATTTTCCTCTGCTGTCCTTATCAATAAAGTAATTATTGTAGTAGATACTGTGCCCCTACAATACGATATTACGGGCTCAAGAAGAGTACCATAATATTATCTCACTATGCTGAGTGGAATACAAAAACAAATATTATATATAATGTATTCGAAGTGCACCTTCTATTCTGTTTAGTTGAAGGCAATGGAGAAAAAAAAGCTTTTTAGACTCAATGGCCAAATCTGGCAGGCAACTATACCACAGTAAAATTAAATGAGCATGTTTTGTAAAGAAGAAAAAACATAGCTGTTAATTTGAGCTCTTAAAATCCAGACATGCTGATAATGACTAAGTAACTGTCCCGAACAGCTGCACCATTGCAACTGTATGTTGGGTTTGTTGATGTGCATCATGTACCCACGGAGTTATGAAAAAAGCATGCTGTGCTGCCTGGGTGGCTTAAAAGATCAAAACCAGCCCATAACACATGTATCATTCCGTCAACTTTTAGTATGTCAGTCATGATACCCAACGGAGGCACCAGAACAGCTTTCGGTACAATGTAAAGCTGTGTTGTTAACAAGATTTCCTCACTTGTGTTACCTTCGTCATGCGTAAAAAGCACATAAGTGGCAAACGGTGCATTTCTTACAAGTAACGTAAAGTCAACTGTAGGAGTAGTTTTGCAGCTTGAAGATTTTCTGGACTCACATGCTGTGCATTATTCCACCATCGAGTGGTGGGTCTGGATATTTTACTATTCTCTCTGAAAAATGTTTGTCCTTCTCTCTCTACGTTTGTTCACTGGTAGGGATCTACAGAACCCCATTTGTTGTCTGTGTGACGTTGTTCCACCTCCTCTGGAAGTCCTACGGAAGTCTCCACTCCACTTCGCCATTTTTAGATTTTCTTTTTCTTCATTTTCCATATTCTTGGTGGAGGTGGGTGGGTCACTTGTGAGTCCAGAAAACCTTCAAGCTGCAAAACTACACCTACAAGTAAGAAATGTGTTTTGCAGTGTGAATCTTTTCTGGATTCACATGCTGCACATTAATTTAAAAGCAGTTTATCTTTGTGGTGGTTGGGTTGAAGATGGATAATGATTTGAAATTAAATGCTTTCACACCCTGTCTCCCACTTGAGCCCCTTTGTTCATTAGTATATCAATAACATAATGTTTTGTAAATTTATATACTGAAGCCCAAGCTTCTGCCATTTAAATGTCTTTTAACAGGGTGTTTGATATAAAGGCAACAAGAGCTTGTTTTTTCCCTGTTGACTGCGTCCCTTGCGATGTAGGTAACAGTTGTCCTGCATTTGAGTGTCATGACTGAATCAGTTGCACAATCCCTTTTGTAATAGTACTTTTTGATACCGCCTGCACCCAACAGTTCTTTGAGAATGAAACAAAGAATTACAAAGATTTCCTGAAGTGTTTTGTTCTTTCAACATAATACATGACACATCTAGCATCCAATATGGGCAGACTCCTTTCTGCATACGCTTTAGGATTTTGGAAGAAACTGGGTATTTGAATAGATTGATTAATATGGAATTGGGAAACCACTTTTGGTTAAAAAAAGCCCTGTCCTAATGACAATTTTGTCTTTGTGTATTTGAAAGTGATGGCTCTTGGATAGTAAGTGTTGTAACTCATCCAACCTACGTAGGGAAGTAACAGCCACTAAAAACGCAGTTTTTAAAGTAAATGTGCGTAAAGTAGCTTTGTGCAATGTTTCAAGGTTTTTTTCATGAGCTGAGAAAGCACTAGATTTAAGTTCCAAGTAGGTGCCAGAACCCTTTTAGGAGGAGCTATCCTTTTTGCTCCCTTTAGAGATCTTTTAACTACTGGTGATGTGAAGAAACTTCTATCCACCTTATCCCTAGTGTATGTTACCAGATGAACTTTTAAAGAGGCATACGTAAGCCCCTCCTGTAGTAGATAGAGGTTAGATATTTTAATACATTTTTCTCCCTTCTTATCCTTTTGGTTAAGTCTTTATTTACATACCAAAGTGAGAATCTTTTCCATGTGTCATATAGCATTTCCTTGTAACTGGTTATCGGACTTTCCTTAGGATAGAAATTGTGTCTTGGGGTAATTTCAAATGTGCAAATTCTACGTCTTCTGGAGCCACGCTGTTAATCTGAAATATTCTGGTTCTTGATGCAATACCTTTCCCCTTTATGTGGATACAAAATTGTGTCTTTTTGGTAGTGGTTGGAAATTTCCTTGGGTTAACTGAATTAGTTCAGAGTACCATGTCTGTCTTGACCATTCTTGTGCTATTAGTTTTAACATCATCTTGCCTCTCCTGTATTTGTTGACCGCCCTGTGTAATAGAGATGTCAGTGGAAAAGCATATGGAAATGTCCCTGATCAATTTATCAAAAGGACATTCCGCAGAGACTGTGGATGTGGTTGTCTGGAAGCAAGGAGTTGGCATTTTGCATTCTCTGGAGTTGCAAATAAATCAACCATTGGCATCCCCCATCTTTTGAAAAATGTCTTGTACTACTTTTTGGTTTAGTTCCCATTCGTGTTAACATGGATTCTGTTTGTTCAGTCTGTCTGCCTTGCTGTTGGACCTGGCCCTTTTTGCAGCATCGTCCTTAAAAATGTTGCCTTCCTGCTCCTGTTTTTCTGACCTCTTTTTGTTGACTTTAGGACTCTGGGCACTTTATCACTGCTGATCAGTGCTAAAGTACATGTGCTCTCCTCTCTAAACTTGGTAGGATTGGCTTACACCTGATTGGCACATTTAATTTACATGTAAGTCCCTGGTACAGTGGTTTCTTTACCCAGGGCCTGTAAATTAAATGCTACTAGTGGGCCTGTAGCACAGCTTGCGCTACCCACAGAAGTAACCTTTCAAACCTGTCTCAGGCCTGCGACTTCAGGGCCTGCATGCGCAGCTTACTTCCACACTGGCTTGGCATCTAAATTCACTTGCATTGCCTGGAACTCCCCTTTTAGCACATGTAGGTCACCCCTAAGGTAGGTCCTAGGTGGTCCTATGGGTGCTGTGTAGGTAATAGGTAGGACATGTGTCTTATTGTGTGGTCTGTCCTAGTAGTGACAAACAGCCTGTTGATGGCTCACTGTTGTGAGTGCTGCCTCTCTCATAGGCTTCCATTGGAAATTCCATTTTAAATGGCTAAGTGGTATTTTCTGATCTATGAGGGGTAGCGTGGGCATGTTTGGTATGGTGGGAATGGTAGTGAGAAATGCTGCTTACTGGTGTAGTTGATTTTTTTTATCACCACTGTAGAAATGCCACTTTTAAAAAGTGGGAATTTCTCTGTGCTTGCAGCTTGACTCCATTACATGTCTGGGGTAGAGTGACAGCTGGGCTGTGTACATACTTTTCAGACAGCCATCACACAGGGAGGGTGAAGGTGTAATAGGAGTACATCTGCATACTGATGGTCTTCCTCGGCTGGGTTGGGGAGGGAGAGGGCCGTTCACACCTTACATGTGAATAGGCTGTCCCCTGCCTTCACACAATGGGCTGATTACCCCCTACTGATGTCTGGAAACGGGATGGGTTGAAAGAAGGGCTGGGTTGAAAGGGTGTTGTGCTTCACTTGAAAGGACTCTTTTGAAGGTACCCCTTGAACAAAGGCATTTTTGAGTTTACGTACAGGGGCCTGACCCCTGATTTTTAGAGCACTTTTGGAACTGGGACCAAACGTCTGCCAGAGGGACTGCAGAAAGGACTCATCTGGACTGGTCTTCTTTTGTTGCCCTGCTGCCTGGTGTCTACTGGGTGGCCTAAAGGATTAATCAGGATTGCTTTTCTGCTTGTTGCCCTGCTGCTAGCCTGTTCCCTAACTTGGTCCCAGTTGAGACACTGGGATACTGCTGGACCAGGAATCAGATGATTTTGGATTGAACTGGTATGATGCAAAGAAAAGCTGCATGGAATGGCCACTAGACTGACTTGTGATATGTTGACCTGGGGTCTGCTAACCCCCAGAGAGACTGCCACTTATTCTGCAAGGACCCTAGTGAGCTGGCCGGTTCCTTGCCCTGTGTTCACCCCGTGATCTCCATGGGCTGGGTGGTCTGTCCCCTTTACCCCCCTGTGATTTACTTGTTAGCGAGAGGTGGGTGCTATAATCTCCTTTGGAATCCTTAAAACGGTAACCCTGGGGGTGGTGCCGCAATCAGCGGAAGCCGACATGAGACACTTCCCAGGCTACTCCGTGGATTGCAACGCGGGGGTCGTCGTTGCCAGAGTTGACACAGCGTGCATTCGGTTGGTGCCCAGGGGGCACAAGCGAGCACCTGCTTTGGTGCAGTTACCGCCGTGACTTAGACCGCACAAAGAAGAAGAGCCAGCTCCTGAAGACGCCAGCAGGCTCCCCCGGCTGGGCCACCTTGTGGAGAGGAAGGGAGCGGCCCAGGTGTGCTCCTAAGGAGAACACAGCTTGCAAGGAAGCCGACAGCATTTCACAGCCGCCCCGCGCAGACACAGATGGATGCCGCACTCAGTGCTGGGCTCTACGTGGGAGACCCAGTACGGACTCCCTGCTGGGAATAGAACCGCGGGTCCTTCCTTCATACTGGGGGCATTTTCAACTGTTTTGGCCACTAGCGGGACAAGACGCAACCCAGACAGAGGTCCCCATCTCTGCTGGAAGAGTTCTATCGCATTCCCCGGGATAGGAGCACAGGTGCTTCACCCCATACATTAGGGGATATCGTATTCAGCTCGGAATTCACCAATTACCACATCATGGATAACAGGCGCGCAGCAGCACTGTGCTCTGTGTTGAAGGAGTAACAGATGTGCTTTCTCCAACCAACTGGCTTAGGTTGGAAAGAATACTCATGACTCAGCTGCTCGGTTTATTGTCTGCTGCATATCACGCTCTGATGTATGTCATTTTTATTCATTAGGTAAGCCAGGATAATGAGTATGACATCATGGATGGTGGTGGTGAAGGGGGGGGTGGAGATGATATGCCCAGTAGTAGTTCTTTCATGTTGTTCTGCATCCAGTTACTGCATGTTGGGCCCTGATGTGATGATACCTGCAGAGGAAGGGTAGTGCGTTATGATTTATGGTAATGTTTCTTTCTATGTGCATTTGTAATGATGATGGACCTAACAACCACTTGTTTAGTAGGGTGCTGCTGAATTATGGGATGATCTGACAACTGTTTACTTAGCAGAGTAATACTGGTTTATGTAGTTTATGTCTTATGTGATTTTAAGCAATACAGTATATTTATATATAACTTGTTGTGGAGTTTTCTTTGTGGTGTATTTACTGTGTCACTGGGTTGTGTGTGTTGTGCAACACATTGCCGCTGGTAGAAGCCGGACTGCTTGTGCCAAGCTATCAAGTGGTTGAGCACGTGTTATCTTACGGTTGTAACTCCCTTGCCCTGACTAGAGTGGTGGTTCCTGCCTGGCTTAGGTGCCTACCCCAGCCAACCAGGAACCCTTTCTAACACTTGCAATTCTCTTTCCTTGAAAGATTAATTGTTTGAATATCTATTTTTGTTGTGGGTTGCCCATCTCCAGATCTGTTGGGCCAACTCAGAGAGGATGTGATTGAGTATCTCCCTCTTTGTTGACGTAGAACATTGCTGCTGTGCTGTCAGGTTTGATCAAACCTGTCCTCCTCATAATGTGTTGTTTGAACGCTTTCAGGGCCAGCCAAACTGTCTTTAATTCCAGCCAACTGTTGTGTTGGACTGCATCCTGGTTGGACCAAATCCCTTGTACCTTTGGAGAGCCCATGAGTGCTCTCCAACCCATATGTGAGGCATCTGTGGTTATGGTAAATGGAGTTGGTTGCTGAAAAAGTCTCCCCCAAGTAATATTCTTTTTGTTGAACCACGCCTTCTTCTCCTGCGCCCTCTGTGTGACAACCACTAGATCTTCCAAACTCCCCGTCGCTTGAGACCATTGATTGTGAAGGCATTCCTGAACTGGTCTCATGTGAAGTCTCACATATGGGATTAACAAAATGCCTGATGCAATCTTTCTTTAAAATGTCACCACTGTCGTCACTGTCGAAGCTTACTCTCTTCAGTACCAGAGTTTTTCCTGTAACAGAGTCCTCTTCTTGTTGGGAAATTCTTTTTCTAAACTTGAGTTCAAATTTTCTCCCAGAAACACTTTCTCTTGTTCTGGCTCTGGTGATAATTTCTCTATGTTTAAAGAGAAACCTAGAGTGTGAAGAATTTTCATTACCTCTGAAATATCCTGTTTGCATTTTTGATAAGAATGTGCTCTTACTAGCCAGTCGTCCAGGTATGGATATATATGAATTTCTTTCATTTAAATATGTGTTGCAAACACTGCTAAACACTCTGAACACTCTTGGTGTATATTTTATTCCGAAGGACAGGAATTGGTAATGTTTTTTGTTGAGCACGAACCTTAAGTATTTCTTGTGCTTTGCATGCATTGCGATGTGCAAGTAAGTGTCTTTTATGTCTATAATCGCCATGTAATCCCTTTTATGAAGTTGAGGTATTACTTTCTCCAAGGTTACCATTTTGAATGTTTGCGTTTTTTCTGAATTTGCTGATGTACCTGTTATCTAGAATTGGACAAAGTCAGCTGTCTACTTTTGGTATTAGGAAATATGTTGAGTAATTCTCTTTGCTGTTCTGCTTTTTTGGTACTCTCTCTATAGTTTGCTCATCCAGCAGTTCTGAGACTTCTTTTAAAAGGTGATCTGTTTCCTCTTTGGAATTAACTCTTCTCTTTGGTCTCCTTGCAGGTGGGAATTGTATTAATTGTATGCAGTATCCAAGGCTTATTAGGTTTATAACCCATTTGTCTGAAGTTATTTTCCTCCAGTCCTGGAAAAATAAAATCTTATCCTCCCACCTACTGGTGAGGTGTGATGTACTCTTTGACTTGTCGCCTTGAATTGCTGACCTTTTGTTTTGCACTGCTGTGAAGTCACTTGTTGGCTGTTGCTGCACTTCCCCTGGAAGATTGGCCTCTTGTTTTTGTTCTGCATTTAAAAGTTATTTCTTCCTTAGTGATTATACTGCCAAGTTTGGTGTTGAACTGCCGGTTGTGTACCCCCTTGAAAACTCTGGTGTGAATTCTTGCCACAAAAGAAGCCTCTGACAGATGGTCTTAAGGGGAAGGTTCCTCTCCGAAACCCTCCTCAAAACTGCAAAGCCCCCAATGATTTTGCTGTTTCTTTTTTCAGCTGATTAAGGGAATCCTCTACTTGGGTTCCAAAAAGTTGTGGACCATTAAAAGGGCTGTTTATAATGTTAGCCTGTACTTCCGGCTTGAAGCCTGAGATCCTCAACCACGAGTGCCATCTTAACATGACCCCCCCCCCAATCATCAACTGACGGCTTGAAGTGTCTGTTGCATTCACTGCAGATTTTAAACAAGTGTTTGCTATGTTTTTGCCCTTGTCCACTAAATGAGTAGCTATCTTCCTGTACTGTTCGGGAAGATGTTTTGATAATGAACCTATTTCTTCCCAACGTTGGTTTGTATGCCTGTTTAGCAGGGCATTTGAATTTGCAATGCGCCTTTGATTTACTGCGCTGTGCTTGATTTGTCTTCCCATGTATTCCATTTCTTTGCTTTCTCTATCCACGGGTGGTCCAGATGTTGAGGGAACATTCGCTCTTTTCCTTGCTGTGAGAACTAAAATAGAGTCTGCTGGGACAGTACCCTTTATATATGGAGGGTCCTTGGACATAAACTTGTATTTTTTCTCCACCCTGGGAGTAACTGCTTTACAAGTTTCTAGTTCCCTTAATGCCTCTCTACCTTGATCAAGAACACTTGGCAACATGGGTAGCTCTTAGTCTGAGTTGGTACTAGTGCCTCTAGGAGAGAACATGATTGGGGTTTATCTTCTTCCAGCTGCACATTAAAGCGGTCTGCGGCACCTTTAATGACCAAATTATACATCCCTATGTCATCTGGAGGAGATGGATTTGAAGGGTAGGTTTCAACATGTTCCTCAGGAGAGTCGTCATTGAGGTCTCCTCCTGTCCTCCTTCCCCTGAAGGTTGAAAGTACTTTTGGTCTTCCTCCCTGTGATAATATGTGTCCTCTTGAAGTTCAGGTGTCAAAGGAGCTCGAAAGTCTTCATCCTCTAGTTCCTGAATGCGGTCAAGGATTTGTAAGGAATCCTGAATGCTTTCAGACTTTCGCCAAATTGGCGTTTCTTTTGAATTAGCGCCGCCATTTGGCCTTGAGCCTATTCTTATTCTCGATTTCGACTGCCCGGTCTTCAGGGACTATGGTAGAATGTTTTCTCTTCTACGTTAGTCTTGAAAATTCCCTTGAAGAATGCTGTGGATCCTTCAAGAAATGCTCTGGCCCCTTCGACGAATGCTCTCCCCTAGAGCTTCAGAGGTATAAGGGAACATTGAGGACTTTCAATGGGGACGTGGCGTCTTTCACCTTCCCGTTTTTCATGGACTCCTGTCTTTCTGAGTCCTTCTCTCCTCTGGAGGCCCCATCGAGGGCTCCATGGGAGTCTTTATTGTGGGATTTGCCTGCGAGCATTGGCATTTTGGCACCGAGGCCCCATTTTGGATTCGCAAATCTGAGTTTTTTGGCTCGAGGGATTCTAAGGAGGTCTGTCTCTCTCCTACTTCTGAGTATTTTTCAGCACCTCTTCTCCAATTCCCAGGATGTCCCGTACTCCTTCCGATGACTCTCCTTCGGCGCCCTCAGCTATATTTTCTTCCTCAACGCAGAGATCTTTTAACGATGATCCTGATCTCTGGCCTTGAAGAGAGTGGTGCGCCATTCTTTGCTTTTTCCTCACTCTCAAAGTCTTTGGTGTGAACACTGAACAGGCAAGGCAGTCTTCCTTCTGATGATCGACGAGAAGACGAGGGTAGCACACATGATATTGGTCTTTCCGTGCGTATTTATGATGGCAGTTCTTACAGAACTGGAAAGGTGTCTTTTCCATCATGCCACGAAAAAAGTTTTTTCTGCTGTCGCTTGCTTCCTACACCCTGCGAATTGTGCGATTTACTCTGTGTTGACTTCCTTCACTGATTTTTCAATAATACTTTGAAGTTCCTCACTGATTTGAGGATATCTTGATAAACACGTTGTAAGGAAATGCCTCCTTGGCATTGTTACCCCCTGACTTTTTGCCTTTGCTGATGCTATGTTTTGAATTGAAAGTGTGCTGAGGCCTGCTAACCAGGTCCCAGCACCAGTGTTCTTTCCCTAACCTGTACTTTTGATTCCACAATTGGCACACCCTGGCATCCAGGTAAGTCCCTTGTAACTGGTACCCCTGGTACCAAGGGCCCTGATTCCAGGGAAGGTCTCTAAGGGCTGCAGCATATCTTATGCCACCCTGGGGACCCCTCACTCAGCACAGACACACTGCTTGCCAGCTTGTGTGTGCTGGTGAGAACAAAACGAGTAAGTCGACATGGCACTCCCCTCAGGGTGCCATGCCAACCTCACACTGCCCATGCAGTATAGATAAGTCACCCCTCTAGTAGGCCTTACAGCCCTAAGGCAGGGTGCACTATACCATAGGTGAGGGCACCAGTGCATGAGTACTGTGCCCCTACAGTGTCTAAGCCAAACCTTAGACATTGTAAGTGCAGGGTAGCCATAAGAGTATATGGTCTGGGAGTCTGTCAAACACGGACTCCCCAGCACCATAATGGCTACACTGAAAACTGGGAAGTTTGGTATCAAACTTCTCAGCACAATAAATGCACACTGATGCCAGTGTACATTTTATTGTAAAATACACCCCAGAGGGCACCTTAGAGGTGCCCCCGGAAACCTTAACTGACTATCTGTGTAGGCTGACTGGTTCCAGCAGCCTGCCACAACCGAGACATGTTGCTGGCCCCATGGGGAGAGTGCCTTTGTCACTCGGAGGCCAGTAACAAAGCCTGCCCTGGGTGGAGATGCTATCACCTCCCCCAGGCAGCAGCTGTAACACCTGGCGGTGAGCCTCAAAGGCTTACCCCCTTTGTTCCAGCACCGCAGGGCACTCCAGCTAGTGGAGTTGCCCGCCCCCTCCGGCCACGGCCCCACTTTTGGCGGCAAGGCCAGAGGAGATAATGAGAATAACAAGGAGGAGTCACTGGCCAGTCAGGACAGCCCCTAAGGTGTCCTGAGCTGAAGTGACTAACTTTTAGAAATCCTCCATCTTGCAGATGGAGGATTCCCCAATAGGATTAGGGATGTGACCCCCTCCCCTTGGGAGGAGGCACAGAGAGGGTGTACCCACCCTCAGGGCTAGTAGCCATTGGCTACTAACCCCCCAGACCTAAACACGCCCTTAAATTTAGTATTTAAGGGCTTCCCTGAACCTAAAGATTTAGATTCCTGAAACTACAAGAAGAAGAGGACTGCTGAGCTGAAAAACCCCTGCAGAAGAAGAACAGAAGACACCAACTGCTTTGGCCCCAGTCCTACCGGCCTGTCTCCTGCCTTCCAAAGAAACCTGCTCCAGTGACGCTTTCCAAAGGACCAGCGACCTCTGAATCCTCAGAGGACTGCCCTGCTTCAAGAAAGACAAGAAACTCCCGAGGACAGCGGCCCTGCTCCAAAAAGACTGCAACTTTGTTTCAAGGGAGCAGATTTAAAGACCCCTGCAACTCCCCGCAAGAAGCGTGAGACTTGCAACACTGCACCCGGCGACCCCGACTCGACTGGTGGAGAACCAACACCTCAGGGAGGACCCTCCGGCGACTCCAAGACCGTGAGTAACCAAAGTTGTCCCCCCTGAGCCCCCACAGCGACGCCTGCAGAGGGAATCCCGAGGCTCCCCGACTGCGACTGCCTGAACCTAAAGTCCTGACGGCTGGAAAAGACCCTGCACCCGTAGCCCCCAGCACCTGAAAGAACGGAACTTCTGTGCAGGAGTGACCCCCAGGAGGCCCTCTCCCTTGCCCAGGTGGTGGCTACCCCGAGGAGCCCCCCCCTTGCCTGCCAGCACCGCTGAAGAGACCCCTTGGTCTCCCATTGAAACCTACAGAGAACCCGACGCTTGTTTACACACTGCACCCGGCCGCCCCCGCGCTGCTGAGGGTGTACTTTTTGTGCTGACTTGTGTCCCCCCCCGGTGCCCTACAAAACCCCCCTGGTCTGCCCTCCGAAGACGCGGGTACTTACCTGCTGGCAGACTGGAACCGGGGCACCCCCTTCTCTCCATTGAAGCCTATGTGTTTTGGGCACCTCTTTGACCTCTGCACCTGACCGGCCCTGAGCTGCTGGTGTGGTAACTTTGGGGTTGCTCTGAACCCCCAACGGTGGGATAACTTGGAACCAAAACTTTGACCTGTAAGTGATTTACTTACCTGCTAAAAATAACAATACTTTACCTCCCCCAGGAACTGTGAAAATTGCACTGTGTCCACTTTTAAAACAGTTATTTGTGTTTTATGTGAAAAGTATATATGCTACTGTAATTATTCAAAGTTCCTAAAGTACTTACCTGCAATACCTTTCAAATGAGATATTACATGTAGAATTTGAACCTGTGGTTCTTAAAATAAACTAAGAAAAGATATTTTTCTATAACAAAACCTATTGGCTGGATTTGTCTCTGAGTGTGTGTTCCTCATTTATTGCCTGTGTGTATGTACAACAAATGCTTAACACTACTCCTTTGATAAGCCTACTGCTCGACCACACTACCACAAAATAGAGCATTAGTATTATCTCTTTTTGCTACTATCTTACCTCTAAGGGGAACCCTTGGACTCTGTGCATACTATTCCTTACTTTGAAATAGTGTATACAGAGCCAACTTCCTACACACGTCCAGACCCAACATCGGAAAAAATAAATCTAAAAATGACGAAGTGGGGTGGAGACTTCGGGAAGAAGTGGAACAATGTCATACAGAGACACCAACTGGAGGTTCAGTCGCCGCATACCAGTAAACAAACAGAGAGAGGAGAAGGACAAAACATTTTCAGAGAATAGTAAAATATCCCAACCCAACCACTAGATGGTGGAAAAATGCACAGCATGTGGATCCAGAAAAGATTTGCACTGCAAATCCTAAGTTCTTATGTCTGTATTATCTACTTTTGTACACGTACACTAGATATCTCTTACCAGAGATTATACTGTGTAATCTTTCATTTATATGGTTTGACCTCTGGATAGAATTTGTACAGACACTGTGGTCTGAGCAAAGCACAGAAAAGGGTAACTAAGCACGATTTACAAAAGAAGTATCAGCCTTTTCTTTTATGACTTAGACAAGGTGGCCCAATATAGACCAAACAATGCACCACTATAAATAAAGTTGCAAATCTTTGTTTTGATGATCATAACTATGTGCTAAAGTAACACCCACCCTGCTTTCCCATATATTTTATCTACATAAACATGCTACAGATACTGCCTCTGGAAAAATGTGGGAACAGATTTTTATTGTTGCATCAGAGCTGCAGCAAATAGTGTCCTGAACATTTGTTACTTACATGTAAAACCTATTAAAATGTATTTATGGCAGGCTGAAAGTGGTTCAACATCCCAGAAACACAAAATGGAAATATGACTTGCCCTGTAAGCTTCTGTTTGTGGCTGTAGATTCACATGCTGTGCATACTCCTGCCATCTAGTATCAAGTATGGGTTTGGACATGTACAACTTGTTTTTGTTCCAAGATGTCTTTTCAATTTGCGAGGTATGATGACTTCACCTATCCCTGGTAATGCACATCGGCACCAGCTCCATTGTTAGACTGTTTTTATTTCACGGCAGGCAAAGATGCAGATGGAGAATAGAGGTAGAGAAGAAATGACCATGCAAAGTAAAGGCAAAAAGATAATCACATCTACCGCAATCCACACGACTGGGAAGGAGGGTGGTGGGCGCATGTGAATCTACAATACTACATGTCAAATGATTATAGGGCAAGTAACATTTTTTGTTTGTTACATGCATGGCTGTAGATACACATGCTGTGCATGGACTGTAAAGCAGTCCTCACAAAAGCAGTGGTTTAACCTAAAGATGTTGCAGAAGATAAGAAAAGTTTACACAATACAGCCTGGCTAACATTAGCTTGCTAGCAGACTAAGACATCCACGCAGTAGTATTTGGTAACTGTGTGAGGGATAGACCATGTAGCTGCTTTGTAGATGTCAGCTACGGGAATGTACCCAGAAAAGCCATTAAGGACCCTTTCCTACAAGTGGAGTGGGGACTGAGAGGGACAGGCAGGGGTCTTTTGGCTTTTGCATACCAAGTCTGTGTGCACCTAATGATCCAGCATGTAACACCTGATTTAGAAAGAGCATACCCCTTGTGGGGTTTGGAGAAAGAGAAAGAGCTGCTGTGTCTTATGAAAGGGTTTTGTTCTGTCAGTGTGGTACATGAGCACACTTTTGATATCCAAAGTATGCAAAGCGGGATCTGCTATGGACTGGATGTGGGAAGAACACCATAAAATCTGTTGTTTGGCTGAGATGAAAGCTAAATACTACCTTAGGTAAGAATATAGGGCTGGTTCTTTTGACTACTCTATAGTGATGCACTTGTGAATTTCACTGACACACCTGAGGAAAGTTATAGCCACAAGGTAAGCTACCCTCTAGGAGAGGAACTGCAAAGGACAAGAGTGAAGCAGTTTGAAAGAAGAGCCCATTATTCCAGTGAGTACTATGTTGAGGTTCCAAACAGGAGCCAGAGGCGTCCGTGATAGAATAACCCTTGTGAGGCCTTCTATGAAAGCCTTAATGACTGGAATTCTGAAAAGTGAAGTATGTTGTCTATCATGTAGGTAAGCGGCTACTGCAGCTAAATTGATTCTGACAGCAATGGGCACTCTGACTTCTGTAAGTGAAGAAGGTGACAGAATGTCCTGCCCAGAGGGTGTGAGGGGGTCATTATGCCTTAGGCAGGAGTCTTCCAAATGAGGGCCACCCCCCCCCCCCCAGGGGTCCTCAAGAGACCCCTGGTAATGGGTAGGAGGAGTGGGGGGGGGGGAGGAGGAGGTAGCTTGCTTGGGACAGAAGCATTATGCTAATAACAGGGCTTTGCATTGAGCTGAAAGAAATGAGCAGCAGGAAACCGCTCATTAATGTGCCATCACTAACGTGGTTCGTCATTTGTATCCAAGCAGGGAGTGTGTGTCAAAAGGGAAGGGATTCCAAATGCTCTTCAAATCCCCCAACCTACTTCTAATATTCACCTTGAGGATACTTTTACATGTTAGAAAGGACTGACAGATCAGAATAGTATGCTTGGCATCATATATTTGACTGCATTTTTCAATAGTAACAGAACGTAACTGCAATGTTTAAATAAGTCTAGACATATTTAAACATTGTCAATTTAATAAAACAATTTTGAAAAATTAAGAGGAGGGGCCCGTTGATAATTGTTTTTTTTGTTTGTTTTTTTAAACACTGGGGCGGGCGCGGCATTAGAAAGTCTGACGAACCCTGGCCTAGGGAGACACTAGTGTATGAAGTGTTTCACTTGGCCACATAGCAGACTCTAGTTGTGGGCTAGCGTGCTTCCTTCAGAATGGTCATGCACGCCACAGGGAGGTTAAGGTAACCAAATTCAAAGCCTCACGAGCCAAATAGCAAGACTCAGCTGCTGAGGTTTGGGATGCCTGATAGTGTCTTGGTTTTGAGAGAGAGAGAAGGTCCAGCCAGCTGGGGAGCTTTTCGTGAGGGATTAAGGAGAGTTCAATCAATGGTGAACCAGGGTTAGGGTGCCAAAGCTTAGCTACCAGGTTGACTATGAGGAATGTCTGGCTCAGTTTCCAAACCACGAATGGGAGGATTGGGTAAGGCGTAAAAGCGTAGGAAATATCCCTGACCAATTCAATCTCTAGTGCATTGCCCATGGACTGTGGGTGTGGAAACCAGGAGGCCCAAGACTGTGCATTTTGAGTTTTCAGTGGTGGATCACTGGTCTATCTGCTGGAACCCCCGACAATGGAAGCACAGGAGTAGGGCTTGGGGTGGAGTTCCCATTCGTGGACTTACTGATGCGTCCTGTTGGAAAGGTCTGCCACGTCATTGTCCATTCTAGGACCGTACTGAATGAGCAGATTACCCTATGATGTATTACCCAGCACCAATTGCACTGGGCTAAAGCAGACAAGTGGAGTGAGTGCATGCTCCCCTACTTTTCTAGCTAAAACAAGGTGGTTGCATTGTCCATCCAGACCAAGACTGATTTCTACTGGATGAAGGGAAGTAATGCCCTGGGGCCAACTGTATAGCTAACGGCTCTAGGTGGTTGATGTGGAGACCTTGCTGAGCAGGCATCTACATCCCCTGGATGGTGTTGTGCTGTAGATGCGCCCCCAGAGGCAGTGAGTGAGGTGTCCACGGTGATGGTCTTCTGCAGTACTGTGTCGGGAAAAGGCCGTCCTTGAAACAGGTTGTTTGCATTCCACCTCTGCAGAGAGAGTGATGAGTATGGCCCTATATCAACCCCAGATCCTCCCAATGAGGACTGAGGCCACTGCTCTGCTAAGCACTGCTATGTAACCTGTTGTAAGGAACTTGGGGATGCAGAATGCCATCATGCCAAGTATGCGCAGAACAGTCCTGACAGCCACCTGACAATCTGGCTGAAAAAGACAGACCGCAGTGTTTGAAACGCCAGCACCCTTGTTGGGCTGGAATAAGCTTTCCCTACTCAGGAGTTAAGAATGGCCCTGAGGTAGGGTTGCACTTGGAGGGGCTGGAGGAAGGATTTTGTTTCACTGATCATAAAGCTTGAGCTGTGAATGAGATGTCTGGTGGTCTGCATGTGCCTAGGTATTGCTGCTGCATGGCACTCTTTATCGGCCATCCATGCAGGTAAAGGAAAGGCGTGGATGCTGCTCCTACTGAGGTGAGTGGCTAGAACGGCCAGACACTTGTTAGACATTCTTCAGGATGTGGTGACACCGATCTGCATCACTCTGAATTAATAATGCTGATCACTCACCAGAAGGTGTACGTATCTTTAATGCACAGGATGGATGGGTCTTTGGAAGTAGGCATCCTCCATCTCCAGGACGGTCCTGGTGTGTCACCATGAAAGTGCTCAACAGAATATACCTGCTGAGGGGCCTGAGGTCGAGAACAGGCCTGAGGGAGCTGTCCTTTTTGAAGGTTAGAATGTATAGGGTACACCCGCATGTAGCGGTGTTGCAGCAGTACTGGATCTATGGCCCCCTTCGCGAGTAGTGCATGCAACTCCTCTTAAAGGAGACACTGTTGTTCCATGGAGGGTCTGTGTTTGCGGGGTGTAATGTTTGGTGGCATTTGCATGAGTTTTAAGCAATACTTCTCCTGTATGATGTCTAGACCCCACTGGTCATATGTGATTTTTTTCCCCAGCGGGACATGAGCCCCTGCAACCCTCCCCCAACAGGTGTTCTATGGTATGGGGAAGGACAAGACCACCAGTTTTGGAGGAGCGGTTCCCCTTGGGGTCTGTGCCCTTTCCCCCACCCCGCCATTATTCCCTTCATAGCCTCCCCTATGTAATCACAGTGAGGGTGTCTGCTGCTGTTATCTGGAGCGGGGTGTGGAAGTAATACAACAAAAAGGTATCCCTAAACCTGGCCGAGTGGGTGTGGGTCACTAAAAAAGAAAGAAAAAAAATCTTATGATGAGGGAATAACAATTTTAAAGCGGTCAATACTGTGACCAGCTGGCAGGTGGAGGGATACTTTTTTGTTGCAGTATGTGTAGTTGGGAGGGTGTGTCCCTACAGTATCTTTGTGGTGGCAGTGACTCTTCGCCTCCCTAGAATAGCCTTCCTGCCATACGGAGCAAGAAGATAGACTGACTTTTTCGGTGTCCTACCTGCTCCTTGTTGAGAGGGTTGTAGAAGTCTCAGGTGTGGGAGTTTTGGACACCCTAAACATGCCCCTTCCAAAAAACTAATCGGTTTGTATTTCCAGTTCCAAATTGTGGTTCAGTAACATATTATCAAGTCGCAATGCGGGATTCATGCATCCCGAAATGGTTTACTGCATTCACAAACGGACCGATTTTGTGAATTACCCCGTTTGCAATAGCAAAAGTTTTATGCGTGCACCCGTAGTGATTGAGGAGAAAGGCACTTATTGAGGTTGAACACCTGATAATCACAGCTGAAAAATCTGTGAAAAAGTGTGGTACAATAAAGACTGAAACATACTTACTAACATCTGACCGTGGGCAATCCATAAGTTGTCCACATACATAAAAAGAGGTGATGCGCTTGGTGTAGGTTTCTAGAGCTGCCTTTCATGGCAAAAAGCTAAAAGCAGCAGCACCTGCTGCCTGCACTGGGGCTACACTGGAGCACAGAAAACTGGAAGATAAAGACTTAAGCTTAGGATTTAGTTATTTTTGCACTGGGTTGAGAAAAAAGCCTCATGAGGGATCAAACAGTAGATTTCAAGTAAATAACCCACACAGTTTGGGAAAATTGTGTTTTAGCTTCCTACACAGCAGGGGGGGGGGAAGACAATGAAAACAAATAAGTTCTGCCCCCCTTCAGAGAGGGAGAAATTAACTCAACACCAGAGAGAGATCAGACGATGGAATAGGAAGTAAGATGCTGAAGACATACAAGCTTCTTTTCCTTTGAAGTACACTGGGCCTCATCTACAGCCTGTTGTCAAAATATCTTGTGTGGACCTCATCAAAACTTTCAGTAGGCACTAGGGCCGCCGACTGCACACCAATGGTTGGACTTCTTGTCAGCCTCATTTGTTTGCTTCTTATTAAGTGGCTGTCTCTCCTGCTCTTGGTTTTGATCCTCCCCTAGAGCACATCTTCTTTATATCCTTTTGACTTGACGATTTGTATCCTTTCACTTCTCACATTAAGGGAACTATTTTTTTTGTTGTTGCTTTCAGCACTCCAAGAGTTCAGAAGTTTTCTTGCTCTCCCCTTTGTGTGCTGTTTCCACTCACGAATTGTTTTCCCCCCACACCCCGCACTCTGTATTGCTCCTTTCCCATCCACTCCACTCGTCCACTGCTTTCCTCAAATTGTCTTTTTTTTCGTCCCCATTGCTCCCACCCACATTCACTTTTTGCCGTTCGTGGAAAAAACTGAAAACTCTTCAGACTCACTTCACCTGCTCCGCAATGGTGTTTTTCCTTCCAATTTGTCCTACTCTGCTGACTTTCTTCACAATTTTCCCGCAGTTCTTGGAAGTTCCTCGTTAAGCTGAAGACGTCCCAATGAAAACATCCAGACCCAACGGTAGAAAAAAGAATCTGAAGTTGGTGAACTGGAGCGGAGGCATCCGGAGGACGTCCGATGGCGTCACAAGACACCAAATGGTGGTTCTGTCAACACCCACCAACAAACAAAGGTAGAGAAACAAGACGGACTAAAACATTTTTATAGAGAAATAGTAGAAAATCCAGACCCAACCACTAGATGGCAGAATAATGCACAGCATGTGAATCCAGAAAAGATTCATGCTGCGAAACTGTACTAGGTCCTTTCTGCTATGCCACATGTACTACTTTCTCCTACACAATCTTACTGTTCTCAGACTACAGTTTTACGACACAGACTCAATGATGGGTAGTTCAGCTCCCTGCCCATAGCACATATTATTAGGGTGGCCACCTGGCCAGTTTTATATCAACGGGTCCCGCAAACTACTCCCGGTACAAAAATCTCCTAAAGCCAGTATTTTTTCTCTTTATCAGTATGTGGATAGAACATTAAATAAAAAGGTAGCACTTTATTTTTTTTCTAGAGCTACCTTAATAATCCATAACTGATAATTAATGTAAATAAAAACAGAGAAGCCATGTTAAAAATGAAAACAGACGATTTTATATAAAGTTCTAATGATGTATCAGGTGTGGGCCTTTGCAGAATCTTGACGGTAAACAAATGTCCCGTATTTTTCAGGGGGAAGGTGGCAACCTTTCTTGGTACGTTCTGTTTCCCCATCAATATCACATTTCGTACATTAGCCTCCCTAACCGTTTTAGGCTGTGTACTTTCTGTTGTCCTTCCATGAACCACTTGGTACATTCGGCCTACCACCTTTGTGGACGATTGGTACTTTCTGCCCCCACCCGGGTCACGCTTGGTATACTCTTCGCTGCTTGGACTTACTGCATTCTCGGGATGAAAGATGTAGGATGCAGGGGAGTTATCCAGAATGATTGTCTTTTTCAAGTCTCTCCCCAAGCGACTAAGGTCTTTGACGTAGCAGCCTTGATGAAAGACACATGATTCCCTGAAGAGGCGCGATCGGAACACCCCCCTCCTGTCCAAGAGGTCCGTTACTGGGTCAGCATACTGGGAAGGAAAGGAAAGGAAACAATGAAATCCCTAATGTGCTTTAAAAAGTCAAAGTTCACAGCTAGGAGCCTGGCCCGACACAATACAAGCATTTCTATATAAAGGCAGCTTTTTGCTAGGGAGGTTCTGTAAAGATTGTAGGTAGTAACCAAGTATGCAGGAAGCTGCACCCAGAAACAGCCATAAAATTCACATGCAACAAATTTGCTAATGCAGAAGTTCCCTCTTAATCTTCAGCTTTTCGCCATTCCTTAATATATATGCACATCAATTCATTCAAATTATTTTAAATAAGATGTGGCATTAACATTAACACAACGGTCAGAGATCAACTAAGGATACACAATTCTTTGGGAAGCAGGCACAAAGATCCTTCCGAGAACTGTATGTGTTAGAATAGACATGCTTTCACAATCTATTGTACACAATAGAAAGAACCACTTGAGCTCAATTGTATTCAAGCTGACAACTACAAAAACTGTAGCAATTCCACAGCAGATAAAGTGTCTTTGTCTGAATACAGATTGTTGCAAAGCGCTACGAGTCACCAAGGAAGCTTGCACTCACTTCCAATGAAAGAATACCCTTAAGAAGGAAACAGAACAGATCTAAAATTGGCTAGTGAGAAAGGGAGACCATTTTGTACTAAGGTGAAGAAGCCTCACCAATGAACCTCGGCCAGGTTGGAAGTGACGTGTTCCGGGCAGCGAGTTCATTCCTCTGCCCCCTGAATTAGAAACGCCATGAATATTGCAGTTCAGGAGTTGCAGAGTTAGATGAAACAAGCTCATTCCTTCAAATGAGGCCACTAACATTAGTTGCTAGGAGTGGGGAAGTACTCTACCAGTGGAAGGGAGACGCGCAGTGCAATGAACAGAATGCCATTACAGCATCACTTCCACAGCTTCAACTAATGTCAGGGCAGGAACTCTCGACTTCCCTCTTCTGAAGCCCACGAATCTGGTCACTTAGGCGTCAGAGTGCGAGCGCAGTCGTGCGCCCAACAAAGGGATCCTAATGCCAAGGAAGTCCTACTGCCACTAGTTTTCTGAAGTGTTTGCCAGTGAGTGCAGCTATGACGCCCAGCAGCCTCCCCACCCATGCACCCATCTCCGCCATGGGAAGGACTTTGTGTATCTCTCCAGCTTACCTTTGCTAGGCTGGCAGTGAACAGGACGCACTCAAACAGTTCACCCATCCGTCGCAGGAACTCGTCTACGTAAGGCCTCTTTAAAACGTACACCTGAGGGAAGAAAGAGCACAAAAGGCTTTATGTTAAGGTTAGCTGGGCTATCTAGTGCCACAGTCCTTGGGCTGCTCCGTGACCGATGCAGAATGTGGAGAACAGAGTCCAATTCCACACTGAGCAGAAACATTAAAAAAGTCACAGATATTTATGGTCTGGCTTGACAGTGCGGCTGTCGCCAGACAATTGTGAACCTCACTAGACGGAGGACTGGCTAAGCACACATGTTTGGCATCAGGAGAATGTTCGGATTGGAAAAAAGTTGGGTGCTTCCAGAAAAAAAGTGTTTGCCCTCCACACATACATGACATTCGAGTGACTTCGATAACTAGATCATGGATGTTGTTTTAATCCAGCAGCACAAATGGGAGAAGGCGAGTAATGGGCCTACATGGATTTTTAGGTCTGGACTAACAGTGCAACTGTAACCTGACCTTTTACCTACACCAATATTATTCTACAGCTCTTTGCTTCCAGACAAATACATATCTATTTCCATGCTATTTACTTGTGATGCTTCACATTACAACATTATTGTAATGCCAGACATATTGGCAATGTCATTGCTTGTTCTTCCTTTCCCTACTCCAGCAAACAGCTAAAAAGGGGGTCCCAGCCCCAGTACTTGTGGCTCCAATCAACTAGCCTGTTTCCAGCAAAAGGTGTCAAAAGGGGGTCGTATCCGGTTTAATCTCTACCCCTCAAAAGACCAAAAATACATTTTTTTATGTATCTGCCTCCCCCGTACCATTTCACTTAAACTAGCAGTCCCTCTTTAACATAATCATTATTCTCGATTACTGTGACAAATGGGCTTTCTGTGTTTCACAAAACACATTAGCTCTTTTGCAAACAAAAAAATGGCAATGTTCTCTGGACTCAATTTAACTTCTAGAGGAAACATAGTCATAACGTGTGGACTGCTAAAGAGCGGCTGTGTACTGTGCCTATGACCCACCTTAAATTCCCCTCTTGTGCACCAGGCTGGCTTATAAAAGGATGGTCCCTACAACTACCTTTTCTGATCCAGCTTGATTTAAACAAGAATGTAGTTTGTGTGGACAAGGTTTGATCGTCTTATTTTATCATTATTGTCTAAGCATTTGAATCATAATGTGTGTATTTGAATCATTATGTGTGTATTTAAATCAGCAAAACCCTTGCAATCATTAGATAACAATAACTTCACAACTGTGTTACGAGGCCGCAACAATTGCATGAGTGTGCTCTACAAGTACAAACACAGGTTAGGTGCCTCGAGACCCTGCCTCCTGAGAGGTACAGCAAAGAGGTGTATTTTTGCCTGCCAAGCACTAGTCTAGATGATTAACAAGTTGGTGCAAGTATCTGCGAGACAGCAGCGTGCGCGGCTTCCTCTGAGAGCCCCCTAGCCAGATGCCATTAACTCAAGCAAACAAAAACACTTGTAGAAGCTAACTAACTTCTAAATGACATCCTTTGTTAAGCACACACAGGAAGTCCCAGCGCCATCTTCCCACCCAAGAGGACTTCACGTCTTACGTCTCAATCGGTATCAATATTTGGGAAAGGCAGCAAACGGAAGCACGTGTGGTCAATGCCAGGGTGTATTTGTGATGGAGCACAGACTTCAAGAAGCAGCCAGCAGCATGTATGTAATGCAGCTGGAGTCTGAAAGGTGTACCACTGCCACGTGCCCCTGTGCCAAATTGCAGTTAAGAGTTTACAACACAACCTTGCCTTTTGGGGAACAAGTGCATTTTGACAAATCTGCTGTATCAGTGACAGCTGGCATAGTAAACACAAATGTGGTATAAGGTTAATCAATAACATTAAGTAGGACTTTTTTTCTGGCTTTTAGAACCAAAAAACAAATAAGGGGTGGTTCGAGGACTGGGAGATGAAACAAGACGAAATGTCAGGATCTTCAACTAACCATGAAGTGCTGAGATGGAATGATGGCTTTGGCAGTTGAGTTGATGGAGGAGACCTTTTTGAGGATCACTTTGAGAGTTGTAGGAGAGTGGGTGGATCTCAGATCAAGGAAGGCAGATGGGGTAGTGGAGCATTCACATCACTGAAGCAACAAAAGGGAAAAGTGATCTGGATTGAGAAGTGGTGCAGGGAGATTCTGTCTTGGTAAGAAGTGCCTGGATTACAACACAAGGGGAGGTTCGTCATGTAAAGGGAAACAGCATGAGTGGGAGAGGCCTGTGGAAAGGTTCCGACACTGAAACGTACCGGAAAAAAGCTTGTTTATGTCTTGAAGGGAGGGAAGATCTGGGATGCTGACCAGGATGTATCGGACAGCGGTAGACTTCGAAGTAATAGGCCATATGAGTCATATTACACCACTGAGACTAATCCGACGTGGGCACAGAGTTAGGGATTTTAAAAAGAAAAGTACTGGATATTGTATTGTTTCCGGTGGAGTGGAGAGGAGGACGCAGGAATCAGTCCGGTCACACTTAAGGACGCACATAGCAAGGAGGGAGCAGGTTACATTAGTCAGGAGGTAAACTGTAGGGTGGGTGGAAACAAGGTGGTCTCGGTGTTTCTGCTAACGTGGTGACAAAAGACGATGAGCGAAAAGAATGCTGCAGGAGAGCGGGGTGGGATGAGAGAAGAGGCTGGGAGAAGGGATGGGAGATCCTGGCAACAAGCGAGCATCCTCATCTCCACCAACAACAAGATGCAATATATTTCAAAAACACAAGAGTCACAAAACTATCCAGCTGCTTTTTGGAGAATAGTTTTCTACGATAAGCGCATACACCTGTATCCGACACTGTTAGACATGTAAAACTCTTCTTTCTGAATATTGCTTCTGGAGACTTCAAGTCCTCCTCCCGGCAGCACAACCTTCTATCGTGGCACGTGGCTGCCTCCCGGAACAAGTAATCGAGAATAGGCCGCACTGCGAAGAAACAGCCTATCCTGGATTACTTGAAGCGGGCCACAGCCACTCCGACGTCACCTGCGGCAGTCCAGGGAGGGCAGAGCTGCTTTAAGAAAGGGGCAGATGATGAAGAAGAGGAAAAGGAAGGAGAGGAAGTGAAGAAGAAAATACAAGAAGGAAAGAGCAGAAGAAGAGAAGAAAGGCAGAAGAAGAAGAAAAACGGAAGAAGAGCAGGAAGGTGGTGAGGGTGTTACAATGAAAGAACGCTGCATCTTCTCACCTCCATGCAGAAACGATTACTACCAACATTCTGACCTCTTAGCGTGCATTACGAAAAGAACTACATTGAACACATTACAAGACGTGCGGGGAGGGCCCAGAATGTCATGCCTCTAGGGTGGGGCGTTGGAAGGGCTGGAGGCTCTAAAGCCAAGAATGGCTGAAGGCCGCACACATGACCGCCAAGTGGGGGGTACTTTAGAAGGTGGGGTGCCTGCAACTCATGAAGAGAAGCAGATGCGGTATCGCATTTAGATTCGCTGTCAATCTGAGGGGGGAGATGGGTGCATAGAGGGCCAGGGCTTCTTGGACTTAAACAAGAATACTTCTATATGGCGAATACCTCGCAGTGACGTTTATTGACACATTTCTGCATGCACTAAATCTACAATCAAAACATTCCAAGAAAAAAAAAAAACACTCATCCTTACCTGATGTGTTGTACCTTCTATCTCTACAGGCACTATAAAGTCAGCATTGCTGATTGGCTGAAAAACAAACAGGCTATTCAGAACAAACATTAAACGGGAAAAGAGAAATGCAACAACCGCACAGCTGGTGGCCCCTAACAACCAATACGCATTGTCCATTTGCCTGATAAAAATGACTGGACCACTGGCACTATATTGTTTTTTGCCAAAGAAACTACAGCAAAGAATTCAATTTGGTGGCTAGGTACAAGCTGAGAAGACTGATTTCATTGGATGACCAGCACGTCACACAAGGCCAGGGATCCCGCATTTGAGAGTTTTATCATTAGTGTAACTGGCTACTGATCCTATTAACAAGAGTGCAATTCTGTTAGACTTGTCATCTACAGCACAGAATTTATTTTAATTCGTTGTAAATCCAATTGGAATAGCAGGTGGATCCTTCAGCCAATGTGGCGTTGACACTTAAGAAATAGTTACCACTACAACAAACATACACCTGGGTAGTGGCAAAAGGGGTTCACCATTATATACACACTGCACAGCTAGTGCTTCAAAACATCTGGTTAACACTTGGGGCGCAGATTTTATGTTGACAGACAAAACAATCAACTAGCCATACTTTCCCCAAGAACTCGTTTGATGTGGGTGTATCACAACAGGTGTCTATTGTGTCATCCGTCTCAATAAAGTCAATGTCCTATTATCAGGGGATGACATCTGACAACATCAAAATCATGAACTGTGTTGTCATTTTTTTGTGTTTCATGTAAACAAGTCCAGTATAATTATCAAAGTTTTGGCTTCTGTTGGGAGCAGAACATTCACGAGGTATATAAAGGAATACTCCCATGTAGCCATCTTTTATTATTTGGTAAATAAAATCGGTTGTTAGCTCGCAAGCCGTAGACCATGTTACAATGTAGTTGTGGGCTCAGAATGATGAAGGTTTTTTTCCTCTTGCTCCCTTTACTGGGTGTGGCTGTAAGTGACTTACTTTCTGACTGTTTTAATAGGAGCAGAAAATGCTAAACTAGTCTACGGCGTCCCATCTAGATCATAAAGAACCACTGGCAAACCAAACACGTCGGGCTTGCACGAATACGTGTAATACACAAAAGTAGACACGTGGGGGCGCCATTATTCCATATATATGAAGGACTTCATTTTCCAGACTGTGAACTGGACATAATGTAGAGTCAAAGGCGAAAATTAACAAGCTACATGCAATATGCTATTGCCTTTTTGCCCTGCACTGATATCATTAGAGCTGCTGTAGAGAACAGAACCTGTCCACAGCCACATAACAAAAGGAAAGGGGAGCACCTTTCCAAAGTGGACAAACAAACTTTGGCTGCGTGTACAGTCAGAAGTGTTTCAGCTTAAAACCTTATTAAAAATGACATCAGTGACTTTAAAAGAAAAAAAGCTTAGGCCCAGGCACCTATCCCCCTTATGTGGCTAACAAAAGGTATAAATGAATCCAAATAAAATGCTGGTGATTACAGCATAAGTTTATAAATGGTTTAGGTGTATTGTCACCTATAGGTATTTGACAAGAATAATCATAAATGTCCATATCTCGAGTTCAAAGGGGAATCAAAAAGAATCTTACTCCACTAGCGTAAGCTCTGTACAGGTGCCAGATAGCGAAGGCCACCTTCGCAGTTTAAGGGAAAAGAAAATATTGATACGAGTTGCACACTATTTAACAACTGGTGCTAGGAGGCTTTCGCCCTTTGTCTGAGGCGCATTCGAGGCCTGACTCCTCGTTCCCACCGTACCAAGTTTCACTGTAACATTCAGGTTCTCAAAGGGGTGTGAGTGATGTGCAGATGTGTGCTAAGAGCAGTACGTGGTGGGGTGACACGGCTAACTGCATATGTGGGTCTGCCTGAAGGTATCCATGAGCAGACATCTCTCGCTCAGTCCTTTCCCCATAGACGGTCAATGGGAGCACGCAGACTTCGACTATTGTGTTTCACATATGTATACGACGGGGTAAGGTCAAAGTATCATGAGCCTTTCAGTTGAGATTCTTGGGACTGAGTGAGGAAACTTGTTACTAACTTCCCCTGACACTGGCCGATAACTCTAGCTGATCTAGCAAGTTCAAATAGACTTCTGTGCTCCCACTACACTACTCCCGTTCATGCTTCTGAAACACCCACAGGTTCTCTCCGCATTCAAAAGACAACACCGAAGCATGTCACTGATGTTCCTCTGCCACGAGCCCGGCTTCAGACACGCAATGGCATCACAGCATCGAACGGAGGTCCACTCACCTTGAAAGAGCTGTGCACTAGGGTCTCGTCGAGGTCGATCACCACACAGATCTTTCCCAGGTCCTGCTGGATCACCTCGGGAAGCAGACAAGTGCCTGGAATCTGAAACAAAACAATGAGTCAAGGGGACAAATCACTATAAGGAACGCATACTGCTAACAAAGGGCCTTGCAAGAAGGACAAAGCCTGCTTCACTAGAGGGCCACATTTACCAGAATTTCGTTAACGAAAATTGGCTAAGTTCATCCTATACATGCACAAGTTAGCTACAACAGAACAAGCCACTTTAATCAGACCTGTTTATATTTAATGAGAATTCCTGCTTGAGGCAGCTATTCAGGGGCGGGTTTCCATCAAGTCTGAGGTTTTAGGGCGAGAAGCAGAACAGAGCAGCAATGATTCTAAATCAGCAACGAATCATGTTCTCGAGTGCTATGGCCAAAAAGAACACACTAGCCCAAGGGAAAAGCAAAGTACCCGAAATTACAGTAAATTTTAGCAATACAGCTTCCCTGACGGAAAAGGGTAGAGTAGTAGAGAAGTCCTTATATGCCCTTTCGTTTAGTTTGGGCTTGCACCTGATAATAAGCATTCCCCTATATAGAATGTGAAAAGAAGTGTGAAAGATACATCCCCAATAACTGCAGACTGGACGCACTGACCACACACATTATTTGTTGGAAACAGTACTCAGGCCTTCCTGTTTTTTACTAAAAAATACGTTGGCTAAGTACTTTACTGCATAACAAAAATGGCATTTAGCAATTGTGATTTAACAAGGCAATCTTCATTCTAAGTGTGAACATCTGTAAGATATTTAAGGGTTGGTCATGTAACAGAGCGTGAAGCTGTACAGATTACAGAAAACCGACAACGTGAACACATAATGCCGTGCCAAGTTACCATACGCCTTATCACCCAACTCAGCAGGTCTGCATCCCCGAAACCGTGGATGTCTGGGGGTCCTGTCAGGCATCACACACCTCAGTGAAACGGCTCAGATGAAACAAGTCACCACAGAAGACGCGCACTCTTCTGCACATCAAGCCAGAACGGGCGCCCTAAGGCTTCACTTCCAGCTTCCTTCACAGACATTCAAGGCCTGGAGTCGGACGCGGACATTCTTTTTTCAAGTGACTGCAAACATTACCTTTTAAACAGACACCGGTTCGCGGTAATGCTCACCTGGTAAAACTGGTACTGGAGGCACTGCAGCAAGTCAGACTAAGGGGAGAAGCAGAAAAGTAGGAATTAGATGCTTCATCGCGTGAGAAGATTCAAAGTGGAAATGTAAGTGTGGAGGAACACAAATAGGGGAGGAACATTATGAAATGTGATACCTCCACCCAAGCGCCCCCCCTCTCCCCTCCCCCCCCCCCCCAACGCTCCCTCCATCTGAACGACCAAGTAACAGGTGTCAGTGTTTTATCACAGGAACCCAGAGGAGAGAAGAGGAGACCCAGCCAATCAAAAACGCCATTCCAAACTATGTAAAGTTGAGAATGAGGGAGGGGCGTCTCGTGGCACGGCTCGCATCCACACGGTGGTGAGGAGATGCTCTGGCTTTCTCCACCACCTGGCTAGGCTGTCACACTTCCGGCGGAAGCCGCAGCAGGAGATCCAGGATGATGCTGACATCTCCAACCCTACAGATTACCAGTTAATAAAGAACGACAAGCAATACTGTTTTTATAAGCAAATCCTAACTAACCATAAACCTGCAATAAAATAGTTTGATAGTGGCCTGGCCACACAGGGACTGTAATACCGCCCATCCGTGCTTGCACGTCTGAGGGCATAAGCCGTGGCACCTTCACCACCACCACCGCTGCGCCGCGCAGATGTTGCTTTCTGTGGTTGCCAAAATGCCAGAGTGAGAAAGAAAAGCGTCCAACTTAAAGATTTTATTGACCACTGCAAGGTGTAAAAACGGTCACTGATCGAATTCCGAAACTAAATTTAAAACGTGGCATTTTTTTGATGGCTCGTTTCATGTGGGATGAAAAGCCGGGAGAAGGCCGCCCTGTCTATGAAAGGAGGGAGGCTCCCTGAAGAAGTGCGGCTGAGAGAATGTTTGAGGGGGAAAGCGAGGTAAGGAAAATGGCATATGTTAGAGAGCAAGATAAGGTGCAGAAGGTTGAGAGAAAGGCATGAAAGGAGGGGAGACGCAATCAAGTACAGAGAAGCAGAGATGAAAGTGAGGGAACCCAGGGCATGACCGATACAGACCGCCAGACACCCTGTACACTATACTCTGCACCGGAAGAATGGAGGAACAATACAGGGGGCCCGTGTAGGGGATTTCGAATGAATGCAAACGACCCAACGAACCATGGACTGAATGCGTGAAACTGTAGTAATCTGGAGCTGCTAGGGACTCCTCGTCAGCGAAACCGACAAAAATAGAGGCCAGGGTGGCATCTGCAGAAATGCTGGGTGGGCATGTACGCGAAGTGAGAGATCCATATTAATCACAGCGACATGATTAAACATGGAATGGTTTATAGTACTGCACGTGTGGCTTCTCTTACTAGATGCATAAATGCTACCATTATTATAGGTTGAGTTAGTACTGACTGATTACCCGCCTCCTGCACGCTACCCTGCTGGCTGCCTCAATACGAGCGACACTCATTCAAACCAAGGCTCTCCCTAGCATTATTCTGGGCGAGGCTATTATCGTGGCTGTAAGAGAGACAAGATACTCCGAGAGATTCTTAATGCCATTACATGGAAATGTTATAAAAGAATTACCTTCATTTTTTTATTGTTTTAAGTCTTACTGTTACTTTGGTCCTCATTGTTAAGTAAGAAAATTATTAAAGGTCATACAATTTCGCCGTTATCATTGAGTGAGGATATAATTATGATAATTTCAGTTTAAGGCATAATGATCAAAAAGAGAACATTATTGATTAAGATAACCCCTGAAATAACAGGATCCCACGCTGGTCCGTGGAAGCCTGATCACCGGCAGGTTTTCAAGATGTTTCCATGAAATAAATCATTTCCATAGTCAGTGGTTACCCTGATAACCTGGCATGGATCCTGCCTCGTGGGGTTCCAGGTAACCATTTTCCAGAAGAACTCTGGTTGTTGGGCTGTGTCAAGTTCACAATTAGTTCTCTCAATATGTCGTCATTCGTTCCCCCCTCACCTCTGCTGCCCGACGTTAACAAAAGCACTTTAGTTTACTGCAGCCAGCCTTACAGGATGAGCGAGCCGTCCATAAAATGCAGCCAATGACCGCCCATCGGGACACTCTTTCAGAAGTTCTCCAGCCACAGGAGCAGACATTGGTGCCTGGCATATTTTAAACAGAGACACTGCCAGAGCCTGGTGCACAAGGCACAGTGCAAACTCAAGCACATCAGACAGGTGATATTTAAAAGGATTAATGACTAACACACCACGGAACCGACGTGGTTCAACTGCCTATTTAAATGGCTTCAGAAGTCAGCTTCATGTCTGCCAAGATGACATCCTCAACCAGATCAGGAGGGCAAAGGGAGTCTAGTTGACGCATGTATGCAGCCACAGCATCTGGGGATTTGGGTGATAAAAAAAAATCCTGTCATGAGAGCAGGTTTACTCTTTGCAAAAGGTAAGATGTGGGCAAACTTGGAGTGCCATGGGATCTCCACACAAGATCTTCGCTGGGCAGTCCAAAGTGATCAGATGCACCTAATGCTTCTGCAAATTCAGCAAAACTTTAGACATAAGCGTGATTTGCATTTATGCATACTGCAGGTCCTGAGATCAGCTGAAGCAGCAGAAAGCCCAGAGAAAAACTCCTACTTGATTTGCATGGCTCACAACTGAGGAAAATTCCTATTCCAGGCTGAGGTAAAGAGATCCACAAATGGAAACCTCGTCCTAGAAAGATTGCTTTTGTCACTTTAGAGCTGTAGTTCCCACTCGTGGTCTTCCAGTGAGAGACGACTGAGGTCATCTCACTGTGACGGAGCTTGCTATAGGAGCCACTACTGGGAAGATTCACCGCCACACTGTCCACTCCTTCTAGGGAATCTTCTTCCAACATGTTAGCCGACAGAGTTATCACCAGAATATCGATGATCTTTTGAGGAAGGAGAAGGCCTTTAAAACAGTTGTGTGAAATACTGAAGCAATAATGGTCAGCCTTTTGGGTGGGAGACTTCTGGGTATTCATGGTAAAGGCCATGTGATGATTGAGAGTCATTTCCTTGAGAGGTTTCTGGACCAGCACGGAGGACTCCGCTTTCACCAGCCAGTCATCCAAGTACAGAAATCAATAGGCCCTCGATTGCCACAATGAAGCCACTACAACCACTAGCACTTTTGAAAAAACACCTGGGCCTGTTGTCAGTACAAATGGTAGGACCAAAAACCCATGTTGCTAGGATAGCACCAACACAGCCTGGTTTAAGGTAGTATCTTAAATTTGTCATACGGATGAGGAGGTTTAGAAGGCAGGAATTCTTGATAATGTAGGCATTCACCCTCCCAGGAAAACAGGAAAAGAGTGTCAGTCCCTTAGATCAAGCAGGTAAAGACTTCTGCCTCTAGGACTGAGGCATGAACTACAGTGCAGACTCAAAAAAATGGATGCACAAAAAGGGGATGGTTGGTAAGGGAGAATTTGGAAGTGAAGGCCAAAGTTCCATTGTGACTGTTTCCCAAATTACTACAAAACGGGACACCCTCCCTCCCAGTCAAAGATGATGTTATGGGAAAGGAAAAGTCAGAAGAGATTGGAAGCAGCAGAGCCTACAGAGAATGGTGGGGACTGGATCTACTGCAACTGCTCCAGGTAATGGCACCTTTTAGATCCACCCTTGCCTTGGAAGGAGTGATCTAACTACTGTGGGATTTGGATGGCTTGGTACAGCTGTCTGTCAAAACTGCACGGCTCTAGGATAACCACTGTGGCTGACTGATCTGCGGGGCTAGAAGGCTGGACCTGCAGCACAAGCCCTAAGCCTGCTGTTTTTGAAACGTTCCGAGGAGGAGACAGATTTCTCTTTTAACAGCTGCTTGCTATCAAAGACCCTGTTCATGAGTGTATCCTGGACATCTCCCGAACATCCAGTGGATCACATACAAACATGCGGGTGCAACATAACAGCTGTAATATACGGATGATACCTTTCCCTACTGATTTCTTGACCAGTCCCATAGTCAGCTCCGTGGGTGGCAACTCTATCAGTGCCGAAGCGGGGCCTAAGCACACACCGGACTCACCTTCGCTGGTTGTGACTTCATCTTAGGCACTGGAGCTTGAGTGACAAGTGGTGTCAGGAGGCATGGTGGTCAGAGGTGCAAAAGTCAAGAGGGCAGGACCAGACCCTCCCCCGGTTCACTGACCCAGAGTTTTGCAAAGTTATACTAAAAAGATTTAGCACTGCTAGCTAAAAAACCTCGACATACATGGAGTTGGATCATAGACCAGAGAAGCTCCAGTGTTAGGTGATGGGGAATTGCCAAACAATGAGGAAGAATATGGGGTTGGGCAACGGTGTCAAGATCCTAAATTGTTCTGGGAGTGGGACTGTTTACTAATGGTTGAAAAGGAAGTTTCCTTTCTAATGAGTTTTTTGTGGGTTGTGTTTTTTTTTTTTTTTTTTTGCGGGAAAAGCTCGTAGTGAAATGTTCTCTGGAAGGTGATCTACTTCTGGGAGAGGGTGCTTGCTTTGGAGTCTCCACTGCAGTCCTTACCCATAAATATTTTTGTCCTCCTTTTCCTAAATGCTCTCCAGGTGAATGGAGGGATAGATGCCACAGACTGCGGCTCTGAAAGTTGTGGACTCTACCACAAGTCTTGAAGCCCGAGACCTTTTGTGGACATATCAGACTTATTTGCTTTTGAAAGCTGCAGAATGTGTCAGCGAAACACCATGGGACAACTAACATGCCGGTTGGCGCCTGATGATGTCACATCACGACACATGCAGAGGTGAAGTGGTAGCCACAGTTGTCTGGAGCCACCTAGCAGTGCGGGAGAGTCATTGCTGGAGTAAAAGTTTTCCGGACCAGTCCAAAGCCTGGAAAGAGAATTAGTAAATCCCTTTAAGGGATTCCCTTGCTTTAGTCTGAGTTTTAAGTACAGTCTACTGGTTCCTAGGTGTATCTAGATGTGAATATTTGTAAATAATGAGGAATACTTTTGTTTAAGCTGTATCCTACCTTATCCTGTTTTGGAGTACCGAGTGATCATACACCTTAATTTGCAATAAAACGACCATCCCCTGACAGGACCACAACTTTACACAACTGCATCAACTGAAAATAGCAGTAGCGTGTCCTACTTGTTGAACACTGTTCACGGACAACATTGTTCGACTGGCCGAACAGTCAATGACTAGACTTTACTACACAAAGGGCAACCGGTCAGTGGCCGAGTTAAACGCCAGCCTAACTGCTCTGCTCATTTCAACAACCAGAGAATATTCTCACTCTACAAATCATACAGGTTTCGGGTATGCGTCAGTGCCTTCAAAAAACCATTTTATGTAGCCATAAAACCATTTTATGTAAAATCTATCTGCAGTCTCTCGACCTCACGATGTTCATATTTGTAGAAGATGCAGGCATAGAGCTACCTGTTTACTTTTTTAGCTTAAATAAATATATCAGTTGAATGAAAAACTTCCAACTACCCGTAACAAGTGTTACAACTTGAGATATGTTGTAGGTTCGCATAACAGGCATATTCCACCGCCTATGTCTGAGCTCCAAAAACATGTACCCGTTTGCAAAATTAAACTATATTACAGCAAATGCATACCGTCAACCTGCCAGTCACTGCCTTGTGAAGGTTCACCATTAAAGACACCAGATTGCTTATATACCACTGGGTTCAAAGAGACCTCATCTCTCAGATATTCTGAGAATAAATCTGACGTTTATTTTACTCTGTGGTCCAATGGCAGACACTCCAGCACCCAACCTTGGCCTATGGTTTGAGCAGTCAACCCAAGAAGAGAAAGGGCTCAGCGTGGCCCCATTCCAACGGATAAGGGGAAGTAGGGAACATGGTCATTCAAATGGTATTCTACAGACATCATCAAGGAGAATAAGAAAACATTCACAAATGCTTTTTTTCACACACTTGGTCCACACATCAGAGAAGGTTCTATACAGGTTCAAGTGTAGCCCACGTGACTGATATAACCTAGAACACACAATTGCCAAATACAGGGATCATTTGAGAAAAGTGTCCTTCAGTCTACTACTAACATGAAAATATATGTATGGGTAAAACATCAGAAGGATAGTTTGCAGTTTTCAAAAGTGTGATTTCTAAATACTGGAGCTATATAATGAAAGATCAGTATGAAACTCCAGTTGCAAAAATCGAATACGTGATACAAACTGTACAAATCTGATTGGACAATCTAGAAGCTAACTCTACGAAATGTTAGGTTAGCTAGTACCACTTGCTGCCATAACAATTGCAGCAAACAATGATTTTTCAAATATTTTAGATTTCCAGATTAGGGAATGAAGCATGGAATTCAGTTTGTCCAAATGTATTTATTTTAGTGTCTAAACAGACTTTTTCGCTTCAAATGATTCACAATCTAAGCAAAAATGACCCAATATCAAACTTGCTGCATTGCTGCGACATGAAAATGCTACGGAAGTGGTTTCCCATGTGTGGGCAGAGAAACAGGTCTGGATCAGGGAGAGGAAAAGAGGAGATTGGGAGAATTCTCAACACTCCGGATGATCAGGAGCACTTAACTGAATGGAAAAGCATGCCTTGTTAGGAAAGAGATGGAGAGAGCCCAAACGACAGACTTTACAAAGAAAGAAGGAAAAGAAAAGGAAAAAAGAAGCATTAATACGAACAATTAAAACAAATATTGTTAACAGCAGGACACAACCAATGGAAACAAATAACCAAACAAGACAGCCCTGGAAGTATTTGAGCAACAGTAAAAAAAAATAAAGAAAGAAGCAAGAAAACGATTTTTTTGAGAAAGTAAAGTTAATATTCAGTTACTGAAACACAAAAGGATAGGTTATTTTTTCTAGCTCTATTTACAGATTTTTCACTTCCAATGGCATCCATGTCAAAGTTCTGGCTGTTTATAATATTGTCAGGTGCAGGTGGTAGTAATAAATATATTAAGCACAAAGCAAAACATCCCATACCATAACATGAGCGCACGCGGCCACTGTGTATGTGCAACAAGAACCCCACAAAGAAATCTAGAGACATCAATCAGGCAAGTCTTTTAAATTTTAGACACTCATAACCAACTTTATCAGATCACTTCCTCTCATATAAGCAAACATATACTCGCTGGACTCCGAGTGCAATCAATCAACCATAAAAGAGTCTACAAACTTCTGATGACCAACAGTCGTCAAGTGGGGGCTGGACCCTCGCCACATTTTCAGGATCCCCGCACGAGATGAACTTACATGCAGTGTACCTACACGAGCAGCATTTGATATAGTCCATGGCTAGCCCCGAAAATGTGACATGGATGCTGTCCTCATGGAAGCAAAAACTAAGGGCCAGATGTATCAAAGGTTTTTACCCATTCTGTGTCTATAGGAAAAAGTGTTCATACATATGGCCCTAAGAGCTCTGGACTCGATGGGATCTGTGTGCAACAACACTGAATGCAGAAGCCGCGTCTTGTAGTCCTCCAGGGATTGGATGCTCACACGCTCTCTGGACGTGACTAACACTCCAAATAATTGATGAAGCTGATGAACCCTCATCATTATCCAGCTGTTGATGCTACTCTAATTAGAGACACAATTAGCACGTGTTACACTTTCCAAAGGGGCAGAGAAGGCAGGAAAGCCGGTAACCTAGAACTGTTAATTCCCCGCTGATTCCGAAATTGCCAGAAGCACACGTCTCCTGCCCTTCCCCCTCGCTCAGGTTATTTTAAACTATGGGGTTTTCAAGTTTTGAAATTGGTCAATTATTCTTGTTTGCCTGCTGCCGAGTTTATGCTTTACTCCGTCCTATAAGGTTGCCTAACTAAGGCGGGCGGCTCACATTAATACAAATTACCCTTCTACGTGGATGATATGGGAGGTTCTGTGACACCATCTCACTCACTTGTGCAGTAACGAGAATTATTAGGTTGAGCATCTGAAAATGCAAAGTATTACAACAGCATTTTCGTGGGTGTGCAAACCCCACAACCACTAGTAAAGGGAGTTTCAGTACGTGGAGTGGGAGAGGCTACAGAGTTAGCCATTTTTAGGCCGAAGCCTACCAAACAGCGCAGCTGACTGGTTTGTTAAAGACATCTTGGGGACATTCCGCAAGCTCCCCTAGGAATACATTCTGCCCGTTGACCATTGATTTATGGTTTGTAACTCACATTTTCTGGCTTTCTATTTGCTGACTTTGTTTTAGGCTACTTTAGCAACACAAAAGGATGATGGATGGAGTGCTGAACAATGCATATACTCACCCTCAGGCTGTCCAGAGTGAGTTAGTTGTAGGAAAGTACCCTTGTTTTGGCATGGTTATCCCCACTTTTTGCTTAGCATCAGTATGCTTTGACTGTTTTCACTGGGATCCAATTAACCAGGATCCCAGTGACCGTGTTATCTCCCTCTAAATTTTGCTCCTTCTTTCCTCTTAGGGAACACTATGAGTGGTGTATCCGAGGTCTTAGGGTAAGTCGTGTCACAACTGTACCTCAGAGACAGCACTCGGCGGGCCAGCTGGATTCATCTCATTGGACCAGGCTGATGCTCAGTGATTGGCAACGGTGCACCAGGGTTCTTTATTTCTGTTTAGTCGCCCCGCCTTTAGTTCGTTAGAACCTATGTAACTGGAGGGAGGTGGCAGCTTTCAGCAGAAAACGTGAACCTGGTCTTATATTGCATTCAAGGTCTGGTGAGTGAGTAAAGAACCCTAACACTGTTTCAAATTTATGACAAGATCTCCAAGATAAGAGTACTTACTTTAGCCTTAGGCCAAAAGATATCCAACTATGGAAAGGACTGGGGCTGCTTCTAGACTATCCCACTGTGGGCTGGTTAGATCTAAATGGTGCCCCTGACTTTTGCCTTAACGTGCAGGCTGCTTATGCGCCCCTGAACATACGACGTGTGACTTTTCTTCTGTCTATACTACCTCATTTGCAACCTCTCCAACTCCAGCTACTCAAAATAATTTTTGCCAATTTCAAAGATATTATTGGCCTCCTCTTCAGTTCCACTTCCCCCTCTAGCCTACTCTATAATTCCACTTACCTGCCAGCCTCAAGTCTAGCCTCACTTACACTGCACCCCTCTTCTTCATCTTACCGAGCTTAATAGCCCATTTTCGGTTAAGCGTACGTTGTCACCTCCTCTCCAGCTCCACATACTATGCTGTCCTCATTACTTTGCCATTGCACTTATAGTTCGCCTACCTCACCTGCCTTATTTTCACTGTCACCTTGTAAACTTTATCTCACAGTTTCATTTACGACACCATCCCCTTCTTCAAACCCCCACCCAACCTTCCAGGCCTATTTTTCTGATCAAACGTAACTCCTTACCTTGGTCTCTATACCTGCTTTACTATATTTGTCAACCAACAGTCTCTTACCCTTCATTCAAGCTCAGCAGCCTCTCCCCCAGATGCCAGTTGCAGCCTCCCTGCACCACTCCATCTTCTGTGCGTAAAATCATATGACGGTGCCATCATTCAAATAGACCAATAGAAACAGAGACGAGCTATTTTCCTGTCTTTGGCTTGAATTGCTGGTGTGTCGGGCTGGGCAGAATGCATATGTCCTTTGTGGACTGTAGCTCATTTAAGATCCTATCTGACTTTAACCACAAATGCACCTTGTTCTCATATCCCCTCTTACCTTGGCAATGGTGTTCGGCTCCTCCTTCTGCACGGCATGGTCACTGCCACAACCCGACTGGCTGACATTCTGTGCACGGAGGCAACAGAACAGCGCCTTAAAGATATTCCGACTGCGAGGCTTCTTGGGTGAGGACTTGGACGCTAATCCTAGGACAATACAGAAGAAAAGGTGTGAGCCCAAGCAGTGTCTGCGAGAACATCAAAGTCTGCTTACAAACTCAACAAGGACCGCACTCCGACTGCAAGTCTATCGTTATCAGTGGTTCACAAGCTGCAGGTTCTCAACAAACTTTCATATCACTTCAATTCGTATCAAGACTATTCATGAGGTGACTCAACCTAGGACTCGTTTAAACGTTTGCCTACAATAGATTCCAAATTTCTTTTGACTCCTCAGTACAGAAGACATTTTTAACGTCATTTAGGTGTCTGAGGTATCTCTCCTCTGGTCCTCCAATGATGCAAGGGAGATCCTGTGTCCAGGGTCTCAAACGAGTGGGACAAACTCAGGAATCACAAAAACACGCTTCTGCTCCGTGTGTGGTCACCTCGCGCAAAGGGAAAAACAAAACCAGGAAGAAAACAGTGAAGAATACTACTAACATCACAAAAATGTGCCGCGTTTGTACCAACCGTTTCCGACTCGGGATTTTGAATCTGCAGCAGCAACAGTCTAAAATGAGAAGGGAGACTAGCAACACACACGCGCACACACACACACGCACACACGCACACACACACACCTTTCACAAAATGTCCTTGTGAAGTAAAACGTGTGTTGGCGTTATAAATATGAATCACTAGTCAAAAGAAAAGACGGCACCAATTTCATTCAAAATTTCAGTGAGCAGCACAATGCATCACATGTTATGATGCGAGGATATAAGCTGAAATAAAACATCTGTATGAAAATAAGTTGTACATTCACTGGGGTGCCAACAAGTTGATCCAAAGTTGATTTTTTATGGCAACGCACAGAGGACAACATCTATCTTCCACACACCAGCTGCTAAGAACACTATGCCAAATTCGAGAAGCTTCCAGCAGAAGACAAGAGTGGAACGCATCGTTCTAGAACAGCCCATGCAGCTGTGGGTTTGCACATTTTCTCTCAAGAATACTCCATGTCTCGGATTTGCCAAGCGCATCCGTACAGTGCTTGAAATGAAAAAACAGAAGTAAAGGTGGCCTATACCAGAGTACCTGGTTGCTTCTGAAATGTGCCTGTACTCTCCAATGATAAGTATCACTCCTGTGCTGAGCAGTGCAGGTACCCTTTCTCTCTAAATAAATAAGTGCAGGTACTCAGTACCTGACAGTAGCGGCCCATTTAAAGCGCTGGTTCGATAAAGTTACCGTCAGCTTTGCTTTACTGCTCCCCAGGCACTCAGGTGCAGCCTCTGCCTGCTCAGATATTTTCCACAAGTGTTTCCACCGATACTCACCGGGAGATTGTATTCACTCTCTAGCTCAGCACAATTTTTCAGTGCTCTGAAAAGGCAACAAGCAGCCTGTTGGGTAGCTTAAGTCTATACTGGTCTGGAAGGATTAACAGGCCAGCTAAAAAAAGTGAAAGGAAATCGATGCCGTTTTCTTAAAACTGAATAGGGGGGGGGGGGGTTGAATTCTCACATTTTTCTACAGAAGTAAATAAATGTGTGTTTTTTTTACATATCACGCAACCCCTAAGAATATCAGTCATTTATTGTTAATGCGACTTTTTGACACATCTCACACGTTTGTCAGGTTAATGCAGCGGGTCTTAATCTTTTGACATTTGCCGACCCCCCAAATAACCACTAACGGAAGTCGGGCATCTGCGCCAAAATAACTCATACCATCTGAACCTCAAAAAAATACAGAAACAATTATACATCAAACAATCACACGTAATGTGTTATTCAATGCGCAGAAAAGAAACAAACAGCATTCAAAGTTTTAGTGGGAAGAGTAGCGTTTACAAACATCTGGTTTATTTCTCATTGAGGATGCTATCTGGCGGGTTCTTACATAACACCGAATTATGCATTGGCTGTATAGATACTCTACCGCTAAATCAGGATGCCAACTCTAATGCTAAACGAACGATGGAAGAGTAGAAGGCAAACCGGAAGCAACCGCGCCCACCACAGCTTGGAACTGCTGCGCAGCCATTTTTTATCTGTACTATGTATACCGGGAGATTTATCAATTTAGGAAGAACGCACAGAAGGGGCCAGGAGTACCGAGCACGAACACACATACACACGCGCGCGCACACACACACACGCGCGCGCAAAACACTATTCTGTAACCCTGTATCTAGCGTTTGCTCATCGGAACACCAGAGGATGCTCGATCAATAAAACCAGGCTTCACTTAGCTGCAAAGAATCCGTTAATCCGCCATATTGAATTGTCATGTGGAGCACAACGACGAGCAAGAAAACCAGCGTGGGAGCAACATGGAGATGGAAAATAACCAAGCATTAATGTCACTGCAAGCTGGAAGGAGGGTAAACGCTCACCCTGACCTCTGGCCATCTCCCCACCCCAAACAAAACCAAGCTTCGTATTGTTGGTATTGGCCAAGCTGCCATCCAATCAAATAAATTTGCAGTCTGCGTTTACACATGAAAATGTTTTTAACAAAATGCCAACCTTAACGTTTCCTGCCACTTACGACGTCTTCTATCCGTAACAAACGGCAGTGCTTAATTTGTGCTTGTTGTTTCCGGTGCTGAGCACCGGCACTTATTTTTGAGGGCCGGGGCTTTTTTTTCTGCCTCAAGCATTTGCTGCGAGCACAAGACACATATGGGAAAGACGGATGATGGGAAAAACGAAAAAGCGTCACAAAGGGAGAAAGTAAAAAGCTGGAAGAGTGAGCTGCAGGGGCAGGGAGTGGCTTTAAATGGATTGAAGAGGCCCGAGATGGCTTCAGGATTATGCCGCCTCAGTATTCCGTGTTCTCACATTTAATTACAGCAGCCACATGTTTAAGAGGAGGGCTTTGGGCATCGGCACCTTCGTATTTACAAATTAAGCACTGGCAAACGGTATAAGTAACAGCCACTGGCAACCACGGCAATGTAGGCCAAGAGGTGAGAGCGTCCACAAAGACTTCCCTGGCAAGGCCTTTCTGGGACAGTCATCACCCATAACCCAGAGAGTTTAATTAAGGCCCGCGTAAAGTTGACAGCTTACAAAACCACATCAGTTCCTCTTTATGGTGGTCGCTTATGGATTTATTTAGCACCCAAAACATGTAAGCATCTATCACTAGCAACTAAGAGCAAGTGTTTTTTGATGCTAAAAAATAATTCGAAACATACCAAAATACAAAAATTAACACGGAAAAATACAAGGAGTGCAGTAAATTGCGTGGGATCAACCATTAAAATTAGCATGGTGTAGTCCTAAATTGGCTGCCCCAACAGAGCCTCGGATGTACTTCCAATTTACAAAAACGTGTATCTTTTGCAAAAATATTGACCCCTTTTATGTCTCCATCAGTGCCCTACTTAAAAAAAAAAAAAAAAAAAAAAAAATCTACAAATAAAATGCCAAAACTGACTTTATGACTCAAAAAAGTTACAGTGGCAAGAAAACCCCAGCGTTTTTAAACTTAACATATTGATGTTAGTTACTGAGAGTGGCCAGTTCAGAGCACAGCAGCATGGAGCAACAGAGGAGTCACACACTGCAGAGAAGGTGCTGTACCCGATCGTCACTAGATGGCGCTAAAGCCTCAGCCATCAGGGAAAAGGAAAGTAGTTCCAAACACATTAAAATAGAAGAACAAGTTACTTACCTTCAGTAACAAATGATCTGGTATAGACACTCTAGCTTTAGATTCCTTACCTTAGTATTTATCCCAGGCATTAGTCTGGATCTGAAGATTTTTCTCAAGTAGTTTCCCTGCACGCTGTCAGGTGGCGTCAGTCGACTCCACATTCTTCGTTGGCGTCGTGGTCATCAGATGTGATGTTGCAGGTTATATATAGGTGCTACCCCAGCGCACTGACGTCAGTCTCTTTTCACGACTTTCCACGTCAGAAGCGTGGAACCATGAAGAACAATGACCTTGGTGCACCAGAAATAGGGACCTGAAGGAGAAGACACAGTCCCTAGAAATCAGCTCGCAGAGCGGCAGGGGATGGGTGGGTGGGCACTGGAATAGGTCTCTACCTGCTACTTCCTTACTCAATGTAAGTAACTTGTTCATCTGATAGAGACTTCTAGTTGCAGATTCCTTACCTTAGAATAGATACCAAACAATACCATCCCTGGAGGTAGGTATGTGAATCAAGATCATACTAGGAAGTCCTGTAGGACCGAACAAGCGAAATATCTATCCCTTTGGACCCGACTGTCCAGGCAGTAGTGTTAAGTAAACGTGTGCAAAGACTCCCATGTTGCCGCGCGTGTTAACACAGTGGTTGCAGCTGTTGCTCTGGTGGAATGAGCACGCAAGCCCTCTGGGGGCTGCTTTTTGGCCAATGCGTTGCACATTTTGATGCAGAGAACAACCTATCTAGACATCTTTCTCTTCTGCACTGACAGACCTTTTTTGTCCCCCCTTATAGCCAGCAAAGAGTTGATCATCCATCCCAAACTATTTGGTGTCAAGACAGAACGCCAATGCTCTTTTTGGGTCCAAGTTGTAGAGTCTCTCCTCTTCCACAGAAGTATGTGGGGGTGCATAAAAAGGAGGCAGGGTGATGAATTGGCCTACATGGAAAGGCGTAACCACTTTCGGTAGAAAGGAGGCCTATGTGCAATCACCACTTTGTCAGGATAGATGGTAAAGTAGGGTAGCTTAGATGACAAAGTCTGCAGCTCGCTCACCCTATGGGCAGAGGTAATGGCCACAAGGAAGGATTTCTTGAGTGTCAATAGTCAGGGAGGACAATTATTAATTGGATCAATGGGGAGCACACATAAGGAATGTCAGACTCAAATTCAAGTCCCATTGGGGCATGATAAATGGAAAAGGAGGAAAAGTGGTTATAACCCTTAAGGAACCTACTGACAATAGGAACCTTAAACTACAAAGGGTTGGTCAGGTAATCTGAGAAAACCAGAGATAGCAGACAAATGCTCTTTAAGGGTGCCAAGGCAGAGCCCTGCTGGGCCAAAGAAACTATGAACAGAAGATCCTCTGAAAAATGGACAGAATGGGGGTCAACAGACTTTTCTGTGCACCGTGCCACATGCCTACAGGCATATAACATTTTGGTGGAGGGACACCTGGATGCCAAGATAACATTACAGACTTTGGGCGGAAGGTCGAAAGCTGCCAACTTCCGCTGCTCAATCTCCACGCAAGAAGGTGGAGACTGGACAGGTTTGGGTGGCAAACTGTCCCCTGCTGCAACAGAAAATCCTCCAGAAAAGGCAGTCTGACCAGAGGATCGATGATTATACTCAATAGCTCAGGATGCCACCCTCCTCGTGCCTAGTCAGGAGCCACATGCATTACTTGGGGCCGGTCGTTCTTGATCTTCTTGAGAACTCTAGGCAGAAGTGGTATGGGCAGAAAGGCGTATCAGGAGGCCCGAGCTCCACTCGAGACAAAATGCGTCGCCGAGCTAGTGCCCCCTTGGAAACTCCAATGCGCAAAACTGCCGACATTGCACATTCTCTCCAGAGGTGAACAGATCTAACCAAGGCTCTCCCCACTACTGAAAGAGACCTTGCCCCACCTTCAGAATGAGATGCCATTTGTGAAAAAAGTAGGCATTGACTGCAGAGTACACCCACTCTAGCGTTCAGAGAGCCTGCCAGATGGAGAACCACCAAGGATATGCCCTGCTGTTCTAGCCATGTCCAGAGACGCTGAGCCTTCTGACAAAGGATCAACGACCCCACCCTGCCCTGCTTGTTGCAGTACCACATGACGGTGGTGTTGTCGGTGAACACCTGCACCACTTTCCCTCTGAGAGATGGAAGTAATGCTTTCCATGCCAGTCTGATCACCAGAAGTTCCAAAAGGTTGATATGGAACTCGGACTCTGCCGCAAACTAGAAGCCTCTGATCTCCACCTCTCCCAAGTGGCCGCCCCATCTCAGGAGTGACGTATCTGTCACTACTGTCAGATCTGGTTGGGGGAGTGAGAGGGACCTACTTCTGATCCCATCGGGGTTCAATAACCACCACTGCAGATCCTGCAGTTCCCTCCGGGATGTGGACCATGTTGGAGAGATTCCCCTGCCCCAACTGGAACTTCAAGTCCCACTGCAGAGCCTGCATACAATATCTGCCATGATACACTAGCAGGATACAGGGGGTCATGAGGCCCAGCAGCCTCCAAATCATTCTCACTGAAATCCAGGATAGAGACTGAAATATCGGTACCATAGCCCGACTATCCTGGACTCGCCGCTTGGGGGGATAGACCTGAAACTGCACTGTTACTGTATCCAGAACAGCTCCGATAAAAGGAAAGGCCTGAGAGGGAGTCAGATGTGACTTTGGCACGTTTATAGTGAACCCCAGCAAATGCAGGAGGACCGCCATAGTCTGGTGGTGGGAGACGACAGCCCGGGGCGAACCCGCCTTTAAAAGCCAGTCATCCAGGTATGGGTAGCCAAACTCCCTGACGTGCACAGATGAGCTGCGACCATCTCCATCACTGCAATGGTGAGAGCAAAATGGTGGATGGTAAACTGAAAGTGCTTGTGGCCCATGTGAACTGCATCTGTGTGCCGGCAGAACGGGATGTAAAAATAAGCATCCAGCAAGTCCAATGCTACCATCCAGTCTCCTGGGTCCAGGGCAGATGAAGCCTGAGCCAGGGGGAGCATTTTGAACTTCTCCTTTCTGAGGAAGCGATTGAGGGACTGGAGGTCTAGGGCAGGGCAATGGCTTTTGTCCTTTTTGGTAACAGAAAGTAGCAGGAATAACAACAACAACCTACTTCTGGCACGTGGACCCTCTCTATGGCTTCCTTGGCCAAGAGAGCTGAAACTTCCTTGTGGAAAAGTGCCAGGTGATCCTCCATCATGGGATCATAGGATGGGTGGGGGGGGGGGAAAGTCACAAAGGGGAGAGAGTAGCCCCTTTCGGACTATTTGCAAAACCCACCTGGCAGATGTGATGGACTGCCAGTGGGGCAGGTGATGGCGAATCCTGCCTTTGACTGGTCCCTGACGTGAGGGCATCAGACTAGGAAGGTTGCAGCGGAAGGAGGAGGTGGACTAGCTAGAATGCTGGCTCCTTGATCCCGTTGGGTGCTGGATCCCACAACCCGGCCATGCAGTTGCTGGGCAGCATGCACAGCACAGTGGCTGGAGAGGGAACAGAAGTGGCTGGGCACCCCTTTCGTAGCCACTAAACAGGCAAAACGCAGACTGAGGTGGGCGAGGGGTAGCTGGGAGGCCTAGTGACCGGGTCGTAGCCCCGAGACTCCTTAAAGCGTGCAGCGCCAAGTCTGCTTTGTGTCTGAAGAGACGGTGCCATCAAAGGGCGTGTTCATAAGGGTGGATTGGACACCTCATGAAAAAACAGACGTCCTCAACCAGGTGTGGCACCTCAAGGCCACCAGCGAAGCAACCGATCTACCTAGAGAGTCTGTCGTATCCAGCCCACAATGGATTGTGAACTTAGCTGCATCTCTCCAGTCAGCAACAGCTCGGGAGAGAATGGCCCGGGGCTCCTCCGGGACCTGTGGCAGCACCTGGGCAACCGTATCCCATAAAGTATGGGTATATGGGCCATGCAGTGTTCACAGATTGTTAAGCCAGGCTGGAGGAAGAAAAAAAACTTTTTCCCAAGGTGATCCAGCCTCTCGGATTCCCTATTCAGGGGTGCAGAAGGGAATGCGCAATGCGATGTTGAGGCTTGGATAACCAAGCGCTCGTGGGTAAGGTGTTGGGTCAGGAAAGCGGAGTCATTAGGTGCAGGCCTATGCCAGCAGGCTCCCCAACAGCACATCAGTGAGGGCTTCATTAAAGAGCAAAAGGGGTTCAGATGTGGAAGCCCCCGACTGAAGTATCTCAGTCAGCAGGTTGGCACGGAAAGAAAAGAACAGACGTCAGCGTGCCGGAGTGGCACCTATATACAACCCGCAATGTCATAACTGGTGACCATGATGTCTATGACAAACGTGGAGTCGACCGACTCCACCTGACAGCACACAGGGGGTACTGCTTGAGAAAAATCTACGGATCCAGACTGGCACCCGGTGGAAATTCTAAGGTAAGGAATCTGCAACTAAAAGTCTCTATTAGATAAGGGAAACAAGGCACACATTCTGCTACAAATCATTGCTGATCAGAGTGAGAAGACCTGTATTACACAGGCGGCACGCATAAGCAGGCCTAGCCAGAGAAAATGGGACTTTCAAGAGAGGCAAGGTGCCATGAGATGACCTGTCCACCTGAATGTGGGGGTGGGACTGGAGCCTCAATGCCCAGAGATACTAAGTGCAGTTTCCAGGCTCTACAAAACCCCATGAAAAGACGTCGTCTCACCTGCCTTCAATATCCAAACACGGATTCAACGGGCCGTGCCACAAATGCTTCCCACTGAATGTCACTGCAGGCGAAGGAATCAGTGGAACGGCCACCGGGTTGGTTTAAAGCGCACCAAAGTTACTTCCTCTTTGCATAAAAAGCTCCAAAGAGGGCTGGCTTCCCGTGCATGAGATCCTTGCGACCGGTGGAAGAGAAGCATTAAACCCGTCACCGCCCACCTGACTGGAAATAAGGACTCAGGGTATCACTGTTATGCCATTTTTATGCAGGTCTTTCCGCCCCAGGGCAATGAGGTGAGCAAATCATCCAACAGTTTCTCATTCAACAGAAAATTGTCCCGCCTTTTGGATTCAACCACCGGGCAGCGCTGGTGATAGCTGTAAGCTGATGTAAAACGATCAACCCTGGTTCCCGAAGAAGCTCGTTAAACACTTGCACTAACTCTAGTGTTCTGGGGAACAAGTTCTCGTTTTGCAAGTGAGGCCTATTGGGAGCAATTCAAAATTATTTCCAAAACCTACATGCTAATAGTCGACTCAAGATTTTTAAAGCAAAAATATTTGTGTCTCGTGTGAAATAGCCGGAGGGCAAAATACATTACTGCAGCTCGCCTATACGTGTACTACGCAGAACTGGCCAGCAGTTGAACACTTCACCCGTTGAATTTTAGCTACCCTATACCCCTCCACACCCCTCCCCCAGCCTCCAAATTTACATATTCTCAAACATCCCCAACGGTGTGAAGTAATAGCTGTTCAAAGCTCAACGCGCTAGAAAACTCCTTAATAATCCTTAATAATTACGCATTGTACAATGTGCCTATGAACAATGTAAACGCGTCCTCCCTGTTGCACACTTAGTGAGCCACTAGATGGCAACAAAGCGTCGGCGCTTCGCAGAAAGACCGGCAGTTCGAGGAAAGTAAACAAGGCACACCCACCGCCATTAGCCGAGGCCGCTGTAAGGGTCGAAGAGCTGAATGAATAAATGACATTCACAACAATCCCAGGCAAGCCCGACAATTGAACTATATTGTGCCGTGGGAAGGGGGCGCTCTGGATAGGATGGTCCCGCGGAATGTACGGGGCGGGTGGGGGGGGATCTGAGGCCGCAAACGAAAGGAATGCACAGCTGAAAGCAGCAAGACTAGGGAGGCAGACGCGCCCTTCCTATATTAAGGCCACACCCTCACTTCCCATGGACAGGCGGCAGGAAAGGAAAACGAATATTTTCTTGTCTGTCCCACTTCATACAAATCCCCTTACTTCTTAGTATTACAAGTACAGATCGTTTGTTTACCTCTTTCTTCTGTACCGTATGCGCAGACCATTTGGTTTTATAACCGTTTGTTTTTCTTGCACGCAAAAGCACGATTGTTAAAATGAACGCGAGATGCACAATTTAAGGCATTCTATGTACCAACTCGAGAAGAATGAAAGTGGGAGCGCCACGTCAACAGGCCACCTAGTTCCCCTTAGGTCCCCACCTCCCCCCAATTGATCTCTGCAGCACGCACTCCACTTGAGGAACTATCTTAACATGACATTACGGGAGCAGTGCTTCAAATGAAAAGAAAATGATTGGTTCAAGCAGGCGGTCACTATCCGGACTGCCTTCAGACTGACCTAAGTTTGGTGGAGAACTTGAACCTGAGAGGGGAAGCTCTGGGAGCTGTGAGCCAGTGGATTGCAACAAGTTTCTATATATAGCTATGTGGAGATGTGGCTGACAAGAAGAGGACATGACTGAGTGGGCAGGAACGATCACAAGCAGGATGGTGATGAATGATTACTCGAACATTTTTCCACCTTATTCGATTCCACCCTGGACGTTTGCCGACCAGCCGATGGCGATCAAGGCCTGTTGTTCAAACTATCTCCTATTAGATATCACTCTTCAAAAAGTTCTCCTTGCCTATTATTAAAGTAGAGGCGGGAAGGCCCCAGGTCCAGACGGGGTCCCGGTCAATGCCTTTTAGCTTCAAGGGATCTATGGGGCCCCATCCAGTGACGGGAGTTTAATGCGGCAGCAGAGTGTAAGAGTCCTCCCCCCCAGGCTGTGTCTTTTATTTGTCCCAATCTTTAAGAAGGGAGACAAAGCAGACTCCAAATGTTATCACCCTATTTTCCTTTTGGAATCCTCAGCTACATTGATGGCAGGATTCCCTGTCGAGATTTGAGGATTGGACATGCAAAAACCGAAAACTCCGCGCAGTTTGGCTTTAGGAAGGGTTTGGGTATAAATACATAATGTGTAAGCCTTGAGTTGCTCATTGGCAGGTATACCAGGGCTAAGTCTGGGTCCCTTTATCTTTCTTTTGCTCATTTAAGTAGCGCTTTTGATTTAGTTGACCATTCTATCCTTTGGTCTACTTTGATCTCCCTTGGAGATTTGTTTTTTGGCCCATCTCTACAGAAACCTTTCATCGAAGGTCCGGTGTATGTCCCAATTGGGGAATGCTCTCCCCTCTTTGGAGTGAAGAAGGGAATTAGACACAGCTGCTTACTGGCACCTTTTTTGTTTTCCCTTTTTATTAGTGGTTGGACGGTGCTCTCAATGCTGTGCATGCCGATGCACCCAGCGTCGCAGGTAGACCTGTCCCCCGTGTGGTTATATGCTGATGACACTGCTTTATAATCTAGGACACTAAATGGCCTCCAGAAACTGATGAATGTATTTGGGATCTTATGTTTTCCAAGGTGAACAAGTTATTTACCTTCGGTAGCGAATTGTCTGATAATGAGATATTCTACTTGCAGTTTCCTTACCGTAGAATTTCCCCAGGCGTCAATCTGGATATGGAGATTTTTATCAAACAGTACCCCTGCGCACCATCAGGTGGCGTCGGTCGACTCCATGTCCATCATTAGCGCCATGCTTACCGGATACGACGTCGCAGATCGCATTTAGGCACCACCCCGGTGAGCTGACATCCGTTTCTTGTCACGACTTTCCATGCCAGAAGCGCAGAGCCGCGAAGAACACTGATCATGGTGCATCAGAACCAGGGCCCTTAAAGGGAAGTCTCTGTCCCTAGAAATCGGTTCGCAGAGGAGGGCGGATCAGTGGGTCAATAAGGAATCTGCAACTAGAAAATTTCTTGTCTGAGAGATTTCTGGTTGCAGGTTCCTTAACTTACAATAGATACCCAAGCAATACCATCCCCGGAGGAGGGTCTGCAAACCAATATCATATTGGGACGTCCTGCAGGACCGAACAGGCAAAGTACCAGTCCCTTCGGACCCAAGGATGCCCACGTTGCTGACTGGCCGATGTCCAGGACTGGAACGCTGCATGCTAATACAGTGGTTGCAGCTGTTGCTCTGGTGGAGTGAGCATGCAAAACCTCAGGGAGTTGCTTTTTAGTTAATGTGAAGCACATTTTAATGCAGAGAACAACCCATCTAGAGATGATTCTCTTCTGCACTGCCCAACCTTTCTTCACACCCACATAACCCAAAAGCATTGATCATCCACTTGAACTATTTGGTACGATCAAGATTGAACATCAACTCTCTTTTTGGGTCCAGGTGGTGGAGTCTCTCCTCTTCCTTAGAAAGATATGGGGGCATGTAAAAAGTAGGCAAGGTGATGGATTGGCCTACATGAAAGGGCGTGACCACTTTAGGTAGAAAGGAAGCCCTGGTATGAAGCACCACCTTATCAAGATTGATGAAGATTTAAGGTGGCTTTGAGGCAAGAGCTTGCAGCTCACTCACTCTGCGGGCAGAAGTGATGGCTACAAGAAAGGCTGTCTTCAGAGTAAGAAGTAGAAGTTGCCATTTGTAAAGTGTCTCAAAAGAAGCACATATCAGAAAAGTAAGAACTAAGTTTGAATCCCATTGGGGCATTATGAATAGAGAAGGAGGGCAAGACCCTTTAGAAATCTTCCAACAATGGGAGATTTAAACAAGTATAGTTGGTCAGGCAATCTGAGAAAAGCCGAAATGGCAGACAAATAACCCTTGAGGATACCCAGAGCAGAGCCCTGCTGGGCCAGAGAAAGAACAAACAAAAGAACCTCAGAAAGAAGGACAGAGATCGGGTCAACAGACTTGCCTGTATACCATGCCACAAATGTGTTCCAATGACAGGCATATACAGTTTTGTTGGAGGGATGCCTGGCTGCCAGGATAACATTACAGGCTTTGGGCAGAAGGTCAAAAGCTGTTAACTGTCACAGCTCAATCTCCACGCAAGAAGACGGAAACTAGACAGAATCAAGTGGAGAACCATCCCCTGCTACTGCGACAAAAGATCCTCTCGAAGAGGCAGTCTGAGTATAGGATCTATGGCTATGCTCAAGAGGACGGGATTTCAGACTCTTCGTGCCCAGTTCAGAGCCACAAGAATGACTTGGGTCCAGATGTTCTTGATCTTCTTAAGTACTCTGGGCAGAAGTGGTATTGCCGTAAAGGAGGCCTGACTTCCACTTGAGGCAAAAGGTGTTGCTGTGTGAGTGCCGTCTTGGAAACTCCAGCACGCAAAACAGCTGACATTGGTGTTCTCTGCAGAGGCGAACAGATCTAACCAAGGTTCTCCCCACTGCTGAACGAGACCTTGCACCACCTCCGGACGGAGATGCCATTTGTGATCAAACAGGCATTAACAGCTGAGTTTGTCTGCTCTGGTGTTCCGAGAGCCCACCAGATGATGAACCAACAGGGATATGCCCTGATGTTCCAGCCATGTCCAGAGGCGCAGTGCCTCCTGACAAAGGGTCCATGACCCTACCCCACCCTGCTTGTTGCAGTACCACATGGCAGTGGTGTTGTCTTTGAACACCTGCACCACTTTCCTTTTGAGAGAGGGAAGGAATGCTTCCAATCCTAGCCTGATCGCCCTGAGCTTCAAAAGATTGACATGGAGCTCAGGCTCTGCCAGAGACCAGGCTCCTCTGATCTCTGCCTCTCCTATGTGGGCGCCCCATCCTAGGAGTGACGCATCGGTCACTACTGTCAGATCTGGTTGGGGGAGGGAGAGGGATCTGCCTCCAATCTAATCGTTGTTTAAAAGTCACCACTGCAGATCTTGAGAAGTTCCCTCTGAGATCTGGACCATGTCAGAGAGACTCCTCTGATGATGCGCCCACTGGAACTTCAGGTCACACTGCAGAACCCGCATATGTGCCATCTGACATGTGACATTAGCAGAAGGCCATGAGGCCCCGCAGCCTCAGTCATTCTCACCGAAATCCAGGATAGAAACATCAATATCATAGCCAGAATATCCTTGACTAGCTGCTCAGGAGGATAGGCCTGAAACTGCACTGTGTCCAGAACTGCTCCGATGAAAAGGAGCATCTGAGAGGGAGTCAGATTTGACTTTGGCACATTTACAGTGAACCCCAGCAAATGCATGAGGTCTGCCATGCTCTGGGGGTGGGAGACGACAGTCTGGGGGGGAACCCGCCTTCAATAGCCAGTTGCCGAGGGAGAGGAAGACTGAAACCCCTAACCTATGTAGGTAAGCTGCGACCACCGCCATCACTTTGGTGAACACCTGAGGGGTGCAGGTCAGGCCAAAGGAGAGCACGGTAAATTGAAAATGCCTGTGACCTACCACGAACTGCAAGAAAAGTCTGTGGGCTAGTAGGACACTAATATCGAAGTCTGAGTCCTGCAAGTCCAACGCTACCATCCAGTCTCCTGGGTTCAGGGCAGATAGCACCTGAGCCAGAATGAGCATTTTGAACTTTACCTTTTTGATAAAGAGATTGAGGGACTGGAGGTCTAGGATAGGGCGGAGACCCTTGTCCTTCTTGGGCACCAGAAAGTAGCATGAAAAACAACTACGACCTACTTCTGGCACATGGACCCTCTATACGACTCCCATGGCCAAGAGAACCATAGCCTCCTCACGGAGAAGTGCCTGGTGATCCTCTGACATCCAATCGTAGGATGGTGGCATGGATGGAGGGGTAGTCTCGAAGAGGAGGGAGCAAAACCCACCTGTCTGACATGATGGATTCCCAGCGGGCAGGTGATGGTGCATCTTGCCGCCATCTGGTCCCTGGTGGGGAAGCATCAGACTAAGGTTTGGAGGCTGCAGTGGGCGGGGTGGTGGACAGGGTCGATCGCTGGCTCCCTGATCCACAAGGGCGTTGGATTCCACGTCCCTGGCCACCCAGAGGCTGGGCAGCATGCGCGGCACAGTAGCTAGAGACGTGGTTGGGTGCCCCTTTTGTAGCAATAAAAGGGCACGGAGTGAGGGGGGGCGAGGGCCAGCTGCAAGGTCCAAGGACTGAGCTGTAGCCTGGGAGCCTTTAAAGCGCTTGCGTGAGTCTGCTTTGACTACGAAGGGAAGGGTGCCATCGAACAGCATGCCCATAAACGCTGCTTACACATCCCCTGAAAAGCCAGGCATCCTCAACTAAGCGTGGCACGTCAAAGCTATCCATGGGTGCGAAAGAGAATGTACCTGAGAAGGTACAGGCCTGGCTGACCAAGCTCTCAGGGTTGGGATCTTGGGTCAGGAATTTTGGGTCATTAGGCGCAAGTCTATGGCGATGGGAGATTGTCCTGTTTATAGGCGCCCCTGTGCTGGGTTTGGTCCAAGTCCCCAGCACGACATCAATGAGGGCCTCACTGAAGGACGAGAGGGGTTCAGAAAAAGAAGCCGCAGGCTAAAGCACCTCAGTCAGGAGGTTGGTCCTGACGGCCACAGAAGGTGCTCGAGACCCAGGACCTCGGCCGCTCTCCTCACCACCATTGAATACAAGGCTCCCTCCTCCATAGCTACAGTAGGGGGAGAAAGCATGCCAGCATCAGGGGAGGTATCTTGACCACTGGCTTCACCCAAGTCCTGAGCCCAGTCCATTGGGTCTTCAAGCTGGTATTCAAAAGGGCCCAGCGTCCACTCCTTACTCTCACCATACGCATAAGAAAAAGGAATAAGGCATAAGAATAAGGAGAGCAAGGTCTCTGTAGAATTCGGAATCTGCGTCAAGCAACGCCGGTCCAGCTCCATGTCGGAGTAGGCAATTAGTATGGGACTGATGCAAACCGTGGGCCCGGGTGGCTTCGGGAGCTTTGATATCTGCACTGGCATTGGGCAAGGTCGCAGTGGCATGAGCGATGGGGATTGGGAAACGGATCCCTGGATGTCTTCCGGAGCCAAGGCCAAAGCCGCAGGCGGAGAACCCGAGGGAGCCCCTGCCAACCCTGCAGGGCCCAAAGGCGCTCTAGCAGGGCTGGACTGCCCAAATATGAGACACATGGCCTCATAAAACTCTTTGATTAGGGCAGGGGTGGCTCAGGCTCCCAGAAACTCAGGGAGGCAGGGGAGCTGACCCAGAAGCAGGCTCCGAGGGCAGAGGCCTAGAGCAAAGACGCTCCTTTTTCCACATTGCGTCATCCAACCGAAGGGGCGAAGTAAAAGAACGTTTGCTCTTCGACTTCTTTTTGTGCTTACCTGAGCGTCATGAAGATTTTGAATGGTACGACGAAGAGTGTCGGCTCTGCGAGCTGTCTCGGGACCTTCCTCTCGACTGAGACCGGAAGCAACACAGAGCTGAGCACTGGGCCACAAGAAGCTTTGAGGACCACTCCTGCAAAGCCTTCAGGTTCATGGCCTGGCACTTGGAGTACGACTTCGGGTCATGGTCTTGCTCCAAGCACCAAAGACATGAAGTGCGGATCCGTAACAGACATCATGCGATGACAGGAGTCGCAGGGCTTGAAGCCAGTCTTCTGTGACGACATACGCAATGCACTATGAGGTCAAAAAAAGCATCGACAAAAGTCGAAAAAGCCAGTCAAAGTGCCTGTGGGGTAGCTCTTTTTTGGATCTGCTGGCGTGGAAAGGAAAGAACTGACTTCGTGCCGGGGTGGCGCCTATATACAACCCGTGACATCATATCTGTCAAGCACGATGCCAGTGACGGATGAGGAGTCAACCGACACCACCTGACAGCTTGAGAAAAATCTCTGGATCCAGACTGACACCTGGGGAAATTCTAAGGTAAGGAATCTGCAACTAAAAGTCTCTATCAGATAATGGTTATTAATAAATCCAAAACATTTACTATAGTCTGAGGGAAGAAGACGCAAAATGTAGATCCTTCTTTATTCGGGATTCACCTATTGTTAGAGTGAACAGTTTTTTTAATCTAGGGATTCTTTTTGGGAGCAATGGTGTATGGTCTCAACAGGTCGCTGATGCTGGATCCATGAAGACCAGGAATTAGAGGACTATCCAATGCCACATTTGGAGGAGGTCTATGGGGCTATACGTTCAGCAGTCCCCTCCAGATAGAGAATAATTCCTTTATGAAGTGGGTGTTATGCCTGCCTGCCTCAGCGTCATCACTGATTATACACAGGGAGGTTGGTCTGCAATTTTTGGAAGATCTGCTCCTTGTAAAACCCGTTATTGTGGTTCTCTATCTGGTACAAAGCGGAAATTGGTTTCACCGAATCAGTTATTGCAGACTGTCTTGCTCTGGTAAATCTTTTAAACATCCCCTGTCTCTCTTACATTAGTGCTTACTTTAGTAGTTTATTTAATATTTCTGTTCTTCAAGATCCTCTTAAAACCGTGACCCTTGATTAAAGTTTTATCAAGACATGCTTTATTAATTATATGTAAGATTGTAGAATGTGTGGTGAGTTAAAGGAAGTTGACTGTTGTCTATTACATACCAGCTGGCCCTCAAGTTGGTTGTCAATATTACTTATCTTGTGTGACTAATATGCAAGCATTGTGTTGTACTGTCTAGATTTTGTGCTGGCACAGCACATCATCTAGTTGCATTCCTGGTAATGAAGGTACGCCCTCTGGATATGACGCCTTACACTTATGATGGGCGCACTAAGCAAAGCCCTCCGCAATAAATGCTCTTCTACAAGAATTCGAGGACATACCATTTTAAACCAATCTTCTTGGCACAGAATATTAGAGACCAGCTAAGCTACCTGTTTGCACTTGACACCACAATGGTGTGTTTAAATGTTGCACTTTTTATTATAAAGGCAATACAACTTAGGAGAAAGATGGTTTGAGATGAGGTCGTTTTAACTGAAGTTCTAACATATTTGTGTATTCCCATATCTGTATGCACTTTAATATGAATGCAATATACCTCAGTTAAAGGATGGTCTGAGATGAGGTTGTTTTAACAAACGTTTTAGCACGTGTGTATTCTCATGTCTGTGTATTTAAAAATTTTGGTATTACGTTTGTACTTTTATGGCGTTTTTTTTTTATCTGGTGAATAGTAATTAACCAAACCAAACCGAATGATTAGCCAATATTCCCTTCTTCTGTGACAATACAGGTTTATTGAGAAATCTTACAAACGGCGTAGTAGAAAATCCCTTATCAATGATTATAGTGCCCAGTCCGCAATTCCAAATATCATTCCTATAAACGTTATCATAAACGTTATCAATATCAGGTATCTCAGCAAAGTTTGTAAATGGTATTTTTAAGTCATGTAACATATCAGCTAAAACCTATTTACGAGTACTGTGTCTCTGTTTTGTGTTTCTGTTTGATGAATTGTTGTTGCTAAGCAATGTACACATTAGAGCTAAAAAAATGTAATTAAAAAAGAAAAACAGCATTCAGCTCCCGCAACGTGGGTATTTCGAGCAATTTTATGATGTAAACATGCATCTGGAAATCATATCTTCAGCAGGGTGATATTCCCTTTGGAGCTAAAAAAACATTTTAAAACTACAAATACATTTTTCTTCAAACCACCGTCTCTTAAACTGCCTTTTCGTGTACACAGGCAGGAGAAAGACAGGTTCCGATTAATACCTAACAATAAAGCCATGTGTGTTCAGAGTCGGATTTAATCTGCATTTTCAATGTGAAGTTTTCTGTGGCTTGTAAACAAACCCCAAACTGTTTTTTTATTTATATTTTTGAAGTTTTTAGTTGAGTGCTTCCTCCTTCAGTCACCGCCACAACTTAAAGTGAAGTATTCAGAAGCGTTATGACACCGAGGTGAAGTCCGTTCGGAGTATTTCTAATCCAAATAGGTAGCCAGTGTAGGAGACCCGAGAACGGAGGAGAATTCAAGACGTCCATATAGAAAGCACGAGCCTGGGGGGGGAAACGCTAAGAAGCAATCAGCACTTGCTCATTTAAACTTATTTCTATATGATCTGCCTTTCCCCAGAAGATGTTTGTGGAATTTGACTTTCAAAAGTTGGTCACTCCACCGCTCTAGCCCACAGGACACTCACAGCTGTTAACACCAACTGACTAACCCAGGCCCCGACAACCTTCATCCTAAACGAGTAGAGGGGGGCTTCCTAGAGAGGGTATAGCGCCTCAGGCTGGACTCTTCACGGCACAGCGACTCTCCTGGTTCTGCCCTGTGGATTCCAGCAGAGGGGCCTGAGGCTGCTTCTTACATTTGCTATCTTTTCCACGGACAAAAACCGCATCATCCATCCAATCCTATGTCTCCCTCTCCTCTTCGCCCCCACAAAGAAGCTTGAACTTCCGCCTCTACACCACCATGAGCCAATGGATGTCAGCCAGAGCCACAGTGGTAGCAGCCGATTTCCCAAGGATGAGACTGCCTGATTTGTAAGGTTTAACTGGAGTGCCAACATTGCTTTATTGGGGGCACCAGCAGAGATGATGTAACAGAAGCAGTTGAAGGAACCTTCTCAGGAACATGAGACAGAAGTCAGTATTCTTAACCACTGCTGTGATTCTGTGTCCTGAGGACAGTTTTTGCGTCAACCTTTATTCATAGGATTGTTCTTCACTGTTTGAGCCGGCACTAGTGCATCTCCAGGTTTGTTCAGCCTGCGGACCGATTGTGGTTGATGGTTATAGCCTTCCCACTCTAATCGTGAAGGTCTTCCTCATAAGGGTGGTCTTGCTTTGTAACAGGTAGTTCCACCCACACTCGTACAGTAGCACACCACTTTTTACAGTAAAGTCAGGTCTTACGCCAAAGAGACCCACCTCAGAACTGCAGGTCCCAACTCACAGCGGGACGTTTAAACTTGTACCGCAGAGAGCTACCTTACACCAAAAAGGTTCAGCCTCACAAAGAAGTCCCATCTGTATAAAAGCAGCAACTTTTAACTTGGTGGCTGAATGTTTTTATGTTGGTAATTATTTTTCTGCTAGGCCTTCATAGCACAATACAGGCAAGGCCCTGAGGAGTGTGAGGAAAAGAGGCTCGAGATGGAATTAACTAAGAGAGCTGGAGTTCCCCTTTATGTCATGCATGGTTCAACCTGCTGAGGGTACAAGCTTTCTATTGCCATAATTGTGGCAGTCTCCAGTTCACCCTGTGAGGAGACATTTGCAGTGAGGCCCTCTCACATCCAAAGGCTGAGCATTACATACAAACAAACAAACAAGCAATCAAGCAAGCAAAACAACCACTGTTGGCCTGCTCCACCCAAACACTGGTTGCCTTGTGTTTTCTGGCTGCCAGCGGGAGCCTTGGTGCTTTTTCTGTGGTGTTCAAACTGCGAAGCAAACACAGCGGCAGGACCACAGGGGCGTTTGGCAGGAGGCAACGCAAGGCCAACAGAGCACAGGATGCACAAACACTGCTCAGAGATCAATAGCAGCCCATTGATAATGTGTATTGTGGACGCAGACCAACCTGACGCAACATCGCCTTAAGTGACCTCCCCCACCTATTCACAGTTAAATGCCCATGGTGGGTTTGGGCTCAGAACCCAATGACCTTTCTTGCAGAAGCACAAAGCCAAGAGCCAAAAGAGGTTTTTCTGTGACTGCGGTCAGCAGCTAGAAGTTTCAATGCAATTTTTCTATGTCTGGCAGCCGCAGGAAACCGGCTCACCTCTAGCTCCATAATAATCTAAGCCATGCTGCTCTTGGGTTTGTCACTGTGAACACATGCGATGCATCCGAAATTCAGAGGCAACAGAATAATCTGAAAAAAGACCTCGGATACAGAAAACGATTAAAAGCTAAGCTTGGATCATTTGCTCGTTTTTCCTACCAGTGTGGTCTGGCTTTCAATAAAGTGTTTTAGTGTCAGTCAAATATGTCCTTCCAGGTATCACCAGGTGCACCTTGAGCACTCAGATGGAGAGGAAGCAAGTGGGTCTAGGAGCCCATGTTGAGCTCTTTCTTCTACAGACCGCAAAGTCCCACTCCTCACACTTTCTACGACCAACTGGGGAGTGTGTGTTCAAATTAGTCACTTAACACATAATAACGGAGTCAGATGGAAACGGACACCTCCCTTTGTTGAATGCTCACCACACGTCTGTGTGATCGGTTTCTAATGACTGTTTTATGTTATATGGTAGCTTGTTCAGCATACACTGGTCACAATAGTTTTCTCGAGGGGTGTCTCTGCATAGGCTATCATTTCTGTTGGATTTCAACCTGGTGAGGTTCCACAGACGGGTCCATTAATATAAAGTATTTTGCGTCTTAACACTTGACTGCTTCCTTCTACTGTGGGCATCTACCAGATCCACCGCCGCCCATGCTTTTAAATGGCCTCTGTGTCCAAAGCTGGTAGCAGAGTTATTGTATCACTTTTTAAACAGGATGGTCGTCTTGACATTTCCTCTGCAGTTGCCTTTACTAACTACTGTTCTGCGCAGTAGGCAGCAGCAAACAACCACATCTTAATTAAAACCCTTTACAACCACTTCCTCGTGCACAGTTTCAAATATTCGTCCTCTATGTCTTTGTTGTTGTATGGCTGTACAGTTCACAAACCTGCTATTTCCTTCCAAAATATTCAAACTTTGTCAAAGAGATCTGAATAGAAAAGATATCTGTGGAAATGTGCTTGTTCTTTTGGTATTCAGACTGTTCAATTCTGTACTTCATCACATCAATGGGTGCACTTCTGTTTTCAGAGGTAGTAAAAGTTGTACTTTTTCCATTATTGTGTATCGGGAAGAGCAATAGTCGGTTTTTGGAATTCGCTGCATGTTTAAAAAATGTTGTTGATCTGGGAGCCAAATGTATGATGGTGAGCAAGAATCTGAGACTCATGTAACGCATCTCTTCTTGTACAACCGCAACAGGCAAAATTAAAATATTAAGGCGACAACGGGACTACCTGGTCAGTGTGTGCTAGCACATAACAAGGAGGCTACAATTGTCTTGACAAGCGAGTAGTTAATATTTAATAGGCCTCAAGAGAAAGAAAGAAGGCCCACTCTGGTCAACACATGGCTTAAGAGGGAAACATGAACAAGCATACACAGTGCGAGACAAATACAGGCCTAAACCAGGGTACCATGTTAAAATGGAGTACAGGGGCAGAAAGGAGAACGAAGGAACAGGCCAGGTGCAGGGCAAAGTAGTTGCAGCCGGTCCTCGCATGGTCCTCGCATCCCACAGATAATTTAGAAGGCCGCACACACGAGAGCCTGTGCCACTTCCTGATACTAGTGTTAGGAGGAGGGGTACATCATGGCAGACCTGAAAGGAAGACATGGGATTCTTGCGAACCCCAAGGTTGGTAGAGGGCGGAGGACAGGCCGTAAAACTTCAGAGCATGAGAGCAGTGTAGGGAGGAAACAGACAGAATTCCAAGGGTGAGATCAAAAGAAACTGTGCTCGTTAAAGGATGCATATGTATATTATTATATACGCTACATCTGCATTTTAGTGACAAGTAACCAGAAGCATTTTTAGAGAATTATTGCTTGTGCCAAGAATGAACGTAGATAACATTATTTTGAGCTACTGTGTTAATTGGAAATATTATAAGAAAGCATATAAGAATTAAGCCTCTAAAAGATGCTGTTTGTACAAGCTGAGTTGAGTGCGGTTTCAGTTACAGAAATGAGCTGTGCTCCCAGCCGTATTATTCTTTGATAAATACTATAGTGCTACCAGAGTCGTGTCACTTCTTTATTCCTGAAAACTGGACTACAAATATCACACCCGGGCTGGTTACATCACTGCGGATCAGCGATGCTCTGCATCTACCCTGACAACTACCCATTCTCATTTAAGAATCAATACAAATCAATGGAAATGTACCATTCAGACTCAAAAGGTGTAGGTTTAGGACTCCACTTTCACCAAGATACCCCGCTGGCAGCCAGCACATGCACGTTTTCCTTATCTCAGTGCTTGACACAGTGTATTCTTACTGCCTGAACATCGCCAGCGCACGCACGTAAATGATCAAGACAGACTGCTCACAAAAAGTTTGTCCCTGAGGCTAGAGAACGTTCAGAGTAACTGCTCAGTGAACAAATGGCCTGTGAGCTAGCGTATGTCAACTAAATAAGATATCACTAGGTACTCAACTAACAAATTTGGGGGGGGGTGAAATTTGTTCAGTTGTTTAACGGGTTAACAAGTCGTGCAGCATTTAAAAGGTTTAAACATTTTTTTATTAATTTTAAAGAAACTTGAACCCTATATTTTTCCAACAGATCTTACCGCTGCAACTCACTGGAGTTTAATATTTCTCCTGTGGATAGAACTCATTTAACCACCCTGGAAAGATAAAGTTTCTTGGCTGGCATACGCAAACCTCAAAACAGGGGTTTCACACTGATCTCTGCAGAAAGCACTTTAATCCACGTCAGTCACCTAAACTTCCTAAACTTGCCGCCATGAGCTACACTGCAAATGTAAGAGTGCTTAGAAAAAAGGGCTGGCACGCAAGACGCTTAATAAGCGGGGAGTGGCCGTTTCCATAACTGGGGACTGTCGAAGACAAGCATTTGCATTGCAGCTGGTCTTACGTTTGCTCGTGTTAGCGCTATTAGTGTTGTAAACTCCTAACCAGACTTTTCTTGCCACATAAACTAATAATGAAAAGGAAAATAGTTTCACATATGCGAGCTGATGTTCACCAGGAGCATGAAGGAGACCCAGAAAAGGAAATAGAAGTTCGCTTGCAGTGAAACTTATCTGCAAAAGTGCAATTAGCCATGTAACCAGCAAAAGTGCAATTATCCATGTAACAGGGTCAATGTCATAAAAAGCGCTCAACTTCTGTCCAGCGAGATTGCGCTGCGCAGGAAATTAAAAGATTAAGTAGTTCAGAAACCAGCTGAAAACATGGAGTCTCATATGTTTTCTGTAGTTTACTGGTGCGCTCGAGGAGGGCTAATCACCATAAAAGGCATGAAATGACGTATGCATGCCTTTCACAATTGAAATCAATCGATTTTTAAAAGGCAAGCCCACAAACCAGTGAAAGGGACGGTCGTGACATGGGCATTGTTATAAGCCCAATGAGAGATTAGAACATGGAGCACTTGCGCGCGCTCGACCATAAAAAAACATAAAGGTGAACTGGATACCTACCTATCCTAAAAAAAAAGTCTTGCATCAAAGTGTGCGTTCCGGGCGGCTGCACTGAAGCTGCCACCCCCTATGCTGGGATATGCCTGCTGGACCGGCCCTTAGGCAGGAAGAATGCTTGGCGGGAACAGTCTCACCGCCCTGTCGCCGGCACCAGAGATGTCTCACAGAAAACACTACAGCAGCCCTCAGCCAAGCCAGATCCGGTGTCAGTCTGGAGGCGCCGGTGCCGACGGGGCAGAGAGATTATCACAACACAAAAGGTGCCCAACTCCCAGCTGGCACCGTCTTGTCACAGGCCAGCTCCTTCCGCTCCTTTGTTGGCCAGGCGTCCTCTGCCCCGAAAAGGATCATACCTCCAAAAACCCCACCAGTACCCTCGTAGAATATTGATATTGTACTTACACGACTCATGGGCCCACCTTTTGAACCCATGCATTCTTGCCAGATCCAATTCTTGACTTGGAAGGTGGCTTTTCTAATAGCCATCACTTCACTACGAAGAGTTAGCGAAATACAGGCGTTCACTATCGTAGAACCATTTATACAAGTATACAAACATAAAGTGGTTGTCCGCACAAATCCAAAATTTCTACCAAAAGTAATTTCACTGTTTCATCTAAACCAAACCGTAGAGCTCCCAGTCTTCTTCCCACAGCCAGACTCAGTAGCAGAAAGAGCACTGCATACATTAGACTTAAAAAGAGCGCAAATGTATTACATAGACAGAACAAAATCATTTCGTAAAACTAAGCAATTGTTCGTTGCTTTCCAAAAACCCCATGCTGGTAACCCTATATCTAAACAGGGCATAGCCAGATGGATAGTCAAATGCATACAGACCTGTTACCTCAAAGCTAAAAGAGAGTTACCCATTACACCAAGGGCACACTCCACTAGAAAGAAAGGAGCAACAATGGCCTTTCTAGGTAACATACCAATGACAGAGATTTGTAAGGCAGCCACTTGGTCTACACCTCATAGGTTTACCAAACATTACTGTGTAGATGTGTTAGCAACACAACAAGCCACAGTAGGACAGGCTGTACTAACAACATTATTTCAAACAACTTCATTTCCTACAGGCTGACCACCGCTTTGGGGAGGATTACTGCTTTGTAGTCTATGCGCAGCATGTGTATCTGCAGCTACACATGCCATTGAACGGAAAATGTCAATTACCCAGTTTACATCTGTTCGTGGCATGTTGCGCTGCAGATTCACATGCGCCCTCCCACCTCCCCGGGAGCCTTTAGCCGTTTAAGTTGGATTAAAATTGTATATATGTAAATAAATATTCCTTTACCACAAACTATGTACATACATATCTATTCCATTGCATGGACATCTTTAGTATCCTCATTCTACCACTCCTACCTCACCCTATGCAGGGAAAACAATCTAAGATGGAGTCGATGCCCATGCGCAATGGAGCCGAAAGGGAGGAGTCACTGGGTCCCGTGACTCGAAAAGACTTCTTCGAAGAAAAACAACTTGTAACACTCCGGGCCCAACACTAGATGGCAGGAACAGTGCACAGCATGTGTATCTGCAGCTACACATGCCATCAAACATATATATATATATATATATATATATTTATATATATATATAGCGCTTGGTAATACAGGTTCTGCCATTTAATAGCACTGCAAAGCAGGTGCATTCTTAACAAAATCACTAGAATTCAGCTGCACCTTCTGTTATTCTCTTTGTATACAGTCAAAGTTTTTACAAGTTAAGCTGGTATTGCCAATTTAGAGGAATAATTCCTTTAAAAGTTTAACATACAGAAATATATCGCTGCCCCCTTTTCTTTGCTCCCAACTCTTGATCTTCTCATTCTCCAGGTCAAATGCACGAAGGTACCTCTTAGTGGCTTGTTTGGTGCTATAAAAGTTTAGGTAAACATACTAGAAAGTGTTGCCTCTTTAGGATATCACAGCCAGTCTGAAGGAATGAGCCAAAAACACTCCCAAGATAGCAGCCTTGCTGTGTCCTCTCTCCTGCAGTGACTGGCATAGAAGGGTTGCTGGGACACCTGGCATACATCTACTACATTCCAAACCAAAAAACATAGGTAAAAGACATTGCACTTTACAACACCAATAGCTCTAACTCACAAATGCAAGACCTATTGCATTGCAAATGCTTGTTTTTGTAGAGGTCAAGCTTACTGTATGTTATAAGGCATATTGGGGGTCATTCTGACCCTGGCGGCCACCGACCACGGGAGCACCGCCAACAGGCTGGCGGTGCTCCCACGAGCATTCTGACCGCGGCGGTTCAGCCGCGGTCAGAAGCGGCAAGTCGGCGGGCTCCCGCCGACTTACCGCTGCTCGGGGGAATCCTTCATGGCGGCGGAGCGCGCTCCGCCGCCATGAGGATTCTGACAGCCCCTACCGCCATCCTGTTCATGGCGGGAAACCCGCCATGAACAGGATGGCGGTAGGGGGTGCCGCGGGGCCCCTGGGGGCCCCTGCCGTGCCCATGCCAATGGCATGGGCACGGCAGGGGCCCCCGTAAGAGGGCCCCGCAAAGTATTTCAGTGTCTGCCATGCAGACACTGAAATACGCGACGGGTGCAAACTGCACCCGTCGCACCCCTGCAACTACGCCGGCTCAATTCTGAGCCGGCGTCCTCGTTGCAGGGGCATTTCCTCTGGGCCGGCGGGCGCTCTTTCGGAGAGCGCCCGCTGGCCCAGAGGAAATGTTAGAATGGCCGCCGCGGTCTTGTGACCGCGGTGCGGTCATTTGGCGGCGGAACCTTGGCGGATGGCCTCCGCCGTCCGCCAAGGTTAAAATCAGGGCCATTGTGACTTACCAAGAACACAGTGTCTGGAGCCCGCCTGTTGCTTACCACTGGTTGACTTTACTTGTCACTCATTTGCCTGCTTCTTATTCGTGTCTCAGCTTGTTATTCTTCTGCTTGTGCCTTCCAAGGAGCATTGTCTCTTTGCAATGTATCTGACTGGCTGGGCACTGCTGCTTCCACTTCTTGCTATTCAAGCACTACTTTTTTTTCCTTTTGTGTTACGCACTCCATTGGAGTGTGTGCATTTTCAAGCCACCGCCCTCAGATATGTCTTTCCCTTGCACTCTGTTGCCCAACAGTTTCTCCCGCCCCCCCTGCCCCCCCCCCTCCTCTTGCGCAGGCCCCATCTCCCCACCTGCAGCCTGCATATTGCTTTCCACCAACCCCCATGTCACTATCACTCCCACATGGCTACAAACCATTGAAAAAGTAAATAGGTTATAAAAGGTGAGACCTACTGACTTTGACAAAGTGGGTCTTCACTGTTGCTTTCGTTGAAGGGCATTAGGTCCCACTGCTTCTTGTAAACAAGGGACAAGTAGCTTCCCACAGAGTGTCATGTTTGCTATTAGTATACTGTGGTTTCAGTGGTGCGCAGTGGCTCGGGGGGATCAGCATTTTGTTGCTCCTGGCTCTTTGCTACCCATAACCATTTAAATGAGCTTGTCGGCGGATACTCTAAGCATGGGGAGCAGGAGAGTGGTGTAGAGTGGGCTCAGCCAGAAGCAGGATAAACAATCAATGGTCTAGCCTTTTATGTGCTAACACATATTAACACAGGCATGCACGGATGAGGACACCCCCGCTTTTTTCTCTATTCCTAAGCATTGGCCTAATTTTCATTCCCAAACTTGTGTTGTCATGAAGCAGGTTAGAGAGAGAGACTACACAAATAGTCCAAGCGTATTTGTGCACGCCTCTTTGCATGTAGTAGGACACTACAGCCAGACCTACTAGCTTTGGGTTTCTAAAGTACTAGAAAATAAGACTATGGCAGCAGTAATCCATAGAATAAATACAACATATTAATTACCGATTTATCCAGAACACCGACTCTTGCAGGGGGAGACTAGCAAACTCACTGCTTCTGAGAAATCCCTCTCAACGTGTGACAATGAAAAATAGGCTCTCATATATTCATTCCTCACTGCCACGGGGTGGTTGGGAGCCTCCCTTTTCAAAAAGCTTGGGGGAAGGAGTTGCGGATACCTCTAGAGGACAAATGATGGAAAGCCATACTAACCCAAACACTTCTGCCACACACGGGAGGGAGACGATGATCTGACCATTGTACAGATGGCACCACGCCCCCACAAGACTGGTAGCATGGGACGGTGGAGTGGTGAGGGGTGCCAGAGAGTATGTGGTAACAGGAGGACCGTCACACACATCATCTGATCCTGCCCCCAGGTGAAATGTGTTTGGAAGAAGGTGCAGCAAATAACTGAAGAGTTTACTGGTTCTCAGCTGGCGGGCTGCCCGGAAGTGGGCATCCCGGGTACACCGTTGACTCAACTATGCCCCTTATATGGGAGAAATCGACAACAACCTATTTCGCATCAGCTCTTGGCAGCCAAGCAGACTGTTTTGCCTATGGGGAAAGACGACGGCGCCCACTGAGAACACATGGTTTGAGACTGTGGTCGGTGGGAAAAATATCCAAATCTGCTCAAGGCAAATGACGTGAACTCAAAAAACAATGGGGCCTACTCTTGGACTATTTTAGTAGAGACTTGAGAGAATCATCGTGCCACGAGACACTTAGATCACCAAATATCCTAGAGAACTCAAACATAGACACCTACTCCCAATCGATGCAAGAACAACACGCCAATTAAACTACTGCCCGTGATCTTGACAAGTATCATGCAGTCTATAAAATTGGATGACGAGATTAAGCAACAAGGTTGGGCGGTGTCGACGGTGGGGGGTGTACGAGGGTATGAAAAAGGAAGGGGATGGGCAAGACTGCAACGGAAGGATGCTATCTTTTCATGATTATTTTAAGTTTGCAATGTTTGCGGATACACAAAAGTCAAATAAAATATATTTAAGTCAAGTAGACCGAGCATTTTTAAGGCAGCAGGTGCCAATATATGTTAGCGCCAAAGTCAAATATCAAAGGCAAGCAGAAAGAAAATAAATGTAAATGTGTCAGTCTTAAGAAAAGCATCTGATTAAAGATTATTTTGAGCAGGGAGTAGAGATCGATACCCTTAAAACTAGGGCATTCAAAATACAGGTATGCTTGAATGATGATGATGATGGCTTCACATACATCAGCAATTCCAGAAAAGTAATTGTTAAAGCCACATCATCATTTTTTAAGCTTAAGTATAATTTTATATATTAAATAATATTTATTTTTCAAATTTGCAGCTCGAGCTGCAATCATGTTCTAAATATATGAAAACAGTGCTACAAACAGACATGCTAAGAAGGAGAGATTTGTAGTTGCCATCTAAAGACTGGGACAAGAAGAAGACACGAAAAGGAAGAGGTGTAGTTCCTCTACAAAAGGAAGGAACTAATTCAAAAAACAGTCTGAGCCAGAGGGTCTTGCTGTATCAACAGGAGTGTTAAGGAAGCCTTGTTAAACCGCTTTACCTAGCCACTAGTAAGTGTGTCACCAACTCCACAGTAAATTTTAGTCACATGACTTGTATCCAGGCAGATGAATAACATAAGAACATAAACAAATTAAAACACAATTCAAAACAACAATGGGCTAAGAGTCTAAATGAACAATTACCTGGAGTGCTGGCAGTCAAAACAAGCATTTGCAATGCAACCGGTCTCGCGTTTGCTTGAGCTAGAGCAATAAGCATTGTAAACTTCTAACCGGACTTTACTTGCCACATAAATTGAAAATGAAAATAAAACAGTTTCACATAACTAACTGGACTTTTCTTGCCATATGAACTGAAAAGTAAAAGTTTCAAGTAAGCGAACTGACGGCCGCCATCAGTGCAAAGCAGACACACAAAGGGAAATAAAAGTTCACTCATAGTGAAACGTATCGGCAAAAGTGCAATTATCTACGTAACCAGCAAAAGTGGTATTAACTACGTAACAGGGTGATGTCATGCAAAGCACTCTACTTCTGCCCAGCGAGATCGCGCTGCGAAGAAAGAGAAAAGTAGTCCAGAAACCGGACGGAAACGTGGAGCCTCGTATGTTTTTAGTACTTGGTCACTGCACTAGAGGAGGGCTAAACACCGGAAAAGGCATGACTTATGCATGCCTCTCACTAATGAAAGCAAGCAGATTTTGAAAGGTAAGCCCACGAACCAATGAAAGAGACTGAGATTACAACACGGGACGCAGCGCTTTGAGCTCGCCGTAAAAAATAAAGGGAGTAGGTCTGAAGAGGAGCATTGCTATGCAAGAGTTACGTAGAACACAGGGCAAAGAACTCCAGATCGTAAGAGGGAGGAGAAGAAATAAGAAACACCATTGAGAGAAGGGATGCGAGGGAGCACGTAAGGCTATTGAAGAATGAATGAGAGACCAGAGAGCACAGGGGGAGGGAAGAGATAACAGAGACCTTAAAGGGCGAAGAGCAGAGACGGAAAACAACTAAAGCACAAGGAACCAGGGTTTGCATTGTAGTATTTGTGTAGCACTTACAAGTCCTATGTAGGTTGTTCAAGCGCTAAACGGCTAAGTGCCACACTACACCATGTAGGGTGTGTGGTTAGAAGGGTGTTGCATTTGTTTTTGATCATATATAGAGAGTGTTTCCAAGGTGGGAGTGATTTCCATTATCATGTTATACAACGCAGATCAGATGGATGGAAAGGGCAGAGAGATAAACTTGCAGTTGTGGTTTCGGTATGCTGGAAGCTTTGATCAGCTCAGCAGGTCCATTTCTAAGTATGAGTTCCTTACATACTCGGTCTAGTTTGCTGGTCACCGCACCGGATTAACGACCCAGATCATATGGACTTGGGAAGCCATGACTGCAGGAGGAGAAGAGAAGGACCAACTGCTCAGGTGGAGTGCTTTAAAGCCATCCCATCTATGAATGTCATAAGTTATCACGCAATGATTGGAGGATGTAGCTAGCCTGGACCAACAGGATGGACTATGTGAGAGTCCTCCTATGGTCAACAGTATGTAGCAGACCTCTTCCATCATTATGTGTCTGTACGGATGAAGTGCTATTGATTGCTAATGGTTTTCAGCAACACTGTGGACAAAAACACTGACCATCTGTTGTCCGCAACCGCTGTTCACTGAGCCCAAACCAAGCAGTCCTCTGTTTGGTCGCACATTACTGGAGTAGATTTTTCCGAACAGAGAACAACAGATCTATCATTTCTGCTTTGAGTGTAACTTGTGTGTGTAATTAGAGGGAATATGGAAGAGAGACATCTCTCCAGGGGGAAGAGAATTTAGGAAGAGAGTGAGGAGTTAAAAAAGCATTGGCGTTTTTGTCCCACAACTAGAAAGTGAAAAAAGTCATGGGAAAAGTCTTCTGGAGAAGCAGTGCATGAAGCGTCAATGATGTATTTAGATGGCCAAAAGGTGCGCATTTTACTCTGCAGCTGCTGAAACACTGCAGCGGAACCATGCAATAAACCGATAAAGCACAATGAACATTTTGCATATATCAAAAATATGCCACCATTACTGCAGGGCCAGCATTACTCAGGGGTAGAAAACATGAGAAATTATGCCCGAGAAATTAGGGGAAGAGAAACAGGAGACCAAGCAAAAAGTTTAAGGGGAAAGAAGAGGGTGAGCAATACACCAACAATCACAAGGGGTAGAAGTTGCAGGCAACTGATACGAAACCAGAGTGCTAGAGTTTGGAATATTGGCTTCAGAAATACAATGAAGTCTCGGACAAGTGTCTCCTTGCATACAGAAATAATTACTAATAAACCTTGATGGATAAGTATTTTTCACCCAACCTGGACACTGCAGTCACTGAGCATTTTATTAAGGGTGTTGTTATACCATTGTTATTATAATAAAAAGTTTGCTCAATTTTATTGGCCTTTCAATAAGTAATGTAATCAGTCATTGGCATCAGGTGGGTCTCGGTCTGGAATGGCACAGTGAGCAAAAAATGAAAGTCTGTAATGTGGCCCGAGCATCTGCCAGTGGCTGAGATTAATTCAATATTTCTTCCATCACCTTGTTGCTTTCGCAGTTGATACCCTAAGTGTGATGGGCATGCCCAAACATGGGTCCCGTGCTCATAGTGCCGTAGGACTAAAGTTATACCTCACTGATGAGACCTAAGTCAGATGAAATTGGTCTAGGTTGCCTGTGTTCCCATCTAGAGGGGACCTGACCTGGCACTCGGGCCGGACTATTCCTATTGGAGCAGGACCAAGGCCGATTTGCATTTGGCTTGTCTCTATCAAGAATGGCACAGTGGACTAAAAATGATGGAGAGGAACGCGGCCAGAGCTTTTGTCAGTAGCTGAGGTTAGTACAAGCGTTTCTTCAACTGCCCAGTTTGGTACCTTGGTTCCAACAGTGCTATGCTCAGTTAGCGCTTTTGTAGTTATGACTGGGCTACACTAGTCATGCCACTGGCTCACTGCACAACAGGGCTTCAGTTAATTCCAGATCTCTGACTGTGAGAGTCTCTGAGTGGGTCAGTACTGCATTTATGCCTCTGCTGTTCCTCACCTCGGTTTCTGCGAGATGTAAAGCTCGTTTGCTGGAAAACATGCAGCCCCCACAGTGAACACGCATGTTACACAGATCCAGTGGTCAGCGATCAACTAAATAGGGTAGACACCATGTGTGTCCTTCTGGCAAAGGTAGCTGGAAAGACTGGACCATCTCGAATGGCACCTTCCTACCTCAGTGAATTTTTAGCCACCTGAATGCAGAGACCACATACTGATTTAATTAACAGAAATTACCTTTTCCCAGTTGCATTTACAGCCTGAAGCAATAGTTTGAAAAGCAGAAAGCAGCCCACATTCTTCAGTTGAAAAAAAGTTTTAAAGATATAAAACGTTTAAATGCACTTTCAGCGCTATACAATTTTAACGTGCACACTGAAGTCCAGCCAGTGATTTTTAATCCAAAGAAGGGCGACAGGTTCTCATAAATGGTCATCCTAAGAAAGGGGGACAGAGAGCAGAACCAGGCAAGGCTGTCTGTGTTTTCCACCAGGAACTGCATTTCTGGGTGCAAAATACAGACCCGAACATGTGTTTTAAAACGCAGACGCCTTCCCTTCTGTGTAACTAAGCCAACTCTGGGAAGACATGAATTATAAAGAGAAACCTATTCACTGAGTGCAACGTACAAACTCAGTAGCAACAAAAGCTCAGTGTGGGAAGGAGTGCGGGGTTTACTATTTACATGGCGGGCACCGGAGGAGCTCAGTCCACTTCTCATACACCAGGTGCGCCCTGCTCTCCTCTCCCACTTGGGGGCGAGTGAAATGAGAATTATGAATTGTGCGTGGAGGGACAAGCACGTAGAGGTACGGCTATTGAATGGAACGCCTGGCGAGGAGCCAGGTGACCTGATGTAATCTGTCCCCCTTTTTTCCCCCAACCCCTATTGACAAACTAATATCATGAGTTAATGAATTAGAGCAAGATTCTCAAAACTCTTTCTTCTGTATTTCTTCCGCCTGGAAACTCGTGCGTTAGTTAGAAGTGACTGACTTCTTAACCCAGAAAAATATTGGCTAAAGTCTGAATGACACACCTACATTTAATTATACATTTTAATTAATTTTTAATGTTACACATGTATTCTCTGGACATCAAAACCTTAAAAGTGATGTAAAGTAAAATTGGGGTTTCTAAAAGGTGGAAAAAACGCTTTAAAACATGAAATAAAATTGTTGAATTGCTGAAGAGGGGGGGCCCAAAAGCCCCTGCAGCAACGCACATTTAAATATAGATCTAAGAACTTTTCGACTGGTTTTTGAAACACCAAGATAACAACAAGCTTCCACCGTTTTGAATCTGTCCCTGCAGCACCGTCATGAATGGCCACCGGGGCACTGTGCAGAAGATGTTGTGGGGCGCAGGAGAACTACATCACCCATGGCGTTGGGTGATTGGCCTTAAAACCAGCTTTAATTATAGTGGGGTCCCGATATTCTGTCAGTGCATAGTGACAACACCCCTCACTCACCACCGCTCTGGCTCTGCTTGCACATTCCGCATCTCCTTTCCAGTGTCACCTCGGTATCAACCGATACCTCATCTGCAGCCCAGAATATGTGACAAAATGTGAAATGTACATTGAGCAAACTACGGCCCGTGACAAATTAATCCATTTAATCCACTATATTAAAATACTGAAACACCCTTTGCAAGTATGTACCTGTACATGCAGTCTGCATTTTTTATCAGTTTTTTTTACACTTTTTTCATTTTAGAGGTAAACTGCAGTTTTAACAGATGCAACCTGAAGTCATGGAATGAATTTATGGTTTATTTTGCTTGACGGTATAGTGCCTTGACGCTTTGTTAGATAGAGCAATCGTTGCAACCTGTAGAACTTTTCCCGGATGCTTCTTTTTCAATCCCTCCCCGTGCCACGAGAAGGGGAGTCTGCAATGCAGCGCAGTCATCAAGAACTCTCTCTCAAAGGCCATTTATCCCCTTCTTCCTTTTCACTTACGTTACAAAAGACTTTGCAGACCGTGCAATGTCCCGTATATATGCACTTAAGGGAGAAAACAAAGCACATCAATGAAAATAGCAAAAAAATAGGGATGATAATAATAATAATAATAAAATGCCGCTGAACGGGAGGTCTTTGAAAATATGCCCACCCGCGTCGATATAAGACTGGCTATTTCAATACGGTTTTACTGTTTTGATGCAGTTCGACAAAATAAGACCCTTAGCACATTACTCTAAAGCCCCCTTTTCCCTCCCCTCAAAACTCGCGCGCCGAGGCGCCTCCCTTCTGCTCTCGAGCCACAAAAGAATAAAATACACCCGACCACCTTCTCATACTCTGCTGTCTGCCCACTAACGTCAGTTCCACTACTCCTGGCATTTTAAGGGAACTGACGTCATGCTGTCGGGCGGCCTGCTCTAATGGCAGTGGGGTAACCTGTTTTCATGGCCTCGTACTGTGGGCGGGCACTGCTGACTGGGGTGCCTTCCTTGAAGGTGGCGACCCCACCCTGCCGTTGATGTTAATCTTTCATACAGGCAAGACTTGTTTATTTCACAAACGCACTTCCCTGAATCCTGCCTCCCGAAAGTGGAAGCGGTGATCCAGTATACCGTGTATGTGTGCGCATTGCTCACACGCAGAAAAAAAACGGATCGCATGCAATGGCGGCCGGCAGCTTTAGGAGGGAGGGGGGTGGGCAGGAAGCACACACACACTCATTCTTTCACACACACACATCCATTAACAACACTCAACTTTCAAACATGCACGCACACACCAAACATTCATTTTAAAAGTTCACACACGCACATCCATTGACAACACTCATAACATTCAAACATGCACTGACACACCAAACATTCATTTTAAAACATCACACACACATTCTTTCACACACACATGCACATCCATTAACACTCCGAACATTCAAACATGCACGCACGCACCAATCATTCATTTTAAAACATCACACACACAAGCTCGCACGCACATCCATTAACACTCAGAACATTCAAACATGCACGCATGCACCAAACATTCATTTTAAAACATCACACACACACACACACTTACCTTCAGCCTTGGAGGTCCCAGGAGCGTTGGGACTGCTGCCTTCCCTCATTGGCTGATCTAAGGGAAGGCAGCAGTCCCAGCCTCGTCATAGAGTGGGAACGGGTCAGTGAGACTGCTGACCCCACTCCACTCTGTGACAAAGTGTCATTGATTGAAACCCGCCCTGGGTGCTTCAGGGCTTAAACCTGAAGCGCCCAGGGAGAAGTCAATGGGTGACGATTCCTCGTCACCCAGGGGAGGGCCTCGAGGCACCTTTGCCGAGCCAAGAAGGTCACGCCCTTAGGAGCTGTGACCTCCTCAGCCCAGCAAAGTTCAGCTGAAGCAGCCAGGAGTCTGTTCTGCTCCTGGCTGCCTGACCTGAACATGAAGAGTGTCTGTCAGGCTGACCTGTGTTCAGCCTGACAGACACTCTTCATGAGGGGCAAAAGGTGGGGGGGGGGGTCATCGCGCCTCCGCCCTAAAGGACGGGCCGCGCCTGATCGCATGACTCAAACCTGTACATTTTGAACATAGAGGTTGCAGACCACATCTGGCATGTGACAAAATGAGGTCCTAGGTACTACCATAGACAAAACAGAACCACATGTGTAAGACACACTGAGGCAGCTGTTCATCGTGTTACTGTCAGTTAATCAGAAGCAGAGTACAGAATACAACAGAAAATGCAGGAAAACGTCAGGAGAAAAATAAAACACATCTTGAGCAGTCTGTTCCCACTTGTAGACGTTACTTTCATTACAGCGTCTCTAATTATTACTTTGGTCAAATGTGTGGTATTTACTGATGTCAACACAATGATATATGGTCTCTGAATTACTTTATACCATTAACAAGAACTCTTTCCCCACCTCATCTAGCAAGGCCTCTCCCCCATACATACCTTCCTTGCCTGTCGAAATCCCACCCCTATGAGTAAGCGTGCCACCAAATAAATACAGACACACACCAGATAAAGAACACTCCTCTGGGGATGGGCCTGCCTCTCGCTCCCACACACTGGTGTCACCCACACTATATTTAAGGACATCTCACCTCCTCACTTGGTACACACCACCACTTAACTCTTGTGTCTCCCATCAACTGCACAGTACAGATAGAATTGCTCTGTATTTACCCAGAGAATGTTTTTAGGTTTGAAGGTCCTTAAAAGCAATGCCCACGCAATGTCCATGTGACAACATGTTCCTTATTTCCAAATGGGAATCCAAATGTTACTCCTTTTTTTGTAGGTGACTGGAGACCACATGCCCAGGCTATGACCCTACTAAGGGCTGGTTGCTGATTTTAATGTTGCAGTGCAGGAGTTTACCTGAACCCCACAGTGCCAAATGTAGTTTGTTGTGTCCTTGCAGATTTAGGTAAGCCTTATGTCCTTTAGAGTCCACTTGTTTGTCCTAGGTACTAAAGAGCAGAGAGAACAGGTCGAGAACTTCCGGGCTTTTCTCAGGTTGGAGGTTCAGACCTCTTCTAATCCTCCTCAGGTACAGTAGTGTTCTGAAGTGGGTGCCTATAGATGCCACATTAATGCCTGGCACAAGTTAGTGGGTGAGAATGAACATGGGCACACCTTGACCAATAGGGTAAAAGTTCCTATGGCTAACCCTATCCACTTTGGGCATTTTTAAAGGTGGCAGACGTTTTTGGCCGTACTAAACTTGGGCTCCGAGTTGAGAGGAGAAAAGGAGGGGGGTGGACGGGGGGAGGTTTACTATAGTAACCCTAGTGTCCTCCCACATATAACACTAAAATCCAGTTTAAATCAGCCAATGTTCCTCCATTAAACCCGGACACAAAAGTCTGGTAGGACATACACCAGATTTTTCAGCAACCAGACAATGGATACACAAGACCTGATTTGGCAGTAGGTTTACTTTCTTTAGAGTTCAACTTGACATGTGATATGTAGACCCAGTAGAACTGTCAAGTAGGCTTTGACGATTAAGCAGGATTTGACGCTGCAATGCCAAAAAGGATGCTCACAGCAACCACCCTGCTGCTGAGCTCAAAGGAGTCACTCCTGCCCATTCATGCGGACATGTCAATCACAGTGACTTATTACGTAGCTCCTGTGAGACATTTCTCACTTATTCAAATGTTAATCCACAACTGGGAGAAGTTTGTGTGCAAATGCAAATTACCCTCCAGGAACCTCAGGTAGGGAAAGAGTAACTTTCTAAAAGTTATGCTTCTCTAATATTTACTAGAAATCCACCTCCATTATTAAATTGGATTTTTAATAACTATTAAAAATAGTAATTTATTTTCATAGCTAGTCTTTAGCAAGGTTGTTGTTCTCCCATGGTGCATTAGAACTTTCTGTTCTGAAGTTCAGCATACTATGTGCTTGCTTGTTCAAATAGGTTTTTCTGAGGAGAGTGAATTTTTTTTTCCCGTTTTTGTTTGCTTCTATGTTTTATGTTAATGGTTTGTTGTAACTTGTTTTCATTGATTCCCTCGCTTGTGTCTGTTTTTTTAATGCACTTCACACTACTACATGTTGGATAAACCATGCTAGGATAGATTCAAACACACTAGACAAGCCAACACAACGAAATTACAAAATAGAAAATGTGGATGGAAGCTAAAATGCCTTCATTCTTAACCTCACTAAGTAATTACTCAGTGAACAAGACTAGACTTGCAATAAACAAATCAAGAAAAATAATAATCTTAAAATGACATATATCCAGCAAGTAATCAATGACACCCAGTTTACATTTTTTAATTAGTTACTGACTGAAGCTTTCAACACAGCCAATGAAGTTGCAATTGGCCAGGGGAGACCACGAATAATCAGGGCTTTCATTGGGTACCAATTTCTCGAATCACAGGGATGAAATGAGTGTTTGAAGTGTATTTTAGAAGCAGTAGTTTCATCGAAAAGTTTAAAGTATTTATTAAATGACCACAAGGCCATGCATGTGCTAAGACTATGGGGACCTAGTATGGGATCCAAAGTTGGGAGAAGAAACTAGAGAAAAAAACAACAGAAACGTTGATCTGAGAACACAAATGTAGAGGTAGGAAGCATATTTATTGATAGAGAACTGATTGAACACTGAATTCTAGGCAAAAAGTGCGAACTCAAGCCAAGAGAGGTCTAATGTTTGAGCTGGAATCTGAAGTTCTGAAAAAGTCCCCAGGAATGTTGGTTATAAACCAACAGTGTAGAATCCTTAGGCTGGCGTGGAAAGTCCCTCAAAAGAAGCAGAACACTGAGCTTAGGAACCCCAAGCCAAAGCTGAAAAGTACTTGTATAGGACAATAGAGAACTGAGCATCACAAGGCCGCAATACGCTGGTGGGAAAAATCAAACTTACGATCCTACCATTCAGTGCTCCCTTTTATCGTTCTCTTTAGACTACATCTAACTCAATGACCCAACTGTATGCACTGCTTGTCTTACCCTCCAGTTCCCTGTTACCCTTCCCCCTCGATCTTTCTTCCCCCTTCTTACCATCTCACTCTGTCTCTGCCTTCAACTCCACCCTCTTGTCCTCCTCTCTTGGTCTCCTCGCGGATGCATTCCCTGCTCTCCTCCTTGCCACAATCTTGTCACTGCTTCTCCAACAGTGCCTCTCCCTAACACCCCTTGAGTGTTCTTCCTGCATTTGCCTTCACTATCCTGCCTTCCAGTGGCAGCCGGTAAATTGAGCAGGCAGGATGGAGGGTGGGCCACAAACGTACATACACAAACATACACTTCATTATCAACAAGCAAACTCACTTACACCCATACATTCGCAAGCGTACACATACATCCACTATTCACAAGCACATCCACATGCATTCATAGAACCCCCAAACAAATTTGCATACAGTCATTCGTAGAGGCACCAAACCGTAAAAGCAATTTAAAAACAAGCATTTGCAAGGCAACAGGTCTTCGTTTGCTCGAAAGCTATAGAGTTGTAAATTTCTAACTGGAACTTTCTTGACACACAAACTGAAAATAAAAAGTAATACAGTTGACTTAAGCAAGCCGAATCAAAGCGCCGCCATGAGTGCAAATGATAGAGATAAAAGGAAAAAGAAGTTTGCTCGCAGTCAACGTTATCGGCAATAGTGCAATTATCCATGTAACAGGGTCGATGGCCAAGGCGGTAACAATACTGCCCTAAGGAGGAATAAACGTAACGCAGTTACCAACGAAAACAAGGGACTTTTGAAAGGCAAGCCAGTTGAAGAGTGAAAGTGATGGGCGTTCGGTGGGCATTATTTTAAGCCCAGATATATACCCACACGTCGGGAAAGCAGTGTTTGCGCGCTGCTATGCTCTACCTAAAGAAGGGTTGCAGCAGTGATTTCGGGGTGAGATTCCTTGGTGGTTCCTGAAGGGTTGGGCTTGTCCCTTCTCTCTCCGGCTTGACCTTAGTGTGGTTCAGCCAGTGAGGGGAGGCGATCGTCCCTTACTAGTCACAGAATGGGACAGGGTCAGTGACAGGGTTAACCCCACCAAACTATGTGACGAGAAGTCACGGATGGACAGTCGGCCATGGGCACTTCAGAGCTTAAACTGAAGTGCTCAGGTTCGGATCTATCTCTCATATGCCCATTCATCTTAAAAGGGAGGACTTCTTGTGATCGGTTAATGTAGACAGTAGCATGACGCATCAGCAAGATGCATGCAAAGAAAGAGAGTGATAACAAAAAGAGAATTTGCGAATAGAGGGTTAGAGACCAGATAGTGTACAATGCACAGGCATGCGGATAGTGAGTGAATACCCAACAAGAGCAGTTGTGCATGAACTAGGATTCTACTTTCTCTCATTAAGAATATACTACTTTTGAGGAAGGGCTATAGCAGGAAACCACATAAGTGTCAACAGCCTACCTGAAAAATGCAAACAATGGCAGATGTATCTGTGCAGGTAAGGTGATAAGCCCCCCAAAAAAAGCTATGTGGGGCTTTCTTAAACGCCATCTATTTAACTAATATCTGGATGACAGCATTTTAGGTTGAAATGTATTGGGAAGCCAAGTGAAATAAAAATCATTCATTAGGAAACAGAGCTCACCTTTTAACCTCACATTGACATTTTTTATTTTTAATACTACTGTGAAATATTGTGCTGTATTGTGCTATGTGCCTTATACAGAGCTCCATATTCCTGACTGGGTGAAATACCCAGATTTGTATTGAGAACCTATCTGCCCCTTCGGAGTCCATGATTGAAAAGCGTGTGGCAGTAGGTCATTCTTTACGGGTGGTGCTAGGCGAGGTGTGTGAAGTTTGGAAACATGCTGTGAGAAGATATCATGGTGTCTGCTTAAACGTGGAGTGCTGCTGAAAGTGAGAACAGAAACAGTGGTGCAAGCAGACACTTGCATTTTTAAGCTGGTCAGTAGCATACAATGGCAGCTACATTAATGTGGACCAGAGGGTCCACCTACATGTGATAAAAACAGAGTGCCTGGTAGCACGATTATGCAATCTGACAACACTATATGGAGTCAAAGAAAAAGAGCCAGATGCTAGGCAGAGAATGTTACAGGGAGTAACCACGATACAACCAGCCACTCGTGGCCTTCTAAGAAGTCAATTCAGAAGTATCAGGAAGCAAATCATCATTATCCACTGAGCTGCCATTCCTGGGATGTGAGGTCCACCCAGGAGAGGGGATCCCCCAAGCCCCCAGTGAGAGTTGCGTTGTGCAGCACAAAAGAGGGAGCGGCCAATGATTCCTCGCAAATGGTGCCTGTATGGTTCTGGACAGTGCAGGCGGAGGAGGCAGGTAGGGCCGATGAAGAATTCAAGGGAGTTAAATGGGTTCAGGCGCTGGGCGCATCCAGTCATAACAGGCACAGAAGGCCTGGTTGCCACAAAGTCTCCCTTAACCGCTCCACCCTTTACCTGGAAGCCCTTGGATGAGAGGTTGGAAGGGCCGTGATACCGAGCTACCACTGGCCAGTGCAAGAGCCAGGGGGCCAACGCCCCAGGAAGGAGGTCTGCCTCCACTGCTATAGGAGTAATCCGACGACCCTCAGCCCTTTGACTGACTGCGCCTCGGCCCAGCAACCAATGTGGTATGTGAAGACGTCGAACCCAGAGTGTGTCGCGGCACCACAGGAAGAGCAGACACCGTGGGAGAGAAGACATTTCACTGCCCCACAACAAACCGATCGGCCATATCCCAGCTCCACTCCCCAGGAAGCCAGCAAGACAGGAGGCGCCAGTCAGCCGCCAGCTGCTGGAAGCTGCTACTGCTCAAGTCCTTTCCGAGCCAGCGGGAAAAACAGCACGTTCAAAGCCTCATAGTCACCGATTATTGTTTCTGAGACTCAAATCGTATTCATAAACTGTGGACTCCATAGACACTACCAACCACAGCAAAGACCTGCTCAAAGGCAAAACTCAACTGGTGTCTTTTGAATGGCACTGAGGCTCGTGCAATGACACCGAGGTAGATATTGCACAGAAGGAGAAAGCGACATAGCAACATCTGCATCTACAGATTCAACACATACATCTGCATGCACAAATGACAGTAATCGAAACTAACAAAAAAGAGTGAAACAAACGACGGACAACAGCAGCACACAAACAAAGAGTAAGACAGGCGCAGAGAACCACAAAACAAGACATACAAAACGGAAGCATTAACATTGGCAGCAAAGAATAGCATTAATATCCATAAAACAATGTCTGCGTTTATGAGCAATACAAACCAAAAGCCATGAACAAAGAGCTAAAGAGACCTAAGCAAGATTAAGGTAACATACAAAAAGCAACAGGAGCGATGAGCCAGAGTACATACAATAAACATGGCCACCCGCACCCTGCAACATCAGCATTCATGTGCAAAGTACACCAGGAGTCACAAATACAAAAACGACACTGCTCCACGAACAGGCAAAACAACACATGAAGAACGCCAAGACAGGATAACATCAGGACCCGAGCACAACACACACCCCAAAAAAAAAAAATAAAAAAAAAAGAAGAAAAAAAAAAAAAAAAAAAAAAAAAAAAGAAGAGTGCAACCGCACTGTCATAGAAAAAGCAGAACAGCACTAACGCAGTGAATAAAACAGTGCAACACATACTAAGCAGACGTAGCAACAAGAAAACGTGGCCAATATACCCACATATGGTATAGTATGGCAAGTGGGATACACAAACAGAAGTACATCTGAGGTCAGGAAATGGCCGGTACATAAGACACACTTGCCAGGCAACCTCTGCTTTGGGTTGAAATGGGCAGCAAATTATTGCGTCATCAAAATCTTGCGTGGCTGACTGCATTTTCTTTGTGAATAGCAGGGTCTTCAGAGTAGGGAGGAGTCGCACCCTTATTGGTACCATACCCAGCCTCAACCACTGCGATTCTTCAATCAAGACTGTCCTCCAAGCAGTCATTCCATTGAAGGTCAGATGCGATGCCCGCCACAGACATCCCACTGGCCAGGATCACAGGGGGGCCTGAAATCTGGCTATGCCACTGCCGACAGGTGTCCCTAACTGGTACGGCCTCCCTTTGAAATGTGTATGCGCAGACGTCTGTGAGCGCCAGTAGGTTCGCCAACTACCTGTCTTGTGTGGCTAAGACTAGGTTCCAGCTTCAGACTCACTTAGGTGGACACCACACTCCATGCCATCACACAGAAACTGCTGTCAGCCTAAGAATGTAACACACAAATCACTGTTAACGGGCGTGCTAGTCCAAATAGTTCAACAGAAGCAAACCAAGACTACAACAACCACAATGCATTATATTATGAAAGCCCAGGACTGGAAACAGTAGTTGATGGCACAGCCAGGTGGCCACCCTTACCACCCAGCCTTCAGACTTCACTTGAGCTTCACGACACACACCGAAGGTGCGACTGGTACCAGGAAATGGGGAAAGCAGACCCAGCCCAAGCGAGCTGGCAAGTCCGCTAAAGCTGAATAATGAATGCTGTAAATAAGGGAAGGTCCGGGAGGTTTATGGATTCGCTGGGTTTTATCTGCGCCGAGCGGCTGTTGCCGGTGAGGCGTGCAGACAGGGCCTGTTATCCCGCCATTAGGGCTCTGAAAGACGCTGCACGGGAGGAGATTGTATCTGGCCGGCTCGTAACGGACAGCGACGCAGAAACGCTAGTCTTTTTTTCCTATAAATAATCTTAATAATGACAACAAGGTGCATGGCTAGACGGCGGCGAATGGCCTTGTAGCAGCATACACCGAACCCCAGAAAACAGGCGGCTCAAATCTAAGTTTTGATTGGAAGAAAAGGCGGCAAGAACAGAAGCCTCGTTGGCCCGACTAAAACAGGCCACTGAAGAGCAGGGGCCAGAAAGTGACAGTGATAAGTTGTCTGGGTTGCACTATTATGGACTTTGATTTTTGACCTGCTGTGGGAGGGCTCAAAGGGAGTCAAGTAAAGAACTGGTTTTCTGACTAGTCAAAGCGTGCCAAATATTGGGGAACTGACGTAGAGTTATCAATTATTCCGTCCCATGATACAGGGTTCAGTAGGTAAAAATTCTTATCGTTAAACATGCTACATGGCGCTTACGTTTCCCATATCCATGAGCTAATAGTTTATCCAATCCAGGTATCTTCTTTGCATTCTAGGACTTGAATCAATGGTTTATAGTGTGGCGGGTCGTTTTACTCTCACACCCGCCAATAATTAAAAAAACTGACATTGGAACAAATCCCTTTCGGGTCCTAAATTCATATCCTAACTTTGCAGGCGAAACAATTTTCTATTTTTGAAGAAGGACTATTAAAACTTTTAACGCAATCCATGGAAGTTGTGTAGTTCCAACTCACATTTCGGGTTTTACCTAATTTTGCATTCCCTAAGCAGCTCCGCTTTTAATCTTTCTGTGCAGCATGTTACTCTTATATAGTGCTGTTACTCGCTTTAGGCCACCCCACCCTTTTGGGAGAACCCCTCCACTTGACTTTTTTCACCCCCGTGAACACCCTGCATGTATTCCTGATTGAATAATTAGATAAACAGGACTACAACGCCCAGGATGCAAAGGGGGGGAAAAAAGCTTGGACTGGATGTGCAACTCCCACAGCTGTGGAGATATCAGTGCCCACGCCCCTCCTCCGGTATGCAGCCTCACTCAGTCTCCCAAGGAAGAGTGGAGAGTTACATCTGTACTGTGACTGTGTCTAATCGAATCAGGCTGATAAAATGTACTTAAGGCTGATGCAACTCGTGCATCAACTTGAGTACAGAGGGTTTTACCCGCCAAACTGTAGGCAGCACCCCCTCGCCCCCACTTACACACATATTACAATAAATCCTTGGAGTCTGCAACATTGCGCATAAAATCTGAAAATAGAGAAACATTGTAAGTCAAACATAGTGGTGCTGAAAAGCAGCAGCCATCTTGATTACTTTTTATGCAGAGGTGTGGCAGGGCAGAGGAAAATAAGACAAGATGGTTGCCACGGAGGGCTGCGCACAGCATCTATGTGACAGGAGGGATAAGGCAGGTTTCTGTGAAGAGTCCAGTTTACATACCCAAATTCTAAGCAACAGCATCCAAAGGGTTTACTACTAATTGTCTCATTATTCTGTTGTAGAAATCCATCAAAATACAGCCGTTTTCAACCTAGGTTCATGGATTCTGCGTGATGAGATACCGACGGGCAGAAACCTACAGCATATAACCTGTACGCATAGACAAGCAGAACACGCTGTACTTCTGAAATAGTAAAAAAGATCGGATTTAATTGTTCAATATCCTGAAAAGAATGCGAGTCGCTAGCATATAATTTTCAAATCAGCACAGTGAAAGTCTAATTTTCAACTGCCTCGCTATGGAAAAGTTGGGGTGAGAGAGAATGGCAGTACCACCAGCTGAGAGCGAGTGAGTAAACCTGTACCTCAGCAGCAAAGCAACGAGAAACATGTTCGAGGGCGTAGGCTGAACGGGAGGGTTCAGAGGCTTTATTAACTACAGCGGCTAATAATGTTGTTTAGCCTATTTCTAAACGACTTATTAAGAAAGCGAAGCATAAGTAGATAAATGTAGAGTAACACATGCTTTTTTCAACAAGGTTACCCGGGATTAAATTTCACATAGTTCGCAACCTATCAAATGTTGAAGCATACACGCACTTCGTTTTACCCGCACTGGGAATCTCACCCTGTTTACTTTAAAATGTCTTGAAAAAGTCGAATGGCTGGCCTTTGCATTGCCAACATTCAGGCTGCGTTTTCAATTGGTTACAAAAATAGCCTACGTGTTCAAATAAAGTTATTTTACGCTTTAAAAAAATATCTATTTTGTTTAGGTCAGGGATTTGACCGCAGAGACCTATTACTAATAGCATGCATAATGCAAGCTTTGGGACACCCGTTTAACCACTAGATTTCTTCAACGGGCACCTGTCTGCCATTTGCTTGGGACTTCATCATGTCTTTGCTCAGCCCCATTGAGTATTCATCTCTCACCCAATGCATGCGTGTGTATCCTTCCATCTCCACTCGGGTACTTGCACTAAATTGCATCAGATCTTCCTTTCCAACTATAGCCCTCTCTGTCTGCTACTTCTGGCTCCCTCTCGCGTCTCTAGTCCCAATACGTCAACGCCACACGGATTACTACATGAAACCCAGACAAACAGGCTTTGCCAATGCTGGTTTTTAAACAACCTGAAAAACTACTGTACTTGTTAGTATGATTATCTATGCAAGAGCTATTTTTGCCAGTGTGGTTTAGCCACGCTATACACCAGCATAGCTGCTGTTCAGCATGGCTGAAAGTGGCATGGAGTTGAGTGTTGCTAAGTGCCATGATGTAGTGGATTGGCATGGAGTGGCAGAGTGGAGTAGGGTGAAGTATAGTGGTTGTGGCGCAGAGTGGAGCAAAGCGTCATACAGTGGAGAGGCATAGAGTGTGGTAGCGTAGAGTGGAATGGAGTAGAGTAGAAAGGTGTAGAGTGGAGCAGTGTGTCCAGGAGTGGAGTGGCATAGAGTGTTGTTAACTGGTGTGGCATAGACTGGAGAGTCATGCAGTAGTGGGGTGTAAAGTGGATAGGGTGTTGTGGCATAGCATAGAATGGAGTGGCGTAGAACAGTGGAGTTGGAGTGAGTGGCATAGAGGGGAGTAGTGTTGCGTCAGAGAGTCAGAGTGTCATGGCACAGAATGGAGGGGCATGTCAGAGTTGAGTGCCGTAGAGTGGAATGGTATAGGAATGAGTGGCATGTCACAGAATGGAGTGGTATGGAGTGTCACAGAGTGGAGTGGCGTGTGATAGAGTGGAGTAGAAAGTTGCAGAGTGGAGTGGTGTAGAAGGGAGTGGTATAGTGTGGACTACGCATGGTGTGGCAGCACAGTGACATTAGACACAACAAATTTTTAATATAAATGACCATTACATTTCCTGACATACAGTTTTACTGATAAAAGAATACAGAGCACAAACGATAATGTGTGGAAATGTCATCAACTAGTGTACGGACCTGTTCTGATCGTATTGAAATATTTGCTATCACCACACTTCAAATGTACAAAAACATGTGCTTCATTTGTGATGTGCGAATTCTGAAATATCTGCACAGTTCATTTACAGACATTTCTATAGTGTTGTGTGCTAGAAAAAAAAAAAAACTTTTGCTTTCACAACTAGATTGTCACATAAAACCTCTCACTTTGAAGTCAGAGAAAGAAAAGTAAACACCAAGCCAGATAATAACCAGGTACTTTAAAGTGCAAACCTATGAAGCACACGCTAGGCAAAGCACCATATGATAATATACAATTCTCAAAGCCATCTCCATACTTAAACGTGCACAAGCACACGTAAAACCCAAGATCCAATGAACAATCAAGCACATTAAGTATAATTTCCTAAACTTGGCGCCACGCCTACCTGCATTCCAGAGAAACACTATGTTTTTCTCTTCATAAGTAGCGCCTGATGGCTGGGAGCCAGCTGGAAAGGCAAGACTTGCGAGGTGTATGTGGGCTACGGGCCAGGTTACAGAATACGATGCCAACCCGTAGCGCCCTCTTTTAAGCCCCTTTCGGGCGGTGCAGATCCACTTCCCAAGTGAATGTGCCCACCAGCTGCTTTAGCCCTTCAGAGGGTGCCAGCTCCCAATTCACGGAGGCAGCAGGCCCGCAGAACATCGAGTAAACACAGCCAGTGGTAGGAAACCCGCAAGTAAGGGAACAAACACGCACGGTACACCGGGGGAAAATTCATGATAATTTGTGAAACCTTCTTACTGACCTGTCTAAATGCATGTTGCTCCCACTGCAACAGTGCATGCATGTTATTGCTATGGGATAATCAAACCGTTGTCGTAATGATTTTGGCACCGTTCCTCCAAACTCACAAAATTTGGTAAAATATTGCCCACCCCCTCTATATTGAACAATTGTCATTGAGAATGAAAGTTTTAGATCAAATTATTAAGATTTCAGTTGGATCATGATGATGAGAAATATTTCTATATCAGTATATATATATATATATATATATATATATATATATATATATATATATATATATATATATATATATATCTGTTCAGATATTTATCATCATAGATTACCTGCTGATGATAGCCAGTAGGGATAGTTATGACCAACTTTTCCAAAAGACAAAGCGTTTTTTGTTTTGCCTATAACTTTGGTTTGATGAATCTTGATACATTTTTCACAACTAATACAAAACTTTCCTCAACCCATGGCCATGCCCTTCTCTCCCCTGTCTCTGTTCATAATGCCTCGAGCGAAGGACACGGGTGCCACTAGCAGAAAGGTAAGAGGAGATGGGGAACACACAGACAACAGAAGCCACATGGCATGGGGTAGGTTGAGCTCACTGGCAATGGATGTTAGCCTGGTGTAGGCTAGGGCAAGCAAACTGATAGGCAACAAGGGGTGATCAAGACTGGCTGGGTCAAGCACACACACAACAAACAGGAGAGACTGTAGCAAGAAGAAGGGCAACTGGGTGGGAAGGAGGGGCTGGGGAAGCTGCTCATGGAATCATCCATTGTCCTTGTGCTTCTAAGGGGCAGTGGGAAGCTCACAGACAATGGAGGGTGGATGGGAGGGAGAATCTGGGAGGAACATAGTGGGGGGAAATTTCAAGAGTAAGGCAGCTGGAAAACAAACACCACTCTGGTAGAGTGCTTAAGCAAAAAGTTGAGCCTGAAAAACCGAGCAGTCTAAGGACACAATAATGGGTTCATGCTCCAGGGGAGGGGCAAACAAAAGAGGAAAGGACAGCCTACCCAAGTTGATGATTTAGAGGCAAGCAATGAGTAACAATGAAGCCAAGCAATGGTACAGAATAGGCTAGCTCCAAGCCTACTGTAACGTAACAAAAAGTCTGGCAACAGACAGCGCATGCACTCAGACTTAAAAAGTGGCATTATCCATCCTCCATCATAAAATCCATGCTACTGGCAGCTGTATATGCATCTTCTATTCATACCTCCAAACAGACACCCTACTACTCTCGCATAACACTGTCTGAATCCTCAACCTGCTAAAGCTAAACTTCATCAACTTTCATTCCATTATACAACTCCCTTTCCACGACAAGGTCCCCAAACAGAGATGGCTCTTTTTACAACTCAGCCACCTTTATTGCCACAACCGACTAGCAGGCATTCAAGTCATGTTTCCACCAATGTCCTGCAAGTGGTTGATGATACTCAAACACGAATGAAGGTAGCGCTATGTCTCCTTTTCTATTAATCCACAGCCATTGGCAACAGACAGCACTTCATTAGCTTTTCTTCCATGCTGGCATATCTAACAATATTGTTGGCTGGCTCCCTTTCTTCCTGGTAAATAAATGCTGGATGTGAAGATAGGCAGGTCTGATTTCTCATCACTCACTCAAGCACCCAGTTTTGCATGGGTCCATCCCTGCAGCCATGGTTTTTGCTCTCTTTTTCAAGCACCTCAATGTCTTTCTGGCTAAAGAATTGCACTCCAGCATCACGCTTTCAAACGCAACCATACTTTAAGGTTTCCTCTATGATCAACATCCAGTTAGTTAGTAACCGTTTGTTAAATTTATCTGCGGGATGAGATGGTGTCCAATCATTGGCAAAGCCAATAGGTCTGGATTGAATTTCAAGGCATGAGTAATATTTTTAACAAAAATACTGCTACAGGGAAAATGCTTTCGTTATAGAATGCATATAGGAACGTACTGGTGCAGAGCACCTTAAAGATGTAAAGTAAGCACACATGAATTACAATTAAGGCACTCCATAGGAGGCACAATTATAACCCAAACAGCCAATAAAAGGAGGTGAGAGAATACTCCTACTCTGGAGCCAAAGCATAGTCTATGTACATTTTAAATATCTGATAGCCCTAGGTCACCAGAACGCTGCTCTGTCAAGCCAGACATGGAAGTGTCCGTAAAACATAGTTTGCCCTTCTCAAGGAAGACAGCCTTCAACCCCAAACGGAGAACTGACCTCACACCATGCAAGACACTGAGGGGGTTATTCTAACTTTGGAGGAGTGTTAATCCGTCCCAAAAGTGACGGTAAAGTGACGGATATACCACCAGCCGTATTACGAGTTCCATAGGATATAATGGACTCGTAATACGGCTGGTGGTAAATCCGTCACTTTTCCGCCACTTTTGGGACGGATTAACACCTCCTCCAAAGTTAGAATAACCCCCTGAATTCCTAACTTTGCTTGCCACAAGCATCAACTCTATAGACGTCCATAGCTATGGCAGCTTCTTCTTCAAGGGACACCCCAAAAAATCTAATATTGTGTCCTATCAAATCAGTCCAAAACAAGGAAGGGGAAGATAAGCTTCTCACCAACTTCATAGAAGGATCTATTTTGGTCTCGGGTCTGCATGCTTCTCTTTTGAACATCTGCAGCCGGTGCAGTTGAACTCTGATCCTTGCTTACCATAAGGTGCTCTGCAGACCTCAAAGTAAGGATAGTGCTTCAAGTATACCACTACAATTTTTTAAAAACATTATTAACTATGAAATGGCTTTCCTCTGCCATGTTCTGTGAGGAGTTGGCACGCGATTTCTTAGGGATACCACGCAATGCTGCCCTGGAAAAACAAGCAGTCACACTTTCTCACGTATGGAAGCAGTATGCCACGGGTGTAAAATAGGACAGGTCCTCTATGGTTTTATTTCTGGATTAAAACTACTTACATTGTTCTGGAAGAGTCAATGCTCACCACTCTGATACTTATTACCACAAAGATTCCGAAACTGGAAAACAGGATATCCATGCAGGGCACTAATTCACTTTTGACTCACTGGCACGTCCACTGAAATTATGTGATTTTCCGGATGCTGCTTTATGGAATTGCCACATAAGCTAGCCATCACCTGCTGCATAATTCAAATCTGAGCAAAAAAGTTGTTTGTAGCGTCAAAGGATCACAAGTTACTAAAAATATGGTGTCACGGGGTTCCCTGCAGGGGTAGGCTATTCACAAACGTTTGATTGGTCACTTTGCTGGTACTGTTTGGTATATTTGGGTGCTAACGTTGAAATAATGAGGTGCACCCTATGGCTAGACAGTGCTGAGTGTAAAAAAATGTCAACAATGAAACGAAAGTACCACAAAATATGCTCTGTGCACACGCCCGAGCCACCTGCTATTTTAAGCAGTATGTGGCTTCCCAGAGCTACAACCTGCATCCATGTCAGTTTAAACCCATCCCTCTCCCAATGCACCAACTATTCGAGGAGGAAATAAGGACACCCTCCTGTTCTTGTGGCAGAGATATAGCATGTACTTCCCAATACTCTGCATTTCTAGTTCCAGACTGCTCCCGTATCACACTACTGCAATGGCTTCTGGGCCACTACGTACCAACTCATCTACTTCCGCAAGTACTAAAGGTAGGGGCCGTCATTTAATATGCCATTGATATGGAAATACAAGCACTAAATCTTTGTGTGACCAGTCCTGGGAGCATGTATACTTACTTCCCTTAATATCACAGGTGTATAGAGGTGTGGTCCCTTAATCTGGCATCCATGATAAAATGAGGTTACTTTCCCTACATGTGTGCAATCAATACTGAATGCCCTATATGGTCCTTAGTTCGGAATTTTAATATACAAGCAGCTGTCATTTTTAACACCTTCAGTACTTAAAACGTAGACACTAGCCATCTTACTGCGTCATTGGCCCTGAAAGTAGGTCTACCCCTTTAATATTCTATCAGACCAGAAACGCAAGAGTGTTCCATTGGAAAGTCAAGTGCAGATGCAGTTACCCATGTTACCATCAACACTGAAGAGCAAGTACAGTCCACAAGTGCCAAAAGGGCACCATAGCAATGAGGCACCATATGTTATTTACCAGTTAGAAACACTGGATCTTTTGTTTTTGTTTTTTAGGTCATGCATAGTCGCAAACAAGCGCTGTTCTTGCCGACATGTTGTACTCTATTCTGTGGGCTTTAACCACGCCCATGTCACGTCCATCACTTTCATTTGTTCCTGGGCCGGCCTTTCAAAAACCTCTTGATGCTCTAGGTAAATGCATTTGCTTGTCCCGCCGTGAGGCAGTTTTGTTGCCAACTTGGAGACTGACCCTGTTACATGGATTAATGCAAAATCGTCGAGAAACCTTAGTGCTATGCACTATTATTTTTTTATTTCTCCTCACCGTTTTGCGCTTAAAACGATATGTTGCTTCTTCATCTTCCTTGGTTTCAAGCATGTTGCTGTTTTTTTGTGATGTCTGCATTGTCTTTTTATTTTATTTTTTTGCAGTTTTATGTAGCGCAAACTTGACAAAGGTATTGCAGCACTTTACATGAGCACCGGCTACATTACACAAGAACACATTCATTTTTGGTAGCAAGGGGAGATTTGGAGCGATTTCCTCAGAATCACGGGTTATTGAGCCAGCGCAAAGACACAAACTGCTTTAAAGTCAGCAGCTCTGGCCCTTACGCCACATCCTCTCCCCTAGGGTTCTTTGTCTGTTGTGTGTTGGGGCATAGGTTTTTTTTAAATTTTTTTATATAGAGCTTCGTAATACAGGTTCTGCCATTTCATAGCACTGCAAAGCAGGTGCCATTCTTAAAATCACTAGAATTCATTTGTAGTTAAGCTGCCTCTTCTGTTATTCTCTTTGTACACAGTCAATGTTTTTGAAAACTAGGCTGGTATTGCCAAAGTAGAGCAATAATTCCTTTTCAAGTTTAACACACAGAAATATATGGCTGCCCTTTTTTCTTTGCTCCTAACTCTTTTGACCCCCTCATTTTCCAGGTTAAATGCCACAAAGGTGCCTCTTTGTGGCTTGTTTGGTGCTATAAAAGTTAGGTAAACCCACTACAACCTATTGCATCTCTAGGGTATCACAGCCAATCTGTAGGAAGGAGGCAACTCCCAAGAGGGCGGCCATGTTGTGTCCTCTTTCCTGAAGCAACAGGCCTGTGAGGGTTACTCTGGCACCTGGCATATCTAGACTACACTCCAAACCAAAACATATAAGTAAAAGACACTGTCTGTTACAACGCCAAGAGCTGTAACTCTCACAAATACAAGATCCTACTGGATTGCAATTGCTTGTTTCCTTTTTGAAGTCGTACTGCTGTCTGAAGATAGGCCCCACTCTAAAGATAAAAGACGGACTTTTTTCATTAAGCGCCGACCTCTCACGGTCAGACACCTGCTCCCTCTGCGTAAGTGTTTCAGATTTGAAACATCCGAGGTCTTTGCTGGGATGAGATGTAATAATGCAGTTCTGCGTTGGATTTCCTGCATGTCTGCACGCGCCAAAAAGAAACAGCTGCCTGATGGCCGATTACAGAAATATTACAAATCCACATGCAGGAGGCGTGAGAGGAGGCCAACGCTTAGAGGGGCAGTATATCACGTTCTGTGTCTGATTGTATCCACTAAGGAAGATGACGCCAGCGGCCAGGGACAGACAACCGCCTTTACTTTTGAAAACGAAATACCTTGGCACCATTAACTTTTTTGGCTACTTTCCTCGCAAAAACACTTGGCGATAAACAGTGCTGCCCACCCACCCCACCTTCCTGATGCTAGAAGGGGGCGCTCTTCCACGCAGTATTAACAGGCAGTAGTCGCGTCTCGGAGGCTCCGCGTGCAACTCTGGGTGCAAAACTCCTTTACTGCACGCGCCCGAACTACCCGATTCGATTTCATTGTAGTACACTCGGCGTTCACTATGCAGAAACAGAAAGCCATGGAGAAAGAAACAGAACTTCGGAATGTTCAGATCCCCAATCTGTAGGAAGGAGGCAACTCCCAAGAGGGCTTGCAAATGCTGCAATGCAGCGATACCACACAGCTTTACAGAAAGTCGCGTGCTGCACAATTAACAAGCATTGGCAAAGCCAACTGGTCTGGACTTGTCAATCCGGTGCTATTGCTGGTAACTAGAAGGGACAGCCGTTTGTTTGCAACAAAAAAATATCACAGAAAACAAAAAAAAAAAACGAATATAATTTTAATAGAATATACTTCTTGGCAGGCGGGCACACTTAGAACAGGTTGAAAAACCCTATTAGTTTCAGGGCACATCAAAAGAAGATATATTTTATAAGCAAAGCAAAGGTAATAATAGCATTTAATTATTGTAACCTTAAGACACAACTTAAACGCAAAAGCACATGTTTAAAAACCACAAAGAATTTAAATGAAAAAGCAGTGGCGAAATGGTTTGCACTTGCACCGAGCAGCACTTTCTTTTTAGACAGTTATGGACAAGTGATCAGGCAAATTAGTACCTCAACAGTGCAAGGGGGGCAATGGCTGACGTAGGCTACCCGTTTGCACTTTTCTGTAAACTGCGATGACCTGAAGCAAATAAAAGGCACAGACAGATGAACAGGGCTGGCCCATAAGATATATATATATATTTTTTTTTCCCAGACTATCTGAGAAGAGGTGAAACAAAACGTCTTTAGGTGAAAACTAAAAAGCCACATATTTCTTAGGCAAGCAATTCCAGGTATAATATACAGCTTGGTGCTCCTGGGTAGAGTATAAACCTTGGGAAGCAAATTTATAGCGAGGATATAACTCTTGGCACAGTAATTGCATGTTTCTGTGGGTTTTCCCTACTCACAGGAGCAAACTGTCATTAACTTCCAATAGAACTCAAACTATACCATTAAAACGGTTTCAGCTAAACAGCGATGTGATGTTGCTCGAACAGATCTTGACAAATGCAAGGTCTTGTTTTGCCGTTGACAAAGTACAACTGTGCAAGTATAAAGCCTTGTACGACTAATGGCGTGCAAACTGAATTAGTTAAGATGCCTTTTTGGGCACAACATTAAGAAATACAGTTTGTAATTATAATTGACATCTTCCCAGGAACAGAAAGTGAAGATTTTGATGATCGAGTTTGTTATTATGTCCATATCCCCAAAATGTGAAATCAGATCCAGTTACTATTTCCTGCCATTTTATTAGTTGCTAAAGATCCAATTAAAGAAATTGGGTTGAGTATAGAAGAAAAAAAGCAGAACGATTCATGTTATAAACAGGGCCATACAGAGACAAGAACTAAGAGACTTTGAGGATACCCGTGGCCCAAATTTAGGTTTGTTTTTTTGTGGTCCTTACCTGGCTAGCTGTCCTCTCGGATTTTGTTAATGTTTAGGCCTCCATGCAGAGAAACGCATTTAGTGCTGGGTCTTCTCTGCGATACATCCCCGTGTTAAACAGGGTAAACAGGTTCCAGATTCATTGACGTAGGCACTACTGACAGACTCTGCCTTTCCGAGGACTGTCACAAGCCACCTCCACCCCCCACCGGGCTTCCTCTCTGCCTCAGAACCCTCAAGTCTTGCAGACACCGGAGGCACACATCTTGACCTTATTCTCCTCTCCACCTCCACCCTCCCGTCCCCACAACCAGCCACCCGGCCTCTTTCCCCCAGCTATCATTGGGAGCCTTTCCCCCACAGACTTCTGACCCTTTCTACACCAGGGTGCATGGAACATCAGAGACCGTTCTAAAATATGCACTAGACCATTGCAAAGGTACGCTTTACATGTTTTGCTATATCTTGTTGTATACAAGTTATAAAACCTTAATAAAAAGACATGCTTAAATAAAAAATAGGTACTATTGACTCTGGGTACACCACTCAAAATGATTATGAAAACAGCTGTGGTGATCTGATCTGTTTCAACAGATTTCATTCTTCAATGGTCCTCGTGTCCGCTCTGTTACCTGCACATATCAATTTCAAATCTACTGTAATAATAAGTTCCATCCACTTTCTGCATTTTCCTCCACTAATCTTTATTTAAAAATTCTTCCATACCTCTTCATTTACCATGGTCCATGAATAACGCAAGTATGCTGACTTCCTTTTCCAAGTTGCGGTTTGCTCCTCAATCTGCATAATATTTGGTCATAATTCCATTTGCTTTATTTTGTCCAGTTTCTTTAGCCTTTGCTGGATACCTGACCAGGGGCGCTACCTTCACTATGGAAGGATGGGACGCTGCCTACATGCTATGTTTAACATGTAAGCAGTGCCAGGATTGCTGGGGAGCCCGTGCTGGTGTCCAGTCACTGCTGGAGCACCACATGGAGGGAAGAGAAGTGTGAGACAGCAATAAGGTAAGTTTTTTTTCCCCCTCCTCCATCTCCCTGCCCCTCCCCTTGAGATGTGCTGTGGCTGCCACTGTTCACGACGCTCGCAGATTTTGGTTCCAATTTTTACCTATATTCTTCACATGCTTTTTTCCTGGTTCTCTCTCTCTCTCTCTATTTACTAACCGCTCTCCATTAATTATCAGGTTTTTTGTTGCTTCCTTTCATTCTCCCTTGCACCTACATCTTTGTCCTACCTCTACCACTTTATGTGCTTCATGTATGTTTTGATTTCTCAACCACTGGCCAGACACCTGAAACATTTTCATTTTGCATATGTCAATCCTCGCCCCTTTAGAATGGAGTCTACACTATTAAAAAATGATGAAGGATCACCTGTTTGCTATTGGCCTTCCGAACTCCATTGCTCAATCCTAATTTACTGCTGAAAATTCCTTCATTAACTCTTCTAGTGGATAATTACCTAGACCACTGCTTTCACGTCATCGAGTCTATCGCAATGGCCTGACTCTCAAGCACCGCACTGGCTACCTGAGACTACCCCCGGTGGATTTCGAGCATATCTGCCTGCATGACCTGCCAATCAAACCATTTGCTTGAATCTTCATTATTAATTGCTCTTTGGTCCACAATTTTAAAACAAACCGAACAGATGGTTCTATTGTCTGTTCTGGCAGCCACTCTCTGAAACGTTTTGCCTTCGAGTGTCAGTTGCCTTGAAACTCACTTAATCTTTCACAGTATGTTGAAAATCTTTCAATTTCGACACTATACTGTTGTGGGCGCCACAAGCACAATGTCAGGTGGTTAAGCTTTATAAGAACTTTCAATCTAATTTCAAATAAACAGAAATCTTTAATGTTGCTATAAACACTGTACTTTGAAGCTACAACTTTACAAAGAAGTATTTGTAGCCAAGCAAAAAAACATGGTCAAGTTAAAGGAATAGTGCCTCAGGCATGTGTTCACACACTTATTCAAGGACAAGTAGAGCAAGTCCACACTTGAGAGACCGAGTGTGGAGGGAAAGGCCTACCAGGGACAGGACTGGTTGCAGTGACGCGCACTTCCCTCTCACTGTTCCCCCCCTCCCTCTGCGGCATCTAAAGATGTCTTCCCTGGCCCCCGTGGCTCCCACAGAGCCAATCAGGAATCAAGACTCTGGGCAAGTCTTAGACAAGCCCTTCAGTCCCGAATACCACAGGGGAAGCTCTCACCAGGACAAGTACAAAACTGGCGTGGCCTTTGCAACTTAGCACATTTTTATGTGACACTTGCATGCCTGAAGCAAGTCCTCTACACAGTGATTCCTAAACTGTCCTCCACAGAGTCCTGGGGTATGCAACGCCTAGATTGACATAACGGTTTAGAAAATAAAATAATATTAGCAGATTTAGGCAGTGTATGTATTTATATACACACACATATACATACACACACACACATTAAAATACAATTGAACATTCTAAAAAGCTCTGTGTGAAGGTATTAGAAACTGGAGGATAAAAATGACGTTAGTACCCTCAACTTCCTTTGCAGGAGCGTCGCAAGTACAGCAAAAGAAATCTAGTATGGACAGTTGGTGGCCTCAATTGATGCACACAAAAAATGCATGCATTTTGAGCAAAAAAGGCAAAACGCTGTTCTAGAGTACAGCATATCACTTTGTCTTTTAGGAATAAGAATACATTTTGAAACCACCCTTCTGATTCAAATTCGGATTTTGTTTCTTGCAAAGGTTTTTGTTTGTGAATTGCATATTTCATAATTTTTGTACCTGAGTTACTCTTGTTTCTGTATTTTTGTGAATTGTTTTGAGGTTCAAGTATAGACATTGCTTGGGGTGTTGTCACCAGTTTCCAGTAGTGATAACTTTAGTAGTGACTCCGTTGTGGTCCACTGCAGCCAAAAGTTTACGAACGCTGCTCTCGGCATGGCCGGATAACACGTCTGGCCTCGTGCACAACACAACCACAGATATACAAGATGTGATATCATGACGCTTATAAAGACTGACAGCCCAGGACAACCAGAGTCGTTGTGAGGGGCTAAATGTTTAGGGTATCGGGATATATCTATGTATAGTGGCAAGACGCATCAGAGAAAAACATTGATTTTGTCCATCAAGCGATGTCGGTGCCAATGCTGTCGAAAATGTATTTTTGAGTAATTAAAAAAAAAAAAAAAAAAGGCACTCCCCTGCAGGGTTACTGAGCTAGAAAAAACATAATTGGGCGTTCATCTTGTAAGTGAAATACGTCATTTTTGTAGCGCAATACAGCTGGTGTGTTCCTGCAGTGGAGTGCCATTTTTTGTATTCTTTAAGAGGTTTCCCTCTTCATCCACGGTTTGTGTCACTGTGTCATTCACATTCTGCTGCCTTCGATGGCAGTATTCATAGATGGACGCAGGGTGAGCCCATTTCAGCCTTTGGTTCTTTTGAACCACGACATCATTTTCCCGATCAAGTATAAATGAATGGTGTACTTACAGTGCACATGCACCCAAGGGCGTCTTGGCGCTAGTTCTGATATTGACGGCACAGAATCACTGTTAACAGAAAAAGGTGCGTTTTCAAGGGTCTACGAGAGGCGGTACAGGGAGTAATGTTGCAGAGAAAAATGTGCAAGTTATTCCATAGTTTTAGTGCTACAAAATAAAAGGCTGCCCCCTACCCTCCCCACACAGACACATCTGTATCGTGTAACTACAGCAATGAGGTGCCGGTAAGAGATATTCAGGGTTCAATAGCAGAGGCAGTAAAACAGATTCACACTCAAGAGACCAAACACTTGGCTTTGAACTTGTTTTCGGACTCACTGGTGAGCAACAAGCAGTGTAACATGAGAGAATGTGCACAGCCCAGAGACCAGTCTGAGGGTCATGTTTTGCAACATTGTAATTTAGACACGATTATTGGACGGGAGACCTGAAGTAGCAAACATTGGCGTGATCGATTCTGGACAGAAGGATTGCGCTGACCAAGAGGGCTTGCATCATCAGAAGAATAAACAGGACCATCATCCTTAGAACATGCAACTGGAAAAGACAGCTTGGCTACTCAATCGACCTGGTTTTCTAAAAGATGTTTTTTCCCTCAATCTAGAAACTGTAGTTTTTGACCATGAGGTGCAATGGTTTTTTTTTTGGGGGGGGGGGCTGGCTTACAGCGCCTAAACAGCTAAACCAGAAAACAACATTCCACAGGTCATCTGGGCCGTACTCATGAAGGTTTGGATGGATAGCAGGAATGCTTTAAGTGTATTGTGAATCTCCTCCAGCGCATAATCAAGTCTGAACACCAATTGGGAATCGTCAGCACAGAATCGAGCCCACACCATAAGATATGACGATCTAATTAAAACGCCTCACACAGAATTGGTGAGAGCAATAACTCATGAGGGACTGCAAAATACAGGAGAGGGCTGAGATGAAGAGGTGACCACAAATAACAGCCTGGGCTTGTCCTAATTGATAAATATCCGGGGCACAAGTCCCAAAAAACAGAAGTGGGAGCGCCAACGAAGTTATGCAGTAAGCAACTGACATCATGGCGCGCGGCATCACGCGTGCCATCAGAAGGAGTGGCATCACAAGTCCTGACCTCACAGGAAGTGATATCACAAGAAGTGACATCAGATTGTAAGACTTCAGAAATGCGTTTAGCAGGTCTATCATGAGCATCTTTGAGTGCATTACAATATTTACATACACAACCCCCGATGCAAAATGGGGATCTCAACTTATACATTTATTTTTTAAAACCCTGCCACAAAGAAATTGGCAACAAGGCGAAACAGGGACGTAAAGCTCTTTCTGCTTAACTGGTTGCAAAGTCTGAATTTTAAAATATCTTATGGTGTTAAGGCATCTGCTGCAGACATCTCTGTGTGCCAACTAAATTTCAGGGAATAATAATAATGATATAATAATAAAATAACTTTGGAGGTTAACATACTTTCTGGAGAGATCTGTGTTTGTCTAGACTCGGTTTTGCATCAAAGTAGCATATAGGGGTTATAGGTCTCCTGCAAAACACATTATGTAACACGCAGATGACAGATTTACATTTTATGTAACTGGGTAAGCAAATACTGCTTTTAAACACAGAGATCCTTTTGTTATTTGCAGGTCATAAATTGTATTCCTAATACCTCACAGTGAGTTATGAAAGGAATGTGCATCCTACACCTTGCAACCCTCACTGTTGTATGCAACACATCCTGTACATTGATTTACACATACGATTTATTGTCAATGTATAATGTTTACATATGATGTAAAGGGCTCTGACGCCCTGCACTGGGATACGTAGCGCAATAGTGATATAAAATAAATAAAACAAAGTGGTATTTAAATTGCTGTTTGTGTAAATACTGGGAAAGACCAATACATGGACATTCCTACAGTGCATGCATATCTCTTATATACAGGGACTGAACAAAGTCCATAGCATGCCTCCCTTAAGTACCTGTGAAGGGCTATGTGCCTTTGTTTACCTCCACTGCATTTAGGTGTGAAGCTTCCCATGGCTCCCAGCCAGGATACTCTAGCACAATGGTTCCCAACATTTTGACTTCTGTGGACCCCCACTTTATCATTACTGGAATCCGGGGGCCCCCACTGAATCATTATTGGAATCCGGGGGCCCCCACTGAATCATTATTAGAATCCGGGGACCCCCCCTGAGTCATAACTGAAAGCTGAGGACCTAATCTGTTAATATTTTTACATTTTTCTAAGCAGTCGAGGACCCCCTGAGAAGGCTAGCACAAGGAGTCCTGATGTCCCTTTATCTTCGGACTTTGTTATGAGCCCAGCTGGAATCTGGTAAGCCCCCTCCCCACCTACACGTCACTGCTGAAAACTAAAGCAGACAACGTGCAGGTGCTGCTAAATGTGTCTCAGTGATGTGCAGCATGTTTCTGTGGGTCCCAACCTCTTGGCAGGTAGACCGTGTCCCCCCTGTGAAAAGAGTCACGTCTACCCAAGTGCATCCTCGAGTTGTGCCTTGACAATATCACAAAGCATTAACAGTCAACGAATCAGAAAAGGGCAGAGCTGCTTGTCTTTTCCACAGCCAATCGGTGGAAAAAGAAGGAATAACACTGTGCCAAACCTGCATGGAGATCAATAAAATGCCTGACTGCAAGCCAGTTCCTCCTTAGTTTATTATCTAGACAAGGAAGCTTTAAAAACGCAGCAGAGGCCAAAGTCCACCAGGGCTGTAACTAGTAAATTGTGGTTCTCTAGAAAATTAGAGAGCCATTGCACCAGATATTTCTCTACCTGTTTAACCATGATGGGAAGCAGAGAAAAAGGTCTATCATTACCCTCAACCCTAAGGTCGAGATTGGGTTATTTTGCAATGGATTAAGAATACGCTTCCATCAACACGTCTGTGTATAGCCAAGGAAAATGAAGGTTTTCAGAAGCAGAGGTGAGACAGAGATACATATGTGACCAAGTGTTGTATGAGCAGATGTCACCAGGAGAGCCTGAATTAATGGACGACAAAATCTGATGAGTCAGGAAATGTTCAGTAGGTGGAAGCCCTCCATTAGAACATTCTGTTTGAGAGTAAGATATTTAGCATCGTCCTTGTCAAGATCAAACAGGCCTGTTATACTTAGAAGAATTAGTCAAAGACAGTATAGGCGATTTCAGCATTGTGAAGGTCCTCCTTGTTATAGAAGATGGATTTAATAGAGCAGAAGTACTTCCAAGGAGCACCACTGACAGCGCTCCCTCACAACGTTAGTATATGGAGGCATTACACCCTTAGCTGACCCATGAGCAACGGAGTCCTATTTCTAATGGGTAAAGTCTTTTTGGCTAAAAAACAAAAAAGATGTTTGATAAAAAAAACAGACACCAGGCATTTGTTGAATGCAGAGGACACCTCCTTAGGGCTGGTGATAATGGGCACCATTGTCCAGCAGGATTCAAATATTCAAACTACTTCATTGATTTCAAGTTTAGTTCAAAGAATGAATGAATGGGGAAAGGGGCTGGTATAGCAGGTTTCCTAAGGACGGTGATAAGGAATAGGATTACAGCGTGGTCCATCTACTACAGATCAGGAGCGGATGAAACTTTGGTAGAATAACAGAGGGAAAAAAGTGAGATCCATAATGGGTAACATTAACAATTGTCGGTCGGGCCCAGATAGGCATGCCATTGGTGTGCCAGCTGCATGTAGCTCCTCTTTAAACAGGTGACTGATACACTCAGATCTCACACCCCTTATAAGTACACTTGCTGACTAGGAAGTACTTGTAGTCTTCCATTAAAATAATATGTTTTTTTAATTACATTTTTTATGACAAGTATATAGTTGCCATTTTTAGGAGGTAGCATATTGTTTTGTTTTTTTTTGTGTCGTAGGCTTACAATAAAAATACGTTATTCAAGAAAGGTAGCCACTGCTCCCCCTTGACTATAGCTTTTCCAATGTTTGATTTAGGTGTAGATATGAGAGGGAGGATATGAGTAGATACATATACTAATCAACTTCTCAAGACCCCACTGCTTTGGAACAAAAGACATAATATGATCTAGCAGCTTGGAGATGTTTGCCTTTTATTGAGAGTATGCAGGCAGGCCAAAGACCCAAGGCACAAAGAAGAAATTAGGTTTTCCAAGACAGAGGGCCAGAGCTCACTTTTGCTACCTACATGGAATAGTCGGATGGCCTTTACCAAGAAGAGCATCATGACAGGTTTCCCAGTTTGAGATCTCTGGTTAACAGCAGAGGTTCTGCCGTCTTGTGGCCAGTGAAGAGAAGGGGGTCTATGGAATGCAAAAAGTAAATACAGGGCGGTGATGAAGGCAGAGGAAGAGGCAACCACTGTCTGCACAATCGGAATCACTAAGGAGAACATCTGAAGCAGAGTTCCCCAGTGCCATGAATGAGAATCTGACTGGGTTCATTGGGTGTGCGTGATAAAGTGGTTGAGCATTAGATTCCAAATCAATTTGTTTTACCTCATACCAAACATGTTAAAGCACAACATTGTTGAACCTGGGTTACAATTTAATAGCCTTCATATATTATGGTAAATGTTGAGGCATTTATGTAGCAATTACAGCCGGATGTGTTTTTCAAGTGCAGCAGATTTTGGAAGATAACACTACAAACAGGAGTAAAAAGGTTTGCCCAGTACTATAAACGCAGTGCGGTCCAGACATTAATGTTGGGATTAGAAGTCTATTGGCAACCTGGATCATGGTATATGCCTTGGCTAAAAGACAACATCTGCCCTGAATACCCTTTTATGGCTCACCTAAGACAGCACATTCGCTGTGTCTTGTCAGGTCTCGCCTAAGATAGCACATCTGCTGTCTCTTGCAAAACCTTCTGTTACTTTACAGTGGGCTTAGAAGCTGCCTAGCGCCTAACCTAGGTTGGATTTATTGTCCATCTCATTTGCTTGCTATTGCCTGTCAGCTCCATAGGATTTCCTCCCTCTTTTTAGGTTGAGCGTAAGCATTCGACCTCTAGTATACTAGAGTATACTTCTGTGGGCCTACAGCCATTTAATTTGCTTGTTTCAGTGTCATTTACAAATCCTTGTTTGCTAGTGGTCTGTCATGTCTCCTTTGGGAGAAGGGACGAACTACTGTATAATTATGCTTTGTCGTATTTATCTGTTCTTTGGGGGACTTTTCTTTTCTTGGATTTCTGCTTGTGTTCAGCTAAGCTTGTCTTTTTATTTGCAGAGCATTCTTGCTCTCAGTTTTTGCTTCGCTGCAATGCTTTTTACAAAGTCAGTCAATAGTTTTTCTATTTTTTATTATTTGCATTTTTGTATAGTGCAAACTCGAACCGAAGGTACCGGGGTGCGCTACATAAGCACCAGTTACATTGAAGAAGGGCACATTCCTTTTTTTAAGGCATGGAGAGGTCAAGTGATTTTGCCAGTAATCACAGGATGGTGAGCTGACGCAGAGACTCGAACCTCGTTCCTAAGTACTAATTTTAACCATGGTCTGTGTTTGTAACAGCACTGAAAGAGTTTTCTACTAGCTATACTGCAGCCAGTGGAGCTTGTAGAGTTTAGAAGTAGATGATTACAAGAGTACAGTATTTATTAAGGCAATAACATAAAAACAGGTTTTCCGCCTCATTTCACCCTGCATTATAGTCCACACTATGCGCAGCGCGTGTGGCAGAGAGGCTGCGCTTGCACATATGGATTGCCGCTTGCGCTTCAAGACACGCTGGTCCAGGAGGAGGGGTTAAAGTTTTGAAGAGTCTAGCTGACGTTTGCATTCTGGCATCCCAAGTCCATTGTCCAGACATGAAGTGGTCAGTGCACACTTTTTTTATGGCGACCTGATAATCATCAGAGGGAAAGTGGAGAAGCATCTCTGGCGTTAGCACTAAAAAAAAAAACACTTGTTTAACTTCATGTCTTAATGAGTCTAGGTTATATTTCTGTTTCGGCAAGCAGTCCTTTGGGGTTCTCCTACTTTCAATTTTCTTTAAAAAAAAAACGTTCTCTCTGAGCAAGCTTTTCTGCACAGGGTACACGTTCTGATAAGGGGCATGTGATTGAAAAATGCAGTATGTTAATATTGCATCCAAACAGGTGTCCCCAACCCCTCGTGTTATGAAAGTTTTCCATAGGTGGTCTCAGGGGGCCCAGTAGTGTAGGACTGTGCGTTATAAGAGGCGTAATCCTCTCTTCTATGCGAAGGTTCTTTTGAGAATTTAATCTATGTGCTGCCTGAGACTATAATTAAGATTTTTTTCTCACATTAGACGTGCCTTTCATTTGCTTTCATTGTAATAAGCAGATAAGGGAGATGTCACACCAACCAATCATCAGAGTTTCTAGTGTTTAGAAGTCTCAAAGAACTATGTGCTTAGTGGTAAACTGAATGAGGTCAAAATCCATCACATTTTCAGTGTTCAAGGCAAATGCAACCACTACAAGGCTACCAGGCCCCACTCCCTTTAACTCAATCCTTGTACCATTTCAGAAACATGATCAGTACGCATCACACTTACGAGCTCAGAATACTTTGATGGATGTTGACCCTTACCTGAACCTTTGCACTGCGACACCAGTGGCCTCTTTCTTGCCCCGTCTACACAATCAGCTGTAGAGAAATAAAGCTGTCTGTGTTGAGAGAGGGAAGCACTTTGAATACCCCACCAAAAATTGTTTCGTCAGCGCGGAAGAGGTATTACGCTAGAAGTGATGGGATTGGATGATGGGCGCACACATGTGGGAAAATGCTGCCACCCACTCACTTTGTTTTCAGCAAACATATTACTTTTGTCTCTCCTCCCTCTTGACCTGAACAGACATCGTAAAACCTTTCTCAAAACGGGTGCCACACTTCACTTTTCAGTACGGCGCCCGAAAGTCATTGGGGATGTGTTGAATTCAAGACTGGAGGGTGCAGTACCTTATGGCCAAAAGAGGTCCCAAGGGACACCTCGTGACAGCCTGTGGTACTGCACCTTCTCCCTGCTTTGTGCACATTGGAACAGTAAATGTTGCAGGGTTTTTTCAGCCAGCATATTATAATTGTAAAAGCGTTTACGTAACTATGTTGTTCCTGCTTATATTTCACTTGCTTTACTTAATCCTGCATTCTCCGAGTGTTTGCTTTTTCCAGGGTAATATTTTTTTTTCAGCCAGCATATTACTCTCGTCTCCCCTACCTCATAACTTATTTCCTGGTTCTGTAGCGCCGCAAGGTGATATGAATAGCAATAGCGCTATGCAAATATCATCACTCCACTGCATACAAAAACCAAAAGTAAAAAAAAAAAAAAACTGCCATATTTAACGCAAAGAGCTCTAACTGTCACAGATGCGAGACCGATTGCACTGGAAATGCTTGTTATGCTTGGCCCTCCCCTGGAGCATAGACATATTACTGTGTCCTTCCAATGCTCACTTTTTCAGGTGCTATTTTTTTATTTCTGTTTTAGCACTTTACAAGTGTGTGTTTCCAACTGACCCCGCCTTGTGTATTTTTCCTCCATTCATTCATTGTCTTTGTGCTTCCCACAACCCCTCACACCCACCCTCTGATGTCAGTGTGCTGCCTACAGCCCCTGATGCCCACCCTCCCTTACTTGTGTGCTTCTCCATCCTCTCCTGCCCACTCTCAGCTGCCCCTGTACTTGTCTGTTTGCTTCCCCCCCCTTGCTCATCCTCAGTTGTCCTGGTGCTTCCCTATGAGACCCACTCTTCTTCCCTCAGTTTTACATGTGCTGCCCCAGCCCCTACTGCCCATCCTCCATTGTTTGTGTGCCTCCCCAACCCTCTGGTGTCCATGTGCTTGCCTCTGCAGCTCCCACACACCCTCCACTATTTGTGTACTTGCCCCAAACGCTCCCTGCCACCTTCCATTTGCCCAGGTGCTCTAGGCTGTTCTAAGCATTACAGTAATATCAACATACTAAAATATCCATGGCACGGAAACGTTCCCCATAATGTGTTGCAGTGCATTACTCTTACAATACATTATTGCTCATAACTCAGCCTGTGGTGGCCCTAGGACAATGGGACAACCTTCAAAACATTGATCACAATGTGCTCTGTCTGTCTACATCATCTCTGCGACCCCACACTATGAGCGGGGACTCCAAAATAATAACCCCTACCACCTTTCATTATCTTTTTAAGCCCTCTTATTGCTAGAACTTTTTGTTTTATAGCTCTGGGAGAAGTTATTTTTTAAGGGACTGGTTTGTAATATCATTGCAATAGGCCTGCTAGCCTTGGAAATGTGTAATACACTATGTCCTCTAGGGGCTACATTGATGGTTACACTGTACTGCTTTCTCCCATTTGTTTTATGTGATTATGCTATCTAATGGCTGACTGTATGACTACATGACCATGTTACTTCCCAATGCTGTTTTTATTGTGGTGTCCTCTAGGGGAGGTGTTCTGAACATTGCAGTCAACATTCTATAATATTAGCTCCACAAAAAACTCGCCCCATAATGCTTTGCAGGGCATTACTTTTGCAAAACATTTTGCTCATTACTCAGCCTGTGGTGGTCCTAGAACAATGGGACCACCTTCAAAACGCTATGTCTATATCATATCTGGGTCCCCACTCTAGGTTAGTGGAGATCCCAAAATAATAACTCCTCTCACTATTCAGTGTCTTTTAAGCTTTCTCGTGGCTAGAATTTTTGTTTTACAGCTGGAAGAAGTTTGTAAAGGCCTTATCTGTAATATCATTGCAGTAGGCCTGCTAGCCCTAAAAACACCCTGTAGGGGCTAAGTATATGGTTACAATACATTACTTTCTCCTGTTTTCGTTCCTTTGGGTTACGCCTTCTAGGGGCTAACAATATAGTTACATGACCATGTTTCTTACAAATAATAATTTTGTTATAGTGCTCCTCTAGGGGCTGTTTTGAGCATTACAGTTAAATGCCAAAAGTTTATTTCTGATAAAGGTTTATTTGACAAGTGTATATGTTTAATATTCTATCTTTGTTACAAGTATGACCATGATTCAGGCAAATTTGACATCCTTACTACACTATGACTATTTGAACACTCTTGATATGTTTGGGTGATCCTTCTAGTTTTTTTTTCTCCTCTCTGGCTGTCTTGTGTCTTTTTTGGGGAACAGTGTTAACCAGCCAGTAGCTCTAATGGTAGGGTGGTGAAAGTGGTATTCTATTGGAATTTGAATGGCAGATTTAAATTAGGATGCTAAATTGCAACATTTTCATTTTTTGCTGCAGATAGAGGAAGAAGGTAAATGGAAGTGCTTTAGTTAAATGCAGGGCCACTGGAATTATATGGCAGGAAAAGGCGAAATTATGAGGCAGGGTTGACCAATTTATGGGGCAAGAAAAGTCCAGTTATGAATTTACAAAGCCCATAGCTCTAACTCAAGCACATGCAAGACCTATTACATTGCAAATGCGTGTTTTCCTTTTCTTTCAGCCCTCTATGGGAGTGCATGGTTTTCTTGATCACTCTACTTCCCCTCCTTACATCCCTACCCCTGCCCTCTTTATGTCGCTCCTCGGATCGCCTTACCACTTAACTTTTTTTTTTTTGTATACAACCCCTCCATATTCAACTCCTATGTTTTTCCCCTCCCCTTGCGTCTCCGCAATGCTCTTGCCACTCAGTGGTGTGTACTTGCTCCACCATTGCTCCCACACGTTTCCCCATCACTTCTTTTTATCTTCATTTTTTTCTGCATCCGAGGGGCCTGGCAGCTACAATTTGCGACAGATTCATCCTTTCTAAATAAAGTGCTTTTGCAAACGTTTTGTATGTTTTTTTTTAGTTTGTCACTCCAACATTGGCGTCCAGTATTTTTGAACCATAAATTAATAGGTAAAAATGGTAGCCTCGACATCACAATGCATACCTGGTGATATATGCAGGCTTGTAAACCATTAAGCTGGGGGGGCACAAATATCACCACCCTGGTTTTTTTTTTTTTTAACCAATGCGGCAACAAACACTTTTTTTTTTTCTTTCCCAAAAGACGAGACCTATTGCATTTCCAATGCTTGTTATTGTTATATTTCTATAAAACTGGCGCACTGAATGGTCTTCTGATTGCAGTGCAGACACACAAGAAGAGACAAGGAGGATATACTGTTTACAGTGCAGAATTTGAGAAGATGCAAAGATAGATAACAGCCCCCACGGTGGTAAATACAGGCTACTGGTGAGGACTACCTTAGGCTGACCATCTCACTCAGCCATTACAGAGTTTCCAGTCCAGAGGTTTTCACCTACAGATACCTGCTATCGGTGGACTAGTCTAATCAGGTTTATTGATGCACGCAATATCCAGAATGCATCCAATGACCACACGAAAGCCCAGAACTGGAAATGTCTGTAAGGACATAGATAAAGATGGTCATCCCAGATATCCAACACAATGCAAGAGTCATAGCGAGGAGCAGCTTGCCAATCCTCTGGACCTCTCAAAGAGGTACGAGTTTTGCATTTATTGCTGGTAGGCCAACCTAATCTTTTCAGTGGAGCACATTGGATGATAAAATGCTTTGGAGAGTCCGTGCATCAAACAAGCCGTTCAGTTGAGGTCACTTGCGACCCTGTTTGGTGTGTGAGGCTAAACATGTCTCATTAAGGGAAAGTGAGGGGTAATAACATTTTGGAGGTTCTTGTTAGCCACCTGTCATTGAGGTCGCTCAGACGACTACAGAGTGCTTCACCAGCAGAAGCTAAAATGAAAACAACCAGTGGAAGGGGGAAAAAACATGATGATGTTGAAACACTTGGCAAACTGTCCATAAAGTGGAGTCCTCGATATGGCGGCCCAGGCATATTTCTTTAGTTATAAAAGAGCCCGTTTGCGCCTTGGTCCTCACACCATCCCTCTGTCATGAATTCCAAAGGAAACTTTATGAAGGACCATATGTTACGAGACCCTGAACCGAACGAGAGGGTGAGAGCTTGTTGGTTATTGTTGAAGGTGCAAAGATATCCTTCCAAAGCTTACCCCCAAAATATGGGGGTCTCGCTGGAGTCTTGGTGTCCCCGAACAAGAATAAAACTGCGCATGTTATATGCCCACGTTCCACTGAGGCCCCGTTCAAGTTGAAACGTATTTGTTTGCTGCAAAGGAAATCACGGGTTACACCTCAACGTATTTATTGTTCTGAAGTACTTAACAATCAAGTCTGTTGTTAAACCCTGGTACTGTTGGTCGGTTAGGCATTTTAACAATCCAGTCTTTTGTTAAACCCTGGTAACGTTGGCAGATAAGGCTTTTGATGTGCACGGCAATAAAGTGATTTACCCAAGATACTAAGTGTGGAGCACCTGCAGCCCGCCTCACACCGGATAGATAGCGCCACTGAGGTTCTCTACGTCACGGGGCCGCGTTCGTATTAATAACAGTGCTTAAAACATTTAACAGCAATCCCAAATAAGGCTCCTGTCTGCTCTGGTGCCGGAAGACGGAAAATTGTGGTTGGGGCACAATAGGCTGAAATAATTAGATATATAACTACATTTATTTAAAAAAAAACACTTCAATTGCATGGGCAAAAGATTGTGTGTATGTGAATGTGACAAAAATATCTGAGACACCGATTTACAAAGGTCTTTTCCTGACGCACGTCAAATTTGCACTACAAAAACATGACAGTGTGCAGAATTTACGCAGAATTCACAAAGGACTGACATCCGATGTTTCTTGGGTGTATTTAATCAACTTACTCAATGGTAACTTAAGCGCAAGTAGTTCTAACACTTTTTTTTGCCTGCGGGCCCTGTCAGGAGGGGGTCAACAAAACCCAAGGCAAATCTTATGAAAATATCATGAACACCCACTCAGTTGTAGCTTCGTGGTAATCCACGACTGCATGGATCTGCACTCCTCGCACCTGTTGGGGCATGTGCGCTTTAAGTGTAGGCAAGAAACCCCAATGTGTTGATTTTGAGGCGGTTGGGAGAAAGACAGTAATTTTGGGTAAACGTGTTGAACTGAATATATGGTCAAAATAGGCATTTTTAAAATTCCTTCTTATTAAAGAAATTGGCAAAGGGAGACTAGTTTATGTGCTTTTTATTTGATTTGTTATTATCATTCACGTTTGCACGTTCCTTCGTGCATGCATAAATTCAAGAACGTAGCTCCGGAGAAGGAGTGTTACACCCCCCTTAACAATGCATTCATTCTGTAGTAAATCGTTACAAGGGCTTTCACTCGGGTAATGTGGAGTGTCTGTTGGATTTCACCTGGGATTTTTATATGTCCACACTTACAAAAAATACACACTCTCGTGTCTGTGTTTTGAAGGCCGTAAAATATGTTGACTGATTGCTCTGAAAAACGTTATTTTAAGTGGCCCTAACAAGCCACACTTCTCGCTTTCCTCTAAGCCCCCATATTGTGCTGCTTCTCCTACAATGTGTTTCAAAATGGATGTCCCAGCGTGATTGTTGGAACATCTAAGAAAACACTCTTTAATATATGATTAAGGGCTCAGTAAATACCAGGTGCCCGACTCACTGAATGAAATAGGCGGGACATGTACCGATGCAGGTTACACCCTTCTATGCCATTTACGCTTCTTTCCTACTCTGACTGGTGTAATTTATGCTGGGGCGTAGCTTGGTCAGCGTGCTTCAGGGTGGGGGAGCTTCATACTTCTGTCTCCGTAAATAAAGAGGTTCGTGTTGTCTCTTCCTATAGCTCTCTGTTTGCAATCATCATTAAGACTAAGAGCCGGAGGCGGGGCGGGGGGGTGAGGGGGCCGTTGGGTGTTATCTTCTCACCTTCAAGTAACACGTCTCTGTGACGCACGCTTAACAATAGGTAACAAGCAGCAACACTGTTACGCCAGACCTTAAGAGGAGCCCCCGTGCAGGGGCTTTAAATCCGCGTCTTATTTTGGCATTCTCCTTCTGGGCAGAGCGCGCCCCGTCTATTCCAACCCATAGTCTACGTTCGCTCCTGGCTTTTCTGTGTTTACATGTTATGTTGAGATTTGTATAAGCGTCAGAAAACCATAGGAAAACAACAGACTGGGTGAAAGACTTGAGTGGCGAGGTCGGCATTTTAGGATACTTCGCTTTCCGCGGGGATGAACACGGAAAGTGCGGGACACAGCCGCCGCGTAAGCTTCCCGGGTGCTTTCTCCTGGAGGCCGCGTGAGAGGCCACGCACGGACCATCCACACCCAAGAGCCACCGATCACCCCTTCCCACACAAACAGGAGGTCACGGCCTCTGATCCCATGTGGAGAGAGGCGCTGGACGAGGCCTCGCCTGCAGACAATCCTAGGGACACCTGCGAATCTGAGGGTCCGTAGCCTCACACCCGGGGAAAGGGAAAGTCGGGAACGGAGGATAGAAAACACCACCCGCGAATCACGGGCGGGTTTGGGGGTGAAGAGGAACAGGCTGCCAAGGCCAGAGGGCGGACCCTCGCTGACAAGACGGTGTACATGCAGCCTTTGAGAAGGCTATGTATAGGTCAACGGACTGACAGGACCCCTCGCAGGGGGGGCGTGCTAATGGGCAACTGGAATGACACGCACAGGAAAGCAGGAGTACACGGGAATACACGACCCCCAGGGCTGACACACATGGGAACGGGAGTACACGGCAATGTAATAGAGTGGCCGTCAGACCACGAGCGAGAGGCGCCCCGATGTTAGCGGGAAACCCGACTCCCTGTCAGTACCCCTTCATTAACGTCACCTGAACCAAGACACCCGAAGAATGAGCGTACCCTCCGCGACACAAAACTACGGGACGTATGCTGGTAAATATTTGTGTTCTGCAGTATCGGAGACCTTAAACCACCACTGGCAGCCATTAGAAAAATATAAATTCACACCAGGGCAATGAGGAAACTTTGTTGAAAGTATGCATTGTTCTAATATTTTGACTATTTCTTAATGTAAAAAAAAAGCAATTTTCACGGTCAAAATGTTAGAGATCATACGAGTGACGGTGAACTGACCGCTGATCACTTAAGCATTAAAACTGTTGCTGAAACCGAGCCTCCGCATCATGTTCTGTAAAAGGAACGTGCTCCCTGTCAAAACTGACAACTGCAAAGACATCAGCGACAGCCAAAGCAAAACCACGAGAAATGCCCTGCCCACCAGTGACAGCTGTGCAGGGTTTTCACTGCCCCTGCTGTCAATCATGGCAAAATGTTTTGTCTTAAGAGAACTGACTTCCACCAACATCGGGACTATTAAGGCCCAAAAGTGTGCGAGAATTGGACTGTAAGGGTTTTACCAAAATGTGGCGCCCAAGAAACAGAAATAACTGCACTTGTGAAACTCCAATAAAGTCAACCGGACGACTCGGACTGCCAAGCCATCTCTGAGGCGTGACACTCCCACTAAACAAACGAGACTGATTATTAGTACGAGGGAATGTGTTTTGATAAACACACAAGTCTTACGCAAATTTGAGAAATATTTGTCATTAGTTCCAGAGCCCTCGTGTACATAACTGTTTTCTCGTGGAAATAGTAGATTCACTTTAATTCTGAAAGTATTAATGACCTTCCAAAAGGTTTCCTTTAAATATCGGTTTCCATTTATTTTTGTCCTTACTTTATCGAGAGGTGCACAAGTAATGCGCCCCGACACTAGGGATTATGAGATACCATAAGGGAACTATAAATAGAATACAAATAAAATGGCTGTTCTCGTTGCTGCTATGAAAATCAGAATTCTGGTAATGCTTCAGAAATGCACACTCGTGACTTGAATCAACACATCTTCAGTTCCACTAACACGAGAAATAACAGATGGGTTTTACTGACTGATTGCAAATAAGTGCCTTTTTATTTAAATACGTGAGGTGCTTTCCCTCGGTTCTGTTGCCACACTATCCCCCATGAGCCCGCCTCCCTTTTTCAGCGGGGAATACCATTTGCCATGGTCCTGGGTTTGTTTACATTCAAATCGCGTCGGCTGTTCTGGCGCCGAAAAAATGCCAAATTATGTGTGTTATGACCGGTTCGAATCGTGCACAAAGGCTACACACACCCACACCCACCCACCTCGCGATTCGTCAACACAGGAGCACCCGACTCCACGACTTCCATGTAGCACACCCGTGACACACATATACTGACAAAATGTATGGCACAGAGAAAGCAAAGGGGTGTGGTTAAAGGATGATAGCTACGTTAGCGCTCGGTTTATGGCCATTCCACGAACCAAGAATATATGGTTAAGATAATACTGCTCCGTGCTTCCCAACGACATAAAAACATGAAGAAGAAAAAACACTGGCTAGAACACGGACGGGCGAGTAAATAATCTGATCTGTTTTGATCAAGGCGTCCCGTAGGCTCGTAGGCAGAGGTTACAATCAAAACAACGCAATAAATATCTTTGTTAAAAAAACGACATGTAGCTGCAATTGGTACATCGCCACTCTTAGTAAATTAAGAATTATAGCCGTACAAATTTCAAAATAAACCAGTACCTCCATCCAACCGATTTGGTAGCAAGGTAAAATAAGCGCTCCCGTCATAAATCATAAAAAGAGGATCTGCCACTGTTTAGCAAAAAAATGGCCAGACAGGCAAAGCACAAGCATCCTGCTGACTGACGTATGTCACACGGCAGCAAAACAGTACAACCGAGAAAACACCCGCGGTCTGAAAAAACGCACATAAATAATGAAGCAGGGCTCTTTATTTGAGATCCCCCTACATGCAAATAAAATGGAGGGGAAGACGGGCAGAGGGATGTGCATGGGGTCGTGTGGAGGAAGGGAGGAGTAACAAAATGATTTAAAGTCACTACCGAACATTCAACTGACAAAGTGCCCCCCTCCAAACATGTTTCTTTCCTACACAGGCTTCCGCCCCCTTCCGCTCTGTGCTACAAAGTTGTTTGCCGTTTCTTACCTTGCTTGGAAAGCACGAGCGCTTCTTCCCGGTGCACTTGGGTGATGATAGAGCCGCTTTCCATCTAACAATGACACAGACCCAGGACCCTTCGCTTGTCTCTCTTTTTTGCTCTCAAAGATACCCTCTATTCCCCCACCTCCTCCTCTTCGTCGTCTTCCTCCTCCCCACCTTTGATTTGGAAGCTTCGATCTTCAAAATCGGCCAAAGGGAGAGGGGGGGGTGTTCTTTTCCTTCCCCGTGTTGAGATTTCTTTTTTTGGTGGGGGGTGGGGGGGTAGAAGGGTTCTTGTGCACCAGGAGGGAAAGAAGGCAGGTCCCCAGGTCTCAGAATTGGTCCAACATGGAGAATCCGAGCTAGAGCAGCAAAACAACAGGGGGAAATGGGACATGAGCAGTTTCAAGGCCCCCCTTCCCTCTACTACAGATAAACAAGCTGCTCTTGAGCCGGCCTCCTTCACTGAGGCGTTCCCCCCCGACGGTCCCTGGAGGTGCTCGGCTTGCAAACGAAAGTCAACGCAGCTCCGATTGGCAGGAGGGAAAAATGCGAAGCTTTTAGCCGAAATCCGGCGTTGTTTTTTGCAGCCCCTGGGACTGGGGCCTGGAGGGGGCGCTTGAAACAGCAGGGCTCCTGTGATTGGCTGCCAGGGCAGTGGGCGGACGACGGAGGGAGGCATTTTTACTATGCACTGTTTACCTAACAGCATTCCTGGGCAGAGCTGGGGGAGGGGGCCGGGGCCCAGAAAGGGGTAGCAGGGACTCTCGGGCTTCATGTTTACAGTGCAGCGCTTAAGAAGCGGCAGATGCAAGGCTCTGGACACAGGAGGGACGGTTGGGTGGTGCAGGAGGGAAAAAACACAGGACCCAACATGGCACCTTCAACCGAGTGCACACAGCCTCTCTGTTGGCAAAGGCATGAGTTCAACCTGGTGGTTCAAGTGGCTTAGAAACCGCAAATATAAAAGTTACGTGTCTGTTTTTTTAATGTTTTTTTTTTTTTTAAAGACGGGTATCATCTACAAAGGTGGCCGCCCCCATTATCCGCAAGTTTTTTAAGAGACCGTTGGCTCGCAATGCGCGCCACGTATATTTTTATGCGACCCTCCTGGTATCGTGTTGCTGACAGAAACAAGCACCCTCCAACCAAAATACCCCAAAAATCCGCACTTAACTACGCCGTGCGAGCTATGCTTCACGTCTGCTGTTCCAGACTTCATACGAAGGCAACCAACCCGACCTTCAAAAAGAAACTGAAAACGAACCTTTTGTAATCGGTCGTACCTCCTCTTTTGCAATTTAAAGCACACCTCTTCTAGCCCCTGTGCCGCCTCTCATCAGTAGGGTAGTGCCGAAGGGATATTCTTTGAGATAAAAATGCAACACAATACAATGTCGCACAATAAAACGTACCAATTGTTTCTTACATAAATTGCACATCGAGGCACTCGCTATCTAGCAGGAGCTTTCCAGTTACTAAGGGCCTCGTATGAGTAACTTTTCCTCTTCAGGGTTTTCATTTGCATTCTGGTATTTGTACCCGTTTATTTCGTTATACAATCAAGTCTGCATGTCCTAGAAGCTAAGGTGCACTTTGACTATCCGACGTACTCCTGCGTTGACGTCTGAAGTTTGAACGTTCGGGTGTTGCGCTGTGAATGAAATACGCAACTTGCAACGCCACATTCTCTCTTGGTGCCTGCTGGCCTTTCAGTCTGAAGTGCGCAGAGCTCTAGAAATATCTTAACTCTCAAGTAACTTGAACAATTCTGTGAGGTCTCTTACAATTTAGCCCCTTTCTACCATAACTCCTAATTACTAGCCAGTTCTTCCAACTATTGCCCCCCCCCCTCCTTTCTACTTGGTCCTCTGTTTCTCCACGTGCGATGCTTCTTCTCTCCCACCTTTATTTCCACCACCCTCACTTCCTTCCACAATGTAAACATTAAAAGCCCTTTCAAAAGTAATTACAGCCACTGGGAGGTAGGGATGGAGAGGAGATTAATTTCCGAAGAGTGTAGTTGTGTAGTGTAGTGTAGCTCTGCAACTAGGCAAATTACATCAGAGTGCTTTGTGCATTGTTTTATTTTTGTTTATATTACAATATGCATGAGCAAGAGGGAGTGAGCTTATATTGGAAGTGTCATCCTGTTTTTTTTTTTTACATCAATTAACTGACAAACTTGTTCCCTGAAATGCGAACGTAATTGTAATATTTATATAGAGCTTACTACTCCTGAGGAGGCGTCAAAGCACTTTTCGGCAAGTTCCGGACTCCAAAGGGATTAGTGGTGGATTAATATAGTAAAAATAGAATGGAGACCCCTCCATCAGTCCTATTGGGTCAGGATACCTCTGTCCTGACCCTTTTTATCCAATTTCATATTTATTTCCCCCACCACCTTACTGGGACGGAGTGCAGATAGACAAAATGGCAGCTGCAACTTTTCTCTAAGGTTGCGGACAGCCAATGAAGGCATTGCTGTTGGTGCATGGATCTGTGGATCTGTCGCCTCTAGACATACATAAATCTTTTTTTCTTTTCTAAGTCCAAAACTCCTGAACAGATTTACACCAAATTACAAAGAGAGACCTTTGTGGACCAAGATCTAGCTTTCTGCCAATTACACTAAATTACAGAAGAGATTTTTCTGGACCAAGATCTAGCTTTCTGCCAAATTTGGTGTAATTCCGCCCAGCGGTTCGGGCTGTAGCCATGTATAAAATCTCTGAGGGAAACGTGTTTAGGTACCCCCTTTTTTCTCTGCCCCCGCTTGATGAATCACTTGACACATTGATTTAGTTTAATGTCCTGAGGACGTTGTGTTCCTGGGGTCTGTGGGGGGGCTGGGGCACCCTGCTCCAACACAATGATTTAGTTTAATGCTCCAGGAGGTGGCAGTCTGTGGGTGGGGGGGGGGGGCACTTGCATGGATTTAGTTTAATGCCCTGGGGAGGTAGCTGTCCTCAGGGCTGCGAGGGGGTGGGGGAAGCCCCCTGCAATGATTTAGTTTAATGGCCTGGGAAGGTGGTTGTCCCAGGGGCTGTGGGGTGGCCACGTGGCCCCCTGCACTGACTTAGTTTAACGCCCCAGGGAGGTGGCAGTCCCCGGAGCTGCGGGAGGTAGTTCCAGGCAGGCTCCGCATTACACTTAGTTTGAAGCACTGGGGAAGTGACAGTCTCTGTGGCTGGCGGGGGAGCAGCAGCCCCGCAATCATTTAGTTTAATGCACCGGGGAGGTGGCGGTCCCCGGAGCTGCGGGGGGGGTGCGGTCGCACCTCCATTTCTTTTAGTTTAATGCCCCGGGGAGGTGGCGGTCCCCAGAGCTGTGGGGGAAAGGGGGTAGGCACCCCTCCCCATTCAAAATTTAAATGTCCCCGGGATCTGGTCCACCCTGGGGGCTGCATTTAAACAAGCGCAAGAGCCAGCCCTTTTTTTCCACTGCGTCTCCTGTCAAAAAGTTTTTAACAATGTTTTTTTTTGCTTGGGGGTTTTCTCTAGGTTCCCAACAACAGAGCTAAGTGTCGGTGTCGATACACTGGCCCCTTTTCTTATTTTTAATCTTTTTTTTTCTGGGATTCGAGTCCCATCATGGCTGCCAACACTTCTTTGTTGAAGTGCTCGCAGAAAATCAGATCTCAGCACGAGATCGGGAGGGTTTGTGGGGTCTTTGCGTCCCTATATAAACATATTTGGATTTTCTTTAATTTCTCCAAAACTACTCGACAAATTTAAACCAAATAACCAACAGGGCGCTTTCTGGACCAAGCACCACCTTCTGCCAAATTTGGTGTAATTCCGTCCAGGGGTTCAGGCGCTATTGCTGTTCAAAATCCCTGTTTAAAAAAATGCATGGGGAAAAAGCAGTTTGGGACCCACCTTTTTCTCAGTCCCCACTTGACGGATTACCCCAAAACTTTCCAGACAAGACACTGAAGTCAGTGTTGTATTTTCTTTGAAAATTTCATAAAGATTCATCAAACAGCTCTAAAGTTATTAGCCAAACAAGAAACGCTTTTTTCTATAGAAACTAAGTCCTAATTTAGCGGTACCTAGTGGTAACTGCCACGACGCGTTGGTGTCTGTTTGTCTGGTATTATTTCACTTATTAAATGAAGATTTTGTGAAAATCCTGTGAGTGCCGCGTCGTTGACAGAAGTGTCAAGTTGGTGTGAAAAAAAATTATATATATATATATATATATATATATATATATATATATATATATATATATATATAATTACGTACTGGCAATTTCCAGTAGGTGGAAATAGGTAGGATCATTTTTTTGTAGGAAAAACATTTTTTGACTTGCCTATATCTTTGGCGCCGTTTGGCGAATCTTCATGACATTTTCCCCCCAAAAATGTGTGCTGGTAATTCTTGTTGCGCATGGAAAGTTTCGGGGTGATCCATCAAGCAGGTGCTGAGAAAAAGGGGGGGGAGTCAAAAAAAGTCAGTTTCCCATGTTAATTTCCATAGGAGTTTTGAACATGAGTAAAGTCCGAACCGCTGGACAGAATTACACCAACTTTGGCAGAAAACTAGATTTTGTTTAGCAGATTGTGCTTTTTGTTATATGGTGTAAATCCCTTCAGCATCTTTTGAGATATTATAAAGGGAACATAACTGTGTGTATCTAGGGCTGCAGATCCGTTACAATATTTTCACAGCGATCGTGGTGTATTCACCAATGCTCGCAACACTAGGAATGCTGTGATTGGCTTGCCCCAACCTGACCAGAAAGTTGCAGCTGCCATTTAGGTTACAGAACACAGACCCTGAGGCTGAAAATAAAATAAAAAGTGACCCAAGGGGTCAGGATGGAGGTACCCTGATCCTAGGGGTGTGATGTAGGGGTCTTTATGGGTCAAATGATAACTTAAAAATTATTTTTTTCACCACATGCAATATCCACAAATACGTCATGAAGCTCTGCGCGGCCTCCCCGTGATATTACAGCACTCATGACAACTTCTGTGACGTTCTTAAAAATATAAATGAAGCATTACCAGTCAAAATAATGAAGGAAAAACAGTGCATGGCAGGGGCACAAATTATAGTTACCTTAGGGTGCAAGTTATAGTTACTTGAAATAACTCCATAACTACTGAATTTCTTTGGTTTTGTACAAGTAAATTCAGAACCTAACTATAACATCCCTGTAACCTTTGTTTTTTCAGTGAATATATACATATATATGTATATATACACACACACACCTATATATATTTATATGTGTATATATATTTACATATATATATATATATATACTGAAAAAATCTACGGTTACAGGGACGTTCTAGTTAGGAAATGGAATTTAAAAAACCTTAGAAATTCACTGAAAAAAACAGGGACAACATACTTACGTTCTGAATTTAGAATTTAGTTGCACAAGACCTAAGAAATTCAGCAGTTATATAGTTACCTGAGCTAACTATAACTTGCGCTCACATAATGCACTTCTTATGACCTCACATATTACATTGCTCGTGACATGGTCAGTGACATCACTGATGACATCATCTAGTGAGTGTAAGTGCTTGTATCAATGTGTGAGTGAGTGTATGGGTGAATGAGTGGTTGAATAATTTGCTGTATGGGAGAGTGAGTGGATGTGTGAGTAACTATATTGGTGAGCAGGTGACTGTGTGAGTGGTTGCATTTCGTTGAGTGAGTGGGTGTGTAAGTGGCCATACGGGTGAGTGAGTGGGTGTGAGAGAGGTTCACTGGGTAAGTGAATGGCTGTCACTGTACTGGTGAGTGAGGTGGTGAGTCAGTTACTGTATGGGTGAGTCAGTGAGTATATGAATGGCTGTAAGTATAACTGAGTGGCTCTATCAGTGACTGTATGGGAGAGTGTGCGGGTATATGAGTGGCTGTCTCCTAAAGTGAGTGTGTGTGTCAGTTTTTATACTGACACACCACGCCATGGGAAGGCTGGCGGAAAGTCAGTGCTGGGGGCTACAGGGGGGCCAATGGCATGGGCAGTGCAGGCCCCTTCCCCTGCCGAGCATCGTTGGAATGCGCACTGTCTCCTATGCAGACAGTGCGCCTTGAAAGGGCGCTGGAGTGCTACGATATTGTCCATGGCTCCCTTAAGGGAGCAGAGACCAATATTTTAGCACTGTTAACCGTGTACTACAATGTTTCCGCCGGTCAGCCCGACGGGAACATTGTAATTTGCTTGGGGGGCATCACCACCATTGCGGTGGCATCCTCCCTGCGAGTTTGGCAGTCCTGCAGTGGCACCGCCAAACTCATAATGGGGACCATAATCTGTATGGGTGAATAAAAAGATCAAAGAGTTACATGTATTTAAAGATCCTAAAGCCGTTTTGTTTAAAAAAAAAAAAAAGCAAAGGCAAAGGGGTGCGTAAACACTGCAGCAAAGAAAAAGTTATCTTGAACTAAAAACAATAGTTTTAAAATGCAGCTTTGCAAATCCTTTTGCATCCCATGTTCTGCAAAATGTTATACTTTTATAGCAGCATTACAAGAGGAACTGTAAGGAAGCAACCCCTTTTCCCGTAGCATTTGCCAATACCGTCATTTACATTTGCTAGCCACATTGTTTTTTTTCTTTCATAGCAAGATAGCAGGGCATTAATTACTCACACGTCTTGTGAAAATTGAGAAGCTAACTTCTAAACTCGAGTATGAAATTGAAAAACAGCTACTGCTGGTGAAGGTGCAGAGAACTGGCATGTAGAAGAGGGTTACATGCAGATTCTGCACATACATTATTTGATCTGCTTAGCAATGATGTACCCATGCCATTAGTGGAATGTGGGCTTTCTTGTTCAACACAGTGTTGGGTATGGCAGGTTTCGAACCTTTGAATAATACAGATCACGAAGGGGTTATCTGTTGACAACATGGCGTTGTCGTTACCATCGTAAATGTTATTGTTGTTACATTCTAGATACAATGACAACGATAAGGCATCTGCAAAGGTTCCAGTTGTTCCTTCTGAAGTACACCTGAGGCAAACTCCAGGGTTACTCCACAGTATACTGACAATATTGAAGCCGTGTAATGATTTGAAGTGCAGCAGGTAGTGAATGAGAACCAGTGGGATGAACTTTGGGTTGCTTAACTTTTATTAAACCACTCCTCAGAGGTAGATACTGCGGCTTCAGTGACAGTAAAGAATATGTGCAACGCTTAGCAGCACTCTTGTTTTCTTTCATATGGTCAATCTGGTAGATACGTAAACTGTATTATTGGACACACCAGTGAAGAGTGGTGTTTTCTCATTTGTGAACATCAAACTGATTTTCCATAAATCGCCGTAAAGTTGCATTTTCTCAAGATTTCACCTTTTTATGTACGTTTCACTAACAGTGTTTTTTCTAGGGTCCTCTCTTAAAAGAAGATAAGAAAATGTTATACACCTTGAATAAATAAATGAAAATAATATGTACATTTTATTTGAAAAAAGAAACCTAAAACAAACATGGAAAATATGAAGAAAATGGTTGTTTGTTAAAGAGCCATAAGGGTTATGAAGGAATGGTAGTGCAAGTAAATGAACAGGATGTCTGACAACACTTTGCAAATCACAGAGAAAGACAGCTTTTCCATCATCAGTAACATGGACACCATCACTAAGAAACAAATCTAGATTCACATGCTTTATACTGCAGTGGTTAATACTGACAAATTAGTAATCTTCAAAATTTGCAGTCATGCCACAATGACAATGTGTCATACACATGCTATATTTGATTTAAAGTCGGTAGTGAAGAACCACTTCAGACATTGGGACATAAGTGAACAAAGTGCTGATCATTACAATGGCGCATACCTATCAGGCTTACAGTTGCACTGCATGGGTGTCAGGACTCCAAGGCAACTCCTTCATGCCCACTTTGTTCTCCGTTGAGGCTACTATAAACCACACTTCAGGACACAGGGGGAAAGGGGTTTGGGAAATGACACATAGGCTGCATTGTACCCTCATCTGGCCCTGGTATGGAATATTCTCCTTTCTACAGAAAGGAGAATATTCCATACCATCTGGTAGTACAAGAAGTAAAAAAAAATAAAACACAATTTAACAAATTTAGGTGATTAACTACCTTTAGAATATTGCATTATGATATACCTTTATGAGTCGGATAACCCTTAGCAGCTACACATGCTTTATGCATATTACATTCTTCTGTTATACCGTAACATATAACATTACGTTTAACATAGATTATGGGGGTCATTATGACCCAGGCGGTCCAAGACCGCCAGGGCCACGAATGACGGAAACACCGCCAACAGGCTGGCGGTGCTTCCAAGCCCATTCTAACCGCGGCGGTAAAGCCGCGGTCAGAAAACCGGGGCCGGCGGTTTCCCGACGTTTTTGCCCCGGCTGGGCGAATCCGCCAGGGCAGCGCTGCAAGCAGCGCTGCCCTGGGGATTCTGACCCCCTTACCGCCAGCCTGTTTCTGGCGGTTTTCACCACCAGGAAGAGGCTGGCGGTAAGGGGTGTCCTGGGGCCCCTGGGGGCCCCTGCACTGCCCATAAGAGGGCCCCATGAAGCTTTGCACTGTCTGCCTAGCAGACAGTGAAAAGCGCGACGGGTGCAACTGCACCCGTCGCACCGCCGCAACACCGCCGGCTCCATTCGGAGCCGGCTCCTGTGTTGCGGCCCCCATTCCCACTGGGCCGGCCGGCACTAACTTGGTTAGCGCCCGCCGGCCCAGCGGGAATGTCGGAATGAGGGAAGCAGTATTTTGGCCGCATGGCGGCCAAATGCCGGTTCCCACCTGGCGGGCGGCGGTTGGAATGAGGGCCAATATGTGTGTGCGTGTATGTATGTCACCCAAGCTAACCAATAGTAACGGATATCAAATGCAGCTCACAGTACAAATTTATGGACACAACTAATATCTTAGAACAGAGTTTTCCAGGAGAGAAGAGCTGTTAATATCACAAGTCACAGTAGTTCAACTAAACATGATGTATGCAAATAGCATTCAGAAACACAATACCACCCTTGTAAAAACATCACATATCGTTTTATATACTGACTAAGAATTTCTGGGCGAAAACCATCATGAATAAAAATACTTCAAACACTGGCTGTGTACAACATGGTAAAACTGATCAATGTTGATCATTGAAGAAACTGCGTTCAAGCAGACCAAGACGTCATCAGATGGCAAGCAACTAATGAGAACCAAGTTTTGTTTATGGTAAGCATCTTAGACACGAAAGGCTAAACAAATGGCAGCCACTAAACCAGTTCACGTTTATTCTCAAAGGAGATGCAAACTGTTGTGTTGAATCAGTCATTGTTTTGAAGTAGGAAAATGCTGATACACAACATCCTCCGACACGGTTGAAGCTTCACCAGAAAGTTTAATTCAAGACATACATGAGAAATGGAACTATTTTCAGAAAGCATTTTATTAAGGAAGCTTATATTATTTCATGACCCAGCCCTAATGAACATTTAGACCAATCTGTGGCCTTTGTGACAAGTCCTTACTCACAGTGACAGCAGGTGAGACTCACTGTGATAATGTTTCTTGTTGGAAATTCAACTGGGATAAGGACTAAACTAAGAAGTAAAGAAAGTCTGAAGTCAGCATGGATAGGGTAATTCTGGAAGAGAGGTTAGTAGACATGAGGCCAATATCTGAAAGTTAGAAAGCAAAAGTACAAGACAGAATCTGTAGATTTGAACAGTTTGAGATTATAACGAAGGAACTGAACAGCATAATGCCTGCACAGCTGGACCATTCACCTCCATCCACTACCAGTACTCCTTCACCGCAGGACCAACCGCCATCGCAGAAACCAATGCCATGCCATCTCCGCAGACCAAGACCTTCCCAGAACAACCCAGTTGCCTCCAGCTCAATGCCAAATCGCTCTGCAAATACGTAACTGAAGTCTGTGACACGATCTCCACCCTTGCCCTGACGTAACCTTCATCACAGAGACCTGGCTTACCCCGCATCTCCCCCTGACATCACCACAGCAACACCCACCAGCTACAAAATGAAACATCATGACGGCACTAACAGACACATAGGCGGTATTGCCATCACACACAAAGAATCAATCACCTACACCATCACCAGTGACAAAACCATGCAGATCATGATCTTCCAGCTCCACACTGACGAGAACGCCACCATCAAAGGCACCCTTGCATACAGACCACCGGAACCATGCAGTAGCCTCAGTGACACCATCAGTGAAATTATCACCCCACTCGCCATTGAATCCGAGCACTATGTCTTCCTGGGAGACCTCAATTTCCACCTGGAAGACTCCACTGACTCCAACTTCACCGACCTAGAAAGATTAGACAATATTGGCCTCAAGCAACTGGTTACTGACTCCACGCTCAAAGCTGGACATACACTGGACCCCATCTTCACGTTCAGCAACAGAATAAGATACAGCCACACCTTGGAACTCACCTGGTCCGACCACTCCATCGTACACTTCACTCTCGCCGGACCTCCCTGCACTGTCCTCAACAGCCACAGCTCCCCCTGCCGAGGCTGGACCAAGGTCACTGAACAATAATGGACCGATGCCCTCAGCACCACACAACCCAACGTCACCACCAACCTGGAGCAGGCAGTACAGAACTGCAACAACTGAATTACCAACGCTGCCGACTGAGTCACTCCAACCAAAACCCCACAGACCCTCCAAACAAGCCAGCTAGGACTCCCTGGAACTCAGCACGTCAAAACACAGGTGCAAACAACTGGAAAGAAGATGGCACACTAGCAGGAACCACACCAACAGAGTCACCTTCAAATCAGCTCTCAACAACTACCACAGCCAGATCAAAGCTGCAAAAATGGAGGCCCTGACCCACCAGATCAAGACCAGTGCCAACCAAACCAAGGAACTCTTCACCATCGTCAGAGTTCATCTGCCCGTCAGCCACCGAAAACTCTATCACCTCCTCACAGGAACTCTGCGATGCCTTCGCCAACCACCTCTACAGCATGATAGAAATCATCTATAGAAACTTTGATCCAAACCTTCTGATCTACTCAGCATATCATCAACCACCTCCGCCAACCTCCTGGTCACTGCATGGGAGCAACTCAGCAAACTGAACACAACCACAGTTATGAATTCCATCATCTCTGAAGCACCTACCGACCCCTGCCCCCACCGACTTTTTAACCTTGGATGCAATGAGATTATCACAATCCTCAATGCCTCTCTAAACACAGCCTCCTTTCCCAAAGGCTGGAAACATGCACAGATCAGACCCCTCCTCAACAAACCCTCCACTGACCCCAGCGAACTCCAGAACTACTATTCAATCTCTCTGCTCCCGTTCCCTGCCAGATCCTGGAGAAGGCCATAAACCTCCAACTCACTAAGCACCTGGATAGAAACAACCAACAGGACCCATCCCAATCCAGCTTCAAAGCCAACCACAGAACTGAGACAGCTCTTATCACCACAACAGACAACATCGGCACCCTACTCGATAGAGGAGAATCAGTCACCCTGATCCTGCTTGACCTCTCCGCAGCCTTCAACACCATCTCCCACCACACACTCATCGATCAACTGTACCAGATTGGGATCACAGGCGATGCACTGAGATGGATGGCATCCTTTCTTAGGGGACGCACCTAGAGAGTCTGACTCCCCACCTTCACCTCGCAAGCTAAGCACACCATCTGCAGCATTCCCTCAAGGCTCATCCCTCAGCCCTACCCTCTTCAACATGTACATGACACCACTTGCAGACATAGTCAGATCACACAACATCAACATCATCTCTTATGCCGATGACTTGCAGCTCATCCTCTCGCTCTCAGCAGACCCCATCTTAACAAAGACCAATGTCCACAACTGTATGAAGAACATATCAGCCTGGATGAGGGACACCTGCCTGAAGCTCAACATGGACAAGTCTAAAGTTCTGATCCTCAGCAGATACAGGGCCCTCTGAAATGGTTTCTGGTGGCTGTCGGAGCTTGGAATCACTACCATGCCAAAAGATCACACCCGGAATTTCAGCATTATCCTCAACAGCGAACTCCCCATGAAACGTCAGGTCAATGCTGTCGCCTCAGCCTGTTTTCACACGCTCTGCATGCTCCGCAAAGTTTTTATATGGCTCCCCATCTGTACCAGGAAGACAGGGATGCAGGCCCTCATCACCGGCTGACTGGACTACGGCAGGCACCACCACCAAACTCATGTAAAGACTCCAGATGATCCAAGACACAGCCTCCAGATTGATGCTCAACTTTCCCAAGAGAACACCCATCACCCAGCACCTGAAGAACCGTGACTGGCTCCCAATCGAGAAGAGATACCACTTCAAACTTCGGACCCACGCCTACATAGCCCTCCACAACTAAGGACCCCTATCTGAACCACTACCTGCACTTCCAGCAACCTCCCAGGAACCTCCGCTGTGCACACCACTTCCTCGCACATATACCTCAAATATGTCACTGCCGCTCTGGAGGACACTGCCTCTTCCACCTTGCCACCAAAGCCTGGAACACCCTCCCCCTCCACCTCTGTTACGCACCCTTGCTGACCCACTTTAGGAAAGGGCTCAAGACCTGGCTTTTTAACTAATATCCACTGCATGTGCCTAGATATACTTGTGGGTGACCAGCCACGCTTTACAAACACAACTTGATTGACTGCAAAGACAACTATACAGACAAAATATATACCGAACAGTACACAATGAGAAATTAAGACAATGGTACAAACACAGCCATTAAAGACAAACTATCATAAATGAAAGCTTGTGTGCTCCTTTAGAAGTAATCTCTCTTTGAGATGAAAAGATCAATAAAAAGAGAAAGTGTGATTGCTCTTGAAGAACCTGGGAACTCACTTAGTAGCTCTTATGTGGCAAGAGTGCTGGGTGAGTCTCTGTGCAAGAAGCACCAAGCATGACAACCGAATTTGTATAAAAAAATATATACCATTATTCAAAGGCAGCAAAAAATTGGGTAAAGGAATGTAAAAGAAATAATAAATGTGTTAGAAATTATAAAAACTTCCTTTAGGGGAAAACAGGAAACCAATATGAATGTAAATGTAAACCTATCAAGCAGTCAAATATATGAATAGCAACAATTAAAAAGAAAGTCATAAATATTTATTTGCTTCTTCGGAATTTCCAAAAAATGTATGCCTATCTTACCAAAACACCTTTTAGAGTTCTCACTGGCACCCTATCTAATAATAATCAAGGTAGCAACAAGACCATAAGAGAAAGAAACGGGGAATAAATCAAGCAACACTGAAAACAGACACTGGGCGTAGGGAAAAGCATGACTGGATTCAAGAAATACTGAAAGAACTAAACTCAAAGTATATGGGAAAAGTAACACAGAAATCCAAGGAAAGAAAGCTGCAAACATACTGGGACAGGACTAGAGCAAAACAAACAAGATAAATAACTTGAATTCAGAGCTAAGAATCTGCAAATCAACAAGAAAAGGCCAGGGAGTGTGCAGATAAAACTAGAACGTCAGATAAAGGGAGGACCAGGGAGGCAGCAACAATAAGGAGCACAAACAAAAGCAAGTAACAATTAGGGAGCAGGAAAACAAAGGGAAACCATGGCACAAAGAGTCAAGGAACAAGCCTGGAATTAGAGTAATAAGACAAAAAAAGTGAACAAGTAAACTGAACACGTAGGGCTTCAGCAGAAAATATTATTGCGAGTCGTGGCACACTGAGCTTCCAGGGCAGAAATAGCTGGATGTACGGGGGAAGGGAACAGGTGGAAAGAGTGAGCCAGGTAAGTCGTCTTCAACGAGGTGCAGGGAATTAAGGAACCACAAAAGAAGAAAAAACTACAAAGGAACTTGGTTTAGGGAAGACTAAGGAAACCAGCAGGCACACAGAGGAAAACAGGGATACCAGGAACAGAGTGCAGAATGGAGTTTAGTGTGACATGCCAGGGAAACAAGTCTAAATGAGCAAGTGTATCTGTGGGAGTGAGGAATCATGATCCAAAATGGAGTACCACTACCTGCGAATGCTTGAGCAATGTTTGGCAACAGGAGAGACTACATGTCCCACAATGCACCAGGATAGCAGGAGGGAAAACATGACTGAAAAGCAAGGTGTATCATGTGTTGGAGAATGAACGGGCATGGTCAGATCTAAGGGCAGCACCTCACAGAGTCTATATGAGTGCCACCTAGTGGTAGGCAGAATACTAACATTTCTGACAGTAGCAAGACAAGATCATCCTTCATTTCAAACCAAAGATGTAAACCTGGAATATGTCTAAGATCATTGCCTTAAACATGTAAAATATTTACACTGGGATGGTGCTGAGTGAACATATTCTGAAATATTGGAAGCATCTCTGACCATAAAACCCAATCAACTTTAAATTACCTCCTTCACAGCTCAAATCTGTTGCTAAATTATGTTCACAAGCATACCACTCTACCCAATAAACTGGGAATTCTTTTGGAATCTCTTCTGAATTCACATTTTAAGAAGACTGTAGTAAGCCATCCTCACTGTTTGATCAAGAAATGAAAACGAATTATAAAATATCAGTACCTAACAAAATCAAACTATGTTAAAATATATCTGTAACAAGCAGTGTCCACCACTTGGCAAAGTCACATACTACTTTTGAAGAAAGGAATATCAAGCAAGAAGAGCACCTACTTAAATAATAATAAAAGCCAAGCTGAGCACCACATGACCATATGATACAACGGGTATGCCTCTAAATCTGACACAGACGTAGTGGATATGATTTTATAATTTAGAGTAAAGAATATTGCTTGTGAAATTCAATCGGCAGTGGTAAACATTGTCCAGCACCCTTTGAATGCAAACTGTCTGCTACAACCGACAGTACGCATTCCAAGAGTGCTGGGGGCACCCTTTGTGTGACGGTATTGGCCTTGGCTTCATGAGGATCCGAGGCAAATGCCGCCGCACTGTTTCCACTGGGTTGATTGAGCATTCTGAGGTTTCTGCCAGTCAACTACGTGGAAACCTTGTAATGGGGCCGGGGGGAGACTGCCAACTCCGCGACGGTCTCCTCTCCACGGGGCCAGAGGGCCGGCAGTCGGCCCGCCAACCTTGTAATAAGGCCCTTAAGGGCCAGATGTAGCAAAGGTTTTTACCCATTCTGTGTCTATGGGAAAAAGTGTTCGTACATATGGCCCTTAGTCTTTAAGTCCCGATCCACCACAGGAGTACACACCAAAAAACTTCCAGGACCTCAAGCAAGGCACTTACAAAATCACAGGGTGCCTGGAAGAGTCCCATAGCAGGTTCCAGTCCAAATCTCCGCTCGTTATATACCTGTAGTTTGAACATGGGGTCAGCCTTATTTCCCATGGAGTGCACTTCTCTTGTGTGCATGAGGGAGTAGGATGAGTCCATCAGGACTCTTCTTAGGCTACAGACAGCAGGTCTAGTCTTCTTATGATCTTCAGGAGGCGCAGGGAGTGTTCTAAAGGGGGTGCCTGGAGGAGACACATTTATGCTTGGCACAAGCTAATGGGTGGGAATGACTCCGGGGCATGCCCTAAGAAATTGGGTAAAAGTTCCCAGAGCCAACCCAACTCTTTTTGGCCATTTTCAAGATGGAAAAAGTCTTCAGCTATTCTAACCTTTGACTATGAGGGCTGGGTTTGTGTGTGTGTGTGTGTGGCGGGGAAATGTACTGTGATAATCCTAGTGTCCTGCAACCTCTAACATTAAAATCCAGTTTGAGGAAGCCACTGTACCGATAATAAACTGAGAGACAGAAGTCTGGTAGGAGAAAAGCAGAATCCTTCTGCAACAAGGCAATGGATCCACAAGAACTGACTTGGAATCCTGTTCTTTTCACTTTCAAGTACTCCCCATCGGTTATATGTGAACCCAGCTGACCTGTCAAGCAGAATTTGACACCCAAGCAGAATTTGACACTGTAGTCTTAAAATGGATGCCCACAAACCCCGCTGCATATTCTGTGGAGTTCAGGGGAGTTACCTTGTCCCAGTCAAGGTAGCCAATTGTTTTCTCCTGGGAGACAATTCACACATATTCACACCTATTCATGGCTAATTACTGTCTGGGAGAAGCTAGAGAGCCAATGCAAATTGGTCGTCAGGAACTTCAGGTAGGGAAAAGGTAACTTTCTAAAAGTTACTTTTCATTAATGTTTATTAAAAATCTGACTTAACCACTGGATTGCAGTTTTAATAACTATTAGAACTGTTATTTAATTATTTTGTTGGCTGGTCCTATTCTCCCGACACAGTATTGATATTGTAATCAGTACTTTGTTTTCTTACAAAACAAAGTACAAAATACAGGTAGCCCTGACACAGCACAAATAGCTTTTGGGTGCTAATTTCTGTAAGGACATGTTAACATTACATTTCTACACGTCCACTTCTAAATTCCATGCACCCTGCCTTGTAGGCATACATAGATGTGACTTATTAATACTACAACAGAAGGCCTGAAGCTATGTTTGTAATGCCACTGAGTGGGTGGCACAATAGGTGCTGCAGTCCACTATTGGAATTTGACTTCTAGGCCCTGGGTACAGTTTGTACCATATACTAAGGAAGTATAGGAACTTAAATATGCCAATCAGGAGTATGCCAATTCGGCCATGTTAAAAGGTGGAGCATAAGCACTTTACTATTGGACAGCAGGGATATAATACAGAGAGTTCAATAATCAGCAAAATTATTGTGCCCAGAAAAAAAGTGAAAAATCTGGAATGACTAAGCAGATTTAGTGGATTTCCTATAGAGAGGGTATAATTTAAAACAGACAGAAGAATCAAAGTAGATGAATGACATTATGCATTATGGAATGCTAATAAGGACATCCACTTTGTTAATGATCTGATAATTTTATTGCTAATATTTCTTATGTTACAATCTTCATCACTACGTTTGGGAAAATTGAACTTAATTAATAACACACAGAATGACGTATCAGTAGAAAAGCTTTTAGGCAAAAACTATGTAGCTGAGGACTAAAAATTCTAAGGCATATATAATGTGGAGCAAGTTCTAATTCACATACTGAAAGTTCTTTATATAGAAAAAGTATTTCAAAAGTATGTCTGTCAATAGGAAGATCAGTTACCTGCAAAAGGGTACTAAAAACCATTTCAGACATTGAATATTTGGTAATTCAAAATCCACAACATAAAGGCATATTAAAAAGAAATAACATTGATTGCTACTATCACAATCGCTCACCTTCATGAATAGATGCATGCTTATTTGAATTTGCATCTAATTTTACCTATATATCAAACGTCATACGGAAAAAAAGATTCTTAAATAGTTTTAAACGTTATAAAGGAAGCCTGGTTAAATTTAGTACATGAAATGTAATCAACCATTGTAAATTAGGCTGCCAACATTGCATAAAAAGAACATTTCTAGTTTTGCATTTTCCAACTTTTAAACCTTAATGAAAGGAAGATTCACATGTCGGAAATGACCAGAATTATGAGGTTCCATTAAAGGCATTCTAACATGTCAAATATAAACATGTGTTACTTGATGGGAATTCAACAAGAGGAAACATTATGATCTGTAACTCAAAACACAGCACAGAAATATAACAAAGACACAACAGAAATAAATCAAGTACCTTTATTTATTATGAAGATGATACAACTATATGCGGAAATGTAAAATTCAATGCAGGAACTGTTATCAGCTGGAGAAGACACCAACATACGTTTACCCCAAATGAACAGTTGCCAACACAAAATTTGTGAAGCAATACAACAGAACATTTTACATGAACTACAACATGAAAATGAAGTGTATCTCTAATAATAGCACACAAACATTACTGTACATTAGTGGTTAACCAGGAACTGGGAAATGTTTCTTCATTAGAGTTATTGTTTAAATCATAACAGCTTTTATGCAGACATTTTACTGGACATGTATTTTTAAATGTATTAACTGCTTTGAGGGAAACATCTGCCTATTTCACTAAAAGAGTAACAATATGTTGATTTTCAATGCTGCCTTTGGAATACGATAATAAATTTAAAAATTCAATAGCAAAGGGAAGGCATCAAGTTAGCAGAATTTTAATGACCAATGAAAATTTTGTTAATTGACAAAGTCAGCAAGGTCTCCAATTTAATGTTAGCATTTTTACATTTAAGAATTTAATACAAACTGTTAACTGAAAAATGTCACTGTTTTCTACGATTTACTTCCATTAACACGGGTAAAAGGACAGCCATTATTTCAAATTTTAATAAATAAAAAAGTCAGAAAATGAATTGTATGTATTAACTTTAACATGTGGACATATTTGAGTTACCCTGAATTTGTAGAAAATATGTGACAATTTAAGGATCCAGAATATGGTGACATTTTTAAAGATATTTAAATTGGAAAATAAACCTGAACTGAAAAAAAAACTCTGCAACCAAGAATATTTTCTCACTTGCTCTTAGGAAATAGCAGCTGTTTTCAAGACTATAAAGTTACACAACAAAATGCTGCTTCTTTAATGTCAACTATTGCAGCTAGCATAGCATTTAAGTAAAAAAATAGGAAAAAAAGAAGGAAGGAATATATCAAATTACACCTCATTGATAAACACAATGTCCAAAGAATACTTTCACTACTTGGAAAGAAAGTTACTAATACACTGCAAACATTAGATACACCAGTCTTGAATACCTCAGGTCTGGAAAGGTTGTGTAACTAGTTTAATGTATTTCGAAGATACCTTTACAGAAAGAGAACTCCTATATAGTGCATAAGGGCATAGTCTAAGCTTTATTTATGACTCAAAAAGTAAAGACATTGTTTTTGTTTTAATTAAGTTTCATAAAACATAAGATCCACAACAAATAGTACTATCATATGTGAGATTTCTATTCTTTAAATATTTCTATGTGAGAAGAGAATAATTTTCTTCTGCTTCTCTTATGGAGTAGCAATTGATAAATCTCTGGGAGCTCATTATGAGTGTGGCGGTCTGTGGGCTGCCGTACTCGCGATGACGGTCAGACTGCCGCACTCAAAGAGGTCTGATCACCACATTACACCCCTGGCGGATGGACCCACCTGAAGGCCACCGTCGCTGCCAGGAACATGGTTCCCAACGTGGTCATGGCAGCCTGAGTTGTACTCATCCAGGGCGGCAGTGAACTCAGCGCTGCATGGCTGATTACAACTGAGCCCGCCATGGAAAGGCTAGTGGAAATCCAGTGCCGGGGGCCACAGGGGGCTCATGCACTGCCCATGTCCATGGGCCCCCTGCCATGCACCCTCGGAATGTGCGCTGTCAGCTTTGCAGACAGTGTGCTTTCCGAACGTGCCGGAGTGCTATGATATTGCAAGATCAATATCGTAGCACTGTTCCCACCGGGCAGCCTGGCAGGGACCGCTTATTACAACGTTCCCACCTGTCAGCCCGGCGGGAACATTGTGATACACTCAGGGGGGAGGGGCGTCACTGGCATGGTGGTGGCGTCCTCCCCCCAAGTTTGGCGGTCACGCGGTGGGACAGCCAAACTCACAGTGAGGCCCTAAGCCTGGATGTTGTTTTATTGGACAGTTGACCACAAGTATTTCATGAAGGCATGAGTTCTGTTGAGTCATTTTACGCTCACATATTTAAAAGTAAATGCAAATGATGAATTTTTCACAGAATGAAACCAATTAAGATCAATTTATACAAATGATTAAAGTCTGTATGGTAATCCCAGGAAAGTACTTCAAACAACAACAAAAATTGCAGTACTTCTACAAGCCAAACAAATTAAAAGAAAAATCATAAAAATTAAAATTGATGACAATTTAAATCATTGATCCTTCTAATCATGTCTTGATTCAGTTTCAAAATAGAAATGAAGTAAACTGCTATGTCAATGTCACATTAACATTACTTTATGAAGACTGAAGATGATGTCTAAGGAAGTTTAAACAACTAAGATAAACTACAATCTGGGCTCTTTCTAAAACACTTCAAGATTGACTTTATATAACAGAAATTGCCACAGCATTGCCAATTTATTATTTAATAATCACCTAATTAAACCATGTAAGATTTACCAACTGAAAAGAAATAGACACATATGGTTTTTAATATGCATATTACAATGTCTAGAAGAAGAAATGATAAATGTCAACAACATTATCAATGAAAACTGCAGCTGGAAACATAAATGCAAAGCAGGACGTAACTGAAAACATTTACTCAGAAAAATGAATCAACTTGCCTATTCCAAATCAATCATCCATTCTTTGAAATAATTATACTATAATTCTTATGAAAATATACAATGTAAACAATGTGGAGGAATATGTAAAAAGGTCCACTAATTAAAGCAATATATTGCATTAATGTTAGATAAACAGGAAATGGTTCACAAATCACACTGGAATAAGACATCTAAAATTGAAGTGTCTGTTAGCAAGAAAAAAAATCAATTAAAGTGTTCAGGTATCAAGCAGGATAGCAAACAAAATGTGGGTGTTATACTGCTTATACTCTATGACCAACCTAGTGGTATAAAGTAAAAGACAGTGTAAAAACCATCAACGATAGACTAGTGTTGCAAATTCGAAAATACTTATTTACTACTACTAAAAATGTAAGCGTTTCACAAAACCACCATGTAAAGTCTAGCAATTATATGGAAAACCACAAAATGTCCAATGTCTTATAAAAATCAAAATTGAAAGTAGCAAAAAAATAAGTACACTCTCCAGCATGCAGATATGTAGCAAGTACCACAAGTAATACATGCAGATGACAGGATGTCTCCCCATTTAAACAAGTTTAAGGAACAATATTTTGAAAATTAATCATTTTGAAGTTCACTATATCAGATTTTAACACAAAAACACAAGACAGTACAACACTTTATATGACTGTAAAAGTGTATGTTTTTTTCACAAAATTTTAATTCGAACTTTGTCTTTTCCCCAAAAATGCCTCAAATATTATATTCCAAGCTGGAACAAAAAGACGATACCCGGCCCCCCTGAACTAGAGTTATGGCTACCTTGTGAGCAGATATACCCTTGTGCCATTACTCCATGTCGCTAAGATAGCATTGAAATAGATAACTCACCTCCTCAACTGATCTTGGGTCACGCGCGGCCCCTCACCCGGGCCCACCCCCTTGACTACTGCGCTCCCCCCTCTCTCTTTCTCGCTCCATACATCGTCTCCGCCGCTCCTCCTCTCCCTCCTCCCCTGCCTCTCCCCCCCGCCTCCCACCATCCCCTCTCGCCCACATCCCCCCCCCGGGCTATTTCTCCCCACATCACTGGACACAGACTGAAACCATACATGAGCAATTCAATTTATTTATGGCGTCTTTTATAATTGTTAACTTTCTCTTCCTTTGTTTTACTTTTAATCGGATATAGACTGAGCGATCTGTTGATACATCATGTAAACTGCAGAGACATACCAAATGTAAGATGAATCGATATAATAATGTGGTGATATGCTCAGCTTACTGTAAACAATGATAACAATTAATAAACAGATTAAAAAAAAAGATGTAGAGCATATAAAACACCTACTATGGCACCATAATTTGTTTATGAACCAATTATTCTCATTGGGGTATTCATGTTTTCACATATCCCTCCCTACTTCCACTGGCTGGCAGGTTTGTATAAATGAATGCACCATAAAATGAACCAACATAACAATATTCACCTCCTCCACCTTCCCCTCCTTTCGCTACCCCTCTCATTATAACATGTGGTCCTGCTAAAACTAATTTGGGTCATTCTTTATGCCTAATATATAAAGGGGTCAAGTCCAAAAATATCCTGTCCCCTCCTTTCTTCTCCTTTTAAACTTCCTCAGTCTCCCCCATGTTCTTAATGTATAATCTCAGTACTCTGAGGTACTTTGAACAGTTTAGTTCCTTGATTTACATAGATAGAAGAGACAAGCAAGGTCTCCAATGGATCTCAAACTCCTTCTCTCTTTGGTCTAGGGTCATGGAGATGTTCGCCATGGCTTGAGCAGCCAATTTTGATTGTTCTGGGGATTTGCTGTCTCCCCAGGCCACCAACAACACTTGGTTTGAAGCAGTATGTAATAGTGAAATTAGTTTTCCTTTGGGTGACCTTAGAGTGAAGGCTAGTCTGTCGTCCAAACCCATTATCACGTATGCCGGAAACCTGATGACGAAACAGCCAAACATCAAGTCTGTAATGTTCAACACTGCCGTACAATATTACACAAGTTTGGGACAGTGCCAAATAAGGTGTACCAAAGTCCTCATTGCCACCTCTCTGCCAACATTGTTCAGTCTTGGATTTATCCCACCATTTATTCTTGTAGGGGTGTGGTACCAGTAGGTCACTATCTTAATGATGGTGTCTTTAACACTTGCCCTAGGCACTGTTACGTCTTGGAATAAAGGTAGACCATTTTCTCAATGTGAATGATCTTCTTAATTCTCTTTACCTTCTTCTTTGACTCTGTGTTTTCCTGGAAGCTTGAGCTGTCAACACATTTGAAACTTCAGAAAGTATGCGGTTTTTCCACTCTTTCGTAATAAGCTATTTTTCAAACGGGGGAAGTGCTTGACTAGCCACTTGCCTACCCAGTGGATGCATTACACAGTGTCGGACATGGAATTACCTGTATCTCTCCTCCTCTGGCACCCCCATAGGCAGCTTTAACTTGCCGAAAAGATGTTATTTGCCCAATAAAACAGATCTCCTATTCTCAATGCAATCCACCCATCCTGATATTTCTCAAAATCCTCAATTTGAAGACTATGTGAGAAAAGCTGTGTCACATAGTACATTCGGAATCACTCTCCTTACCCTTTTGTTCAGGTGGAGAGTTGGATCAACTCTCCTTGGCCTACCCCTTATAAAGTATATATCCCCCAAATCTAGGTGAAGGCTTCAATCCCACAGTTAGCTCACAATATACTGTGTTGCTCTCATTAGTTCATCCGCCCATAGCCTACCCCTCCACTGTGTTTTGGGGAAGGTGCTCGGGTTCCCCGCTGTTGCAAGCCTGCTGTCAATCCTCTATCACGGGCAGGAGCTCATCATGTATTGGCCGGCCCCTATCAAGGCTGCTCTCCTGAGTCCTCTGAAGAAGGTAGCACAGTTACTTCCAGGCTGCTCTTCTTGTGCTCTTTCTACCTATGGCTCTAGGATTTCGCAGTCTCTGGACCTGCTCCATCTTTCACTTCACCACAGCGGTAGGACTTACCTTTGCTACCTGCCATATGTTGGTACAGCCGTCCACCGCGGCCCAGTCACACTTGCTATGTTGCGCAAAGCTCTTTAATTGAGGATCTAGAGGTGTCTAGCTTACAATCATGTGGCATTTAATGTCCTCCACAACCTGGGGTAAGCTTATAAATCAGTGGACCAGGTGTAGGAGCTCACCGTACATCCTAGCTCACTGCCATCTTGGTTCCGTCCCAATAAGATTTTTTAAATAAATGAATCTCAATTTTAGTAACTTATCTCCTCCCAGTAAAAAAATATTATAATTCATGAAAGATAAGTAATAATATAAACATTTCAGACTTATTAAGTACACAAATCATGATAAAAATAGCATTGTACACATAAATACATATTAAGGTTAAAACAAAATACATTTCCTAATGCAACTAAAGTTGAAAGGGAGATAAAGTCAACATATATGTTAATTGTGTCTTCACTGTAAAAAAGTAAATACATTCCCACATTAATTAATGTAGTACCTTCATCTTGTGTCCTACCCCATTCAAACTCTTTCAACCTCTCCTCCCTGCTAATAAAAAACAGTATTTGTTATATCAGACACCCTTTGATACCAGAAATGTAACACTACATAATATAAACCACCTTTCTGCACATAAGACAGCAAAATACCCATCATTATAAATTCAGTCGCAGATTCAAAATGCCCTCCTTTATACGCTCATTCACCTAGCATCATGAAACATCAAAATAGTTACATTCACTCAGCCACACCAAAAAACATACATTCATCAATATAAAATGGGCACATGCCATTGCAATCAATATGTATATGGAACATCATACACGCACACACAGATTTACCAACATTCATGCACCACTATCATTACATGTCAATACACCAATCATCATGCACCACTCAGCGACCATTTTACGGTGGCCAGCAGAAACATTTCACAAAGTGTAATACGCCAACATAGAACCTTTCACACACTTATGACTACAACCTTTATCAAGTAATAACAGAGGTTGGAGTTAATGTTGATTTAATATGGTGTGTTTGGGACACAAGGTGAAGGTCCCACCTAAACTGGTAATTTCTGACCAAATCCCAACTGAGAAGGAAACCAGAGTAAACTTCTTTCCATTCAGTTTTTGACAGATTGCAGTGACAAAGGCTCCCCTGGCCAGTCTGTGTGATGAGTCCTGATCAGGATTTGACTCAAAGGTTACAACAGCTCCATCTGGAGAATTCAGATTTAAAACAGACCTTATTTTTAAGGTTTGCTATTACCCCAGAGGTCCCTTTGGATGCCACCACCCTATTTTTCGGTGGACCCTGGTACATTAAGGAGATTGTTAGATTCCCTACAGTGCATTTTGCACAGCACAATTTACATAAGATCGATTAAAGATGGGAGGTCTAATCATTTGTTTTAGTTGGCCTGCTCTGGCCTGGGCATATTATTAGTTACAACTTAAGACTATTGTTTGTATAATTAAGACACTCTCTTATTGGCTTTAAAGAAGATGTTTAAACATCATATTTTGGTGTATTCTACTGAGGAAGCACTGTGTGACATTCAGTAAAGTGGAATAGATGTGTTGATGCATAGATCCTGTTTTCGCCAATTGGCAAAATTATTGGGTTGCAAGGACCCAAATGGCATTATTTTGTCTAGGACTGAGAGAGGAAATCCAGGATCGTCTAGCCTCATTTTCTGAACTTATTAATATTGTACTGTTAATTAAATATAGACAATTGAAAAGATCTAATGAAAGAAAGAAGTCTTGGGTTCTTCAGAATACAACCACTCGCAGAACTGAAACCCAGGTGGATTGGTCTTATGCAGAAGAATCTATAAGAATCTATACAAACAGGTATAGTAAGACATCTGTCAACAGCATACGGTAAAGAACATGAATGGAAGTCAGGACCATGTTTATAGGTTTGTGATACTGGACACATGATCTGCGCTTGAACCAAATGTCAGAAGGAAGTGAATAAACATTAAAGGCCCGACCTATAAATGAGCAGACAGGCCGTTGTCCCACAGGGGAGCGGAGTACATTACTCCATCCATCTAGTGGAGGGGCCACTTGACTCATTTATAAATGACCGCCAAGCAGATGGTCATTTTTAATGCATTCACATGAAACGTCTTCACCTTAACTGGGTTGGCGAACATATAGATATTTCGCCATCGGCCCAATGGAGTGGGGTTTGGCTATCGGGGTGACAAAGTTGTCACCGCCATTGACAAACCTATGGTCTGTCCGAACCAAAATCTGACCTGTGGATCATTATCTTGGTTGCATAGGTACTCCGTAGCTTTACAGCCGAAATATAATTCCGGCCTTAAGTCTCTGCTTCTTCATATTGGATCTTCAATGAGTGACCCTGACAGAAAATTTGTTCTTTTTATCAATTGCCTTGAAGGTGGAAGATGCACAACTATTAATGATCCAGCACTGCTAGTGCAGCGCCTGCAATGTTTTCATTTTGACTGAGCCCTTAAAAATAATATTCCTAAGGGAAACAAGGAGATGCCTGAGGGGTTCTAGAAAGCCGATGGTTCTCCTCTGGCTTAGGAGGCAGCAGAGTATGCTTCAATCCATTTACAGGTCTCTTTTGGAGATCATTCATAGGTTTTATCCTGTGGTATTAGAGCCCAATCGTAATTATGATGTGATTTGGGGAATTCCCTGGCTAACGAGGCACAACACATTTGTAAACAGGTCTACTGAAACAACAGTGTGATCAACACAATTCTATCATGACCACTGTTATGTTTCTCGAGGTTTGGGGTCATTGACTGAACAGATAAAGTTTCTACTACGACTTCACATCTTTCGTCGCTGCCTCTTCAATATAATTCCAATGCTTCATAGGGAATATGACTGCACCGTAACCACATGTCCAAAAGAATAAGACAAAATTGGCTTCCCGCACACTATTTGCGCATTTCAATTATCTAGTAATGGCATTCAGTTTATATATTGCTTCTGCTATTTTGCAACAATTAATTAATTCAAAATTCCCTGATATCCTGAATCATTTTGAACTGATATATTTTGGGAATGGCTTGATTTTATTAAGGGCTCCTATTCAACATCAAGAGTAGGTGTTTGTTATGTTGTGCAGGCGTTCAACAATATAAGTATACCAGAAAAATGAGAATTTGAAAAAGAGAAGATTGAGCATCGTGGATTCTGATTAAAATGTGTCTGCACTATTTCGAAACCCCAAGAAAGTTGTAGGATTTCTGGATGGCCTTCTCCTACCAGTGCTAAAGAAACACAAAGTTTCCTGAGTTTTGTACATTTGTCTTGTCATTTTTGTAAAAAGTTTGCATAATTGGTCACTGACATTACTCGTGTTTTGAAAAAAGGAAATCTGGAGGATATTTTTCATTGGGATACTCAAACTGAGAGGGCTTTCAATGTGCTCAAGATATTCTTTATTCAGGTTCAACTTTGCATCATTCTTATATGTATAAAAAGTTAATTGTTGAGAGTTCTGCAAGAGCGAGGGGGAACTGTTTTGCTGTAAGTGCAGGAAAGTGAGAGACAAGAACACAATGGGACTAATTTAGAACTTGGCAGACAGGTTACTGTCACAATGGTGATGGATTTCCTGCCCGCTGAAATCTAAATCCCATTGGATATGATGGGTTTCAGATTTCGGCGGACGGGACACCTGTCACCGTTGTGACGGAGTAATCCGTCCACCAAGCTCTAAATCAGGCCGTCTGTTAAAGAACAATAGCAGATTCAGTCATAAAGCAGGTCCTCTAAACCATAAAACAAAATGAGCTACTCAATAAAGCCAATACTCAAATATATACAGATTTGAACACAAGTTTTCAATGAGGCTCATATGCCCTCATAAAACAAAGAGAGTATTTCATATCCCAAGGGTCTGAGATCATGAGAAAGGGAGAAACAACCCTCACATGTAACCAGAACTTAATGTTTTGACTGAGTAACCTCATTAACAATTTTCTCATCTCGAAAGTTGTAGTAGACCATGTCTGTTTAGGGAGAGTTAGCATGAGCAAAAACACTTGGCGGTGGTTGTAATAGTTACACTAATGTGCAATTGTCTTTTAGTATGGCCATAGAAATGTTAAGACTTCATTACATCTTCAATCTTTTTAATGTCATACAGTACCTTCAGATGTTGAAGAATATGTTATTTTGTGTCCTATTTGTGGTCAAAATAATTTGTTACATTTTAAGCATTTTGGACAATTGCAGCATTTACCAGTAGATTCAAAACCAAGTCATACAATTTCAACTGACTTTACTACCATGAAGAGATCGGTCACACATTGCTGTACAATTCAGAGGACATTAATATTATCCACCACTGCAGATCCCAAATATCTATACAAAGTGACTGCTTCTTTACAGATCACAAAGACACTCAGATATGTGATGATAATACAAAATGCCCATCCCAATAAATCTCTCCACTTCTCTCTCCCTCCAACCAAGCCAGGTCAGGATCACAACTATACACAAATCTCCGACTGGACAGCCCAGTGCAATAACCAGCAATGCAGACTATATTATATGAAATACCATAAAGGATCTGCAGAACTGTTCAAAGCTTCCAGCATACCGCATCTGTCTCTCACATTCATCATCAAACACACTGCTACGGGCTGCACCCCATAACATGATAACCACACCTCAGTTGTCATTACGCATGACATGGAAACACTTCCCATATAGGTTCAAAACAAAGACAATTCTTCCAACCACACACCCTGCAGAGTGTAGCGTGCTACTCATGCAGACATGCACTTCAGCGCCCCACGTAGTAGTAGTAAGCGCTATATAAATACTTAAAAACAATACAGCACAATAATTCTGATCGGTTTCCAGGTATCATGTTACGTTTGACACCTTTTAAAAAATGACTTCTTTTTCTCTTGTGCTTAAGTAACCCAGAGCGGAAGAAATGGTTGCATGATTTTTCTGTGACATTTTTTACTATTGTGGTTTATCACATAAAATAATTTCTGAAAGACGGCTCAATGCCTTTCTCACTGTTTGGAGACTCTTTGCAAAGCTCTGGTCAGTGAGCAAGATCTTTCTTTTGGTGAATCATTCTCAATTCATTGGAGAAACAGACAAAACTAATCAATGTTTGGAATAATATGCTGTAATCCCATTCAAGATCTCTGGGCACCCTATATCCAATTGCCGTGTTTTCATAAAACAGTGCTACTCATAACACTACCAAGATGTCACCATGTTCTGTCTGCAGTGCACTAACCCAAGAGTATTTCCTTCTTTGCTTTTCATGGACCCTTTGGTTCGATCAACTATTGACTTAATTAATCTTTTACAGAAACAAATACAGTTGTTTATATCATTCTAAGGTTAAGATGAAGAAAAATGAAGATAAGTCAAGAACCTCTTCTTTCTTATTTGCTACAGCTATCTTCTCAATTTCACCCACTGTATTATTTTCCACTTACGTTTCAGCCTTTATTTATTGGCCCTTTTCCCATATGGTTAATCCTGTAGCCTTTTGCTCAAACTACTTCATACTTGGGCGAGTTCATTCAAGTGTTAATGCTTCACAACTGAAACCACCTGTTGCTGATCCATACCGTTGTTTAACCTCAGAATCACATTCTTGTGTGGTACAAGGCGAACTGAATATGATGTTTAAGAAGTCTGTGATTCCCACATTTCTTGAGAATGCCTTCATTTTGTGATACACTGGAAAGGCTATGCAGCTAGTGAACGTTTTTTGGAAGATGTTTCTTTGGTCCATGGTTGTTTGCTGATTCGTAATTTTTTTTCCAAAGACAACATGATAATCCTGGAGCTTTGAGGATGACATACTGTTGCACCTCAGAGCAGGCTTCCGAGTAGAACTCAAGAACAGTGGTGTGTTCCTATATCCTCGTGTTATGTGCGCTGAAGACAGCCTGTCTCTGGTACATGCAGTTGGTGTAAGGTTCCTCTTCACCACACTTTACCGGCATCATTGTCTCAGCAGCCATATCTACTTTGCGGGCAATGTGAATTGCTGAGTGCAGGAGATAGGCATTAAGTTGCACAGGCTAATATATCTCAGAGCAAGGTTCTGAGTAAAACTCACCAGCATGGGTGTGGCCTTTTAGCCAAGACTGCACATCTCTGATACAAGCGCTCAGCGTGCAGGAGACATATGTTAAGGTGCGCAGTCAAACATATTCTTTTCATTCCTTCGCAGGCCTTTATTCAGAGACACCATTTTCCTGGAAGAGTAGCCCAATCTAATCTTCTTGCTACACCTATCAATGATTTTAGTCTCTGTAGAGTTTGAAGCTTGAGGATCCCAAACCAAGATGGCCTTTACCTTTTTCCTAGGATGCCATTTAGGGGGTCATTCAGACCCCGGCGGGCGGCGGGAGCCGCCCGCCTGGAGGGAACCGCCATATGGCCGCTCCGCGGTCGAAAGACCGCGGAGGCCATTCTGGCTTTCCCGCTGGGCTGGCGGGCGACCGCCAGAAGGCCGCCCGCCAGCCCAGCGGGAAACCCCTTCCCACGAGGAAGCCGGCTCCGAATGGAGCCGGCGGAGTGGGAAGGTGCGACGGGTGCAGTTGCACCCGTCGCGAATTTCAGTGTCTGCTGAGCAGACACTGAAATTCTTTGTGGGGCCCTCTTACGGGGGCCCCACGACACCCCATACCGCCATCTGTTCCTGGCGGGCGAACCGCCAGGAACAGGATGGCGGTATGGGGTGTCGGAAGGATTCCTGAGGGCATCGGAAAACCGGCGGGAGACCGCCGGTTTTCCTGTTCTGACCGCGGCCAAACCGCCATGGTCAGAATGCCCTGCGGGGCACCGCCAGCCTGTTGGCGGTGCTCCCGCATCCCCGGGGTCGGAATGACCCCCTTAGTCTCTTAAACTGTTAGGGCGTCAGACCTTATTTGGTTAATTGGCATTAATTTATAAAGGGGACGCGTTTGTAGGTTGATGGACCTTTTGACTGCACTTAGAGTAGTTTCTACCATGAGACCCCATACCAATACAAATCAATAGCAATAACAATCAATAGCATCGACAATCATAAGAGTCATTAATTTCCACACACCATGACCTTTCAGTCATGAATAACCACACCTTTATGTAAAAATTAGAATGTTTATTTCCCTATATTAACAGTGCGAACATCACATAACTTAGTCTCAAAATCAAATGACAAGCATACAGAAACAATATGGGCTGCACAAATCTCCTAAAGAACCGCAATTTAATCAAAGCTTGGACCACTACACATTCTAACGGTACAGTACAAATCAAAATCAAGAAAAACTGCGCAAAAAAATGGCATACATTTAGATTCAGCAAAGAAAAGACATCAACTGTTATTACATGTAGCGATCATCATCAGTGAGTACCCTAACTAACCTTCAGATTAGAATAGCATGTTTGGGCTTCATGCAAAAACAATTTAGTCAACACAAATTTAGAAAAACATCTAACTATGCCTCTGTCAAAATTAGCGGTTGGTACCCAGGGACAAAAGCAAATAAACATAACAATCATTAACATCGTCTTATACCTTGCCTCCGTATGGTTCAGCAAGCTGCGACACTCTTTGTCAACAGGACATCAGTTCAGTCAGCAAGGCATCAGAATTCAGCCTTAAAGTTCAGGAAAAGCAAAGTCTCTTCATGCAGTTCAGAAAAGAATAATCGGAAAGTGGTCTCGCGTCTCGGTGCAGTCTGGCTAAGTTAGATACCCTAAAACCTCTTCCCACGTTACTATTGGTCAATGGATCGTACGTTTAGTCCAATGAAAGTAGAACCCCAAATCTAAGAATTTTACTAGTCCCCTGTTCACATGTCGATGATTGGCTCCTCTTATTCCAGTCGTTGGGCTTGTAAGGTAACAAATTTGTATCAGCTTATACTCCAGTCAGTGCATCCATTATCTTCTCCTGGGAAGGTCGTCCTTACACACACACTAAGTTATACAATGTATCCCTAGCTAGTACAGCATATTCTAGCAAGCAGTTCTCATGGGAGAGGATTTCAGCTACCACCACTTGGTCAATGCAGTGGAAAATCACAATATAATTCTCTAAGCAGCTATTTTATAGTTTGCCTAAGAAATGTAGCTTGACATGAGGCCGTGCAACTAGGCCCAAGACCTCACTAAATTAAGGCCTATGATTAATAAAGCAAATAAATATTACATAACCTTTAATATGACATATAAACATTAATAAGCTGTTACATTAATAAGCTTCGTGAATATTGATGGTCACTCAAGTAGGCATAATTTCAAATGCGTGCATTATTTCTCTACATTAACTATTCAACATTCAGAATACATGAATTCATTAGTAAAAATTCAGTGTTAACAAAACATACAAACAGGCTTGGCCTTGAGAAGGATGTGTTGCAGCACATCTGTTCCCTGATTTGTTTTTGCATGTTTATCACCACTGCTATTGTTTTTGTCCCTGAATTTTCTATTTCTTCATACAGGATTTATCATGGATTTGGCCTTCAGGAAAATGTAGCCTAGACTCTTTTCCAACCCTGATGCAGGGTGTTTTTGGTGCTTTGCTTATCAACCTTAGTCTTGCATCTCCACTACAACTATAAGCCAACTAGGTTGCCCAAGGTGTTTCTGCCCCTCTGTCTTTTTTTTCCTAACTGCAGCTTTCTAAAGGAGACACTTAACACATTTCACGTACTTATTAAAGTGCAGTGTGGCACTGTGGCTACTGGGAGGAATTCCCATTTTCTTAGTCAATCAAGAAGTAAACTAGAGACCTTCTTTGCATCCTGTCATTGACAGTTAAATGATTGTGCTCTCCATTTCTTTTAATCTTTTCTCTTTTTGTTTGTATTTTAAACTGTACTTTAATCAAGTAGTTTTAGATGTATGATTTAGGGTTGTCCCTTGGAATTATGTGATACACCAAACTAAGCCTACGATACAATTGATAGAGAAGCTAAGGCATCTCATCCCAGATATCAGTTGTACAACATATATTTCAAATCTTTGCCAATTTCTATAAAATTGTTTTTTGGCACTGACCATCTATCTAGCACTGCTGCTCTTACAATAGGGTGCTCTACTCAATTCCCTTGAATTACCTGATTCTGCAGTTTATTACTGTCTTTGTCTATGCCAAAACCTGTATGCAAACTCTTCAGCCTCAACTGTCTAACTGTACACATATTTATATATTAACCTGTCAAACTCAGTAAACTTGCTATGCCATGAAGAAGTAGCTTCTTTCAAATTGTTTATGCCATGAAACCTGTGTTGGTAGAAAGACAGAAAAATCTGACCAGTGTTAAATTATTGGAACTATCTCTTTTGCTAAATAAATGGATTTAAATAAATTCACCAATTGCTATTTGAAGCTATGGCCTGTGTCTAGCTATCATTTCTACATAACAATAATAATCATCATGACAGAATAGCTTAGATATGAGGTTCTGAGCCTGATGAACTATGGCTGTTCGCAAATTAGGGATGTTCAAATTGCACATGGACTGGTTTGTATTGAGAGATGTAATTAGTGCTGTAACCTATATACTATTAGGTCGTACTACTAATTACCCATTCATGGCAGGTCGCAAACATCTGTTATTCAGCGCCAAGAAGCCTACGGTGAACGTGCGCTTTACAAATACACATGATATGTTATGTGGCCTGCTTATAAACATTAGCCTGGGAATGGCTGTCTACAAGGGACACCAGACCACCATGATTTGCGTTCCCTGGATCCCTGCATTTGTTTTTCCAAATAGGAAACATATTTTAAGGCAGGCTGAGCCCATTAAAATTCGCAGATAAAGATTTCCCATTTGGTAACAAATCATTAGGAGCAGGCAGAAGTTGAGCATGCTCCCCCTACAGCCTGGACCATCCAACATGATTCTCAAAGGGGAGAATCAGTTACCACATCAACAAACGCATCCGTTCTGACTCCAGCTTGAGAGCTTTTCAATGGTCTGCCGCAGCATTTGTTGGCATAAACCAGTGATATATACTTTTCCCACTGATAAAGAGGAGGTGAAGACCTGTTTCACGAAACACGTTTCGTGGCCCTCCGTTCTGCGATTCGTAAAGGGTAACCTATAGAGTGCGAAAGATTAATTAATGGAGTGCCCAATCATCGTTTATTCATTCCTTATTTTAGATGGCAGAGAACAGGATTAGGTCTGTTGCGATCCATACTGAGCTATAAAAGCAGCAAAGCTTTTGTCACTGTTGGTTTGGCATCGATAGTACTCTATATAATCCTGTGCTTAACTATTTTGTTGGAATATGGGAAAAAGCATTGCCACTTTTCTAGATTATGAAGGATGGCAACTGAGCTAATTTTGTGCATAAAAATACTGAAAGAAATACACAGTCGCAAGGTGGAGAGCTCTAGAAAGACATTGGTGTTGTAGATTTACTCTGTTAAAAGGAGTTGCTATCCACCTCAAAAATGAGAATTAACTGCAATTCCTTAAACTGCGTTTTGCACACTTTGGCCCTCATTACGACTTTGGCAGGCTTTTGGCAAGACTGCTGCTGTGGCGGCTGCCAAAAGACTGCCAGTGTTGGCGGTATCCTGCCCACCATATTAAGAGTCCACAAAGTATTCCACTTAAAAACAGCCACAAATCTGACACTACCAGGACAGAGGTGGGCAGGAAAGAGGCAGTTGCATCACCTGCACCACCACACCGACAACTTCCCACCCACCAGATTACGACCCACAAATCAGCACAGCTGTCCTTCCACGGCGGAAAACCATTGACAGGCCAACCTGCTGCGCTCAGAAGAAACTCTTGTCAGAACACAACACCACAATGGACAGTTCGAAAACCCCACACCGGACACACATCCACACACCACGCACAGCACTTTATAACACACCCCCACACAATCCACAATCCTTTGCACAACTAACGATTTACACAGACCCTAGAAGCTACAATTCAAACACATAGCACATATACACCATAGTCACTCACACACTTCACAACCGCCACACAGCACCACCAACACCATACACACATCACAACTAAACACAAACACCACCACCTACCCCCACTCACTGCCAAACACCCCCACCCCACCAAGCACCTTACACTGCCTCCCACCCCCCCCCCAACACAACCACCATGTGACGCCAAAAGCACCCACGCTTTACCGATGAGGAGTTGAGGGTCATGGTTGATGAAATCCTCAGGGTAGAGCCACAACTCTTTGGAGCACAGGTTCAGCAGACTTCCATAGCCAGGAAAATGGAATTATGGCAGAGAATAGTTGACAGGGTCAACTCAGTGGGCACCCATCCTTGCACAAGGGAGGGCATAAGGAAGAGATGGAACAACCTTAGGGGGAAGGTACGTTCTATGGTGTCCAGGCACCATCTGGCGGTAATGAAGACTGGTGGTGGGCCCCCACCTCCTCCCCCAGAGTTCACATCATGGAAGGAGAGGGTCTTGGACAACCTGCATCCTGAGGGTCTGACTGGAATACCTGGAGGACTAGACTCTGGTGAGTGACTAACACTCCCCTTCCAGTAAGTCGTCCTGTCCAGCATACTTCCTCACCACCACTCCCCAAATCACAACAACTCACCTTACGACTCCCACCTACTCACCTAATACCCCTCTCCTGCATGCCACACTGCCATCCACCCCCCAATGCCCACACAGTCCCTGCCAAGTGTACGGATAGCACTGCCAATAACAATCACTATGACTCCCACAATGCACTAGCCCACCCACCACACAACCTGCATTGTGGATGTCACATCACACCTCTTGCATGTATGACAGCAATGCTATGGCACTACACAATGGTAAAAGTACACAGACACAGCACTGTCACCATTCCAAAGGGCCACTAATCCAGACACACTACCCTGAAGTGCACCAATCCTACCTATGACAGTAGGGAGGTATACTCAATGCACAACAGGCACAGACAGGACACACAGCCTTACATACACACATACCCACCTCCAATTTGCACACTATGCTGCAATGTACAGCCATTCCAAATCATATACCTAGCAAGACAGAATGCCCATCAGCTAACAGGGCAAACCTGCCATATGAACCATCACACAGGAACACAACCAACCCACTGAGCTAAAGTGACCAGGCCTGATGCAAACAAGCCCATTGAGCATGGTACTTTTGTCTCAATCCGCCATCCACGAACAGTGTTAGCAGTGCTGCACCTGTCAGTGCCATTGCTTTGAATCAAACCAAGCCACTGTATGCATCAGACTAACAGACAACCATACACACCTACAAAATTTAACTTTCTCTCACTCCCTCCTCTGGTACCCCTGCCACAGCAACAACAAAGAGGTTACCAGAGAACTGCCAGCCTTCCTCAGGATGAAGGCCTCAGTGAGGACAACGCCGCTGGATGTCTGGACAGAGAAGAGCTACCTGGCCCACCTGGGACCCCTGGTCAGTCTACCACTACCTGCCTCACCCTGACCACAATAAATCCCTCCACCTTATGGCAACAACAACTCAGCCAACCCTTCATCCCCAAGCCTGTGCCCAAACGACTGGTCAATCAATAGTGTGCCGCACAGTACAGGGACCTGAGTCGACCCCTCACACCCAAGACAATGAAGGTCCTGGTGAAACTGGGAGTGGCTCAGTGTGCCAGGGGCACAGGCACTTGGGGGCGTGCGGGGCGTGTGAGGGGATCTGTGGGGCAGAGGATGGGGCACCCAAGGGACGAATCTGATCAGGAGCCCATCTCCCAAGTTCTGGAAGCATATCAACTATCCCAGGACAGGATAGGCCAGATCATAACCATGATGGGGGAAAACCAGAGGCCGCAGAGGGAATACTACCAGGGGGTCATGCAGCAGTGGCAGGCCCACAGTGCCACCATGGCCTCCATTGCAGGGGTGCTCAGGGACCTCACCACCATCATGAGTGCTTCCTCCACCCACTAGCAAGCCCCTTCCACTGACCACACCACACCTGAGCCTTCTACATCTGTGGCTGCTAGTGGAATGGAGGCCCTGCCAGAGGAGGCACAGGCCTCTGGTACCCCTCCCTCTGTAGCTGGAGAACTGCCCTGCAAACGTAGATGTCCATCCAGACCTCCGGCTAGAGCAGATGCCAAGACCAAAACCACTGCCACAAAGTGACTTTCACCTGATAGCTCTCCATTGTGCCACCTACTCTCAGGATTTCTTCTACTTTGACCCTCTCATTATCTGTATGTCACTCAAGTCACAATAAAAACCAATGAACACAGCCACTGCATATGTGTATTTATTTATACAGTAAAAAAAGTATGTTTACTTATTTGTCAAAGTGGAATGGGCCACAATCCAACAGGGAGTGCAAAGGACTGCAGAGGGAGGTATCCTGTGCAATAGACACAGTATACCAGATATGTGCCAGGGCTGATGTAAGGGAGTCAATAGTGGTGACACACACTTGAGTAAATCTACACATCCACCCTGCAAAAAGAAAAGAGCAATACAGAGATCACCATGAGGATAGTAGGCATGGTGACAAGTAAAGCACATATGTAGTCATAGTGGATGTGCCCAGTGTAGCTGACAACTAAACAGGGCACGACAGAATGCACCTCTACAGCACCAGTCGCAGGAAATGAATCACCAAACACTGTACATGGCACCTCTCATGTGCTAAAATCCACAATGTGCACAGTAACCAAAGGATACAGAGCATGCATGCCTCAAGCAAAAGGCATGAGTGTCAAAGATAAACAGTGCACAGCCAGTAGCTGGAATAACATGAGAACAAGACTATGAAAGAGACACTGCACAATACTGGCCTGTCGATGAGAGACGTGATGCATCCAAACTGCAGAGAGTACACATGTGAGAGAGAATACATTACAATTCTGCTCTGTACATGCAGTCAGTCACCTCCCACAACACACACATGGGGAAATGAACACAATACATCACCACTGATGTACCGAATCAGGAGGACGATAGATGAAAAACAATGTTGAAATACCACACATGCAAATACACAGACAACATACCTGTATGCTACTTGAAGTACTGATTGATGAGCTCAGCCCTTGACTCTGCTCCACCTTCCTCATCTGCCCCCTCATTACATTCCATTTCTGCATCACCTGTCACAGGTCCAGCTGCCTCCTCCTTATCAGCTACTAAGGGTATCTGACATCTCAGGACTACACTGTGCAGCATGCAGCAGGCCACTATGATGTGGCATACCTTTTGGGGGAGTGTAGAGGAGGCACCTCCAGAGACGTGCAGGCACCTGAATCTGACCTTCAGGAGGCCAAATGTCCTTTCAATTACATGCCTCGTCTTGCTGTGGGCCTCATTGAAACGGTTTTCCCCTTCAGTGGCAGGGTACCTCACTGGTGTGAACAGCCAGGGAAGGTTATGATAGCCAGAGTCACCTGTGTGCACAGAGGTAGGACCTGTTACAGGATGGGTAGAGCCACAGGGAACATTGGGATGACAGTTGCCATAACAGGGACATACAACCAAACGCTTACATACCTATGAGCCAAACTCTCTCTCTCTGTAGACGTGTCATCATGTGTGGGATATTACTGTTCCTCAGAATGTAGGAGTCATGGAAACTTGGCTGTCACTTGAGAGATGTATTGGGCTGCCACACACACTACCTGCCTGCACAATGATGGAGTGGTAGTTTTTCCTGTTCCTATACATCTGTTCATTGGCATTGGGAGGGACCACCAAGGGTATATGGGTGCCACATATGGCACCTATCACATGAGGGATGTGTTCCACATCATAGAAGTTTGCCTTCACATGGGCCAGATCGCCTCGTTGGAGGAACCTGATGTAGCTGTCCAGGTGTTTCAAAAAAGCACACAGTACATCCTTCAACACAAGACTGAACATGGGCTGCGACATCACTGCTGCCAAGCCCACTGTCATCAGAAAGGAGCCTGTGGCAAGAAAGTGTAGAACTGACACAACTTGAACTGTGGGGAAAATGTCATAGGGATTACATATGGCAGGCAATGGATCTAGCTCCAACGGAGTACATGGTTCCATGATGGTCTGACGATTCAGACAACAGGTCTAAATTGCCTCTCCTCCAGGGTTGCAAGGTCTACTAGCGGACGATACACTGGTACACGTCTCATTCTCTTCAGGACAGGGTATCTAGGATGGAGAGGAGAAATAGCACAAAGTGAAATGCACACCACACATGTTGGCACAGCATATGTAACTTGCACACTGGATCACACTGCTGGGACATGCCATATTGGGCTTGTTGAAGCAGTATGGACTCCTCCCTTGATGCACATTGCTGCCCCTGATCAATAGTGTCTGACATAGGTCACATGCCTGTATGTAGTCATGCCATACACTTATACGGTGACACTGCCAATCAGCCAACGAGTATCTGGATATGCTGGTCATCAGACACCCAGCAACATAGGGTCACTGTGTCATGCATCTCACATGTATGTCCCAAAACATGATTGCACTACTTAGGCCTACCACGCTATCTGCCGTATAAGGTGTGTGGCGCACTTATTTTACTGCATGTCATGATATGTGCCTAAAATGTCATCTGTCTGACCTGCGGCACTGGACAAGTGGTAGTGACCTAATTCCGCCAGCATATGATGTCATGGTGGTAGGCGGTTGCAACCGCGGTGCAACTTCTCATGGGGTAACACCCCTGCCCATGGGAGACTGGGGCCAATGGCAATCCCCACCGGTGGTGACGGTTCTGTATGGGGCGACCTCCACTACATGAGCTGCTGCGTATGGTCTCTGGGAGCCATCATGCCATGTCCTGCAGGTGATAGGACCCCTGCCTTCACCCCGGAAGAACTAGATAGGCTGGTGGATTAGGTCCTACCCGGGTATGGACAGCTTTATGGGACACCAGAGGAGCAGGTGAGCCCAATGCCATAGTCATGTGTGATGGGGTGTGTGTGAAGGTGAATGGCATACGTGTGCCGTCAGGGAGTACATGCATGCAGGGGGCATGGAGTATAGGCATGGGAACCATGAGGATGGGTATGTGTGGGCATTTTGTGGTTCTGATGTTTATAGTCCACTGCTGTTGGTATGGTGCCAGTCAACATAACTTTCTCCTTCTGTCTCTGTCACCCATGTAGGTCAACGCCCATCAAAAGAAGGGGATTTGGCATACCATTGCCAAGCAAGTGCGGACCCTTGGGTTCCATGTCTGGCAGAGCACCCACTGTTGCAAGCCGTGGGAGGACCTGAGACACTGGGCCCGGAAGACCGTGGAGGCCCAGCTGGGGATGTCCTCCCAGTGAGGGACCCTGACCTCATTAATGGCCTGCATGTTAGCGGTGGCCTACCCTGAGGTGGATTGGTGTTTGAGGGCAGCACAGCAGCCATAAGGGGTGAGTACTGACTGTATCCTGGGAATTTACTGACCATTATTGGGACTGGGTGCCTAAGTGCTGCCAAAGTGGCTTTGCAGTTAATGCTACATGTGCATCAACAATTGGAAATGGGCAATAGGTACCCTTGCTGACTATCTTATGTAGTTGTGTCCCCATGGTCTACTGTCAGTGGATTTTCATCTTTCCGTTCCATACCTCTCAAAGTCTGTAATGTGTAGATGCACAAATGAAATGGGCACATGTGTGACTCCATCGTGGCCTGGCGATGGATGTGAGTGTCAGTAGTACCCTAAGCATTGTGTATGACCAGCTCCAGCCATCTGCATCAGTGGCTCAGAGGTGTCAGCCCACTCCTATCTGTGTAGGCAAACTGTATATGCGACTGTGCGACTCTCCTTCCATCCCTGGGACTATGTAGATCATGTACTGTAACTGGTATAGAGAGATTGTGGGGCTGGCATTACAGTTCCACCACTCTACGGACCTTCATGGGACAGGAGTACTGACCTGAGAACTGACTAGGCATATAGAGATGATGTGCTGACTGTAGTGTATGTGTAGGTAGGCAACCTGGGACACTGATACATGTAGATTTGATGTGGTATGATTGCACAGTTCAAACATTCCTGGGAGCTATACTTGTGGGGATGTGTCCTTCCTAAGTATGGGTTGGTACTGGTGGTGGTGAAGTGCCCTGGGAGATCCTATATGTGACACCATGGTGTGTATTTGGCATGTATAATGAAGCCCTATCTTGTCCTCTGCTGCATTGCTGACCGGCTGCGTACGTCGTGTCGACATGGATAGTTGGGGGGCACTGTGATGGTCTGTGACTCTTACAGCTTGGCTTGGCTATTAGGTTGTGGCAGATTGGGAGTGGTTTGGATATTGCATTACACATCTGATGTAAAGTGTCTATGTGTCTGACTGGTATTGGCCAAATCTGAGTTGTCCTCCATGATGGCTTCAGTATGCTGAGTGGGCAGCCATGTGTAAGGACAACTAAGTGTTGTGTGCTTAGTGTTTGGAGTTGACTACACTGTGACGGACATTTGACAGTGGACATGGACTATTCAGGTGTTGTCACTGTAGGGGACTACAGTGTATTGCTGTGTAATCTGCACAGCCATTGGGTGATAGGGGTATGGTGAGGTAAGATGTGCAATCAGGCATGGTATTGATAGTGCATCCAGGGCATTCTGTGCCAGCTTAAGAGGGCATAGGTTGGCTTCATGGGGATGAGTTTAGTAGTGCTGTCCTACTTAGATATTGCGGTAGGTGTGAGGGTTGCCAGGCAGGTGTGGGAAGTAGTGCCATGTCATGACATGATGTAGGTAATGTGTTCTTGCAAATTAGATTGCCCAGCCATGATATGTACAGTGACAATTGTACATGATTAGCTGTGTCAATGGGAGGTGTATGTTAACAATTTTGCCCCCTATCTCTCTCTCTCCCTCCCTCCCTATCTCTCTCTTTGTGTGCATCAGCATTGTTGTGCGGAGGAGAAGGGGCACAGGTGAGTGGGAAAGCAGCAGCCCACGGAACCCAGGAAATTGGCACCACTGACACCGAGGGACCCAGTGGGACAGAGGGTGAGGGGAGTGCCATGGAGGAGTGGTGGACCCATCGGGCACCACCCCAGTACCATCTTTGTCCACCACACCCCTTACTAGTACCACCCTCTCAGTTAATCCCCACCCAATTGCCTGTACCCTCTCACGCAGGAGGGTGGGCATCTCCTTCGTGCAGGCACCTCTGCCCCTGCCCCAGACAGCCCTGATGCCCTCAGTGAGGAGGCTATTGACCTCCTGAGGTCCATCTCCATGGGTCAGTCAACAATCGTGAATGCCATCCAGGGACTGGCAGCTCAGGTACAACAGAGCAATGCGGTCCTGGAAGGCATTCACAGTGACATGGCTGGTCTCCAGAGATCCTTTCAGGCTCTGGCCACCTTAATGACGACAGCCAGTGTCCCTTTGCCTACTCTCCCCCCTCCACCTACCTCTTCCCAATCCCAAACTCCTCTCCCCACACCCATCCAGAGCACACATTCACACAGGCATGCATCCACCTCAACAGACACAGTTGGCACTGACAAACAAGCACCACAAGACCCACAACAGCATGCACACAGACAATACACACCTGCAGACACAACAAAATCCACTCCCTGCACAGACTCCCCCACCACCTCCTCCTTCACAGACACTACACCTGACACTCCAGCAGGCAGCACATCATCATATGCAAATCCAGCAACCAGTCCCATCATACCCACAGTCACCACAAAATCAGACCCTCAGACATCCACCCAAGTCACCACATCCGCACTCACCACAACCACTGACACCACCATATGCAGCACATACCTGCAGACACCACCCGAACAGACAGTCACCCATCCAGTATGGCATCTCCCAGCACCTCCTCCCCCCAAGACACCTAAACGCCCGCACTCACCCACCCAACAGAAACCCAGCAAACACAAGCATTACACGCACCTGCACCGAAGTCAACCACAAAGACACATCTTACAACCATTCCCTCTCCCTCCACTCCCAAAGCCTTTTCCCATGACTGCCCTGTCTACCTAAAAAACATTTCCTATATGGGTTTTCCTTGTTTCCTACCCTCTCCCACCCCGGGAGACCCCGGATCCCTTTGTGTCCCTCCCGAAGTCCAGCCCTTCCACCTCAAAGTCCTCCTCTACCATCCCTGCTATTACCCCTGCCAAAACATCAACCCCCCACAAGCCAAGATCCCCACTCCCTAGGCTAGACCCAAGGACCCCCCTCCCAAGCCCAATACTCCTTCTACCCCCTCAGAACTGAGGTGCCTGCTTGCCCCCTTGATTACCCTACCCTGTGGAGTTAATGTTGCTGCCAGGCGTCAAGTTGGGGCACAGTAGGGTGCCTAATGTTTGTTTGGCATCCTCGAACATTGGACTTGCCTATGGGCAATTTTCTACATAGTTATATATTTCTATTTATTTTGTTTACTTAATACATCTTGGCATCTATCGAACACTACTTGTCCTACCTTTCTTTCTCCATGTGGGATTTGTTTTTGTGAACCTTAGTTTGTGTGTGAGTTGGTGTGCTGTTGTGCATGGCCTGCATGTGTGTGTGTGAGACTCTGGCATCAGTCCCGCTGTGATGGGTGTGTATTGTGTGTGCATATGATTGTGTAGTCACATGCATGTGTGGAGCTATATTGTGTATTGTTCGTGGTGAGATGTGTTGTGTTGGTGTTGTGTGCCATTGTATGGTTGTGTGTGTTTTTGTTTGTGTGGTGTTGGCTATGTCCTATGCGTTGTGTGTGTTAGTGTGTTGATTGTGTGTTGTTGTTACGTGTTGTTGTGTGTATGTGTTGTGATGTGGATGTGTGCAGTGAGAGTGGTTGGCGAAGCGTCTGTGTAGTTGCGGTTGTGATGTGGTTGTGTGAGTCAGTGGTGTTGTGTATGGATGTGTTTAACAGTTGCGGTGTTGTGTGTGTGCGGGTTGGTGTGTATGTCACCTGTATGTTGGCCGTGGTGTGTGTTGTTCGTATGTGCTTGTGTGTATGTAGAGGTATATGTTCGTATGGGTGTGCTGATATGTGTATGTGTGGCCATCGCAAGGCGTCCCGCCTGTGTGTGTTGTGTGTGGGTGTGTACTAACTCCTTTCCCTCCAGTGTGTGCTAGGTGTGTACTTATGGTTGTTGTCTTCGTCGTCATCGCTGGATCAGACGTCGTTGTACGAGCAGGAGTAGTGGGAGGACTTTGAGTTCAGGTTCCATGGCAGGCGGCTCCTGTCAGCTCTGTGTTCCTGAAGGTGAGTGTTTCCTTTCATATCATCTGTTTCCGCAAGGGTTTTGGTGGTGGTGTGATTGCGACGGAAAACCCTGGTGGTGTGCATCCTTGTAATATGTCCGCCATTACCTGACACTCTAAGCATATGAGCTTCTGATTTTAACTTATATTAAGTTCTTCATTTCTCTTGTGGTTTCTGATGAGCTCTAATAAGAGGGATGCATATGTCTCAGATACTGATTTTTCTTGGTTACTGTATGGATTACAGTCTGTAACGCTAAATATGGCATGATAAACTGTCTTATCAATTTTGACATCTTGGCATTAAAACCAGTTTTTTTAATGTATGTTTATTAGTTTATATTTGGCATCTGAAATATCAATACAATCATTACAACGATAAATGACATGCGGTACATGGTGGCATGCATTAGAATGATAGTCATGCATACATTGTCTGGATTTGATTGCCGAAGGAGACATGTGAATATCCTTAATAAACATTGTGTAAACATATAAAACAATCAAACCTAGTTAAACAAGCTTATGTAACTATATTTGGTGTGTGATAGATCTTATCCTACCCAGAGATACAAAGAGTAGCCAATGGGAGTATTCAAGGAACGTGGCTGGTGATCGGATACTGGGGACGTGAGAGAGATCATGAGTGCAATATTGTGTGCAAATGGTCATGTGTTGCATTATTCAAGGAGAGTGGAAGCCATTCTTGGCTTCTACATTCAGTAAAAAGATCTCCTAGCATTCTTCCCCTGAGCGGAGAATTCCTCGTGCTCACAACCATTGAATAGTGTGGCTTTCTGCACATGTCCATGTTAGCAGATCTCGAACCACTGACGTAGGTCTGGGGGGCTGGTGATTTCCTTGCATTAGCCACTCTAAGCTTATGCAGTACATAAGCAAGATCAATGAATCTGTGAAGGTGTTTATCGTCTTTTTTCTGGGGGCGAAGACCCAGCAGGCAAGAAGAGGGCGTGGGAAGAATGGCATGCGCTATCATTTCTGTCAAACTTTTGATGACATTGTTCCAAGTGGGTTGTAGTATCGGACAGTCGTGGCACCCAGGGGAAGACAGGGAAACATGCATTACATGTGATGGAGAGCTAAATAAGCCTGATTGACATAACTGAATTGTGTGACCTTGGGTTTTGAGACACCCCCTACACGAGGTGGAGCACTCTTGTCCAATCCTTATCAGATAGCGGTTGCAGTAGCACTGCATCCCATTTGGTGCATGCATTCGCCATGAGAGTCAGTGTGGACCATGCTACGCCTCATAAAGACTAGTGATAGCGTGTCGTGTACCCCCAGCCGAAAGTATAGCGTGTAGTGTCGATGACATGGGAGGTTCCCTATTCGCGGTTCCCCAAAAATTCCACATTGCATGTTGTAAGGTGTAATAAGTGAGAAATTGTCCAGGTGGAATACTGTACATTTCTGCTACGTCCTAAAATGTCAGAAGGGCGCCCTCTGAATATAGATCACCCAAATAGGTAACTCCTGAGTCTGAGATCGCGATTGGATGTCCTTTTCAACACTTTCAATTTAGTTAAGTTCCATATATGGATTTTTGGTGAGAATTGGAGACGGGGACCATTGGGATGGACAAAACGATGCCAACATGTATGTGCCACCATCATCTGGTAGACACACGCTGGTAGGATCCAGGTGAATCTGACAGCCAAGTATAAACACTTAGGGCCTGATTATAACCTTTCCGCCAAGGTTCCGCCGCCAAATGACCGCACCGCGGTCACAAGACCGCGGCGGCCATTCTAACATTTCCTCTGGGCCGGCGGGCGCTCTCCAAAAGAGCGCCCGCCGGCCCAGAGGAAATGCCCCTGCAATGAGGACGCCGGCTCAGAATTGAGCCGGCGTAGTTGCAGGGGTGCGACGGGTGCAGTTTGCACCCGTCGCGTTTTTCAGTGTCTGCATGGCAGACACTGAAATACTTTGCGGGGCCCTCTTACGGGGGCCCCTGCCGTGCCCATGCCATTGGCATGGGCACGGCAGGGGCCCCCAGGGGCCCCGCGGCACCCCCTACCGCCATCCTGTTCATGGCGGGTTTCCCGCCATGAACAGGATGGCGGTAGGGGCTGTCAGAATCCTCATGGCGGCGGAGCGCGCTCCGCCGCCATGAAGGATTCCCCCGAGCAGCGGTAAGTCGGCGGGAGCCCGCCGACTTGCCGCTTCTGACCGCGGCTGAACCGCCGCGGTCAGAATGCTCGTGGGAGCACCGCCAGCCTGTTGGCGGTGCTCCCGTGGTCGGTGGCCGCCAGGGTCAGAATGACCCCCTTAATCCTTCCAGCATTGCTTGAACTGAGAGCAACTTAGGGCAGCAGGCGAGACATAACCAAGCCAACCATCACTGCATTTGCGCCACAGCATAACATAGTTATAAGTTGTGGCCTCCCAGCCTGCCTTCCGACAGCATTCTCTGAAATTTGGGCATCCATCATGCCACATGAGCTAAAGCAGGAGGCCATCGAGAGTCCGAAAGAAGGCATGTGGGATCACTATGGGTAATGCTGCAAAGAATTATAGTAATCTGGGCAACACCAGTATCTTAGACACAGCAACATGACCCAGTGGTGACATGGGCAACAACCGCCAAAGAGAGAGGGAATGGCAAATGTTGGCAACTGCCTTATTAAGGTTGCCTTCTCTGAGGTCCCTCTCTGTGTAACAAATACGAACTCCCAGATACATGAAGGAGTCGTAACACCACTGGAGGCGTATGGCAGCCATTGTTGCCCTATGCGACGTCAAGTGCGGTTCCAAGTGAAACAGGTGCCATTTGGGCCAATACACCAGTAGAATGAAGCCTCACCAAACGCCGACAGGAGTTGCATAAGGGCAGGAAGGATGGTCTTGGCATCATGGAGATAGACTTGGGTGTCATCTGTATAGAGTGATATAATATGATAAGAGCCTAATTCAGGTACTTCCCAGGCTCCTCGTAGTCACGTAGCTGACAAGCAAGAGGTTCCATGGCCAGTGCGAAAATAAGCGATGATAAGGGACACCCCTTACGGGCTCCTCGTTAAACTGCAAAACTTTCCGATATCACATGGCAAGTCTTTACCCTGGCCATGGGGTTCGTATACAGGTTGCGCACCTATCTCATAAACCGAGGCCCAAATCCCATGTTTGCAAGAACCGAGAAAAGGAAATCCAAGCCTAATGTGTTGAAGGCTTTTTCAATGTCCAGAAACACAGCCACCTGATAAAGGGCATCTGGTGGTTGGGATGGGTACTATGGATGAGTTGCATCAGACATCATACTTTAAGGAAGGTGCTACAACCCTGTATAAAGCCCAATTGGTCGGTGTGGGATAACTTGTGAATTACGTGAAGCAGATGGTTCGCTAAGATCTTACCCAATATTTTGCAGTCGAGATTCAGTAGTGAGAGGGGGGGGGGCGGTATGATTTGACATCCGTTGGATCCCGACCTGGTTTGGGAAGGACCACTATCAGGGCTTCATGGAGTGTGTCTGGTAATTGACCCCTGTCTTAGGCTTCCTGAAATACCTCTAAAAGGAGCTGCGTAATGGAAGTAGAGAAGGTAGCATAATACTCAACTGGCAACCAATCTGTGCCTGGGGTCTTATTGCAGGCAATCTGGGATATAGCTGCACGAATCTCATCAATGGGCAGGGGCTCCTCAAGGGTATCTCGTTAGAGGATAAAAAGACTGAGAAGAGATGTGTGAGCTAAAAACACAAAGATGCAGTCATGGTTCGGGGAGCAGGCTTTGCATACAATTCCTGCTAGTAGGCATGAAATGAGTCATTGATAGCCAGCTGAGAAGTGGCCATAGTGCCATCATCAAGACAAAGTGCCATAACAGGAGTACCATGTAGCTCTTTGCGGAGAAGCCAAGCAAGCAGTTTGCCTGAACGGTCCCCATGAGCATGTTGCATAGCCATCAGTTTCCGAAAGTCATGGTGACTCAGAGAGGAGTACGCTGCATTGTGCTGTTCGTGAAGTTGGTGTAGTTGAGACGGTGACTTCAAGTGGGCCACCACTCGAATTTCCAGCAGCCAGAGATCACGTTTGAGGACTGTAAGGTCCTCAGTCATTTGGCGTCGGATACACCAGGAGGACGCCATGCAATGGCTCCGGAGCACTACTTTACGACCATCCCATTTGAGGGAGGAGGCAGAGTCAGTGTCAATGTTCACCTCAAAATAGGGAGCAAGACATTGTGACAAAGCCTCGCAGAAAGTAGGGTCCAATAGCGACTCAGGTTGGAGTCGCCAGGTGGGTATGGTAGGGCATTGTTTGCCCCATCTTAGAGTTATCAGCAATGGGCAATGATCAGAGAGTAATCAAACAGATATTCTGATTGGGCTATCAGGGGTCAGTGTGATCTGTGTACAGAAAGAAGTCCATCCTAGTATGTAGGTCATGAACCAGTGAGTAGAACGAGCACTCATGATCCTGTGTGTGACTCATGCGCCATAAGTTGTGCAGGCACATACGGGTATGCCAAAGGGCAAAGTGGCGGATGACACGGGTACTCGTGGCTGTGTATAATGGGGATAAGAACGATCAAGCTGTAAGTCTGGAACACAATTAAAGTCTCCTCCGCACAGCATGGGATGAGATGACAGAGATGTAGATTTATATAGCACAGCTTATCACCCATGGGGGTCTCAAGGCGCTGTCCATGGGCACAGGGAGATTAAAGGCTCTCATTCTGACTTTGGCGGTCTCAAAGCGAGACCTCCAAAGCCACGGGTGCCATGAGACCCCCACCATATTATGGATACTGCCAGATTTCCGCCACTCTTTGGGCCAAAATCCGGCAGTAACCATGCTGGTGGTCAGAGGCGCCTGGGTGGTGCTACCACCTGCACTGCCCCGCCAGAAGGAAACCGCTAGCTGTATTAAGACCATTAATACAGCCTGGTGGTGTCCTGCTGGCAGAGGCGCTGCCGGCAGTTGCAGCACCCCTTCCCTGCCGGACGACCTCCTCCCCAGAAAAGGTAAGTTGGGCGTCCAACAGGGGCAGAGGGTGGGAGGGTGCAGGGTGCTGTCTGTGAGTGTGGTGTCTTCATGAGTGTATGAATGTGTGTGTGAGTATGTGAATGTGTCTGTGTTGTTGTGTATGCGTGGTTGTATGCATGTGAGTGAATGCGTGTATGAATGTTACAGTGAGTGCGTGTCTGCATGTCAGTGTGTATGCTTGTGAGCATGTTAGTGTGGATGCGTGCCTGAATGCGTGTGAGTGTGTGTGAGTGAATGCGTGTAAGGATGAGTGTGAGTGGATGCAAATGGGTGTATGCGTGGTGCGTGTGGGTGTGTGTGAGCATGTATGCGGGGAGGGGGGTGGTGGGGTGCTGTGACTTTGGGGGGTGGGGGCGCTGTGACTTTAGGGGGTGGGAGGGTCAGGTGATTGCTAGGAAGGGGTGGGGGAGTCGTCTACCGGTGACAGGGAAGGAATTCCCTGTCACTAGTAGCCCTACCGCCTGGTTTTCGTGCAGTGCTACTGCCGTGGAAACCATGGCGGTAGGCTAGCTCATTATGCCACCGGCGTCTTCTGTGGACCGCCGGGTCAGAGATGCACATCTCCGGCCCGGCGGTTCATACCACCATGGCAGTATGAGTGGAGATGTGGCAGTATACACCGCCAGCTTGTTGGCGGTGATACCGGCACATTAACCCTGGCGGTCAAAAGTCCGCCAGGGTCTTAATGAGGGTCTAAATGATTTGCCAAGATCCACAGGATGTTGCGCTGACACTGAGGCTCGAACCCAGGTGATATGTAACGGATCCCATAGAAGTGCTGGAGTAAGGACATCAAGGAAGCTTGCCTGATTGGCATTGGGGGCAAAGATCACCACCAAGTTGAGAGGGGCACCATCTAAGAGGCCTTCCAGGATGACATCTCGTCCATCCGTGTCCACTTTTTGGGTAGTCAGGGCGAAGGGGACCCCAGGGGCTAGCCAAATGAGCATCCCCCATGCATATGCTGATGTTCTAGTGCCATATACTTGTCCCCGCCACCTAGAACGGAGACTGTCCAATTCAGAAGTCGTGAGGTGCGTTTCATGAAGCATGGCCACATGTGCATGTTGACGTCTAAGGTACGTGTACACTCTGAGACGTTTGATTGGAGAGGCCATGCCACGCACATTCCATGTCATAATATGCTAGTGTGGGATTTGCTTTCTGTCATAATTTACCACCTACATGCAAAAGATGAGTGTATAAGAACCATCCCGGTTTAACTTTCCGAGCCCTCCCGTCCCTCCAGCATAATCCATATGGGTCAACAGTTATATATTTGTATTGTAAGTGTAGGAATAGCATTGAGTCCAACAAAGAGTTCCAGAGCTAAACTCGGTAAGCAAACCAATAACATCCCAAAGCAGCAACATCCACCCCAGGGCAGTAACCAAGACAAGGGCCTCCCATTGAACAGTAATGACAATACAGCTACATAAGAAAAGAAAATATGCAAAAGAACAAGTCCACATGGGAATGTTGGTAGGACGTGGCATAGTAGCAAGGGTCATCGCGTTGGCCCAGACATATAGGAGAGGCATCTTGTAGCCATTCGTGATGAATGGTCAGACATCCAAGGTCCAGCAGCATGGAGCAGCACCAGGAACACCCGAGGTCCCCCAAGCAGGTGAAATAAGGTCATCAGCAGCCTGAGGAGTGAGCTGCGGGGCCCTGGTACCAGAGGTGGAGGAGGCCTTAGAGTTACAAATATCAGGGGCAAAGTCATCAGGAGAGTTAGGTCTCAGGGTAGCAAAGGAGTTGGCCTGGTGAAATGTCACTGCATCAACCGCACACGCCTGCTCTTCGGCCGCCTGGGTTCGTTAGGGAAGTCTGTTCATTGGTTTGCGCTTGTGGCACCTGGGTTTAGCTGTCACCCATGTCTCCTCTGCGTCCTCCACTTGAGTGGTGTTAGCAAGTCCTTTGGCATGGAGCCAAGTCCAAACATCTTCCAGGGTATGGAAGACATAAGAGGTTTCGCCATCAATAACCCTGAGCTTTGCCAGGAATAGGAGAACATACTGGAGTTGGAGTTGATGTAGGCATTGCTTGACCCTCATGTACGAGGCTCGTTTACGTTGGACCTCTAAAGTGAAATCCGGGTAGGCTGAAATGGTGTAGTTTTCAAAATGCTAGGGCCCCTTGGTGCCAAATAATTGGAGGATTAGATCCCGGTCTTGGAAGATTAGAAATCGGGCTATGAGAGGGCGTGGTGGTGCCCCTGCCCTAGATGGACGTCCTGGTATTCAATGTGCCCTTTCCACAGAGAACAGGGTAGGTATTTTATCTTTCAGTACAGTGTCCATGAGCCATTCCATAAGATAGAGTTCAGCGCTAGGAAGTTCTGATCTTTCAGGAAATCCAATAAATCAGATGTTGTTACACCGAGAGCACCCCTCAGCATCCTCCACTCTATGATGCAAGGAAGACATCTCTTCCTGCCTTGCCATGACTTTAGACTGTAGTTCTTGCACCTTTGGGGCAATGGTATGAATCGGCATCTCTGTTACATTAACTCTTTCAGCCAGTTTGTGATGATCCACTTGAAGGAGGCTCACGGCAAGAGATACTGGCGGTCATTCTGACCGTGGCGGGCGGCAGTAGCCGCCCGCCATGCGGTCACCGCCATTTGGCAGCTCCGCGGTCGGCCATTCTGGCTTTCCCGCTGGGCCGGCGGGGGAAAGGCCCTGCAACATAGAAGCCAGCTCCGAATGGAGCCAGCGGTGTTGCAGGGGTGCGACGGGTGCAGTTGCACCCGTCGTGATTTTCACTGTCTGCTAAGCAGACAGTGAAAATCATGCTGGGGCCCTGTGAGGGGGCCCCTGCACTGCCCATGCCAGTGGCATGGGCAGTGCAGGGGCCCCCAGGGGCCCCACGACACCCGTTCCCGCCATCCTGTTCCTGGCGGTAAAAACCGCCAGAAACAGGGTGGCGGGAAGGGGGTCGGAATCTCCATCAGCGCCGCCATGGAGATTCAGCCCAGACAGGGGAAATCCAGCGGGAAACTGCCGGATCCCCTTTTCTGACCGCGGCTTTACCGCCGCGGTCAGAATGGGCAGGGAAGCACCGCCAGCCTGTTGGCGGTGCTTCCGTGGTCATCCACCCTGGCGGTCGATGACCGCCAGGGTTGGAATGACCCCCACTGAGTCAATTTTTGATTCTAGTGAGGTTTTCGTATCAAGGATGGCATGTAGGACTTTCTCAAACTGTTCTGAGTGTTTATTTAGTGTGGATTCAAGATGGCGAAATGTGTCCATGCTTAGGGACGGAATGGCCTGAGTGGGATTGCCCATTGTTGTCGCAACCGACCCAGTCCTCACAGGCCGTGTTTTCCCCATGAAGATGCTAATGGCTGGGATGACAATGCCCAAGTCACTTGTTCTGTAGGATATTAGGGACTGCAGCGCAGTCGGGTGAGTGCCACAAACCCCGTCTTTGTCATGATGAGAAGTACGAGCTATTGTGGGTGAGGCACTTTGAATGTAGTACATCAAATGCTTAGGGTGAACACTTACCAGTCAGCCAAACACCAGCTCCAACTCCCAGTACCCCCCAGGTCCTCGGGCATTGAGAATGGGGCTCAGGGCAAATTTAATAAAGAAAGCCCCTAAGCGCTACACCCAATAGGAGAGTAGCCAGGCTAAATTATAAGTACCTCAGTGGCGGTGGGCCTTCATGTCAGAGTAAGGTATCGTTGGTGCGCACTCAGGGGTAACGGTTGTGGTAGGCCTGGCGGCAATGTCCTCTTCTGTGATCCAGCATCAGGGAGGAACGGTGTCCAGTGGGCAGACCCAGCAGCCCCAGATAGCTGAGCCGGTAGCTGGAAGGCACGTGGGTGGAAGAGCGGCCCGGAGGCCCGCCGCACCTATGTGCTCTTGGTGAGTCGGTGTTCCCTCAATAGTACAGCGTTACGACCTCCGCCGGTCGTGCCAGCAATCCACAGCCAGCAGGGCCCACTCCTGCGGCACCCGCCGGTTCCGCTGCGCCCACCTGCGCACCTGTGTCACAAGAATTCAGGGCTCCCACGAAGGGGCAGGCAGGGCAGCGCCTCAGCCAGCCGCCTCAATGGCCCACGCCAGTCGGGATCCTCCTCTATGACGTGCCCGGTTCCAACGTGTTCACCTGTACAGTTGGGTGTTAGCGAGTCAGGGTACCTCCAGCTGCGTCGACCGCGCCTTGCCTGCTGTCGGTCACAGCAAAGGTCCACAGCAGATGGGGCCCTCCCTCGGGCGTCTCCCAGTCTCTCTGCTCTCACCTGCTCAGCTGGGTGCTGTTGCTTCGGAGCCTCTCCGACGGCGCTGGTCACACCGCACGCCTCACTGACTTCTCCAGTGGCCTACAATAGGCAGGGTCTTCCAGCATGGCATCACCTGGTCCTGCAGCGCCCTCTAACTGGTTGACACCTCTCTGGAACAGTCAGAACCCACACGCACCAGTGACTATCACCGCAGAGGATCCCGGTCGCTGTGTTTACCAAGCTCATCACCAAGCGTTCCTCGCCATCTTGGCCAAGCCCGACACTGAAAGCACTCTTGCTGATTCTCTTCTCATAGACTTTGCTGGAATATTACAAAATGTTTTCTCGGATCACTGACACAATATCGTGGTAAACAATATTGTTTGTAAAAATACTGTGTCGAAAGTATTGTTTATCAAAATATTGTGCCGCTATACTTATAGTGGTAAGTACAAAATATTGGGGAAAAAAATATTGATGACACTAATATCATTCAGAAAGTGACAAAAATATCAATGTTTTTTCAATATCAATAGATGTTAAAGTAGTAAATGTTAAGTATGTTAATACCTACATTTCATATATACTTTAAATTAAATATATTTCTCCAATATTTAATACTATATGTAAATATATAGGCCCTCATTCTGACCTTGGCGGGCGGCGGAGGCCGCCCGCCAAAGTCCCGCCGTCAGGTTACCGTTCCGCGGTCGAAAGACCGCGGCGGTAATTCTGACATTCCCGCTGGGCTGGCGGGCGGCCGCCTTCAGGCCGCCCGCCAGCCCAGCGGGAAAGAGGCTTCCACGATGAAGCCGGCTCGGAATCGAGCCGGCGGAGTGAAAGCTGTGCGACGGGTGCAGTTGCACCCGTCGCGTATTTCACTGTCTGCGCAGCAGACAGTGAAATACTTGTAGGGGCCCTCTTACGGGGGCCCCTGCAGTGCCCATGCCAGTGGCATGGGCACTGCAGGGGCCCCCAGGGGCCCCGCGACCCCCCCTACCGCCATCCGGTTCCCGGCGGTCGGACCGCCGGGATCTGGATGGCGGTAGGGGGGGTCGGAATCCCCTCGGCGGCGCAGCAAGCTGCGCCGCCTTGGAGGATTCAATGGGGCGGCGGGACACTGGCGGGAGACCGCCAGTGTTGCCGGTCCGACCGCGGCTTTACCGCCGCGGTCGGAATCCCCATTGGAGCACCGCCGGCCTGTCGGCGGTGCTCCCGCGGTCCTCCGCCCTGGCGGTCTTTGACCGCCAGGGTCAGAATGACCGCCATAGTCTTATATGCACCCTAACACATATATGTGTGTTTGTGTGTGTGTGTGTATATATATATATTTATATATATATGCATATATATAACGCATAATTAATTGATATATTTAATATTAATTTGTATATGGTGACTTCATGACTATGAATATACAAATATTTATTTAACATTATATTATTTAAATATATAATTAAGAAAATACAAATGTATATATATATTAATAGTAATACATTTGCAATATTTATCAAATTATATCTATATAGCGCATACTACCCCTGACGAGGCTTCAAAAAGTGTTTTTCATCGAGTAGCGCTCTACTCCGGAACCCAAAAGGATTAATGGTGGATTAGTATAGGGAAATAGGACTATACTATTAGTACAGGGAGATATGAGTTAATTTGAGTGGAAGTCATATGAGTCTGTTAGTTGGATTGAATAGAATAGCGGAGGGATAGAACGGGGAAGAATCCAGGACTGTTAATTGGGAGATCATATAGTAAGATGACATTTGGGGATGAGTAAAAGGGAGGAGGAATGAAGAGTCTGTAGAAAGGGATCATAATAGCAAAATGAGGACAAGTCAAAGGAGAGATACTTGAGGGTTGTTTTGGAGATCGTAGTAGTAAACTGAGGTTTGGGGTGAGCCAGGAGAGGTATAGGAGGGAAGATGCATCGCAGGCAGTTCACCACCTGTACCTCCATGGTGAGACCGCCTGGCTGAAGGTTGACCACCTTTGATCCGGCGGTCCACCTAACACTGCCTGCGGTATTATGAGTATCCTTTCTGCCAGGGATTCCGTGGTGGCAGCCCCGCCATGAACCTGGCGGTAAGGATACTGCCGACAGGAACACTAATTCCTGTTGCCAAAATAGGACTCCCCAACACCCCCCCTCCATTTAGGAGGCCCCCCACTCTTGACCCCATTAGAAGCCCCCTAGCCCCCCCCATGCAGAGACTCCCCCGATCCCCATACTTGCCCTCACCCCCATACTGATCCCCACCCCTGATCCACGCACGCACACACCACACTTACATACACGCCCACATCCACACTCACTCATTCACACAGCCCGCGCATTCCCACAAGCACACAGACACTTGCACACACACGCACACACGCACACACGCACACAAACACACCCCCCCACCACCCTCCATTCACACACACACACACACACCCATTCACACACTCAACACCCCCCTCCCATGTCGGACGATCACCTTGCCTAGTGGTAGCGGTGGTTGTCCGGGAGGGAACGGGGTCCATGGCGCTTGCACCGCTGCCAGCGCCCTGCCAACACAACACCGCCACTCCATTTACAATGTTGTAATACGGCGGGCAGTGTTGTGGTGACGTGGCGGTGGTGGCGGAGCAAGCTCCACTAGACCGCTGACTGCCAGTATGGCTTCCGGCAGCTTACCCACCAAATAGTGGCGGAGAGCACCCAGCAGTCATAATATGGCGTTCTTCAGGCCGCCAACACTGGTGGTCATATGTCGGCGGTGACTTCGGCGGTCTACGGAATAGACCGTCGAAGTCATAATGAGGGGCTAAGTCATTGCTAAACTATACATAATGAGGAAAACAGGAAACCCTTGGTCATACAGACTTAGAAGCGCCTAATTGATGCTGAAGGGACCTTATAAACACAGAGGAATGGCTAGAAGTTGAAGAAATCATTGCACCATTCGAACAAGGATTCCACCAAGACTAGTGCACAATTGTCCAAATACGTAGAGCAAGAGACTCTTTGCTGCTTCTGTTTTAAGTAAAACACTTATTGTGTTTTCTTCCTTAAAGAAATGTAAAACACAACAGTAATGCACTGGAGTAATTTACAATATATGGCAGCATAGACACAAAGGATACATCTTATTCATACATCAAATATTTTCAAAATAAAGAGCATGTCTCTTGAAGTCAGTAATTCAATTATTTTTCTTCCCACCACTGCTCTTAGGTGCTCTCTAGCCGTGAGTTAGTGCCACAGCTCCATTGTGTAGTCCAAAATGTTCTAGTCAGGGTTGTGTATTTCTGGGCTTTGTGGGGGTATCATACTATGGTATATAAAAAAAAACCTTTCTCCCTGCCTTGATCCATGCATGCACACTGTCTCTCTCCAATATTGCGCATTAATCATTCCCCCCTCTGCCCCCCTTGTAATGTTCCTTTTTGCTATCATTAATCCCAGAGAGGAGAATATTGTTTTTTCGATGTCATATCTACATTATTAGGGATGTCAAGGTCAGGAATTGTGGCATCACAAAACATTCACCACCAGCACTTTTGAGAGTGTACTTGTCAATCTCATGCAGAACTTGTAGATGGTCCTACAGTCCCACATGGTGTGTGGGAAATTACAGCCTATTTCTCCATATTTCAGAAAAAAGGGGGCAGAAAAAGGCAAAGTAGCTTAAATGTAGACAAACCTGCCAGGCCTACATTAAGGAGAGCACCGTGGAGAACAAATCAAACTAATAGGCTAGGCTGGCCTGTCCTGTGAAGCAGCCATGGAGGCAAGCCATCCCCAAACAGGATCCTAGATCCACCCCAACTTTTTCCTCCAAAGCTCACTCTCAATTAACACCATCTCCAGCTTGCTGGTGTTTAAACATTCTTGCCACGAAATCCATTAATTGGGAGGCTCACAAAAAATTTAGAATTGTGCCAAGATCAACCGCTCTGAAGCGATAGAAAAGAGGTATACACCTCGTAAATAAAGAGGATTAGCAGATGAGTGACCCAACATGATCAACTCAGGGTCAAACCTGACCATCAAATTAGAGATGCTTCCCAACTTGGCAAAAACAAATGCCCAATACAGACACAAAGCCGGACAAGATGCAAAGACATGGACCACATTGGCTCCTGCAATTTTATTTTTATATCAGATGAGATGAGGCATCTACGGATAAATACTGCTCTTAGACACATTAGGGCTGCCTCCAAATCAATATCTTCAAGTCTCTTACTGCTCTGCTCCTAAGGACCAAAGTAGGAAGTCACATGTGTAGTTCACCATTGATTTTAATTTGGCTGCTATAGTACTTTAATTTGATGTTTCCATCAAAACCCTGTTGTTTATAAGGCAGACATCAGGGAGCTTCCTCCAGTCTAGAGACTATGTCGCTATGGCATGGCATAACTGATCTTCATTGCATTCTTGAACCATACATCTCCATTTAGTCTTATTAACAAACAAATTCTCTGGCCCAAACTCGAAAGCAATTCGATCTTCCTCCACTTGGCGCAGGGGATCCAAAAACTGTATGTTGACAAGGTCATTTCTATCAAAATTCAAAATGGAGCACATGTTTCTTTGCCTCGTTGCTCTTCCGCATCCCAACCAATGACCTCCCACATTTCCTTTACTCAGCATGAGAAGATGTCTAGGATCGATGACAGAGGAAAGCACATGCTACTCTAGGAGGATGACCATACAATTTTGACAAAAAGTACAAAATTCGCCAGAAGAATCTAAACCCAGTAGCCACTTACAGTCAGGGGCAATCATATCCAGAAAACTATAGCAAATCTAAACTCGTGTTGTGGTGCCATGAATTCCTCCTAATTGCCTCATCAAAATCAACACTTTTGGTACAATTCTGGATGGACATACTCCACATTCTTAACAGCGAGCCCACCATTGCTGACAGTGTCACACCCCTAGGAGTCATCTTAGATAAAAGGTTCCACCTACAATTGCAAATCAACACCATGGCCAGAAATGTGTGATTTCAATTGGTTCTTCTCTGGGGAATTCACATCTACATTCCAGAGCAAAATCTGAAAACTAGTGTTCAATAATTGTATCCTGTCCACAATCAACTACTGTAACTTTCTCTTATCTGGTCTCCCCAAGACTAATCTCACTCTTCTTAAATCAGTCCTACATTTCGCAGAACATTTCATTGATGGCACCAAAAGGAATGACCACATTTCACCAATGTCATTTACACTCTACTGGCTACCCACTGAAGGGACGTATACAAAACAGCTTGTATCACTTATAAGGCCCTAAACAAATCTACTTTCATTACCTGATTAACAAACCTAAGCTACCCGTAGGCACTAGATCATTGTGCAATGCTGAAGCACTGCTGCTTAAACTTCAGACTTTAAAGAAGAATGACATGTCTCATTCCTTCTCAGGAAGCACATCCTGAATATGGAACTCCTTACCTCTGAACCTACTCACCATCACTTTGAAAGTTGTCTTTAACTTGAAGTTGAAAGCCCTTTTTCAACAAAGATATTTTACCTAACCTCACCTCCCCAGTTTTGATCGCTCTGGTTTAGGCTCCACACTGATCAGTGCCTTAAGATTTGCTCGTCTACCTCGATATCATTAGACTCCAACTTATTCTAGATACCAGTCGACATCCTGTAATCCTGCAATTTCTATGGCTGTTACAAATATGCTACACTCCAATGTTCGTGTCTTTTCAAATGCACCTACATTTTCGGATAAGCTAATTTTGTGCCTTGTGTAATGATCTACTCTTTTACTCTGTTGTATCAACTTCTCCATATTATGTTATTTTCCACTTTATGTAGTGATCCATTACTATGGTAAAGTGCATTGAAACCTTTGGGGGATGTCTGTGCTGTATAAAAGTACCGAAATTAATAAATAAATGTAACAGAGAAGCATGAGTCAAAACATTTCTCTTAGAAAAGTTAGTAAATGTGACAAGCTTCCCCTTTCTGTGGTGTCCTTCACAACAACCTGAACTGAAAAAGCATGTGAAAAAAGCAGCAGAGGGAGGGGACTTCACAATAAAAGGCACTGTCAGATTTACACATCATGACAGCCGACTTAATTCAGGATGGTCCAAGAATCATTTAGATTAACATTGACCCCACATTACCTTACCCAGCGCACACATTTGTGGCCAAAGGTCTCCCAAAAACTCTGTGATGGATTCAGAGAGCAGCATGGAAAATAGAGCACTTTCCCTACACAACATGAAACAGACGCAGTCATGTGGCGAATGGTGGAAGAAGGGGCTCAATGCAGCACAGTGCTCCAAAGAGAAGGGTTTGTCAAGGCGGAAGCCAGAAGATCCGTGCTGCAGGAGGAAATTTCCTGGTCTGGGACAATGACCAGTGATGAGGCAGAAAAAGAGGGTCCAACATATATTCATACATATCGTGTAATCAAAACGTATAATGTAGTGTGATTTTAGTAAAGAAAATAATGTACGAGGGAAATTGTGCCCTCGGGGTAGTTCGCCATCATTGTAAACGAGCTTTATTAATCATGAAGTATTGAAAATGTAGTAATCCGTCATAATTGCAAATGTATGCCATGATTTCTTGTTTGAAAACTGTTTTGCTTAGCCTAAATTTAGTACAGGCTTTGACCTAGTTGCCTGGTCTCAAATTCTAACTGCGTGGCTTTTCCTTGAACTAATGAAACATATATTCTTGCTTGAAGTTGTATTTTTCCAGTAGAGCTGACTAATACACTTATCTCCAAGGTTTCGTACTAGGCCGGTTTCATCCCCTTTGATACAAGGTCAGTCTGCATGTGCGGACAATGAAGGTACAGATAGTAAAATAATTGGCAACCCATGTTACAACTTGTGTCCCAAGGCCCCAAGGCCAGTGTATGCATAAATGAGCGCTATTAAAAGACAATTTTCATTGGACAATTTGAAGCCAACCTATGAACCCTCCAATGGAAGACCCTGCAGAATTTTGAATGTTTCTTACTTAAACCCACTGGACAAAGAGAAGTCAGCCATTTTCCTCGATGCCAGTTAGAAGCAAGATGCCAGACTCCATTTTGGACGACACCCTGATGCCCTTTTCTCTATCTGAGAGAAAGAGACTTTAAGAATTCTCACCCTAGAGACTTTAACTTTGATTTGCCCCGTCTTGCCCATGCAGTAACTTTGCCCCATTCTCCTTGCCGCTGCAAGGAAGCTTGCCCTTAACTTTGCCCCTTTGAAACTTGCCCCATGCATTGTGTTTTTCCTTTTAGGTACCAACTGCTATTTTGATAGGGTCCTAGCTAGAAGTTTTCCAAATTTGTGTTGACTAAATTCGTTTTGCATGAAGCCCCACATGCCAATGCTAATTAGAGGTTAGTCGAGGTATTCATTCGATGTACCATGCTAATTTGAAATCTTGTTATGCTGACCAATGTATGAAATTAGTCAAATACAGTTAGTCATATTAGTGATTTGCATTGCGATAACTGAGTGTATCATTATTCAGATTTTGCGTAGATTGCGTTTCTTCCGCCGTTATGGACAGCCAGTAATGTTCATATACATACATCATTTGGTTTTGAGACTTATATACATTGTGTTAGCTTTGTTAATATAGGGAAATAAATTCACTAACTTTTAATAAACTGGTGTGGTTATTCATGACTGAAAGGTCATGGTGCGCCGAAATACCAACAGTTATTGATTTCTGATGTGCTATATTGTTCTATTAATTGAGTATTGATTACCGATTGCAATAGTTATTGATTATTGATCTAAGTGACTCAACTATTTTAGGATGAGGAGAGCCCGACTCGGTTAAAAGATTCACCGACCTCCAACGTGTCCAGGTACAGGTAATTTATAAGGGCTGGACGCGTTATCAGTAGATGGTAGCAGAGATTGATGGTTTAGCCCTTTGGGACCCCATCCGAACAATAGACAGAGTCAAGTTAGAATTTTCTTTGATAAAACAAGTTGGAGGGATGATGATGCCCTAAGTCCCCAATGACTTTCCTGGAATCTCGGAGCTTGCGAATGAGGAACATGGAGGTATGAGAATGTCTCGGCGTTTCTAGTGACGGTATGAGTGAAGTTAGGGTTTTGCGCTTGCACAGCTTATTGCCGCAGACTAATTGAGAAGTTTGTGAGGATTTAGGGTGTTAAAAGATATTAGAGGAGTGTTACTCCAAAAGTGTGAGAGTAGGGAAGTTGTCGAACTTCACGTGTGTGTAGCGCTTTGAGCAGAAAAATTGTCCACGTGGTTGTTGATGTTGAGACGGGCCCTGCGAGGTCAAGAGACTCCGGAGTATGTTGAAAAGTGTATGTGACACTTGTTTGATGTTGTGATCTGGTCAGGTTTAATAGGTTGATCGGGCGTGGTCAACAAGTCGATATGAATGTTGCGGAGTGAAAGAAAACTTCGACTTTGAGATTTGACAAATTCTAAAGTGCACTAGAATAGTTCATTGATCAGTTGAGAGTAAAGTTTGCGGGTCAAATTTTGCTTGCGAAAGTGGGAAACCGAGAAAGATGGAATAACTGCTGAGGCTAGTGAAAAATCCCTAAGGTTTCTGAAGCGATTGTATTACCTTTCCTGTAGTAAACCGACAGATCTGTTTTATTCTTTTGGTTAAGTGCTCGCGTTATATTGCAGAAATTAGTTTATGAGTGAAGCCGAATGAAAAGAGGACAAGCCGCGGGACTTTGTCAGTTGCAGTGTGTGAGTGTGACGTCACTAGGAGCCGCGCTGGGATAGGTAGGTTGGTGAGAAGGGTCGCGCACGGATTGGACGCATTCCGTGAAGCGCAATTGGAAGGGGAAAGGCAAGCGAAGAGTATTCCGGGAATTAAAGTCACTTATTGATTACATATTTTAGAAAAACAAAAGACGGAAAGATTACATTTTTCAAAGCATTTAAGAGTGCCATGAGGGGAGATGTTTATATTAAAGCAAATGTAGGAGAAGAAACACCGCCTGAGGGTACACCAGCTTACATTGTCATTGAAGAAAAGGGTGTAGCACCATGTCTTTGGTTAAAACAATGGTGCAAATTAACAGAGAAACATGGAAGTGTAGCGTTCCCTATCCATGCGTCGTTTAATCTAAGAGTTTTAGAAAATCTGAGATTTGCGCTATACGACATGAAAGTACCTCCAAGACCAGCACAGTTTGAGGCACTAGCAATTTGGGAGCTAATAGCTAGAAACCAACAACAAAAGAAATTTGAGACAAGAATAAGAAAAGTAGAAAAGACACTAGCGGATGCTAGATGGGACAGCACACAAAAAGTTTGGAGATCAGATGTATTGCAGGGGATTAAATTGTTTCCAGCGATTACTGATGAAGCGGAGACGGAATGAAGGAAAGCCACACATAAGACAAACAGGAGTCAGTCCAGAGATAGAGAGAACAATAGAAACTCAAAAAGAGGAGATGAGTCAGATGATGAGGAGTTCATTATACAATTGCTGAATGATCGCCCGCCACCATATGTAGAAAGCGAAAAAGGCTCAAGCATTAGTACTGCCCCTTCAGAACCAATACAGGGTAATGTAACACCAAATTTGAGAATATCTCAGAGGCCGAGCAGTTCCGATATGCCTTTCTCACCACAAATACCACAGGTTCGGAGAATATACCCAGACGTGCCTAAGTTGAGACCTGCTGATAATTATCAGCCACAGGTTCAAAGGCACTGCTGTGAAGAGCATAACATGGGAACGACTTCTGATTCAATGGCGCAGGGAGGACAGAGTTATCAAAGACCAACATTGATTCAAGCTGAATCAACACAGTTCTCAATGCCTCAAAAGCAGACACAATAAGTGCGAGTAATAGAAAGCCAGTTAGGTATGCCAGCAATGATGAACCACAATGTGGGGATTAACATGCCACAGAATTCGGGGAACAGACAGAATCCAGACGCGATATCTCTGCCTATCACTGTAGGTCCACCAGTACCACTGTACAGACAGGCAAATTCAAGCACAAGCGACCAAGGGTTAATGATACAGAATGGGACAGGGAGAAGATGCATAGAAACCACTCCAGAGACAACTCCGATAGCGGCACTGCCAAATGGATCTGGGTCCTTGTCGGAATTCAGTCCAATTCCAATTTGTGCTCCGTCAACCGTGGTAAGGTCACACCCACCACTATTAGTACCTTTAACCTCAGAGACTGAAACATTACAGAAACCATCAGTAGCAGTTGATGTAACTGCTACACTGATGGGACTGACCGCGCAACAGTTAACACAATGGTTCAACAGCCTGAACTCCCCACAGAGTACATCCAGCGGGAAGGGAGAAGAATACCTGAATAAAATAAGGTTGGGTATGGAGGCAGATGAACTGGTAGAGGGAACAATGGGTTTGAACAGATTAGAATCATACACAGAGGAAGAACTAAGATACATGTGCCCTAGGATTACAAGAGAAGTAAGCAGCATGCATAAGAAGTTACAAGAAATTGCAGACAGAAACGAGATCGATATAAGTAAGACTAAACACCTGAGCAGAAGTTACAGGTTAGACTTTGAGACAAAAGATTTTGAACACATGAGATCCGCAGGGATGAAAACACACCTTAAAGAGATACTGCAGAGTGCACAGGTCTGGAGATGTTTAGACAAGTGGGAAAGCAGGTGGGTTAAGAAAAAGGACAAAAAGAAAGAAAATACTCCAGAGCGGAATGAGAAAAAACAACAGAATGACGATCTGATAACTATGTTACCAATGAGAGAGACAGCAGGGGGAAAACTTGTACATGTACCATGGCACAGGTGCGATATTCAATCCTTTACGGATGACTTTCCCAAATTGAGAGAGAACCCGATTGAGTGGTATCAACAAACAGATAGATTTGTGAAACTCGCGAAATGTCTCTGGGAAGACCTGAATACTTTATTTGTAATCGTGGTTCCGGCAGATTTGTGGGAAGATTGTAAAAGGGCTGTAGGCTGGCCGACGAGTGAACCAGAGAGAGATAGGAGATAGGGACACAGGTGCGCCATCACCTACGGTAATGAGTTTGTACCACAAGGTGATCGAGCACTTGAAAACCAAGGTTGCGTCGAAAAATGTGGATTGGCAAAGGATTGACAGGACCGCCCAAGAGGTTAAAGAGTCTATACATGCGTATTATGAGAGGTTGTTGAAAGCGTTTAAGAATTACAGTGGCACGGAAACGATTGAGGCAAAGGACATGCTCCATTTTGTGTTTAGGTTTGTGGAAGGGTTGAGACCCGAAATCAGCCAAATGATTAAAACGCATTTGATTTGTTGGCAGTCAAAGTCGATCGATGAAGTGTTGAATTATGCGAAATACTGCAGTGATGAGATTGAGACCAAGCAGAAAAGATTGAAGGAAAAGGTGATGGTGATGAAGCTTAGAGCAGCTCAGACAGGTTTACAAGGTTTGCAAGGTTTTCAACAACAGATGCCGCAGCAACAGCAACAGGGAAATGCTATGTATCAGCCGCAGATGAGAGGCAGAGGCCGAGGAGGTTTTGTGAATAATGGTCCTGATTTGAATAACGTTATGATTCCAAATGGTATACAGGCAATGAAGAAGGTGATGCCATGTCAGACGTGCGGAATTGTCGGGGATTGGAAACAGGAGTGCCCAATGATGGTGCAGGAAGGTGTAGGTCAGCAAAACAATGATGTCAATGCATTCCAGAATATGAGAGGACCGAAACTGAGAGGTCCAAATCCAAATTTCCAAAACAATATAAACCAGATGCAGGGTTTACAACCCATGCAACCGCAACAGATGCAAATGCCCGTGTTCAAATGGCACAATTGCAGCCAATGCAACAGCAGTTTCCTATGGTACCTAATCAGCAAATGCAAATACCCTTAGCACCAATGAATCAGCAGCAAGCAATGCTTCCTCAACAGGTCACGGGTCAGGGAATGAGTCAAAATGACACAGTACACCAATTCCCATTACACAGCGAGAATGGAATAAACGATGTATGGGAGAGTGAAAGTTCAGATGAGGAGGGAAATTGTGTGCTTGCAGCTTCTTTGGAAGTTGATCAAAAGGGTCCGTATGTGGAGGGAAGAGTTATGGGTCATTGTGTTTCATTCTTGGTTGACACAGGAGCTACACGTTCCACTGTTAGGAGCATTGAAGTACCAAATTTGCCACTTTCAGGGAGAACAGTACAGGTAGTGGGAGTAGCAAATAGGTACCTGACGGACCCAATCACAGATCCAGTACAAGTCAGAATTGGAAACTATCAAGGGTCACATAAATTTGTGGTATGTGACTCAAGCCCGATATCACTGTTAGGGAGAGACCTATTGTGCAAATTGGGATGTTCGATTATGTGTTCAAACGATGGAATAAAAATTCAGACAAGCAGTGATGGTGAAGAAGAGGACAGTGTAGGAGGGGATGAGGTGGAAACTGTCGATGAAGAGTATCCCCTGATTACCCTTTATCCGATGATCACTGAAGCAGATATTCCTGCTGAGTTACAGGAAACAGTCGGAAAAGAAGTGTGGGATATGACAGGAAAATAGGTGGGATTGGTGAAAGGAGTGGAGCCAGTGAAAGTGACTGTAAAACCCAATGTGACTTTTCCCCAGACCCCACAGTACCATATGGCGCAAGACACTCTCATAAAGGTTGCCCAACTCATTGATGAGTTTGTAAAACAGGGAGTACTGAAAGAAGTGTTAAGCAGTCCATGTAATTCACCAATCATGGGACTAATAAAACCAAGTGGAAAGGTTCGAATTGTTCAGGATTTGAGGAAAATAAATGACATAATAATCAAATGTTGTCCCGTAGTACCGAATCCAGCTGTGATAATGTTTCAAGTTCCCTGCGATGCTGAGTGGTTCTCAGTCATCGACTTGTCGCAAGCATTCTTTTCTGTGCCCCTATATGAGGACAGCCAGTTTCTCTTTTGTTTCAAATTCTTAGACAGAGTTTACAGTTGGTGTCAAATTCCTCAAGGGTTTTCGGAGTCACTGTCAATTTTCAATCAGATTCTAAAGAAAGATTTGGAAGTGTTGGAGTTGCCATTCGAGTCGACCCTAGTACAGTACATTGACGATTTGCTGATCGCATCCAAGACAGAAAGTGACTGCACAGCCGACACCATTGCCCTATTGAACCATTTGGGAAGAAACGGACACAAAGTGTCTCCTTCAAAATTACAGTTCTGCCAGAAGAAAGTGAAATATTTGGGTCACCAAATAGAGAAAGGGTCACGAAGAATTATGAAGGAAAGAATAACAAGTGTACTTCAAATGAGTCCACCAAAGACGAGGAGGGAGGTGAGGAAGTTTTTGGGAATGGTGGCTACTGTCGCCAATGGATTCCCAATTTCTCAACCCTAGCAAAACCTTTACTGAAACTGAACCAGAAGGATGCGCTGGATGAAATAGAGCTGAAAGGAGATGAGATGGATGCTTTTATTGAATTGAAAGAATGCATGTGCAGGGCTCCAGCTTTAGGTATGCCTGATTACACAAAGCCTTTCACATTGTTTTGTCATGAACGTGATGTGTGTTCCTTGTCTGTCTTGACCCAAGCCCATGGCGGCGTAAACAGACCAGTAGCATATTTTTCAGCTACTTTGGATCCGGTCGAAGCAGCACTGCCAGGGTGCTTGCGTGCCGTAGCCGCAGTTGGTATCAGCCTCACTCAGAGTGAAGGAATAGTGATGGGACACCCTTTAACAGTCATGGTCCCTCACTCAGTCGAGATACTTTTGACACGTTCCCGAACACAACACATGACTGGTGCTAGACTCACAAGGTATGAAACAATAATTCTGGGATCACCTAATGTGCAGCTGAAAAGGTGCACTACGTTGAACCCAGCAACCTTGTTTCCCAGTGAAAATGCAGAAATTGAGAACGCTGAAGACATCGAGCACGACTGTCTTCAGGTGACTGAATTTGGCACCAAACCAAGACCTGATATCAAAGATACCCGATTGGAAGAAAATGATCAAGTCATTTTTGTTGATGGTTCATGTTTGAGAGATGCCCTGGGAATATTAAAAGCAGGATATGCTGTATGCACGGTAACAGGTGTTCTGGAAGCATCTTGGCTTCAAGGAGTTTACTCTGCACAAGTAGCGGAATTGGTAGCCCTTACTAGAGCTTGCCAACTCTCTGCATTGATGAAAGTCACCATCTACACTGACAGTCAGTACGGATTTGGAATAGTGCATGACTTTGGACAATTGTGGTCACAGAGAGGCTTCATGACCTCTTCAGGATCACCAGTGAAAAATGGTGAAAGAATAAGAGAATTGTTACATGCCATTCAATTGCCAGGGGAAGTAGCAGTGGTAAAATGCAGTGCACACTCGAAGGGACAAGACTATGGGGGTCATTCTGACCTTGGCGGTCCATGACCGCCATGGCGGAGGGCGGCGGAAGCACCGGCAACAGGCTGGCGGTGCTTCCTGGGCGATTCTGACCGCGGCGGTAAAGCTGCGGTTGGAAAAAGGGAGCCGGCGGTTTCCCGCCGGTTTCCCGCTGGCCCAGGGAATCCGTCATGGCGGCGCTGCTTGCAGCACCGCCATGGGGATTCCGAGCGCCTTCCCGCCAGCCTGTCCACCGCCAGAACCAGGATGGCGGGAACGGGTGCCGTGGGACCCCTGGGGGCCCCTGCACTGCCCATGCCACTGGCAGGGCCCCACAAAGATTTTCACTGTCTGCTGTGCAGACAGTGAAAATCGCGACGGGTGCCACTGCACCCGTCGCACCCCTTCAACTCCGCCGGCTCCATTCCGAGCCGGCTTCATTGTTGAAGGGGCTGTCCCGCTGGGCCGGCCGGCGGTCTTCTGGCGGTCGCCCGCCGGCCCAGTGGGAAAGCCGGAATGGTGGAGCAGTCTTTCGGCGGGAACCGCTTGGCGGGCGGCGACCGCCGACCGCCGCAGCCACAATGACCGCCTATGTTTCTCTGGGAAATGGATATGCGGATCAAGTCGCAAGGTTTTGCGCATTGAACTGTATATTGCTCAGGGATGAATGGAATTTGATAAATGAGCCAGAACTCGAACCAAGCGAAATCTTTGCTCTAAAGGTTGTAGATACAATGGACGAATTGAAATCCTTACAGAATGATGTCAGTGAGGATGAGAAACTCTCATGGACCAAATCACAAAGTGTAAAGAGACTAGATGAATTATGGGTTTCAAGTGAAGGGAAATTTGTTCTACCAAACAGCCTTTTGACACAGATAGCCAGATTTTACCATGGACAAGCTCATCTTGGGAGGGATGCCATGATTAGTTTGTTTAAAACTGATTGGTTTAACCCCAAATTCCGTCAAGTTGCTGAAGCAGTTTGCCATCGTTGCGTCATTTGTCAACAGATGAACGCAGGGAAGGGAACCGTAGTAAATTTGAGCCACATTGGAAGAGCAGGGGGTCCCTTCAGCAGGATGCAAATGGACTTTATTGAGATGCCTGTGCATGGAGGCTTGAAGTATGTGTTGGTGGTTGTGTGCATTTTTTGTCACTGGATTGAAGCATACCCTACACGCAGAAATGACAGTCTCACAGTTGCAAAACTACTCTTGAGAGAGTTAATACCACGTTTCGGATTTCCGATCTCCTTAGAATCAGATAGGGGAAGTCACTTCAATAACGAAGTAATAAAATTACTTTGTGCAGTGCTGAACATTGAGCAAAAGTTGCATTGTAGCTACCGCCCTGAAGCCTCAGGTCTAGTGGAGCAAATGAATGGCACATTGAAATCAAGGATGGCGAAAATATGTGCATCAACAAACTTAAAATGGCCTGACGCATTGCCCTTGGTGCTAATGTCAATGAGAAACACCCCTGACAGAAAGACTGGATTGTCCCCGCAAGAGATCCTCATGGGCAGAGCTATGAGACTTCCAGCAGTTCCTGCAAATGCTCTTTTGAATATTACAGATGATATGGTGTTAGACTACTGCAAAGGTCTAGCTGATGTGGTCCGCTCTTTCTCACACCAGGTGGAGGCAACCACCTTGCCACCGATCCAAGGTCCAGGACACGCCCTGAAAGCAGGTGACTGGGTCGTGATAAAGAAGCACGTGAGGAAGTCGTGTTTGGAACCCCGTTGGAAAGGACCTTTTCAAGTGATTCTGACGACTACCACCGCTGTGAAGTGTGCGGGAGTTCCCAACTGGATTCACGCCAGTCACACAAAGAGGGTATTGTGTCCCACAGATGAAGAAGTTGAAGCGCTGAAATCACCAGTGTCTGATAACAAAGTGCCAAGCGCCGAGACAGAGCGAAAGGGAACTAGAAGCGAACAGGTAGAAATAGAGGAGGGAGAAATATTCTCTGAGGACGAAGCAACTGATTCATTTGGGGAAGACCAAGGAGGAGCCTCAGAGAGTGACGAGGGCCCGGAAGGTGACAAAGAGCCAGAAACAGCTGAAAGTGAAAAAGAGCCTGAAGAATGTAACGGTGACAAAGGGCTGGAAACAGGTGAAGAAGCAGGAGAGCCTGATCAGAGGAGGGCTTTCCCAGAAGCAGACGATACAGGAAAAGAAAAGGAAAACCTGATTGACTCCCCAGAAGGAGGGGACAAGGCAGAACAGAACGAAACTGCTCAAACTCCTTCAGAAGAGAATGCAGGTCCATCAAGTGGACACAGTGCAAAAAGAAGACCACGCATATCGCCAGTAAAATTAAGAATTAGAGAAACGTTGAACGACAGTGAAGGGCCAAGAGTGAAAGAGAAAAGAAAGGAAGTGTCTGACGCAATAGCAGCACCAAGCGAAGAGAAAGACTTGGCCAAGGAAGAAAGTAACAGCGAGAAAGAATGAAAGAGAGATGCAAAATTGAAAAGAAAAAGGATACCGAGCAAAAGATATTCTGGTCCGGAGTGGGCATACTTAGCCAATAACGATTGGTCAGACGAATTTGTATCCCTCAGTCTCGAGAACGAAGAGGCAGAACTTCATTTTGGCACATGAGAAATAAAACTTCATGAACATTACCGATTAAAGGCATTGATCACCTGATTGACTTTTCAACCGGCTAAGACATTGCTAACTTGATTGACTTTGAAACCGATCTTGAGACAACGCTGCTAACCGATAAGAGACTAAGCTGCTGAAGAAAACTATGTGAACATTGAACTCGTTCAGCTTTGTAAATATCTGCAAATCCGTTTTGATAAAGTGTCTTCAACTTTCTGATTCTATACAGATCATGACTAGCTTCACTACACAGGGGCGGAAAATGAAGTGTTGTAACTACATGTGTATAGGTTTAATAACCGCATGCGTACTAATAATTGTAGTAATAGTTCTTGGAATGCATGGTAAAAATAAGAGTGAGACGAATGATGCTTCTACTTCTAAACCTACTATTGTTACTGAACTAACAGCTCTGAAGAGACTCGAACGAGACGAGAGACATTTGCATGATAAGAAGGAACTTTCATCTAACGTTTTCTATCGCTTGCTGAGTGAGTATGTTGAGACCATGGATGGATGCGAAAGATTGTTATGTGTGTACACAAATACCTACCTCAGTAGTGGAAGGGGTGACGTATCATAGCATGCCTCTTACGTACGGAATTACATGCAGTATAATAACGTCCAGATTTTATGGTCAACAGTACATTCATTATTTCTATTCCAATTATGATGTTACATTTGCATATGTCCCCATAATTGAGTACCTGAGTAAAATAGCTAGAGATTATTATTTCAAATTAATGAGAGAATTCTTTGAGCCGTTGTCACCTTTTCACACAGCACACGCACATAGAGAGAACCTTACATGCTTGCTTTCACAGGTAGAGATAAACTTCTTAGACCGCACTGATGATAGGAGGAAAGAAATGAAGGAGGAATTAGAAAAGGAATTACACAAAAGGACATCCGTAGATAACTAAGCTTTTGCCGCAATAAAGACACAAGGGAAAATAGCTTTAGATACATTGCATGTAGGGAGATTTTGTATACATAGACATAAATCATACTATGACACAGTTTTTGTGGGAACGAGTGAATGCAAACATACGTTTCTGTTTCAACCTAAGTGGACATTCATGCTGAATGGACAAGACCCAGTTATTCCTGGGATATATTATATTTGTGGACTCAACGCCTATTATCGTCTTCCTAAAGGATGGTATGGGAGATGTTACTTGGGAATAGTGTTCCCAAAGATTTACCAACTAGATGACTTAACGAAATTTCCAAAGCTGTCTGAATCACATCATGTTCAGAAGAGAGAGACAGCTTCTGGTGTGGTAGGAGATATATTTGGAGCATTGATTCCTTCAGTGGGAGTCATATTGAATTCAATCAAAATACGAAAGTTGTCTACTATTGTGGATAACATGCTGACTAAGTTTTCAGGAGCTATAATCCTGATGGATGCTGAACTCGCTGCAGAAAGAGCTATGACTCATCAAAATCGGCTTGCCTTAGACATTCTTTTAGCAAAAGATGGCGGCGTTTGCAAAATGCTTGGTACACGTCACTGTTGTACATATATACCAGACAGCAGTGGGAAAATTAGAACTATGCTTACAAATTTAACTAAAGAAAGTGTAGATTTAAAGGAATTGAAAGAACCAGAAGTTTGGGAGAAAGTTGGAAAAGGATTTGCTTCTGTGGGAAATTGGCTCAGCAACGTTTGGAACGGATTGTTACTAAAAATAGTGAAGGGAATATTGATAATATTAAATTTTTTATTAGGCTCTTGGGGAACATGGAAAGCTATCAAAATATGGAAAATAAGGCGTGAAAGGAAAAGAGAAGAAAAAGAACAAGCCAAAATGGTGGAAATATATAGAGAAAAATCAAAAGGGACTAAAAGAAAAAGGGAATTGACTGAAGTGCCAAATTACTATACAGAATTTTTATGGAATAACATTTGTGGGTAGATTTGATGTGATGACATAATTAGTCATCAGAGGAGGGATTGATGATGCAGAAAAAGAGGGTCCAACATATATTCATACATATCGTGTAATCAAAACGTATAATGTAGTGTGATTTTAGTAAAGAAAATAATGTACGAGGGAAATTGTGCCCTCAGGGTAGTTTGCCATCATTGTAAACGAGCTTTATTAATCATGAAGTATTGAAAATGTAGTAATCCGTCATAATTGCAAATGTATGCCATGATTTCTTGTTTGAAAACTGTTTTGCTTAGCTTAAATTTAGTACAGGCTTTGGCCTAGTTGCCTGGTCTCAAATTCTAACTGCGTGGCTTTTCCTTGAACTAATGAAACATATATTCTTGCTTGAAGTTGTATTTTTCCAGTAGAGCTGACTAATACACTTATCTCCAAGGTTTCGTACTAGGCCGGTTTCATCCCCTTTGATACAAGGTCAGTCTGCAGGTGCGGACAATGAAGGTACAGATAGTAAAATAATTGGCAACCCATGTTACAACTTGTGTTCCAAGGCCCCAAGGACAGTGTATGCATAAATGAGCGCTAGTAAAAGACAATTTTCATTGGACAATTTGAAGCCAACCTATGAACCCTCTAATGGAAGACCCTGCAGAATTTGGAATGTTTCTTACTTAAACCCACTGGACAAAGAGAAGTCAGCCATTTTCCTCGATGCCAGTTTGAAGCCAGATGCCAGACTCCATTTTGGACGACACCCTGATGCCCTTTTCTCTATCTGAGAGAAAGAGACTTTAAGAATTCTCACCCTAGAGACTTTAACTTTGATTTGCCCCGTCTTGCCCATACAGTAACTTTGTGATATTAGTGATTTGCATTGCGATAACTGAGTGTATCATTATTCAGATTTTGCGTAGATTGTGTTTCTTCCGCCGTTATGGATAGCCAGTAATGTTCATATACATATATCATTTGGTTTTGAGACTTATATACATCGTGTTAGCTTTGTTAATATAGGGAAATAAATTCACTAACTTTTAATAAACTGGTGTGGTTATTCATGACTGAAAGGTCATGGTGCACCGAAATACCAACAGTTATTGATTTCTGATGTGCTATATTGTTCTATTAATTGAGTATTGATTACCGATTGCAATAGTTATTGATTATTGATCTAAGTGACTCGACTATTTTAGGATGAGGAGAGCCCGACTCAGTTAAAAGATTCACCGACCTCCAACGTGTCCAGGTACAGGTAATTTATAAGGGCTGGACGCGTTATCACCAGTCTACATCCACACAAGTCAGCTTTCAGAATGGAACATGTGCTGAATTGGAAGAGACAATAAGTGGAATCCAAGGCATTAACTGCCTAAGAATCTTCATGACCAGCAAAGCAGTAAAAACATATCTAACTTCTTTGGACAATGCTAAAAAGACGCATCGTTGTGCCCTGGCTAGAGCACACACCTACTAGAAAACATTTCTTGTAACAAGAAATGGTTAAGTCAGTTGAAATCCCTGCCTCTCGTGAAACTGGTAAGCAAAAAAGACACATGGTTCGTAGCCGTTGCCCACCACTGACTCAACAAAAGAATACAAAATACCTTACAGAAAGTCATAACACACTTGCCAAAGAATCCGCATGACCGAACCTTTCAACTACTAGAACAGTTCCTATGTTTGGTCTATCAAGTTGCATCGCTCCTTGTGTAGGCTTACAGGCGAAAAATGGGGATACTGGAAGTACACTTAAGAAAATTACAAGAATGGCCATACCAAAGCACAAACTTTGGAGAATTACAGGAGCACCAGAAATACAAACGGAACGAAAGTGCTGCAACTATGGAAGAATGGCATATTCTCCGAAAAGTGTCCCAACAAACCTGTTTTAGGCGTCTTTGCAGGAAGAGACCACTGATAAACTATCATGTAAAATATGCAAAATACACTTGGTTGACTGTCTGGCTGAAAATGTACATGAGGTGGTCATGCAACATTCCTGCTCAGTGTATTTTCCATAGTTTCTAAGGTCATGCAGCACACTTTGATCATGCAGTGTCTGCAGGACATATGCAGTGTCACAGTTGTAAAGGCAATTAGAGCTCTCACTGGATGGATGGAACTCAGAAAATCATGGAAACGTTTATAGCAGCTATATAGAGAGAGTGAGTGAGATGAGCTGAATTTAGGCCTTTCCTAAACATCTAAAAAACATAAGAAGGTGAGAAAAGAGGGAGAATACAAGAGAATTTTTTTTTTTTTTTTTAAGAGGATCCATATTAAGCAAAACCGTAATCAGATTGAGAAGTATGCACCATACACCTACATCTTGTTGTGAGGTTATTTAAACATTTACACGGGCACAATATTTAGCTCTGGGCCTGAGGCCTATGTCCTCTCACCTAGTTACATTTCACTTTTATTCCTTTAATTATTTTAGCAAAGCTTTATTTTAGTGGAGATGTTTTTCATTATTTCATCAGTTGCCCTTCCACGCAGAATTTGCTATTAATTTCTTTGCAAGACATTTTCATCCTCTGCTCAACCCAAGGCTATACAAGATATATACTGGGTATTGTCGGTCCAAAGAGTATATTGTCTACCCTACACATAAAAATATGTGTTTTCACGTTGAGCCAGTTCTTAGAACAACAGATATGTTATTGTAAAACATCACACTGCCCACATCATCCAAGAGCGGATATTTGAGTCAGCTTGCCATCTCGTGCTGCACGTCACTGCAGTTTATGCTGAATCCCTTTGGTTCCTCTTCGTCTATGTGCGAGGATTGCCAGCAGAATAACAGACCTCTTATTCACCTGTGAATGCAGTTTTGGGGGTTGGGCTTCCTTCCCGGGACAAGAAGAGCAGATTAGGGCTACCACTGCTACCTGCTCTCATGTAGAAACTTAGTAGTGTAGGTAGGGATGTTAGACATGCTATTGTGACAATATGGTTGGACTCTTCTTCTGTTTCACTTTCCTGGTCACTGCTGTAATAACGCTCTGTTTCATTATTATCATAATCGCAATTCATGCCTTTTTACATAGAATGCAATTGCTTCAATAAAACCTATTGAACCAAGATCCTGTTTCTATTTTGTCTTTGTACGAATAAGACTTGTATAACTGACAGAAAGGGGTACGATATGTTCTACCATGACTTCACTGAGAAGCCTGAAGGGAAGGGTTAGACTGACAGCTGTCACATGGTGTGGGATCAGACTCAGTTCCCCACGCTCTGTGGTGCTGCCGCCCAAAATCCAGTAGTCTTATTACTACAACGGGAATCTACAACAGTCTGTTGCTGGAAACTTACTAACAGACAGAAAAATAAACTTGTTTTAGCCTAACTAGACCAGATGTAGACAAGAGGCTTAATAGTAAGTCTTCCATTCTCAAGCCTCACCAAATTCAGCCGATATAGGCATGACAATTTAAGATTTGAAGATGGGCCTGAGGCTCTTACTCTTTTCTTTAACATGCCAAACTTCCCACATTTGCCAAAAGGAGCTGTGCAGGAACAGACCTCCTCAATACTGGGTGAGGGGAGGGGAGTTACGGGGGGTGGCTTGGTGACGATTCAAGATGGCCGCACCTCTGTGAGCTCTGGCGCGGTCACGGGAGAAATCAGTTGTTTTTTCCTCACAGAAAGGGAAAAATACTTAATTGGACTACAAGTAAACATCAATAACGTTTCTGTTACCTGCAGGTCGGTTTTCTTCTACAGGACATGTCCTTCTCTATATTTATTTAATGGAGTGGAAACAGTGAGGAGAATATTGCGGCTTCCATTTTGTATTCAAGCACCTCTTCGTTTTCTTCATAAGCAATGCCGTTTTTGCTTTAATATTCTTAATTTTTTCAACAAAACTATTTTTAATATCTGTTTCAGCGTTTCTGGCTCCCTGGTTTTCATACTCGAACAGAAATATTTTGCAATGTTAGATGCAGTAGGAATCTCTTGAAATAGCTTAGATATGTGAAAATATTATTTTCCCAATCTTCCCGAGTAACTTTAATTATACATTAACATATTTTATGGGAAGAACTAAGAGCCAGGCACATTCTTCTGTTTTCGCCGCTGCTGCCAGAGTTTCCTCAGATAATTTATTCTCAATTCTTGCAACAAATATGGTTAGTAATATTTTGGAAAATGTGGCATCCTCTTCTCCAAATGGAACTCCACCACAAAATACTAAGTCAACTTCCAAACAAAACGCAGGCATGACTTCAGCAACTAAACGTGCTTAAAAAGATCCTCCTTCGCTTATTAAATCTCCCAATACTATTTCAATAGAGCTACTGTTAGAGGAAATCCGTGCTTTAAGACCTTTTATGGAAGAACCCAATAACAAATTGCAGACTTTAACAGATCATTGGTCTCATATGGAAAACAGAGTTACTCAAGTGGAACAATGAGTCAGTGATGTTGAGGATACGGTTCAAACTTTGCAATTGCTTAAGTCTGAAGTACTTTACCTCAGGAAACATGCTGAAGACTTAGAAATCGGAGTAGAAGAAATAATCTACGTATTTATGGCTTATCAGAGGGAATGGAAAGTTCAGACCCTATTCAATTTTTTCCATCTTTTCTTCCTAAATGTTTAGAACTTCCTTCTACATCATTACTGAATATACAAGGAGCCCACAGACTAAGACATTCATCTCATCAAGCATCTTCGTCACGAAAGCCGAGAGGTGGTGTCATCTACTTTCTAGAATATATTGAGTTCCTTCAAATTCTTAGAGCTGCTAAATCAAAAGGAAAAAGTTCATGGTCGGGTTCACATTTGTTCTTCTCACAAGACTATGCTAAACCCACAGCTGACAGAAGAAAACAATTTTTGGAAATGAGACCTGCTCTTCGTGCACTGAATGCAAGATTTGGCTTTTTTCATCCATGCTCTTTTAAAGTAATCTATAAAAATAAAACTAAGGTTTTGGAGAATCCAAAGGTTTTGCAACGCTTCATAAACTCATGTAGAGGAGAAGACATGGACATCTCAAAACAACCTGCAGCTTGAATTTCATTTATTCTTTCTTCACTTGTAGATAGTATTTTTCTTTTCATGTTTTGTTAATCATTATTATCAGTATAAGTAATATTGGATGTTCTTTTCCTCGTGTATCCCATTCATCTTAATGACCTTATGTCTTTCTTATCAAGTATTGGTTGTTGATATCATAGATAGATAGATAAAACTTTATTTGACTTTCCAACAGGCCATAAAAGCAGCACAAAAAAAACATCTTATATATAAAAACACAATAAATACAATGAGTTGAATAAATACCAAAATTTAAAATACATTGTCATATTAATTAATCCAATCGTGAATATTTAAATAGCCTAATTAGCTTGATACCAGTACGCCCATGGACTTTCTTACTGTTATCACAGAGCATAGGAAATTTGCTAAAATTCCACATATTTCAATGGAAGGTAAGATCCGTAAATTAATGTACGCAGTGCAACACTGTTGCACATTAATTGATCTTAAAAAAGGCATTAACAATATCATCATGATTACGTCGTCGTCTTTGCATTTGGTTTGATCCTTCTCCTGTTGACCTCGTCGAAGTTCCAGTTGCGCCATCTTCCTTTTGTGGTGTCACCACCCCCATTTCCATGTGTGTTATACAGGTATGTTAATTTTGTTAGTCTATACTGTATGTCTTCTATTTTCTCTTTATCACAATTTTATTTTTCTTGTTCTTTTTTTCCTCCATTCCTTACTCTTTTCGCCACTTATTTTCTTAATCTTTTTCTTTATAACTCTATCTGTGTATTTTGTCATCTCTTTCTGTTTGATTTTAACAATATTGCATTCCTTAATTTTTCAATATTTTTTGAATGTTATATACTAATAATTTCTTTCATCTTATATTTAACTATTACCTTGTCATCATCTTGTTTCAATGGTTCATTGATATGTTTCTATGCATACAGGTTCTTTCTTTTTATTCTAAGGGTTCTCTTGTAGACATTACTATATTTGCTGATTTATATACCAAACTTAGTTATATTGTTACTTTTGTAGAATTTCTTAGCTTTAACATAAATGATTTCTTATCTTTCCTCGAATAATTACATTGAACGATCAAAGGGTTAGGCTCACATATTAAGAGATAAAGGCCCTCTTTTGACATTGGTGGTAAATCCCACTTACCACCATGCTGACTGCCACCAATATACCTCCGCCACAGCGGATTACCGCCACCCATATCATGAACACAAGTCCGCCAGCCCAAAGGTCAGTGGTAAATTGGTTGTTCCTTTGCCCTTGTCCTGGGATTCCTCACAGGGGTCAGTAGCCATGAGAGGTTGGGGTAACCAGAGTCACCTGAAAATAACGAGGGACAACTGTTAGACACACACTAACCCTGAGGGCCCACACCAAACCCATACACCAACATCCACTGGGTGGAAACCAGGGCTCACCTATTAGCCACAACCGGTGCCTCTGGAGTTGAGCCATCACATATGGAATGCTGCTATTCCTCAGGATAAAGGCATCATGCACAGACCCAGGATACTTTGCATTGACATGGGAGATGTACTGGGTACTGGTCCGCCAGGCACACTATCTGCACATTCAGGGAGTGAAAGATCTTTCGATTTGTGAACACCTGTTCATTTCTCCGGGGGAAGGAGGGGACAAATGCAATATGTGTACCATCTATTGCCCAAATAATGTTAGGAATATGTCCCATTGCATAGAAATCTGCTTTCACTGTGGCCAAATCCTCCACCTGGGGAAATACGATGTAGCTGTGCATGTGTTTAATCAGGGCAGACAACACTCTGGTGAGCACTGTTGAGAACATTGGCTGAGACATTCCTGCTGCCAAGCCCACTGTCACTTGGAAGCAGCCACTTGCCAGGAAATAAAGCACTGATAAAACTTGCACAAGAGGGGGGATCCCAGTGGGGTGATGGATAGCAGATATCAGGTCAGGTTCCAATTGGGCTCACAGCTCTGTGATTGTGGCCCTGTCAAGTCTGTAGGTGAGGATAATGTGCCTGTCCTCCATTGTTGCCAAGTCCACCAGGGGCCTGTACACAGGGGGATGTCTCCATCTCCGATTCATCTGCAGCGGTTGGAATCTAGGGGGCAATTGGTGAGTAGCTGATCAGTATGCCATATTTCAAAACACTACACTGCACTGCATGTTGTGACTGTAACACAAGTTTTTTCTATAGGCCCAAATGGTGCATATGTGTACTGTGATGCAGTTAGGTGCCATGGCCTGCCCTCCCCCCTGAAATGGCGTCCGCCTGTCCTATATGGAGTGACATGTGGAAATGATGTATTTCTGCTGACGTTGTGCGCCGTTGTGGGAGGCGTTCGAAAACCACAGTGAAACTCCTCATTGGATCCCATTTAGCCAATGTTGATGTACGCCGGTGGTGACGGTACGCACCGCCGCGGACGTCACCGCCATTTTCTATGTGTTCACTCACTTGCTACCTGACCTTCAACAGGAGAGGACCTACACTGCAAGTGCTGCTGTGACCTGTGTCTGGAACTGACCATGGCTCATGTCACTGGGGAAAGGGCCCTTGCCTTCACCGCTGCGGAGTTGGAGAGACTGGTGGATGGGGTTCTACCCCAGTACCGAATGCTGTATGGGCCTCCAGACCAACGGGAGTACACTGTGAGGGAGATGCATGGGGCATGAATGATTGGTGTGTTGTGTGTGAGGGCCTCGTGTAAGAGAGGGGAGTTGGAGGAAGGGTCCTGGGCAGCGTGCTGCATGTATGGTGGGCAAGGTCTGTGCGTAACGGGATGGGAAGGCTATGGTGGGATATGAGTGTAACAGGCCGGACGATCTGACTGATACCTTTTTTCAATGTGTATTTTTCTGCAGGTCTGTGCCCATCAAAGAAAGGGTATATGGCATGCCATCGTCGAGGACGTGCAGACCCTGGGGGGTCTATTGCAGGCGAGCACCCACTGTCGCAAACGGTGGGAGGACCTGAGAAGGTGGGTAAGGAAGACGGCGGAAGCCCAGCTGGGGATGGCCTCCCAACGAGGAAGGGGTGCCAGTCGCACCCTGACCCCCATGAAGGCCGGCATACTGGCGGTGGCCTATCCGGAGCTGGATGGGTGCTTGAGGGCATTACAGCAGCCACAAGGGCGCGAGTCCAGTTTCCAAATATACTACTTGCACGTGGTGGAGTGTTCTCCGGGTGGGGGATGTGGGCCTGTGGGTGCCCCTAGGCCAGGCCGGACATTGCAGTGTAGGTTCCATGTTGGGCAGGGTATGATGTGAACCATCTCCAAACAAGTTAGTAGGCATCCACTACTGGGCAGTATTACTGTCTATGGACTGGTAAATAGCATTGTGATTGGTAGTGCATTGCCTAATGCGTATGGCTGTTCTCTGTGTGTGTGTGTCGTGTACGCCAACGGTGGTGTTGGAGCAGTCATTGACCCGGCGTATCCTTTGTCTCTCCCCTCCTTTTTGTCACCCTGTCCTTCTGTGCATTAGCATCATCTTGGGGAGGAGCTGAGGCACCAGTGACCGAGGGAGCTGCATCCCACAGGGCCCAGGAGGCCGAATCCACCAACGGTGAGGGCACCAGTGGGACGGAGGGCGAGGGGAGACGGGGGAGATAGGAGGCGACAGTACGGACACCGATATCTCCTCTGATGGAAGCTCCCTGGTGGTGGCAGACACCTCTGTGGCCACCCCAACTACAGGTACAGCCGCCACCCCCGTACCAGCACCGCCCTCCCAGCAGCCCCTCAGCGACTTTCCTGTGCCCGCTCACCCAGGAGGGTAGGCATCTACTTCGCCCCAGGCACCTCAGGCCCTGCCCCAGTTAGCCTTGCTGCCTTGAGTGAGGAGGCTATTGACCTTGTGCGATCAATATCCGTTGGGTAGTCAACCATTGTGAATGCCATCCAGGGGCTGGCAACCCATTTGCAACACACAAATGCATTCCTGGAGGGCATTCACTCTGGCATGGCGGCCCAACAGAGATCAATCCAGGCTCTGACCTCCTCTCTGATGGAAGCCATTGTCCCTGTTTCTAGCCTCCCCTCTCCAACTTCCTCTACCCAGTCCCATTACTCTCAACCCCAACCTATCCCAAGCACACAGGCAGACCAGCATGTACCCAGGACAACACATAGGAGTGGTTCAGGCAAACACAAGCACCACACATCATCCCACAGGCACTCACACAAACACGATCCAGATGGAGACATCCCAACATCCACTGCCTCCACTGTGTCCCCCTCCTCCTCCTCCCTCCCAGTAGCATCTACACACTCACCTGCATGCACTACATCCTCATCCACTACCTCGATCACCAGCACGCCTATCACTATACACTCCTCACTGGCAGTCACCACCTCCACATCCATGCACACGTCCCCTGTGTCCTCTCCAACTGTGTCTGTGCCCCCTCCTTCCAAAGTACACAAACGCAAGCCCTCAGACACCCAACAGCCATCCACCTCACAACAGCATCCAGCCCATACACCTGCACCCAAACACAGCAGACAGACACCTCCTACAACCACTTGCTCTTCCTCCACTCCCAAACCTTCACCCTCTTCACACCCCAATGTCCTTAAGAAGCTTTTCCTCTCCACCGTTGACCTCTTCCCTACCACTTCCTCCACCCGTCCTTCACGTCGGGCCAGGGTGGTCAAAACCCAGACGAGCACCTCAGCCACCCAGTCCACTGCCACAGTAGTGTTGACAGCTACTGCAGGTGGCATGCACCAGGTGCATCAAGATAGGGCAAGGAGGCACCACCAGCTGCCAAAGGTAAGGGCAAGGAGGCACCAACAGCTGCCAAAGGGAAGGGCAAAGAAGCACCACCAGCTGCAAAAGTGAAGGGCAAGGGGCCAACACCAGCAGGCAGGAAGGACAGGAGGCCTGGTACTGGGACTCATTCAGAGCCCCAACCACCAACCATGGTGGTTCAGCCGTCCGAGCGTGCAGGGGAAGGGTTGGAGCCCCCCCCCCACCACTGCCAGCACCGCCACCAGCATCAGCAGCCCCAGCACCGCCACCAGCACCACTGCCAGCACCACTGCCAGCACCACTGCCAGCAGCAGCGGCCCCAGTGGGCATCTATCCAAGGCTTGACGGGAAGGGCTGGAGCCTCCCCCCACCACTGCCAACACCACCACCAGCACCACTGCCAGCAGCAGCAGTCCCAGTGGGCAGCTGTCCGAGGCTGCAGGGAAAGGGCTGGAGCCTTTCCCCACCACTGCCAGCCCCGACACCAGCACCACCACTGCCACCACTGAACAGCCGTCACTGTTGGCGGGCAGTGTGTAGGCCTACCTCCATGGGCTGTACTGCGTCCTGGACCCTGGAAATCCTGTAGGTGTGACACCCAGTTGAGAGACTGTGACCTTGCACTCCTCAATATCTGCATCACAGGGCACAGGATGAAGCACACTGGGCACAAGGCCCCGACCAGAACCAGTGAAAGGAGCCATCCATTCACCCCATCCTTGCCAGGATGAAGCACACTGGGCACAATGCCCCCTCCAGAACCATTGGAGAAGCCACCCACTAGAGAGACTGTGGCTTTGCACTCCCCAGGACCAAGCAGTGGGCAAACCACCCACTTGAGAGACTGTGGCTTTGCACTCCCCAGGACCAAGCAGTAGGCAAACCACCCACTTGAAAGACTATGGCTTTGCCCTCCCCAGGACCAAGTAGGGGGCAAACCACCCACCTGAGAGACTGTGGCCTTGCACTCCCCAGGACATCGCACAGGATATGTAGCCCCCTCCAGGACCAGTGGTGTTGTACCATCTTCCGGCTGAGTTTCCCCCCTCATTTCCCGTCCCCCTGAGGTGCCTGTGTATTTTCGACCTGATGCCCCTTCAGTGTTCTCTCCGTGTTGTTGCAGGAGTGAGTTGGGGCCTTGGCCAATGGGTTGTGGCCCGTGGCCCACGGACATTGAGGACTTGGCAGTGTCCCTACATTTGTAGATATGTATATACGATTGTATTTTGATGCACTAATTCATGTTATCTTATCGTATTACACTCACTTTCTTCTAATCTTTTTGTCCTTGCATTATTCCTGAGGGGTAGAGGATGAATATGTAATGTTACTGCATCTGGTTGTGTGTATGCTGTTGGGGGTGGGGGTGTGTGTGTTGCGTGTGTGTGTGTCACTCTCTTTTTCCTCTCCCCTCCCTTGTGTGCTAGGCAGCAGTACTCACCGTGGTCGTCTTCGCAGGCGTTGCTGTTCGTAATGCAGGAAGAGGTATACGAGCCTGGGGAAAATGTGCAACTCTGGCTCCATGGCGTTGTGGTTGTTCCCTGAGTGTCCAGAGGTGAGTCCTTTGACTTCTATGTTCTGTTTCTGCCGTGCTTTTGATGTCGTTGGTACCGCCCCAGACAAGGTGGCGGATAGGCCTGTTGTAATACTGTGGGCGGTATATTGTCTTCCACCTGGCTGTTGGCGGTTCCCGCTTGGTGCTTGTTGCTATCGCTGTGGTGGTCTGAGTGTTAAAGTGGCTGTCTGTCTGAGCGGTTTCCTCTGTGGTCATAATTCCATTTTTTTTACCGCCGGCCAGTTGGCAGTATTACCGCCGCTTTATCACCGACCGCCAGGATTGTAATGAGGGCCAAAGAGTTCTACCGCATCTAGCCAAATTGAATACAGACATAGCATTATTACAAGAAACACATGTTAATGATAAAGAAGTTAATAAGCTCAACCGTAATTGGGTAGGTTTTACTCTTACATCCCCTGGCATGGGCAAACGCAATGGTGTTGTTGTTTTATAAAAAAACTTTACCTGTTGAATTATTATCACAAGACAATGACACTGCAGGTCGTTGGCTATTTTTATTATTATCAATAATACACCAATAACAATTTTTAATGTGTATGCACCCACTCATCTGGATAAAACCTTCTGACCAAATATTGCCAACAAGTTGATGTCTATTACAGATGATTACTTAGTTTTTGGAGGTGATTGTGACCTTGTTCTTGAGCCTCTTTTTAGACCGCTCTTCTAAAACGAAGTTTATTCCCACATCCAGGCATAAACAATTTACTTCAACCATTACACAAAGAGCTTATCAATTCATGGAGCCTTAGCAATCCCATGTTGCAAGAATATACTTTTTTTCTCTGGTACAGTCTTTCCAATCCAGGATTGATTATTTAGTTTTATCTAAATCATTATCCCAACATATTTTAGGCTCAGAGATTGATACCATTCTAATTTCAGATCACTAGATCTGGAATTACCTTCTGTTACTCCCAAAAATAATCATTGGTGCTTTAATACCTTTCTTTTAACAGACGCAACATTTATTAAACACTTTCGAGAACTTACACATGAATATTTTGTATTAAATGATACACCTGAACTTTCTTTTCAGATAACATGGGATGCTTTTAAAGCCACTTCACATGATTTTATTTTGGCATATGTATCTAATAAAAAGAAATCGAATAATAAAAAATCACTTGACATTATTAAACATATTAAATCTCTTGAACAGGCTTATTATACATCTAAAACAAACGAATGTCTAAATGAATTAGTCAGAGCTAAATTAAAATTCAATAAATTTTCCACAGACAATTCTGCCTCATTTCTTCTTAGATCAAGTGCCAAATATTACGGAGGACAGAACAAAGCTGGTAAGCTCTTAGCAAATTATCTAAAAATTGAAAAAGATAGAACTAACATTGAAATGATTCTACTTGATGATCATACCCCAGCCACAAATGATAGAAATAGCTTGCAGGAATTCTCTGATTACTATAATAAGCTTTATACACCAGAATAATCTCCATCTAATATGGACATCATTACATACTTAAATTCTATTAAACAAGAGTTTGACTCAAATATTGATCTTTCTCCTCTAGATGCAGATATTTTTTTCAAGGACATTCAGGGAGCAATACATTATATTAAAACAAAGACCAGATGTCTTACCTCTTGACTTCTATTTATATTTCTCAAAAGTATTAATTTCCAAATTACACAAACCCTTCACTCTTTTTGCAACATCTAACACAGTGTCTGGCACTTTTCAAGATGCTTTGATTTGCCTTATCCCAAAAGAAGTTAAAGATGTTACATTATGCAAAATTTAACGGCCAATGTCGCTAGTTAACACTGATTTCAAAATTTTGCTAAAATTCTCGCACTTAGACTCGGTTCTTTTCTCCCCACTTTAATCAGTAAGGAACAGTTGGGGTTTATTAAAGGTAGAAATCTTTCAGATAATACTAGACTTTTCTTTGATGTTTTGAGTAAATCTAAGATGTATTCGAAATCATAAGCTGCTATATCCTTAGACACTGAAAAAGCGTTTGATCGCATTCATTGGGACTATCTTTTTGCTACTCTTTCTTGGTTCGGTTTTGGGCAGAAGTTTATCAAACTAGTATCTATTCTATATAGTTCCCTTAAAGCGTCAGTTTTTGTTAATGGTATAACTTCCTCATCTTTCTCTCTTCACAGAGGAGTCAGACAGGGATGTCCCTTGTCTCCTTTGCTTTTTATCTTGCCACTTGAACCCTTCCAATCTTCTAATCGCCAGAATACTAATATACACAGATTTAAATATAGAGACTTACACATCTAATGTTCAGTATATTCTAATGATATACTATTATATTTATCTTCCCATGAATTTTCTTTAAAGCCCTTTTTAAATACAGTCTCAAACTTTGCAAGAATTTATGGTTATAAGCTTAACACAGATAAAAGTGAGATTCTTCCACTTAATAACTTGTGTTTTAAACATGAATTTGCATTTTCAAACTTTCTTTGGAACTCCACAAAAATAAAATATCTAGGCATCTGGTTCACAAACTCTTTGAAAGAAACTGTTTCTATTAATTTTGATACTCTTTTTTTATACCCTTAAAAATCTAACAACAAGATGGAATCCTTTGTTTCTATCATGGTGGGGTATATTAGATTCTTTTAAAATGATGCTTGTTCCCGTAATAATTTTTTATCTCTCAAACATTCCCATTAATATTTCCTCTTCCGTTTTTAAGAAAATTAACTCTATCCTAATCTCCTTTTTATGGAATCATAAAAACCTTGAATGTCTCTTATTAAACTGCAACAATCTAAACAAGATGGGGGAGTTAATTTTCCAAATTTTCAGCTCTATCATACTGCTTTTTTTCTAAAACATTCATTCCATTTACATCAAGAAAATGCTTTAAATCAAAAGACTTTATGGGTTGACTTAGAATTATCCTTTATTCATCCTTTTACGTTTACGGAATTTATTTCTCTCACTCAACGCCCAGCTAATATGTCATTACCTGTTCTTGGAAATGCTTGTTAAATATTATGTCCATCCTTCCTTCTAAATGTTCCAATTTAGATCAATTTCTTAATTCTTCAATTTGGTACAATAAACGTATTAAGATTAATAGTAAATATGTCTTTTGGAAGTCTTGGTATAAAAAAGACTTAGTATGGATATCTCAATTATTAGATAATCACTCATTACTTTCCTTTACGCAAGCCAAACAGTTATTTAATCTTCCTAATTCTTTTCAAAATAAATATCAACTCTTTACCACAGCTATTTTACAACCATATAACTCTCTATCATCGGTAATTTCCCAAGATCCTACACCTTCCCCTGTACTACAGATTTTACCAACCTGTCCCCCAGCCTCAAAAATTTACTCTCATCTTAACTATGTATCCCAACCTCGACAGAAAACATTGGTGGAATTATAACGGGAAAATGACTTAAAAACTTTATTTCCTATCACTTTGTGAAATAGGATATGGACTAAAATTACCAAAATATCTTGTGCAGCTAACGCTACTAAAACATTATTTTTTATATATAATGGATTACTACTTACACCACACATTTAAAATAAAACAAATTCTTCTAAAATGCCACATAGTGGACATGCCAAATCTCTAATTCAACTTTAAAACACATATTATTTGAATGTCCACGTACGTATCAATTTTGGCTTCAAGTATGGGCTCAAATATATCAGATTTTTCATACCTCCATACCATTTGCTTTTGTGAATGTATTTCTGGGTAGCCTTTTTGATATTTGGGAAACTGTGAAATGAATGTGCAAACTGTGGATTTATTAATTGCTGTAGCTCTCCAGCAAATAACGAAAAATTGGAAAAATGCTCTCAACATTTCTCTCTGGGCGTGGTGGTGTGGTGTTTGCTATAATCGTAGATTAGATACCAATTTTGTTACTCCATTATCTTTAGCTATTAAAAAGCAAATCTGTTGGTTGCCTGTAACTAATATGCTGAATTGTTCTGCATTAAGAGCTAATTTACATCAACCCATTTCTGAAGAAGTGTCAAAATCCCCTTGAATCTCGCTTATTACCAAATGCTAATTGTTGAATTGGTTATATTTCTCAATTCACTGTTTAATTTACAAGGCTAACACAGGTTTATATTACAAGCAATGCTTATTCAAAGTTTGCTTTTCTTTTTTCTCTTTTTATCGTATTTTCTTATTATGTCTTGACTAGTAACTTATTATTATTTTTCTTTTTTATCAACATAATACTTCGAACAACTTACTTGTTTGATCCTATATTATGTCCAATTTGTTAAATATCAATGTTCTTATCAATTTACATATGTTATTATTTTAAATATTTATGTTAAAAAGAATTAAACTTAAAAAAGACCTCCTCAATACCTAGGTGAATGCCCCAGAGGGTTGCCACCCGAAATAAAGCCAGAGGCTTCTGTAGGGATAGCCCAATTGAGTACAATGCCATATGAAGATTTGTGAATTTCACCCACAAAGAAGGCTGTTGGTGCTTTCTTGAAGACTTTCCTGATGATAGCCCTCAAACATAAAGAAAACTTACTTAAGGTCCCCATGTAGTTGGCAGGATGGGCAACATCACCCTGGAAGAACAGAGAAAAAGTATATCAGCTGAATAGAATAGCAAGACGACTTTTCAAAGTTCACAAAGCCCACACTACGAAGAGAGGAAATCAAATCAAGGCCATGAATTAAGATGATGTGAAACTGGTGCGTTAGAAGGAGGCCGTCCTGATAGAGAGGCGGATTTCCCAGGAGTGAAGGAGTCATCATCCCTGATTAGTGAGGCACCAAGGAGAAAACGATAGGCCAGTGATTGGCAGCAGAGCTGCCCCATCTTGCAGCAACACTGAAACTTCAGGTAGACCTTCACAAATGGTGATGGAAAATTATGCATGTTTTACGTGTAACGTGACCATATAGTCACCTGGAAGTAGCATACTCCTCCTCCAAATGTGAATGCCCTCAATCTTGTGTGCTGGTGCAACACCAGTAAATGAGGGAAATATGACTTACATCTGCTCTGAGACCTTCTTATTTTCCTAACCCAGAACAGGCATGGTGCAAGTATATGACCGTCATTTTACCAAAATGCCAGGGGTAGCGAAAATGACAACACATGCCTTTTGGTCCCCACTTTCACTCACACACACATACTTACAAATACATACAAATTCAGACGTACATACACTGTCACGTAAACACTCTTGTACACGCAAGCACACTTCTTACATTTAAAAACATGTTTTACTTACCTCCTCTGCTATGAAAGGCATATTCCAGCTAATTGTACTCCATATTACACTAACATTAAATAATGTATTGTTATTCATTATTAGTGTAATAAAAAATGACAGAGAACAAAGAGAGTGGAGCCCCAACTGACGTCCATAAGGACGAGCTGGCTGGTGTTCCTGGCACTGAATTTGCCACCTCTGAGGCCAGAGGTTGCAAAGGCAGTGCCAGGAATGGTGAAAAAATGCTAATAGAATAATGGAAATATTTAAAAACAGTTTTAAAGAGGAATAAAGGGTTTTACTCACAACAATTTTTGGAACACGAAGCATATGGTGCATTTCTAATTGCATCCAATCAGTAACATTGATAGACAACTTTCAAACACGACTTACTAAATATGTGTGAAGCTTTCCCCAATGATTTAATTGGTAAAATGGTCCCAACTAGTTATTTTTGAAGGACCTCCATTCAGTCATCCCTCCTAAAAGTTGATTGATTTAAATTCCTTAACATGAACAAGTATTGTACTGTCTACGCCTTTTAACTTCTGGCTGCTACCAGTGAGTTATAGCAGTGGCCGGGGGAGTGTCACAAAGTGTATTGTCTAGGTTTTTTAATAGTTTTTTGGACATCATGGTTGGAACAAATTTTTGTCCAAGCACTCCCCGAGATGTACAATACACAAAACTAATGCTTTTATTGGGTAGCACAGTTTCCAAAAGTTATTGTGTTTATGGTACACATATTGCCATATGCCCTACCTCTGCAAATGAATTAATTTATAGAAAGAGGTGAAAAACCCATTCACTCAATATTCAGGTTGTGTGTGATGCCTCATGCATCATAACTGACCTTGTAACCAGATTGCCAGACAGCACACATGACTTCCTTAAGTTCCGCCACAGTGGAATGAATAATCGTCTGTTTCAGGATGATTTAGGCAATGTTTTTTTTTTTCTTGGTGAAAGAATTACAAACTCAATTCATAAAATGTTCAATAGCACGTCTGTAACATAATATAATTGTTTTGCCTTCTCATACTATTTAATGGGACAGTGCCTATGCCATGCAATCTTGGATACTGACACCATTTTTAAATCCATAACCAATGCAATCAGTAATTGAACTGACTTTTGGAATACCGAAATCACGTTCTAGATGCCTACATAAGACTGTTGGAGCACGATTCTACAGACAAGAGAGACCTGTTGCAAAATCACTGCCACATGTGCTCTTCTTCACAACATAGCATTAGGAAAGGTCTTCACAATGTCAACGTAGCACCAGAATCAGACTCGATGACAAACTGCCAAAACTACAGATTCAGCAGGACAGGACAAGTACAGCAGAGGGTCGAGCATGACGCAAAGAGATCACAACTATTTTTAAGGTAAGAAGGATGACCATATCTAAAAAAAATAGCCAACGCACATGATGGTAATATTTTCCCACTACTGAAAGATAACCTTTTATTCAGATTGTAATTATGTTTTGTAATTGTGTTTCATCAACTGTATCCTTATAGGATGCCATTGTTTAAGCAAACCAACAAAGCTTGAGAAAACAAACATAAACATTTTGTAATCTACATCTGAGTGCATACAAAAGTTACTTTTTATGACCTCTGGTATTGGTTGCTTTCTAAGCAGGACTTGGCTGCGGAGTTGGGGATATATCCGTGCCAGATGTGTGTGGGCGTGTTCGCCTTGTACAGCATCCATCTGGCACAGTTATGCCACTGAGGCTAGAGCCTCTTCACTTTCAGGTGGTGGTAATATGTTGGGGACTGACAGGTTATGTCTTTGAATCTTCTCCAGAGCTGTGGTCACTTCGACCAGATCAAGTGCTACATCTTGGCAACCGTGCCACATGTCATTTTGGATATTCAAAGTTCTCCTGTCAAGAGTGGTGGTGACTACTGCCAGTTGATTTATTGCTTTGGTAAATGCGTCATAGCGTGCAATGTGCTGCTTGAGGCTGTGGCTTTGCGTACTTTGCTCCTTTTCCATGCTAGCAACCAACACTCTTGACCTTTCTGGATTTTCAGCATTGAACGTGACATGCTTTGAAAATGCATGTTCACTGTTTTTATCTGTTCGGCTTGCAGGCGCTGTACTGTGACGATTGATGTCTCAAGCCCACCAAACAATTGTGAACTGTCTGACATGTCATCAGAGACATCATTAATGTGAACTTACGTTGTTGGGCTCTACGTTGTCTATGTCCTGCCCACAGATGAAGAGTTCCTACCTTGTGTTTGTTCTTCATTACCTTCTTCAAAGTCTGGTAGTGGTGCCACGTTTCCTCTCCTAGTAGTTGGAGTTTGACTTATAGGGGTAGGAGTAGCAATTATGCTGTTATGACTTGTGTGTCAATTGCTTCATCAGACTCAATGTTTCATTCACATCCTAGGTGTGATCTGTTAAAATGAATGTATGGAGTCATTGTAAATAAATGGTTACTAAGTTCACATAATATAGTTTATTATGTGGTTTATGTGTTTTTGGCATGAAGATTATATATAGCTATATGCAGTTTACACATCTACACTCACTAAACTATATAACATGGTTGTGCTACAACTCCCATAATGCATTTCCAAACTACAGAAAACATTTAAATAGAGTTTTTGTAGGTAATATGTTGTACTTAAAGACTAACAAACAATATGTTATGGGAAATGTAATACAAGAAAACAAGTTACCTTGGCTGGAGCCTATAGCATTGGAGGTGTCAATACCTAACATTGCCACCGCACTTGCAGGTTCAAGTGTCCCCCTTAATAAGTGATTCCATTGGAATGGGAGGAGGATGTTTGGAGGGACCACCACCTGTACCACAAGCCTCAGTCATCCTGCTGGTCACCTTCTTTTTAGTATGGAATCTTAGGTCATACCAGCATTTCCTTATTTCTGGGATGGTTCTCTTAGTGACACCAAGAGAGTTCACTTTTTAAAGGATGCTGTTCCATATTTTTGTTTTCTAGACCTCAGGTACAGAAAACTATGATTTGCTAAACAGCTGGTCTGTGTGTGTGTCACACATTCCTCGGTCAGCAGCTCCAATTCTTCATCAGAAAATGTCAATGTCCTCTTCCTGCTGCCATAGTCCTTATCCCAACCATACTTAGACAGGGTGTTGTAGGCAAATGTAAATGTCACTGCCAGTAATCACATAGGATTACACCTTCCTTTCAGTTCCCTCCTAGGCTTCTGAGTTGTGGCCACACCCTGTATTTCCAAACTTCCTGGTTCTTACATAACAAATCTTCATCCAAGATGTGACTTTTCAAAATTTTGAATGCCTATTTGGAAATTGTATCAGTGCGATTTCCAAATAGGAAACGTCCTTAATTGTGACTGCAAATGTTACAGAATCGCTAACAGTGGAATACATACATTCGTACATACCATTATGCGATTTTCAAATAGCGATTTCCAATAAATCACCATTTGGAAATCACAAAGAGACACTTTCGTACATATGGCCCAAAAATCTAAGATTTCTCTCACAGCCACAGTGGGAGAATACAGCAGGAGGAGCTAAAACAATAAATTTCAAAGGTTTAACTGCCAAAGGATGCATTTATACAAGAGCCCTGATCAAGATGCCACAAGCATACCACCTCATCGAGATAAAATGTTACAGTGATATTAATTAAGATATAAATATAACCTTAAGCAGAACAGAATGTAGTCAACTACTAAGAGGCGAGGCTGGGTTCAGAGCATGTTAAAGTATGCCGGGGCGGCTTATCCGTTTTGGCAGAGGGGGGGTATGGTGGAGGAGCGTCTCCCCTCCTCTGCCAGCAGCAGCAGCAGCAGCTGCAAAACGTTTACTACGTTTATTATCATTTTATAGTGAAATGGGCAGGGCCGTGGGCCTCTGACGAGACAGAGGAGGAGTGCACAGCACACCCCCTCAGTGCACATGTATATTTGGCCAGCCGTCTCTGGCCGGCCAAACACACATGCGCACTGGGCTCTCTCCAACCTAACAATGCAGGCACTGCGTTGCTGGGTTGAGAAACTTTCACTCTGCTTCAGAGAACCCTGGTTGGGTGCTCCGTCCAATCCTAATGCTGCTTTCATGCTGCTAGCAGCGTTAGGATCGGACGCGGGGCAGGGTGGGAGCCTGTGTCTGCAGAAGAGGAGCGGACCGAAGCAACACTGGTGTGGCACGTAAGTTAAGTTTTTTTTTAATTAATATATGTTTTATTGCTGTTGTCCCCCAACTCCCACCACACGCCGCCACGCCCCTTTTCCCTCCCGCAAACCGCCACTGAGAGTATGGTTTGTTACAAAATTAGATCCTTGAAACATAGAGTAGCTGAACGCGTGACAAGTATTAAAGATTGTCCCAATAAAGTCAGCCAAATGTATTCAGTGACATTGGGTGTCACTGTGTTAGGTGGTGCAGGAACCTGTCTTTTCTAATGGAAATGCCCTGACCGCCTAATCCACTATGGAGGACTGGGGGCTCAAAGGGTATCCACTACACCCTGAGGGGAAGTCATGGAACCTTGCCACTTTTTTTTTTAACTAATTAAAGAAATTCCAGGAAGCATGAGAAATTACATGATCATATCTGAGAGAAAGTGTGGGTGAAATGTGAGCTCCTTCCCCCAAGCAATTGGTGCACTCCAGTAGGTTTGGGACCCCCAGAAGTGTGATTTCAGAGCACAGATTTGTACTTAAACATGCAGCGTACAACAAACCCTCTTGAAAAAAGCTAAACATCAGTGGGAATAGAATGCCAGGTTCCGAATTTCGTTATTCTACTTGTTGCTATGTCACAAAGAAATTCCCGGCTGCTCTCATAGGGCTCTATGAGAGCCTGTCAGTGTAACATTGGCTCTAGCACAGTTTTGGGAGCAGAGTGGGTAGGACGGCACAGTGGGTGCAGAGGACAGGTGGCAGGAGGCCAGGATATTTTGTTAGGATTTGAGGAGAACCATGTTATGTATAGCTCCCCCATTACTCCTCGGCCTCTGCATAGAAGATGAAAGCAGGGGCACTGGATTTTAGTGGGTCATACATAACATTAGAGATGGGTTAAAAGTTCTGAGTGGGTTGAAGTTCTGAGTGACATCAGAAAGAAATCAAGCTTTGCTCTCCTTGTTCATTTGATGTCACTCAGCACCCTTTGTTGGATTGGCGATCACCCCCAGTATTCACTCTTACCCACCTTTGACGCTATATGTTAACCAAAGTGGTTAACCAGTTGTGGTTCTGTGTCACCAAAGGGAAGTGCTCACTTCTCAGTTGCTCCACTGCCTCGCCTGAGTCTCCAGAGACCCAAGCACGATGGTCTCAACCACCTTCTCTCATCTTTCCCAGGTCTCCAAAGACCTGGGGGAAAGGGCAAAATGCGGGAGGCTCTGTTCCTGCACCTACAGTCCTCTCCTCTGTCAATGTGAGGCTGCGGAGACCCGCGCAGCAGAAAAAGGAAGCGACACTGCCAAGCGTTTCTCAGTAAAACGCTGTCATTGCAGTGCCGATTCTTTGCTCAGTGTGAATGCAGATAGGGCAGCTTTGGACAGGGAGGGGTTGGGACTACTCAGAGGTTGGTAGGGGTGGTATAAAGAAGGCAAGGTATTTTTTCGCCACATTTCTTCAGTGGTGAAGAAGTTGGACGGATATATGCAGAGGGCGGTGTGACTGGTTGGCAGTAGGCCAGGTATTTATTTTCAGTTTAGGCGGGGATGGGGAGAGGGTTTTGAAGAGTGTTAATGGTGGGTGGTAGGAAAAACGTTTTTTCATCTTTTTTAATCCATGGTTTTTAGGACCCCCCCAATACTTTTTTTGCCCCCACATATATGTTAAAAGTAGAAGTAGATCATCTGGGTGGAGCACATACGACAAAAAATTACAAATCTGGTAACTAAATAACAGGGATATTGTTCACCTATATCTCATTGTCTAGCTGATGTCACTCAGGACCCCTTGGTTAATAACATCCCACTATTCACTGTTACCCACTTTGAATTCTAATATATAATACATATAAACCTGCAATCAGTGCATAAAAGCCCATCTTTAATTTCCTTATTTCAGTCAAGTTATGATGACTCTAGTCATCTGCATACATGCCAACCCTCCCGATTCAGCCGGGAGATTACCAATTTCATGGCTAGTCTCCCATATCCCGATTCCTGCATTTAAAAACCCGATTCGTCTGTGGACTTCAGCTGACAGGGCCTAGTCTTGTGTGACTCTGAGTATGCACTGCCAGTAACCTGCTCCTGCAGGCCAGTGCAGAGCACTTGCACCACGCTCTTTATGCCTATCTAGCACTTTTTCCATTCTCCTGACAGGTAAGAAAAAAAATGTACATTTGCTTATTTAATATCTGATCCTGCAGCAGCAGATTTACAAATCCCATACACAACAGTAACCCGATTCAGGCCCCAATAGAAGTCAAAGAGGGAACTACATTTTCCGGATTTTGTTTCTAGAAAGCTCCCACTTTTCTCTTCTAAAATATTGGCATGTATGCACTTATAATAACAAATTACAAAGCTGATCAACTGTACTGTTAATACAGTTGAGTTGTGATGTCATTGTGATTGTTGTCAGAGCCAGCACCCAAGATGAAAGGCAGGTCATGGAGCATATTGTTTGTTGCAGTTTAAGCCGTTCCTTTTCTGGTCTGCTGGCGTCTTGCCTAAGACAGCACATGCGATGTCTGTTGTGAGACGTATTGTTACCTTACCTTGGGCTTAAAGCTCACCACTTGCTTAACACTGGGTGTCTGTAATGTCACTCTGATTTCCTGGCTTCCTATTCATCAGCTTCCACAGGCTTTCCTTCCTCTTCTGATGTCTAGCTTTCCCCTGGAGTATGGATGGACCCATTACTTGTGCCATCTGCCCCCTTTTTAGGTGCTACTTTAATCTTTTTGGTTAAGCATCCTACACAAGAGCATGTGTTTTCAGCCCTCTCCTCCTTGTGTACTTCGTGTTCCTATTCCTCACCCATCTGTTTCTCCCCTCATTCTCCATACCTACGTTGCCATTCTTCCTTCTACTCCATCCTCTCACCTTCTGCAGCCATTCTTGCTTCCCTAGCCCCCCCATTTTTTCTGTCTCCTTCCACATCACCATCCACCCACCCTCCGCTGTCTGTGTTCTTCCCCATCCCAGTCATCCTGCCTTCAGTTGTTTTCTTACCTATCCACCCTCTGTTGTCCATATGCTTCCTCATCCCTACCCGTACAGCCTCACTTGTCCATGTGCTTCACCATAGCCACCCACTGATCCTCCATTGTCCATGTCCTTCCACATCCCCAGCTCTCATTGTCAGTATGCTTCCCCATTGATACCTCTTGGTTGTCCTTTTCTCACCATCAACATCCTTCTTTCCTATCTTCACATCCATGTTGTCTTATCCCACCTTCAACCCACCCCTACCAACTCCCTTGTTTGGTTTTTCAAACATGCATTAGCACTATTTAAAAACACCCATAGTCCAGTTTCCAATACATATCAAAAAGATACAGAAAAAGAAAAAAATGCTTGCCTTATTTTGTAGGCACACACATCTGTATTGGTGCACTCCTAAAAAGTGATGTGACAGCCACATTTTGATGATTTTTATTTCTTTTTTGCACTATTTTCAGCCATGCTGCACAGACGTTTTGCTGGTGAACAGCATGGCTAAAAATTACTGCCAAAGCTAATAGGTCTTGTAGGCAAGGCTCTCTGCATGTTCCTACACATTCTGAACCGGAACATTTTTTAAATTTGGACTTACATTAAACTGATCCTGATAACTTTTTGCAAACAAACTACTAACTGATGTTTGTTGTGTTTAAGTTTTCACCACAGATTCAGTTTTTATCCTACACGTCTGCAGCCAATAAACATGAAAGAACAGAACACCAAGGATTTAACCCGTTTATGGGAAGTGTGATGTGTAACCAGTAATGGCAGACCTACTGCCATGGATTTTGTTTCACTATTTCAACCCCCTATTGTGTATACGTTCCCCTCTGTGGAAAAAAGTCCGGGAGATACGACTGGTGTGGATCATCTTAACTATATGGTGGCCAACCACCAAACTAAATGACCCCCTAGAATAGATCATAATTTTCCATTTTTGACCTGCCTGTGCACACCTGTTTGTACCTTACCAATGTTGAGGAACACCCACAAATGTAGAATTTTGGACAACATACCTTTTGATCATTTTTCTTTGGAACATATTTTATTGAAATTTCACAGGTAACTCAGCCAAGACAACCAAGAGGATACCAATAATATGGTTCAGAACAATACAATAACCAAAAACCTAGAGTTGACACGCTCAAGTTCCACACACCCAGAACATCCACTTCCTACAGTTAATGCAGAGCGGTATACAGCCTCAAGTATTGGACAGCTCAAAAGTTGGTATTTCGTCATTGATGGTGATTGTATGCAATTGCACGGGTGTTAAAGTGATACCTCTGTAGTCCGCCCACCTCTGCCAGATTTTGGGATGCTTTTGACAGCATCCCCTTGCCTGAAACACCGCTATCTCCTGTCCCATGCAATAGTCTAATCCTTGTTTTCATACTGCGAGAGAGGGGGCATTCTCTGCCTTCAAAGCTTTGACAATATCTTGTTTAGCGATAGTCAGTCCCAGGAGTCTTAGGGCTTGCTTGTGTCTACTGCCATTAAGGCCTTCTATGATGTGGAGTAGTTAGTTTGAGATCTAGGGGGAGGGTCCAAGCCAACACCTCTTCCAGGTATGTGGTGACACCCCCTCCAAAAGTGCTCCAACCCTGTGCAGCTCCAGACTGTGTGTAGGAAAGTGCCTTCTTCAGATTGGCATTTTAGCTTTGTGGGGAGGCTATAAGACCTATTTTCCACAGCTAGTGTCCTGTATAATATGCCCTATGTAAATATTTTAATTGTATAAGGTGTAGGCGAGTGGAAATTGCCCCCTCCCGGGGGGGAACACAGAGCGTCTGACTAGTCATCATCATCTAACGAGTGAGGTCAGCCTCCCAGGAGCCACAGAGGACAGAGAGGATGTATGTCATGAAGTACAAGGGACTGGTACATCTGTGATATTTTGTGAGACCCCAGGGGGTCTGAAAAGAGCTTGCCCTACAGTGGGTTATACTCTGGGAGTGAATCTATGTGTCTAATGTAGGGGGTAGTAACATATCTGAGTTGTAAATATCTATGAAGTTGGCACTGATGGAGTTGAAGTTCTTACTGTGGATCTTTAAAAGATTTAAGGAGAGTGTCACACAATATATTGCCCAGGTTGGAGACCCTGATGAGATCCAGTTTTGTGAAGCCCTCCATATGCGCCGCTTGAAGTAGTGCTTTACCCCGCCAAACTGGTGTCCTTTCCGTTTATCTCTCCCACCATCCCATGTACCACAGGGCAGTGCGCAACAAACGGAGTACCACTTGTGTGGCTGGCAGTAGCAACACTATCACTGTCGTCCTATAGATGTAGTCCAACATATGAACATTATCCATTCCCATTTTTCTGCTCTATATGCTGGGCCTTGAAGATGATCGTGCCACCATTCATTTTTGATCATTAAGTGTGAGGGGGAATAGTAGGAGTATACATCTGCTGATGCTATGCACCCTAGATATGTGCATTGGAAGCATATGCTTAATGCAGTGTGGTGGGTGCCTACATTCCAGAGCAATCCCGGCAGGAGGGAGTATAACTTCTTGAACCACGATCAAGCAATGGCAAACAAGTCATTTTGCAGTTGGTACAAGAGTCTGGGGATGGAAACCATGTTGAAGATCGGGAAGCGGACATTCAAAGACAATGGGAGAAGCGACCTCACTCTTACCTCCTCTATTTTATGAGTGAATACTGATTCAATATTACGGGTCCAGAACCATTCCCTGTCAGGCGGGATGCTCCCAGATACTTGACCCCTTTCTGCTGTCTGCACCACGACGCCCATGACATGGAGCCTTCTACCCATTAATGGAGAAAACCGCCACCGGTCACTCCAAACCATCTGTCCGTGTGAGGCCTTTGGATACTCAACGAATGTTGTGGCATGTGGCCCGGGCCGGCATGAAGTCTGCCTGGTCTGGGTGAACCAGGTCAGTAAGATGCGGAAGTAATCTGTTGGTGAGTGCCTTATCTAGAAGTTTGCCACGTCACCTATAAGTCACCTATATATCAGGTCTTCCAACCCTGAAGGCTGGGTGCAAAGTACCTGTGTGTGAGGGCACTCCTGCACTAGCAGAGGTGCCCGTTCGTCGTCCAGGCCCATTTTCCCGGACTTCGTGAGTGCGGGACGCATTTTACACGTGCACTGGACATAGGTCAATACCTATGTACAGCTTCACTATGGTAACCCCGAATATGGCCATGTAAGCTGTCTACCGACTGGGAATTGTACCCCAATACTGATTCCAGTATTGGTTGCACAATCCCATGCACTCTGGGGGCTCCACAGTGGGCCCCCATTACTTCCATACCAGCCTTCTGAGGTTTTCCAGGCAGCCCCAGCTGCTGCCACCTAACAGACAGGTTTCTGCCCTCCTGTTGCTTGAGCAGCTCAAGCCCAGGAAGGCAAAACAATGGATTTCCTTTGGAAGAGGGGTGTTACACCCTCTCCCTTTGGAAATAGGTGTTACAGGCATGGGAGGGGTAGCCTCCTAGAGCCTCTGGAAATGCTTTGAAGGGCACAGATGGTGCCCTCCTTGCATAATCCAGTCTACACCGGTTCAGGGACCACAAGTGCCTGCTCTGGTGCTAAACTGGACAAAGGAAAGGGGACTGACCACTCCCCTGTCCATCACCACCCCAGGGGTGGTGCCCAGAGCTCCTCCAGAGCGTCTCTGGGTTTTGCCATCTTGGATTCCAAGGTGGTGGGGCACTCTGGGAGTATCTGAGTGGCCAGTGCCAGCAGGTGACATCAGAGACCTCCCCTGATAGGAGCTTACCTGGTTAGGAGACCAATCCCCCTTTCAGGGCTATTTAGGGTCCCTCCTCTGGGTGTTTCTTCAGATTCGGATTGCAAGACTCCAGCAGGAATCCTCTGAATACTTTACTTCATCTTCTACTGATGGAACTGCAGCAGAACCCTCCAGGAACTCTACAAACTGCAACAAAGAAGCAGAGATGACTTCTGCAACATTGTAACTTCAACTCCTGCCAGCAACTGCAACAGTTTCCAGGTCGTGCATCCTCCGAGGACTACCTGTCCTCAGCCTGCACCAGAAGAACCAAAGGAATCTCCTGTGGAGTGACCGAGTCACTTCCCTGCTTCAGCAGGCACCTCTCCGCAGTGACAGCCGGTGGTGTGTGTGCCCTTTCCAGCGACAAGCATGGATCCAGCAACACAGGAGGTGGACTAAAGTGACCCCGTCAGTCCCAAGGTCCATCTGTCCAACTTTTGGTAGAAGTAAGTGACTTTCAGTTGCCAAGGCTTGTGTGCGACCTTCCAAGAAGTTCTTCATGCACAGCTCAGCTTCGGCCCCCAGCACTCCATCCTGCGATGTACAGCTTCCTGAGTGGTTTTCCGGTGGCGTGGGATCCCTTTGTGTCGTGCTGCATGGGCCTCCATTTGCACCTTCTTTGTCTCCGTGCGGTTGGACTCGTGTGCATGCTCCCATGTCTTCTGAGGGCTCTCTGAGTTGCTGAGATCCCCCTCTGTCTCCCCTTCCTGGGTAGAGGCCACCAGGTCCCACCTTCATCCGGTTTGGCAGGAGCTCCTGTTCTCCCTGGACTCTTCGGTGCTTCTGGGACTTGGTCCCCTTCTTCCATGGGTCTTTAGGTCGAGGAATCCATTGTTGGTGTCTTGCAGTCGCTTCTGGTTCTTGCATAATCTTCTATCACGACTACTTGTGTGTTTCATGAAACTTACTGTGATTTACTCCTTTTTTCCTGGGCTCTGGGGTGGGGTCTATTACTTACCTTTGGTGTTTTCTTACACTTCCAGCTCCCCCTCTACACACTACACTTGCCTAGGTGGGAAACTGACTTTTGCATTCTACTATTTTAGTATATGGTTTGTGTTCCCCCTAGGCCCATTGCAACCTATTGTGATTTTCACTATTTGCACTGTTATCTGACTGTGTACTTACCTGTTTTTGGTTACTAGTGTATATATTGTGTATATTACTTACCTCATAAGGTAGTATAGGCTCTAAAGTATTTTTGGCATTGTGTCACTAATACAAAGTACCTTTATTTTTGTAAAACTGAGTATTGTCTTTCAAGTGTGTGAGTACCATTTGGCTGCTCTGCTACAAGCTACCTCTGGACAGTCTTGCTGTTAGACAGTGACTACATTTCACTAATAAGGGATAACTGGACCTGGTATAAGGTGCAAGTCTCTTTGCTACCCACCACAAACTAGGCCAGCCTCCTACACGCAAAGGACTGGTTTAAATGCTTTCCATAGCGTTACAGCCAATGTCACAGAACTAGTGTTCAGAGTGGAGTATTCATTAATATGACAGGTAAGGAGAGTCCTGTATGTGGGTAAGTGGAGATTATATGGTGATAGACACATCTAAAGGGGGGCCTCTCAGGTCCCATATTTAGTCCCCCTACAAACCGGGGAATGGTCTGATAAGCCTCTGGCTAGCACTTCTATGTATGAAATTCTGTGTGGATCTACTACTGGTACAAAGTAGTCCAGTCTGGAGAATGAGTTAAGTGTCATGGAGAAATATGCGTATCCATGCTTGGATGGATTATGAGACCTCCAGATGTCAGCTAGCCCTACTGCGCTTGTCAAGGCAGAGAGAATATATGTAGTGTGTAGGCATGTCCCCACCACCTGGTCCCTGTCCAACCGAATGTCCATGATGTCGCTCCAGTCTCCACCCAATACCGATAAGCCCTGTGGGAGGTACCCCCAAAGATGTTTCACACAATCCACAAATGTCTGTCCCAACAGGTGAGGAGCGTTAAAACAACCTTAAGTTACATTCTCACCAGATAGTGTGCATGTTAATGATGCATATCATACCAAACGATCCAACCAAGTCTTAGTCTGGTGAAAGGGTAGCGACTTCTGTATAAGTATACATGTGCCTCGAGAACCCAATGAAAATCCGGAGTGGAACACCTGGTTGTACCTATATCTGCCTCTTCCCTTCGATATAGATTTTCGGGGCCGATTCTTTGTCCCACTCTGAGATAAATCTTAGTCAAAATGCAGGGTGTATGCGGCTTCAAAGTGGGGAAACAGCCTTTTCTATGCGGGCGGAGCCATGCGTGCCAAAAGTACCGAACCGTTACCATGCTTGCCTGAACCACTCATGTGCCTTAACCACGCAAATGCATGGTTAAGGCTCCATGCCTATGTGTCGTTCAGGCACACAGCGGGAACGGCGGGGAGAGGAAGGAAGCTCTGGATGTGGTGGCCGAGTAAGTGGGGCTGGTTGGTGAGGAGAGGGGGTATTTTTAAGGACAGGGTGGGGGAAGGAGCAGTTTTGGGTGGGGTTGTGGTTGTTTTTTTTGCAGGGGGTCGGAGTTAGGACTCAGAGTGGGGGGAGGCCGTGGTATTTTTAAGGGCAGGGTGGGGTTGGAGGGTGGGGGGAAATGGGCCGTTTTGGGGGGCTGTTTTAGGGCTCAGGATGGAGGGTGGGAGGGTGAAAAGGGGTAGTTTTAGGTCTCAGGGTGGGGGTGGTGGGTTATTTTTTGACTGGGAGGTTGTTTTAGGGCTCAGGGGGAGGTGGGGTAGTTTTAAGGGCAGAGTGGGGATGGAGGGGGCAGTTTCAGGGCTTGGGGCGGGTGAGGGTTGTAAGGGTAATTTCGTTTTTAGGGGCGGGTAAGGTTTTATGGCTAAGGGCAGGGAGGGTATGAGGCCAGGTTTTGGGGGGAGGATTTTAGGGGTGGGGGAAAGTTTTAGGGCTCAGGGCTCGTGGGGGGTGGCAGGATAATTTAGTTTTTAGTATGAGGAAGGTTTTAGGGCTCAGGGCAGGTGTGGAGGGGGTCGGGTTTTCTATTTTTATAACAGGGGCCAGGATTTTGCATGGGGGTCAGGGTATTCTTCTTTAACAGACGCAGGGTTTTAAGACTTAGGGTGGGGAGGGGCTTGGGTCAGGTTTTAGGGGTGGAGGTTTGTAGGGGTGGGGGATAGTTATAGACCACTGGGCGGGTGGGGAGGAGTGGTGTAGTTTTAATTATTAATAGAGGGGGGTTGTAGGACAGAACCACGCATGTGTTTACCACATATAACTTTACTAAGCATGCTTTTACAACGAAATTCGTACAATCTTAAAACATGGAGAGAAAGCTATTGCAGGGACTATCAAACATATCCATTGTGTCAGGAAGGTGTCCGTTGATGTGCTGTCAGACCCCTCAGGAAACCCCACTAGCCGCAGGTTGTTGTAGCGAGCTCTTCCCTCTGCGTCTTCGGTGCACCAGACCAACTTCTTGGTGACGTCTTCCAGTTTGGTCACTTTCTCCTACAAGGTGGTTACGGAGTCTTCTACACACTAAATCCACGTCCCTGCAGCTATTATCCATTCAACTGCATTGCAAAGATCCTGTCAGATAAGTGTGTTATGGCCGCCAAAAGAGTTGCGCTGTCAGGAGATGAGAATGATAAGTCACTGTGGATGGGTGCCAGAAGGGGGGGCAGCTTATCTATGGTGCTTTGCTTTATACCTGCAGAGTTCTTATCCTTGGTCGTAGTGAGATCGAGGCCGTGCACCCCTCCTTAGCCAGGCACGACCCTCAAGACTCCCGAAGGAGCCCCTAGGGCAGCACGAGCAGAAGCACACTAGTCGCATGGAAGTGTAATTCAGAGAGGCCAGGTGGGGGCACTCAGCTAGTGATGTCTTCTCCAGTGGTGGGTGAGTGGTGTTGGGGACCAGGCTTACCAATGGGCCCCACAAAGCAATATCACAAACGAAATAAAATGATGGACGGAATGTTGAAACTTTTCATACACTCACCCCCAGTCACAGATCTAGGTTTAATCCATCATTATTTTGCTCACCACGTCACCCCAGTTTAGACCCAGCCATATGCAAATCAGCCTTGACCCTGTTCCCCATGGGAACAGTCCAGCCTGAACTGCTAGGCCTGGTCCTCCCTGGGCAGGAAACAAGCATCCTTGGACCGGATTCAGGGTATCACCCTTCATCAGCCAGGCTAGCTTGAATCCAGTGGCACAGCGAGCAAGGGACCCACGTCTCGGCATATCCCTGCCACTTAGGGCGCACAAAGCAACATCACAAAACAAAATAAAATGATGGACGGAGTGCTGAAACTTTTCAAACACTCACCCCCAGTCACAGATATGGGTTTAATCCATCATTATTTTGCTCGCTACGTCACCCCAGTTTAGACCCAGCCATATGCAAATCAGTCTTGACCCTGTTCCCCATGGGAACAATCCAGCCCAAACTGCTAGGCCTGGTCCTACCTGGACAGGAAACAAGCATCCTAGGACCGGTTTCAGGGTATCACCCTTCATCAGCCAGGTTAGCTTGAATCCAGTGGCGCAGCGAGCAAGGGACCCACGTCTGGGCATACCCCTGCCACTTAGGGCGCACCAAGCAACATCACAATACAAAATAAAATACCAATGGGGCATTCTCAAAATGGGTGGGCCCCAGACTGGGGTAGTGGGCTAGGGTAGGAGTGGGCCTTCCTCTAATGATGCAACTGTGTGGGTCCGGCAGTGTTGTAATATCTATGTTTGTCCTTCAGCTGTTAATGGATGCAAGCAGTTCTCAGGGCAGTGGTCATGTCCCAACAGCAGGCAACCAGATTTCCCCACAGCCAGTGGTTTCCCTCCCGCTTTGGTAAAATTATGAGTACATGTGGCATAAATTAGAGGGTTGTTCCCCCTGTGCTGGCCCCCACTAGTTTTTCTTGGTGGCTCCTGTTACATCTAGGTGCCCAGTCCCCACCCTTCTGCACCCTCAATAGCAGATAAGGAGTCTTTGGTGGACTTTTACTTCAGCTAGCAGCCATTTGGATGCCATGTCCCCAGGGCAGGATAAATAGTGGAATGTTAAAATGCAGATAGACAAGACGAGGGGATTAAAGATCCCAGGCCTACCTCCATACGTCATGTAGAATGGTGAGTAGTGTGGGGGGGCCATTCAGCAGTGCACAACCCCTCTCCCCCTCGATCTCAGGCGGTGGGCAGGTGGTCCCTCCCACAGCGCTCAGAGTCTGGGGCTCTGACGTCATATGCGGCCCCATGGGACTGTCTGCCGCAGCCCAGTCTGAAGCTCCTTTGATGTCACCTACAATGTGGCAGTGCGGCCCACCGTCACAGCCAGTTCATTTTGGGCCGGGCACACTCCTCACACCCGAAAGCGCAGACGGTGCACCTCTCCTTGGCCACCACAAGGGCAGGAGAGGAAGGACAGATCTGTGAATCGGCAGTGCTCACTGCCATGGCCGACAGGCTAAAGCGTCGCTCTCAGAGCTGAAACGCCTCGCGGTCGGATAGGCCGCAACTTCGGGAGCCGCTGCGATGACTCCACTGCAAATGGGGAGTGCATCCTCGGGTCGGCAGCAGGTCCCCCGTGCCCAGGGAACATCATGAATGCTTTGCATGGTGCAGTGCAGGAGAATCATATTGGATTTTATGGCGATCGCCAGGAGCTGTCTTACAGAGCGGCTGCCACGTTCAGCTGGTAGGCCACGCCCCCTTGAGCTTGTTTTTGACGGTGTAAATCATTCACATATTATTTTACACACTGTTTTTATCCAAAACGTTTTTAAATTATTGTTTCTTTGTGGCTAGGCATTTTTTGGTCTTAAAATGCAAGACAAATGGAGTTTGTTAGGACCATGGGCTACATGTACGAAAGAAGTGATTTGCGACTAGCAAATTGCGAGTCAAAAAACCTTATGTTGAACAGTGTCAATGACACTGTTTGCGATTCACAAGGGGGTCACAAATGCCCACCTCATGAATATTCATGAGGTAGGTCGCAATTTGCGACCCCCTTGTGAAGGGCCGCCCTCACAGGGATGGTGGCCTGCTGGAGATAGCAGACCACCATGTCTGTGACTGCTTTTAAAAAATGCAGTTTTAATTTTTTAAATGCAACCCGTTTTCCTTAATGGAAAACAAGATGCATTTCAAAAACTAAAAATGAAACATTTTCATTTCATTTCATTTCATCGGACCACTGCCTGCTCTGAAAAAATGTTTTTACTGCCATTCATAAAGGGGAAGGGGTCCCCTTCCCATTTGCGAATGGGTTAGCACCAGTGTTACACTGGTGCTAACTGCAATTGTTTTGCGACCGTATTCGCGACTCACAATTAGGAAGGGTAAATAGTTTACCGAATCGCAAAAATGGGTTTGAACATACCAAAGTGCATTTTGCACGTCGCAAACAGCCCAATTCGCTGTTTGCCATTTGCAAAATGCTACGTACATGTGGGCCCATGTATCTTATTTACGTGGTATCGATGTATAACATATGTTGCACTGGTATCATTTCAAAGATGTGTCGATTACTTCCAATTCTGAAAAATTCAAAGTCACAAAATCTGGAACTTGCACAAGACCACAAGTAACATGCCTTATGTTACCAAAACGACAATGGGGCATTCTGAGGCTCAATTTACTTATTTGGGCATGTTGCTTATCTTGAACTATAAGAAAACATAATTAAAATACTTTTTCAACTTGTCTTTGGAGCTATTTGACAGTCGTTATTTTTAGGCGTTACTGTAATTAACTCTAGTTTAAGAAAATGAAGGCCTCATTTACATGAAACTGACACATCGTCGTTGATGCGTCAGATCCCGTAATAACGCCATGGATGCACTATTTTCACATTACAGAGCTTCATGGTGCATGTTTTCAAAGATGCGTCAGAAATTATGACGCATCTTTTGGCGCTAAAGTGACGCATTGCTTGAGTTGCATTGTTAAACTGATGCAACTCCAGCAAAGTGAGAAGAGTCCCATTGGGAAAATCCCTGCATCAAATTTATGCCTGGTCTGAAAAGGTGGCAAAATTGTGACGCAGTGAACTCTTAGAGTGACACAGTGAAAAGTTGTAAATTTCAGTGCATCAGTTCTATGTACCTTTTTCCGTGGGAACGCCAAATCTACATACATCATACCTGGTGCAGGTATGATGTGACGCACGGCTTTAAAAACTTTAAAAACTGAAGCAGTGCACTGCTAGCGCCGCTGCAGCATAAAAAAAAAAAATGACACAGCGGTGGCACAAGGGGCTTGTAAATGAGGCCCATAGTTTCATAATTTCTCCTGAAGCCATGTGAGGCCCAGGCTACTTGTGCTATCTATGAAACCATGGCAATGATTTCCTTTCTCTTGAGGCATATTTCAGTTTGCATTTTTCTAAAACTGCACCATCATCACAGGCTCCTGCATTGTGCCGTGTGTGACCGTTTGAGCCAATATTTACTAAGATTCAACCAACGTAGCGCTGAACAGAATTCTGTAGCACTGTGCTATGTGGACAACAAAAAATTGCACAGTGATGTACTGATTATGAATGACTTTATCAGGGCCATCATCGTCCATGCTTAAGCGTAAAATTGCGAGTTTGTTCAACACTGGATAAGATTTACCTTTAAGGCACGGTTAACGAGCAGTGTATTCAATGAAATTTGCATTCTAGGCTCATCCTTCCTTAAATTCAGAATGAGATCCATGTGTTAATCACGTTATAAAGTAATTTGCCAGAATAACACATATAACACATCAAAATTACATGATTTTTCTTTTGCCCGGGATAAATTTCTGCGCAATTACACGTAACCCCTGCAGAAAGAGTATCTCTGACACGGTTGTCTGACTCGTGACACTAAATTTAGATGAGCCTAACTCATTCAGTATACAGAAGAGTGAGAGACACCTGCCTCTTTTCCTTTTCTCCAAAGGCGGGGAGACAAGCACATTGATAAGCCCCCCTTGGGGCCAGGGAAATCTATCCATGTGTGTTCCACATTTAGAGGGCTTCACGTCACCTGCACTGCTTATTCCACTCCTTTTCCCTGTACAGCCATTGTGGGCAGGTTGTTCTCTGTGTGGTTTGGATCAACAAACTGTTCACTGGAACAGGAAGAACTGTTTGTGCTCACCCCACTGAGTGCAGACCAGCTTGGGCATATTACCATGTAGCCTGCTATGGAGCAATGCTTTAAACAAGAATTTGCAATGCAATAGTTCTCGTATTTGCTTGATTTAGAGCTATTGGCACTGTAAATTCATAACTGGACTTTTCTTGCCACATAAATAGGTCAACCCTGCCTCATACTTTTGTCTTTTCCTGACACACAATTCCAGTGGCCATGCATATATATCTAAAGCACTTCCTTTTACAATCTTCCTCTATCTGCAGCCAAAAATGAAAATGTTGCAGTTTAGCATCCTAATTTAAATCTGCCATGCTTATTTTAATAGAATACCACTTTCACCGCCCCACTATCAGAGTTGCTGGCTGGCTAACACAATTCCCCAAAAAATAATACAAGGCAGTGACAGAGGAGTAACAAGAGAAATAAATTAGAAGGGTCACCCAAATATAGTAATCAAGAGTGTTCGAACAGTCACAGTGTAAGAAGGATGTTAAGTTGGCCTGAATCATGATAATAATTGGAATAAAGAGAGATTAATAAAACATATACAATTATCATGTAAATCCAATAAAAACCTTTATCAGAAGTAAACTTTTGGCATTAGATTGTAATGCTCAGAATAGCTCAGTAAGAAACATGGTCATGTAACCATATAGATAGCCCCTAAAGGGCATAACTACATGAAAAGAAAACGTCACAAAGTAATGCACTGTAATCATATATTTAGCTCCTTGAGGGTATAGTGCATTACACATTTTTGTGGGTAGTAAGCCTACTGCAATGAAATTATAAACAAAGCCTTTAAACTACAAACTACTCCCCGCTGTAAAACAAGGTTACAACTATGAGAATGCTTAAAAAGGCACTAAATGGTGGGAGGGGTTATTATTTTGGGGTCCCCACTAACCTAATGTGAAATTCCAGATATGATGTAGACAGAAAGAGCACATCACCGGGAACATTTTGGTGGTGATCCCATTGCCCTAGGACCACCACAGACTGAGTTATCAGCAAAAATGTTTTTTTTCCCAAAAGTAATGGCCTGCAAAGGCTTATGGGGCGGGTTTCCCCGAGTGAGGTGAAGATTGCAGTGTCAGCTCCCCTGCTGTGTTGGGAGAGCCTCTTTGAGGATTTCTGTGTTTTTTACATAAAGAATTCATCAAATACAAGAGTTTTTGTGAAAGCTATAGAGTGTGAAGGGGAGAGCCAAATGAAATTACTCTGATTAGGTGACAGTGTGAGCAATGTGACCAGTGCTTTAATACCGCAGATGGAGTTTGCCTGGTTCTGCGCTGTGAGCGCCATGGCCACCATGGAGCATGAAGGGGAGAGACAAAAGTAAAAATAGTTCACCCACGCTGAAGTATATCAGCAATCGTGCAATAATCCATGTAACAGTTTCAGTTAGCAAGGCAGTAACAAAACCGTCCCAAGGCGGGACAAACGTAAAGCATTTACCAGTGACATCAAGGGATTTTTGAAAGACAAGTCCACAAGCGAGTGAAAGTGATGGGCGAGAGATGGGCGTGGTTAAAAGCCCATATAATACTTACAACAGGTCGAAATATGCTTGCGCGCTCAACCTTAAAAGGCTGTGGCTAAGGGCATTGCTACAGATACAACAGCAACAAAAGAGATGTGCTGACTACCAACCAAAATGTGGAGAGCTCTGGGGGGAAACAGTTAAAATGCAGCAATAAACCCTACATGGAGAACTTTCTGAGCGACACACAGATTTCCTAGTGGTGTTATGAGATATAAAAAACCCAACAAAGTAGACACTAAGATCACTGTGGAATATTTGCTACCATGAGATAGAGCGGGGTGTGGAGAAGGATGCCCTTCAACCTTGTTGGTTTCCCATTATTTTATGTGCTGCACCAGTTCTGAGCGGCTAGTTGGGCTGAAGCCTGCCAATGTTTGTGAATATAAGCTAGGCCTGTTAGCCTAGTATTAAGGTTCACTTTTGAGGTTAAGTAGAGGCTCTGCACACGGTCCAGAGAAAGGACGGAATCAGAAGCATGAAGCCTGGCTGGCTGCCCTGCTGACCAGATTCTAAAGAGTGAGAAAACATCATGCTGTTCTTGTGATCAAATGGATGAGATAGAGTGCACAGAGAGAACTGGCCTCAAACCAGCAAAAGAATTCCAGGTCCTGTTACATAAAGTGCAGCAGTGTGGACAACAGCTTAGCGAAGGGTTGTTTAGGACAGGTGACCTAATGTCACTGCGTAACCTGAGCTCAGGATTTCTTGACGCTTCTTCCATGTCTCTCTGGGAGGGAGAAGACTGCATTGTGTCTTGCCACCAGCAGTGCAAGAGAGGAGCTCAGGTAATCTCAGGGGCGAATCGCTGTTTCTGTAAACCCCTTCAGTCGGCCCATTCCCGTAATATACATAGCATAAATAATTTGTACATGACACTTGTTCTGTTTGGGAATTTTGGCCGCAGTTTATTTACAATTTGAACATCGATTTGCATCTTGCTTGCCCTGCTTTTATGAGGGTCATAAATCATTACGGCATGTCAGGTATGTGCCACGTGGGGAGGGTAATGCATTTGTCATAAATTATTTTTCACCCGTGAGCCTGGCAGCCCTTGGGTTATTATTGCATTATTACGGTTTGTCATTACACATTTACATCTTAACAGCCCCCACATCTTTTATAACTGCATGTCAACTGTCCATTGTTAATTAGCCAAGCATCACCCTCGCGTTTAGTCCTTTACGTATTTGCCCCTTGATGTTGGCGTTATTCCTTTTCTATATCTTGGAGGGTACTCGTTTCTCTTTAGGCTTAACTCGCTACCTTGTTTAGTCCTGGCTCTCCGGCAGACCCGGGCTGCGAGCGCCGTGTTTCGAGTACCTCCCTTGACTGACTTACCCTGCCGTGAGGCATCCCAAGGTAAGTAGCCCTGCCACCCCGCTGTGTTGGGTGTGGCCTTCAATGTTCTTTATCTGACCTTCTCCGTTCACCCTTTTACGTCCAGCCTGCGACGAACTGGGTCCTTGTTCTTTAGGTGTGGGTGGGTGGGTGTACTTTGCTCCTCGCACTGCCCGGGCCACCCCAAAGATGAGGGGTTCCGGTCCGGGCAGCCCCATTTTAAGGCTGTAGCCTGCCCCCCGGCGCCAACGGGGGGAATTTGAAAATTGCCATGGGCCCCCATTGGCCCAACCCTTTTGGCGGCCCTCCTCTTTCTCCCCGCTTCAGCTTGGGGTGCGAGCTGTGGGGACGGGGGGACGGGGCCTTACCAGGAGAGACCACTTCCGGCCTCGGCAGGGTTTCCCTCCGGCCCCTCGAGCACCCTTTGGTTGCGGGCCTTCGCTTTAAACCCCTTCAGTCGGCCCATTCCCGTAATATACATAGCATAAATAATTCGTACATGACACTGGTTCTGTTTGGGAATTTTGGCCGCAGTTTATTTACAATTTGAACATCGATTTGCATCTTGCTTGCCCAGCTTTTATGAGGGTCATAAATCATTACGGCATGTCAGGTATGTGCCACGTGGGGGAGGGTAATGCATTTGTCATAAATAATTTTTCACCCGTGAGCCTTGCAGCCCTTGGGTTATTATTGCATTATTACGGTTTGTCATTACACATTTACATCTTAACAGCCCCCACATCTTTTATAACTGCATGTCAACTGTCCATTGTTAATTAGCCAAGCATCACTCTCGCGTTTAGTCCTTTACGTATTTGCCCCTTGATGTTGGCGTTATTCCTTTTCTATATCTTGGAGGGTACTCATTTCTCTTTAGGCTTAACTCGCTACCTTGTTTAGTACTGGCTCTCCGGCGGACCCGGGCTGCGAGCGCCGTGTTTCGAGTACCTCCCCTGACTGACTTATCCTGCCGTAAGGCATCCCAAGGTAAGCAGCCCTGCCACCCGCTGTGTTGGGTGTGGCCTTCAATGTTCTTTATCTGACCTTCTCCGCCACGCTGTCTTTGGGTTTTCGCCCAACAGGCGGCTCCCCCGTCAAGTTCACTCTATTCGCAGCCTGCCAGTTGCAGTGCCGCCCACAGATTTTTCCAGAAAATTTCCATTCCTTGGGGAGACAAGTGTGTCCCGTCTTCCGCAAAATATTCTGGTCTCTGTAGGTTGATGAGCCCGTGTCTGATGCTTTCCCAACCGTTTTGGGCGCAAAATGTTTTCACTGCTATGTTTAATTTCTTTCTAGATTTGTCCAGTGCCCCTGTGGACTGGGCCCCCCTCCATTTCTGCCTAGGGATAATTTCAGACCAGATCAACATTGATTTGATCAGGCGCCTTGCAACCATTGTGAGGTTTGACCTCGTGCTTTCTAGTAAAACTTTCCTCCCTAGTTGTGCTAGGTTGTTGCCCCCTAGGTGTATTATTAGTACGTCAGGCCCTTTCCCCTGTTCGTCTATGATCTCTTCCAGCCTGGCTTGGAGATGTCCCCACTTCATGCCTGGGAAGCCAAACCAAAATACCCTTGTCCATTTCGGGCGTTGTTCCATCGTGGAAAGTCTTTGAAACCACCAATCCCGTGCCCTCCTCACGAAAGAGTGCCTGATGACCCATGCTGTTTTGTATTCTTTACCTGTGAGAGGAAGGGGACAGTGGAGAGGTTTCTATTCTGGCTTGCTCGTTTGTTGCTTTCTTATGTAACCTTTGTAGGCGTTGGATCTCCACCTGCCAATTGTCTTTATGCCTGTTTCCGACATTCCGTGTTGGGCCGCAGCTGTTGCTGCCCCTATCCGGAAGGAGTGCGTGCCAAACTCACTTGCCGTGAGCCCTGCCCTGGAAAGCGCACCCTGGAGCACCGCTTTGAATTGGAATATGCTGAAACATTCCCCGTTCTCGTGTTTTAAAAGCGCGCCCTGCCCTTCGGGCCTTATTTTGAGGAACTCTTGCACGCTGCACACTGGGCAGACTTCTTGCCTGTCCAGGCATTTTAGCTCAATTTTTGCCCCCTTTCCGAATTGGTCAGTTTTTGATCTTCTTAGGAGTATTTGCATGTGCTTCTGTTTTATTAGTACGTCCTGACATTGTATGCACCCAGTGGAGCTCTTTGTTTTGGAGGGGGCCACCAGCTCGCTCATCCTAAATGCCCCAAAGAATGCTAGGGAGAATGCTGCTTTGAAAAGGGTGTACTCGAAATTATTCCTGCACAGGCTCTTGAGTGCTCCCACGAGTTGCTTCAGTGTGCTGAACTCTATCGGACGCCGCTGGTCTTTTGTGTGACCCTCTAGCCTGCGCCACCCCTTCATTGCTGCTCTTATGTAGTGGGAATTGGTGGGGTCTCTGCCTGTTGCTAATTTACTGAAATGTGCCACGGCTGATGGGTGCGCCTGTGCCCATGCTTTTGATTTTTTCTTAGAGAAAGACCAGCGTATGAATTTCTTGACTGCTTCTTGCACTTCGTCGTGACACATGAAATCTCGCAGGCACGTGACCTCTTGTGCTTGCGCTGCATGTGTAGCATATCTCTTTGCTGTTTTGGGTGCTAGGGCGTGGGCTATCAGTCCTGCTAGGTCCCCCCCACCAGCCCCCACAGTTTGGGGGGAAAAGGCGTCATCTCTTGTTCAGCTCCAGGGGCTAGGCTCCTGAATCTCCCCATCTGGAATCGAGAAAGTGCATCTGCTTTACTGTTAACCACGCCTTGCACATGCCTTGCTCTAATATCTAGGTTTCCCGCTAGTTGCATTCTCACCATGTACCTCAGTAGCTTCAGTACTAGCAAGCATCGTGAAGACCCTTTGTTCACTGTGTGTACCACTGCTTGGTTGTCTGACCATAGTGTGAGTTTCATGTCCTTCATGTGATCTTTCCATATAGTTAGGGCCACTATGATGGGGAATAGCTCTAGGAGCGTGATGTTCCTCGTGATACCTAACTTTGTCCATCTCTGAGGCCATTTCATTGCGCACCACTTGTCTTTTAGTATGGCCCCAAAGCCTGTGCTGCCTGCTTAATCCGTGTACAGTTGTAACTGTTTTGCGGACACCCAGCCTTCCCTCCATATGAGTGTGCTGTTAAAGTCCACCAAAAAATCAAGCCAGGTAGCCAAGTCTTGTTTTACCCCTTTGTTCAATCTGACGTGATGGTGCTTTTTCACCAGACCCTTGGTTAGGTGTGAAATCCGCCTGGCAAATACCCGACCTACTGGGATGACCCTTGCTGCAAAGTTGAGTTTGCCAATCAGCTGTTGTAACTCACCCAGTGTTGCCTTCTGTTTGACCAGGAGCCCCCTTATGTCCTTTGCTAGTACCTCTACCTTGTCATGGGGGATGCGGGATGTACCAGCCACTGAGTCCAGTTCGATGCCCAGAAAAACTAACTTGGTGGTGGGGCCTGTGGTTTTCTCTTTGGCTAGTGGGACCCCCAGCCTATTGGTTGGCTTCTGGAAAGCCTCTAATACTTTCTGGCATTCCTGCCCTCCGGGCTGATCTACAAATAGGAAATCGTCCAGGTAGTGGAGTTTCCCCCCACCTGGATGTTGTTTGCGCAGTGCCCATTCGATGAGCGTGCTAAATTTCTCAAAGTATGCGCAGGAAATGGAGCATCCCATGGGCAGCGCTTTGTCAAAATATGTCATCCCCTCGAACTTGAAACCTAGGAGGTGATAGCTTTCAGGGTGGACAGGGAGTAGTCTGAAAGCTGACTCTATGTCCGCCTTCGCCATTAGGGCGCCCTGCCCCTTGGTGCGCACTATGTCAACTGCGTCCTCCACTGATGCGTACCCTACCGCGCAATCGTCTGGTTCAATACCGTCATTTACCGAATGGCCTTCAGGGTAGGATAGGTGGTGGATTAGCCTGAATTTGCCGTGTTCCTTTTTTGGTACAACCCCCAGAGGAGAACTTATTAAACCGGGCGGAGGGGGGCCAGCTAGCGGGCCTTCTACCATCCCTAGCGCTATCTCCTTGTTGATCTTTACAATTCCTGGGTAGTCCCCCACTGAGCGCAGGTTCTTAGGCTCTGTTTTGAGGTTTCTGCATGTGGAAGGGATTCTGAAGTCTTGCTCGAAGCCTTTGCATAATAGTGTTGCGTCTTTTTTGTTGTTGTAATCGTTGGCTAGCTGCCTTAAATAGCCTGTGTTTATGGGGGATCTAGCCAATTCTACTGTTCTCCCCAACCAGGCTGACATGTCGCCCTGGCTATTTCTTCTTTTCTTTTTCTTTCTTGCAGCTGTTTGCTCCCCCTCTCCAGCATTCGGCTGCGGGGTGCCCGCCTCCGCATGTGGAGCATATGTGCCTAAATTTGCATGCCGCCCCCCAAGTGCATTAGTCCTTGTCGTATTTATAGCATACTGCTGTTGCACCTTTCCCTGCCTGGGGCCCTTTCCACTGTGAGTACTGCGGCTTTTTATAGAAGGGTTTTGCTTTCTCTTGTCTACCTTTATGGAAACTCCAGCGAAAGGGCTGTTCACCTTTGTTGGCCCAGCTCCTGGCTTCCCTTGCTACCATCATTTTATGCATATATCCTGCCACATCTTCTTCGTCCCATTCCATTTCGGGATGGGCCTGCATTTTTAGTCTAAAACCTTTGTCATAATCGAGCCATGCGTCCCCCGCGAATTGCCTTTGTGCCTCATGTATCTTAGACTCGTAGAGCCATAAATCTTTTGCACAGTGAGGGAATTTTTCTACTCTAATGCATGCCATGATCCTGAAAGCGTCTAGCCAGTTGTCAAAATTCCTTTCTTTCTTAACCTTGTTTCTCTCCCTTCTATCTTCTTCCTTCTTATCTACTGTGGTTAGGTCTAAGCCCTCCACCTGAATTTCTAGTAGTGAAAATATATCAATGAATTCTCTGCGCCAAATTCGCTCCTTTACTGCCAACGGTATCATGCTTGCGAGGCCAGGTGCTCTGGCCACCATGTAGGTTCTCCCCAGGCTCCCCCTTTTGTATGCATCTGGCGTTAAACCTTCTGATCGTGCGCTGTTTTGCCTGCGCCTACTCCCTTTGGTTTCCCCTCCCCAGGCTTGGGTTGGGGATGTTCTGTTACCCCTGGCAGTTGTTTCTTCTTCCCCCCTGCTGGGTGATGGGCAATGATCTGGTGGGGTAGCTGCTTTAGCTGTTGGGCCCCCCTTTCCCTGATGTCGCTGTGGGTTGCATCCCCCCTGGGTTCTCCTCCCCCAGGCCCTTCTGTGTCGCTTGCCCCCCTTGGCTTCGCAAATAGCAATGGCGCCATTGATTTCAAACATTCTTGCACAATTGCGTTAATTTGCTCACCCATATTCGCCTTCGCTTGTTTGCTTGGTCCAGGCTTGGGAAGCTCGCCCGTTTCCTTCTTGTCCCCTTTTTTGGCCCCTCTGCTCGCATTCCTCTGCCTCTTCTTTGCTTTGGTCTGCTGTTCTACTTCGCCCCTGGTTGGCACGTTTGCACTGTCGCTGTCGTGCCCTTCTTGTGCTGGGCTCCCGCTTGCTTGGTCTCCCCTGATCTGCTTCAGGATCCACTCTTTGCTGCGTGTTGCTGCCGCTTCTCTTGCAGCTTTTATGATTTCTTCGATGTCAATCTCGTGGCTTTCGCTGTGGTTCTCCATGTTGGCACTACTTTTAGGTTCTTTTGTAACAGGGTCGCATCGCCCCAATAGAGCTGTCCCCTGTTACAGTCTTGCTTGCTTAACTCGGGTTGCGTCACCCAGAGGGCTGTCCCCGGTTTTAGTTGTTGTTTAATCAATGTTTATACTCCGGTCCTGTATGTGTGTGTAGGAAACGCAGGGTTTGTAGGCTGTGACGCCTAATCAAAAACGGAAAAACGCACGCCGGAGCTGGAAAAACCAACCCGCCACTCCCGTTGACAAGGCAACACCAAGCGGTGCCGGAAATCCCCACACGCAGCTCCTGTTTCTAAGGAAACGCTGAGCGGAGTCGTAAATACCAAATGCGCGGCTCCTGTTGCCAAGGGAACCCCACGCGGTACAGGCGGCGCTCCGTCTGTTGCTTCTTTTAAGAGGTGTGCCGGCTGGCTTCTATTTTGGTAGCGCCAGCTGATTAAATTGCTGCAGGAGATTATAATTGTATTTTGGATGGGAAAAGGGATCGCTATCCGTCTAAATTGGGTACCAAGCCTTTGATGGTGAGGTCTGTCACGGAGGTCATGCACAATTTGGGGCTCTGGGATGGATGGAGGGAACTACATCCGGCGAGCAGGGAGTACACTTGTAACTCTAAGACACATAATACATATAGTCGTCTGGACTGTTTCCTTTTGGGTGGTCTCACTCGTTCACAGGTGGGCGACGTCAGGCATCTGGGGAGGTTTTTATCTGATCATGCACCAGTGTTGCTGCAAATGCAGTGGGGATCTGATACGGAGGTGAGACGCAGTTGGCGCATGCCTACAAATTTTCTGATGGTCGTGAGAAAATAGCTGTGGCCCTTGAAGATTATATGGATCACAATTGGGGGGTGACAGACTCCCAGGGAGTGGAATGGGAGGCCCTGAAGGCTGCGTTGAGAGGTGTACGCAACAGTGGTGGCCGGCAGCTTTGGGAGGGGGGCGGGCGGGGCACACACACACACAAACACACACAGACTCATTCTTTCATCCACAGACACGCACGCACGCACGCTCATCCATTAACAACACTCATTCCATTCAAACATGCACGCACGCACCAAACATTCATTTTACAAGATCACACACATTCATTCTTTCACACACGCACGCACGCACATCCATTAACAACACTCATAACACTCAAACATGCACGTGCGCACCAAACATTCAATGTAAAACATAACACACATACATACACACACACACATACACACTTACCTTCAGCCTCCAGGTCCCAGGAGGGTTGGGACTGCTGCCTTCCCTCACTGGCTGACCTTAGGTCAGCCAATGAGGGAAGGCAGCAGTCCCAGCCTCGTCACAGAGTGGGATGGGGTCAGTGAGACTGCTGACCCACCCCACTCTGTGACGAAGTGTCACTGATTGACACTCGCCCTGGGCGCTTCAGGGCTTAAACTGAAGCGCCCAGGGTGAGTGTCAATGGGTGACGCTTTCGTCGTCACCCAGGGGAGGGCCTCGAGGCACCTTTGCTGGGCCGAGGAGGTCACGCCCATAGGAGCTGTGATCTCCTCAGCCCAGCAAAGTTCAGCTCAGGCAGCCAGGAGTCTGCGCAAATCGCACATGTCTGCTTCTGGCTGCCTGACCTGAACATGAAGAGTGTCTGTCAGGCTGACCTTTGTTCATCCTGACAGACACTCTTCATGGGGTGGGGGGGCGTGGCCCCTCCACCCTAAAGGACGGGCCGCCACTGGTACGGAAGCAGATGGAGCAGCAGCTTTCCAGTTCTGAGGAGGAGCTGGGGGAAATGCAACATTGTGTAGAATTAACTGGAGAGATAGACCCAGAGCAGCTCAGATTGTATCAGAAGGTTAGTAGCTGCTGGGAGACATTAGATAAGGTCACACTCAGATCATATAGACAGCGCCTTCATAGTGAGGGTGATAAGTCTGGTAAATTTCTAGCGTTTCCTTAAGCAGGAGGTTGAATCTCCTCCCATTTTGCGCATCAGGGACACTGATGGTGTGCAGGTCACTAATCGGAGGGACTTCTTTTGAGTTTTGGTGGTGCACTTGCGGGGCATGCCCTGCGCTGGAGTACCAGTATCGGATTCTGATTTAGAAGGGTTTCTGCGCCGGATATGTTTGCCGCGGCTGGAATCGGAACATAGTCTAGATGCTGAGACAATAGTCTAGATGCTGAGATAACGGTGGGGGAAGTGACGGCAGCTGTGGAGGCGCTCTCGAAGGCTAAATCTCCAGGTGGGGATGGATTCCCAATTGAGCTGTACCAAACGTTTTCCTCTCAGCTGAGAGAGAAGTTGTTGGAGGTGTTTGAGGAGGCTCGGGTGCGGGGTATACTCTCGGAAAGCATGTGTCAGGGCGTCGTCTGTCTAATGTTTAAGCCTGGCGGGGACCCTTGTGACCCTTCTTCTTATCGCCCGCTTACCAATGCTGAATAGCGATATAAAGATTCTATGTAAAATACTGGCTACTCTGCTATGTGGAGTGATTCAGGGATTGGTGCACGAAGATCAATGTGATTTCATACCTGGACGTAGCACTACTCATAATTTACGTCATTTAACACGTGTTGCATGAAACTATGGGTGTTGGGGAAGACTTAGCGCTGGTGTTGTTGGACCTAGAGAAGGCGTTTAACATGGTTGAGTGAGGCTACTTTCTGGCGGTGCTGCGAGGAATGGGATTTGGCCCTCATTTCTGCTCTTGGCTTAGTTTGCTGTATACTGCACCTACTGCGCGTGTCCGGGTGGGCGGGGAGCTCTCTGACTCCTGGATTATCTGGAGGGGTACCCTCTCTCCCCGCTTCCTTTTGCCTTGGCGGTGGAGCCGCTGTCGGTTTGGCTTCGTGGGGAACTGGCGCCTTGGGGCGTGCAGGTGGGACAGGTCACTCACATAGTCTCTCTGTATGCTGCTGATGTGTTGTTATAGCTACAGGAGCTGAGAGTTTCGGTGCCTCTGTTGTTGCGATTACTGGAAGAATTTGGGGTTATTTCTGGGCTCCGGGTAAACAGGAGAAAGTCGCTTCTGTTTCCCTTGGGGTCCTTAAGTGGTGCTCCGTTGGAGGATTTGTCGGGGTGGGGCTCAGGTAGGAGATCGAAAGTTTTAGATACCTGGGCATGGGGGTCACTCATATGGTGGAGGCGCATTTGAAGCACAATGTTGAGCGGGTTGTGACCGGGCTGGAGCGTTCTGTCTCGTTTTGGAATGGGCTTCCTCTTTCGGTTATGGGGAGGGCGGCGGTGGCCAAGATGGTCTTTTTTACTGTGGTGCCTCTATCTTGTGCAGAACTCTTTAGTTCCGTTAGCGGCTCCACTATTCAAATGGCTGGATAGTTTGTTGATCTCATTGGTCTGGGCCGGGCGTCGTAGTAAAGTCACTTTGTTCACACTGCAGAGGGAGATGGTGGATGGAGGGTTGGCTATTCCAAATATCAGGCACTATTATTATGCAGCACACCTTCAGCATGCTGCAAAGTGGATGTCTCCGTCTGATAACTGGGAGAAACAACTTTTATCGGATATAATAGGAGGAGAGGAATTGGTGCATGCCTTGATGACGGGAGGTTGTTCGGAGGCTGCTGTCCCTTACCTGGTTAAAACCACTGCATGGATCTGGGAGCAGGCAGTCAAGAAAGTGATTCGCTGTGCTCCATTTGACAGGGAGTTGAAGGTCTTGGATTTAGCCCCTTTTAGGAATATGGAGACTGTAATGTCAATGGATTCTTGGAGAGCGGGGTTGCTTATTGGCCGGTGATTTACATCCCAATGGGGAGTTTATCTCCTTTCAGGAGACGCAAAATACGTTTGGACTGAGCCCTTGGCAGTTTCTGCAGTATGCTAAGATGGAGAGCGTGGCTCGAGAGATTTGGTCTGGATTTCCGATGGCTCCTCCTGCATCGCAGGTGTTGAACAGACTTATAAACTGGGGGGAGGAATCTCACTTGATTACCCGGTTTTATAAAGCGCTCTGGGAGGATCAGCCAGGTTTGGAGTGTGTGGCGCGCAGGGCATGGGATCGAGAACTGGAGGACCCTTTGGAGGATACGGAATGGGATATGACTCCATTGTTGGTGCGCACGGTCTCCTGTAATAACAGATTTAAGCTCTTACATTTTAACTTTGTTCACCATGTGTATCTCACGCCTGCCCGTCTTAAGAAGATTGACCAGAAAAAGGTGGTTGGGTGTCCTAGATGTAGGGAGATAGGTGCGACCTTTCTCCACATGGCTTGGTCCTGTAGGGAGGCGCAACACTTCTGGCGGGAGGTGGTCCGGATAACAGATAGGGTCACAGGATTGGGGCTTGAGGCAACACCACTGACCTGTCTTTTAGGTGTGATGCGTAGATCAAAAGGCAAGCGTATCCCACATAGACTCGCACAGCTTGCACTGGTATTGGCTAGACGTAGAGTGGCTATGGGCTGGATGAGTGTTCAGTGTCATACTATTCCTTTCTGGACCCGAGATGTACTGGAGTGGGGAGCTGCTAAAGAGCAGAATATGAGAATGACACGTAGGGAGGAGGGTGCCCTAAGAGATATAGGGGGTTATTCCAACTTTGGAGGAGTGTTAATCCGTCCCAAAAGTGACGGAAAAGTGACGGATTTACCACCAGCCGTATTACGAGTTCCATAGGATATAATGGACTCGTAATACAGCTGGTGGTAAATCCGTCACTTTTCCGTCACTTTTGTGACGGATTAACACCTCCTCCAAAGTTGGAATAACCCCCATAATGGCTTGGGGTACATTACTGGAACACTTCTTGGGATCAGAGGAGTCCAGTTCTGATCGCAACACTGAAGATGAGGGCTGATGCTTGGGTTGTTGTGTGGTTCGGAAGATGTGACAACCAACTGTGGTATAATTATGTTGTTGTGTCTATGGTATTATGAGGAATTGGTTACTCAGCAAATTCTTGGCAAGGGAGGTTGGGGGTATCCAATGTTGTACTACTTGGCTTTGCTCAGTTTGTTGTATATTTCACACCTCTTCTTTGACTCTGGGGTGGTGTACATACTATGATGTCTCGCACTGATATTCACTGCACTGTGTTTTGCTTCATCTGTTGTTCTTTGGAACAACATTTAATAAAACAGAGTTTAAAAAACATATGGGACACAGTGACAAGATAAGTCCCACTCCCCCAGCTATATTATATGTATGGCCTGTAAACCTTAATTTTTATTATTTTACTTGCAATCTTTGGCTGTGATACAGATTAAACTCATGGAAATGTGGGGAGAGAAAAGAGGGGATTGGATAAAATTCAACCTTGGAGATACATTTACTGCTCTAATAGAAGCACTTCCTATACCAATGTTAATGTTAGTAGCTGCACAGAAACTACTATACTGCTATGCTTGGATGACGGTAGTATATTATTCATTAAAAACATATCCACTAAAATGTAGCATTTTGCCTCAGTTCCAAGGATGACTGGTCTTTTGAGTGGATAAGCACTTGACACGAGGTACCATTTGGATGTTAAACAATAACGGTTTAAGAATATAAAGCACAAATAAAAATTTAGATTCCAGCATTATGAGCTAAGCCCACATGGGCAATGCAAATACGGTGCTTAGAGAGAAATGGCTGCCATGTTAAAACAGGCATTAGTAAAGCCTATAGGTCTTGCCTATGCAAGAGCTATTGGTAAAGCCAATGTGTTTTAACCATGTTGTTCGCCAGTGTGGCTGCTGGTCAGCATGGCCAAATGTTAGTGACATTGAGGAGAGTGGTGTGGAGTGTTGCAGAGTGGAAAAGTGAAGAGTGGAGTGACAGAGACTGTTGTGTATTGGAGTGGCAATGTGACGTTGCGTAGAATGAAATACATAGGGGTGGCATAGAGTAGAGAAGACTGGTGTAAAATGCTTTGGCTTAGAGTGTTGCGGAGTATATTGGCATGAATTAGGCAGCTTACAATGCTGTGTCATAGAATGCAGTGGTCTAGATTAGAATGGTGCATAGTAGAATGCAGTGGTGCAGGCTGGAATGGTGCAGAGTGAAGTGGGGCAGAGAGGAGTGGCACAGAGTAGAGTGCAGTGGCCTAGACTAGAGTGGCATAGAGTGGTGTAGAGAGGAGTGGCATAGAGTTGTGTGATGCAGAGATCAGTGGTGCAGAGTAGAGTCAAGTGGCATAGTTTGCAAAGTAGAGTTGAGTGTCATAGAGTGCAGTAGTGTAGAGTGGTGCAGAGTAGAGTAGCATAAAGTAGTGCAGACTACAGTGTAGTGGCATAGACTGCAGTGGTGTAAAGTAGTGCAGAGTAGGGTGGTGTAGAGGTCAGTGGTGGAGAGTGCAGTGTTGCAGGGTAGTGTCAGAGTGCAGTGGTGTAGAATGGCATAGTGAGTAGTGGTGCAGAGTACAGTGATGCAGAGTAGAGTGCAGTAGCGTAGAGTGCAGTGAAATAGAGTGCAGTTGTGTAAAGTACATAGAGTGCAGTGGTTAACAGTAGTGGCATAGACTGCCAGGGCATACAGTGGAATGGGGCTGAGTGGAGTAGAGTGCAGCGGCGTAGAGTAGATTGTTTCATAGTAGAGTGAAGTGACGTAGAGTGGAGTGGTGCAGGGTAGTGTGCAGTTGTGTAGAGTGCAGTGGTGCAGAGTACATTAGAGTGGCATTCAGTGGATTGGCGTAGAGTGCAGGGACTTAGAGTTGAGTGTGACAGAGTAAAGTGCATTGACAGAGAGTGTATTGGCATAGAGTAGAGTGGCGTAGAGTGGAGTTGTGCAGAGTAGATTGGTGTGGTAAAGAGTAGAGTGGTGTAGAGTGCAATGGCGAAGAGTGCAGTGGTGTAGAGTGGTGAAGAGTGCATTGGCCTGGAGTAGAGTGGGACAGGGTAGAGTAGAGAGGTATAGCATGAAGTGTTGTAGTGTGGAGTGGTGTAAAGTGGAGTGGTGCAGAGCAGAGTGCAGTGGTGTGGAGTGGTGCATAGTAGAGTGCAGTGCCATAGAGTGGAGCATTCATGTTGTGCTAGCATGCTGCCATTACAGACAACACATTTTCAATTGAAATGGCCATTACATTTGCATAGACATATAGTTTTACTAATAAAACTCTACAGTGCACAGAAAAGAATGTGTGGAAATAGCATCACCTAGTTTAATGATTTGCTTTGATTATATTAAAGTATTTTTTTCCAACACACTTCAGAAATAACACAAAATGTGCTTCATTTGTGCGCTCTTAATTCTGATATATTCTGAAATACTTCCACAGTTCATTCAAATGTTGTGTGCTAGAAAAAAACTCTTTCCAACCTCCAGTTTCCAGCAAGATTCTCACATAAATCCTCTCACTTTGAAGTCAGAGAAAGAAAAGTAAGCAAGCACCCTTGGAAGACAGTGCCTGACATTTGACCTCAGTCTTTGAGTGCACAGCAAATGTGATGAGATAAGAACAAGATTTAAAGGTCTGTTAACAGAAAGGAAGTTTGTGGAAAAATACAGAAAACATGGTTTAGGCAACGGAAGAAACAAACCGAACCTGGAGAGCTTAAAGCAAATAAAGCCATCAAATGGAAAACCAGGAAGTGTGAGCTACAAACCACAAGGCGAACGGTAATCAATGAGCGGAATGTATTCCTCGGTCATCTTTCTGAAAATCCCCATGATGTATTTAGCAAAGCAGAACGCTGTGATGTCTGGTAGGCTGCGTCAACTATTGACCATTGAGGTTGAGTTGTGGCAGGACTCAGAGATAAACAGTTTAATGTTTTGTTTTCTGAACATACATTAAGGTGAGCTATCTGAACAAGTTACAACACAGTTTATTAAAATGGTCATAGTTGTGGAAAGCTTAAATTCAAAGATGCCATTCCAGAAAAAGATTTCCTGGTAAGGACATTGTCAGACATCAGGGTTTTTATGCAGCACTCTGTAGTGAACATGCCTGTATCGCTGAATTCTCATTATTTCACTAAGTAAATGATGTAAATATTTTCTTTTCCTTTACCCCTGTAATTATTGCCTTAATGGAATGTGGCAGCTCTTTGCCTTTTGTTGAGTAGGACTTACAGTCGCTTATTTTTTATATTAATTAAAAGGAAAAAATCTGTGTCAACCAAGTATTTCTGTGTATAATCGAATTCCATGGAAAACACAAAGGGGGTCATTCCGACCCCGGCGGGCGGCGGGCGCTGCCCGCCGGGCGGAAACCGCCCAAACACCGCACCGCGGTCAAATGACCGCGGCGGTGATCACAACTTTCCCGCTGGGCCGGCGGGCGATCTCAAGCAGATCGCCCGCCGGCCCAGCGGGAAAGCCCCAGCAAAGATGAAGCCGGCTCCAAATGGAGCCGGCGGATTTGCTGGGGTGCGACGGGTGCAGTGGCACCCGTCGCGATTTGCAGTGTCTGCTTTGCAGACACTGAAAATCTTAATGGGGCCCTGTTAGGGGGCCCCTGCAGTGCCCATGCCAGTGGCATGGGCACTGCAGGGGCCCCCAGGGGCCCCCAGGGGCCCCACGACACCCGTTCCCGCCAGCCTCTTCCTGGCGGTGTAAACCGCCAGGAACAGGCTGGCGGGAAGGGGGTCGGAATCCCCATGGCGGCGCTGCATGCCGTGCCGCCATGGAGCATTCCCTGGGGCAGGGGAAAACCGGCGGGAAACCGCCGGTTCCCCTTTTCTGACCGCGGCTTTACCGCCGCGGTCAGAATTGCCCCGGAAGCACCGCCAGCCTGTTGGCAGTGCATCCTCTGCCCTCTGCCCTGGCGGTTACAAACCGCCAGGGTCAGAATGAGGGCCAAAGTGTCTCCTTCACTCTTCTTTAGGATATTAGCCACTAACTTCAAAAAACAACAGTAGATTATCTCAGCTCCAAATGAACATGAACATCCATACTTGCAAACACCCTTACAGACCTCCCTTCCTCTTTGCTCATCAAGGTTTGATAACTGTTTAAATTCTGTGTCTAGTATTTCATGCAGAATACAAAGATATATTACTTTCTTTTAAAAAAAACATTTGATTATTTTTCGGAAATATGGCACAGTTGTTTGTACACCAAGGTAGGTTTAAGAATGATAACTTTGAAAGTTACCAGGTCCAATTTATTATTTTAAAACAAATGTAAATATTTATTTTTCTGGGTATAGTTGGCCCACATCATTAATAAAGAGGTCATATAATGCCCCAAGTTAGCTTATTATATTGCCAGTAGAAGGTAATAAATTCCTTCCAAGCTCAGTATCTTGAAATTTCCCAATAGAAACATGACCTTGGCACTGTTTCAGACCAAGAATTTGCCCCACAATCATTCCATTTAAATTAATCACACACCAGCACCATAAAAGTGCCCATAAAATCAACATCAAAAAGTGGCCCATCATGTTAATCAGCGTGAACTTTCCTACATAATCAACATATTGGAATTGCTCACACAATCAGAGCCAAGAATGTTTTCTTAATTAGCAACACATAATTAGACCGCAATCTGGACCATGAAATATCATATGCATCAGAGGGAACGCATTCTAATACTAACTATAAAGTTTACTATACAAAAAAGCATACATTTACAAAAATTACTGGTATATTTACTGCAAAAGTAAATTGCCCATGCTAATCAACACTATTAAATTAACCACACAATAAACACCACAAAATAAGAATCCTATTTAGCTCCGTATACCACCATATAATTTTCCTCGTAATCAGAATATTTGCATGGTTAACAAACCTTATAAGTTCCAAACTTCTGATGGAAATGTAATAAGAGTAAAAGCATTCAGATGTAACATATTGCAATGTGTTTATAAATGACCTTATTATATTTGTCTTTTAACTCTTCCTGAAACAAGGCATTCTAGATTTTTAATAATACTTTACAAACCCGGTCTACCAATCTGATGGCACAAGACCCAATTATGAAACTCAAATTAGACCTCAATCGTGCATTGAATGACATTGTGGTGCCTCAAAAACTATGCAGACTCTGTGGTAGCAAAATGAGAAACAGCCCAAAATCTCTTCACACCGTATTTGCCAAATTCCCTGAAATGCTGTCCATACAATGTGATATGAAGCAGAACGAGATTGGTAGAAATGTAAGAATATCTGTAGATGTCATAATCCCAAAATTAAGCCTTTGCTTCACACCACTATAGATTAGTTATTGGCATGCACACAACTATGGAAGGTTGGGGTTTTAGCTAAGCTCGTCAAGCAAATGCCAACATCTGAAAGGGGGCTTTCCATGAATTCCATAGTATTTTATGAAAAACTACACATTTTGCAGGATTATGGAATACACTAACCAGCTTTAAGAAGCAAAAAAAATGCCATTTGGCATTAAATTCTGAGTGTAAAATTACAATATTCCTTGACGTAATGCGGGATACCCTATAGGTATCACAATTCCAAAGGATAAAGCAAGAATACTCAAGTGGGGACACCAAAAATTGCACCTACAATCTTCAGTATCCATAAAGATTGGACCTCTGGCAGTGCCCACTAAGGGCTAGCTTTTGTATCGAGAAGCCTTCCTCCAGCTCTAATCCCACTCAGTGTTTTCACTCTAAGGTTTAAAAGTTTCAGCATTTCCACCTTCAATCCCATTGAGGGCACAAAATGTGTAATTACTTCATATCAGATTGGTGGTTTACAAGAGATGAACGACCCAGGAGAACCTGTAGTGTCAGGAATTCTCTGGAATTACATAACCGTATATGTCATTAAGCCATGGCATGTAGTTTGCTCCACATCTTGCAGCATGGAAAGAAGCCACAACCACCTGTTGGGCACAAAGCCATCTTTCTGTTTCTTGAACAGCTTTACAGTCTCCGTCCAAGGAAGGAAGCACTTAGCTGCACCACCCTGAGAATGCTTTGCTTAATGTACAGGAGATGAATGATGGCAGTAGGAGGGTGGTAGGAGCAGAAGTTATGTCCATACGTCAGCAGCATTAGGCCCTGATTTAGATATTGGCGGATGAGTTACTCCGCCACAACAGTGACGGATATCCCGTTTGCAGAAATCTGGGGCCGGATGTAGCAAAGGTTTCTACCCATTCTGTGTCTATGGGAAAAAGTGTTCATACATATGGCCCCTAAATCCCATAGGTTATAGTAGGATTTAGATTTTGGCAGACGGGATATCCGTCACCATCAATGGAGTAACTCGTCTGTCAAGATCTACATATGGCCCTTACTCTCTGTAAACCTTTAATCTAGATAACAATCTGGCTGAAGGGTGATTCCTTTTGTAGAATTCACGGAGTGACCAAAGGGTAACTTTCAGGTGACACACCGACTTCAAGGCACTCCAAAGTATTTGACTGTATACGGTAAACTGATGCCCACTTGCAAACTGTTGTGAGTGGCCCCTAAGGATCACGACAGTAAGGCATCCTCAATACGGACTTAGTTTGGAGAGTGGGGCTCTGAATAGCTTTCCTGCTGCAGTGTTAGGGCGGTGGTTGCCCATGGCATGCCCCTAGGTATACCTTTTGGGTGCATGCAGGCCGCCAGGGATAAACCAATACATACCAAGGATAGCTCAAAGGATTTTTATAGATTTAATTTATTCTACTTTGTTCTTAAATTACTCTTCACAATAGGAACCATGTAAATAAAACTACTACTTTTGATAATATCCTTTCTACTTCGGGGGCTTCCGAGGGAAAGAGATGAATACATCAAACACCACAACTACATTACCAATGGAAAGTGAGTTATAAGGTCAGCGATGCAGATCAGCCCCAGCGGGGATGTCGATGAATCCAGGACAGAAATAGCTCTGCTCTTCCGCCCCACTTGGCACTTCTGCTACCCCTAGGTTGACTCCAGGAGCTTAGAATGTATTCTCCAGGGTTGTCAGTCATTCAGTCCACAATGAAACCAACCTCAAACCCAGCGCTCCTTATTCATTCTGACGAAATATGTGGCAGCTTTTCCAGTTTTTTTCCATCTCTGTTGTAATTGCCCCCAAGTTCCCGCCCGTGTTTCCCAGAAAACAAACATTTATTTTCTCTGTCTGTCCATAATCAGTTGCACATGTTCCTATTTTTATTTTGGAGCATAATATATTGTGTGCATGTCTTTAATTACTCCTTGCTCTTGCTATCTACTGCCAGAGCCTGCCTTTGAATGAAATCTTTGTCTGAGCTGCCTTCACCCACGTCTCAATTCTCCGCCATAGTTTGATACATTTAAAAAAAAAAAAAAAACATTAAAAGCCTGAAAATGCTAAAAAAAACATAAAGGCTGGAAGTGTTTAATCAAACTTTCAAATACCCCCGACGTTTATATTATATTTCTCATTTCAGATCTCGGTCGTGGGGCTGAGGCGCATGAACTGGTTGGTTATCAGTGTTTGAAGGTGGGTAAATTCCTGGTGGCTCTGCAGATCGGCAGCAATCCACTGTTAGTCCTTCTCTGAGGCAGTCAATCCTGTATACCAAAATGCTAGTCTCCTGTGCTGGGCGAAAAGTAGGAGAGAGGCACGGGTAGGACTCCGAACAGGAATTCTGTAGGATTCCTGTACAAGTTTTGGAAGGGGAAGGGTTTGACTACTGGGTTAGTAATAATACAGTAGGGCCGCAATATAATCAGTTGGGGATTGGTATGCGATCAGTACTTTTAGGCTGATGTTCTTTTGGAAATTAGCATACAAATACCACATCAATCTTTTCAATCAATTTTTTATTTCCCCCTGAAACTCATAAGATGATTTTTGGATGGTTCAGCCCCAAAGGAGGAGATTTCACATCAAGGTAATCTCCAGTCGGGTAGGCTCTGTGTCATGGGCCCTAGTGCAAGAAAGGAAACCGGCCCATGATAACTGTTAGCACTGTAAAATATACACATAATCAGGGTCCTTTGGGCCTCTCAGGCCTCTGGAACCTGTACCACTGCACCTCCTGCACCAGTGGAGGCTACACCCCTGGTAATGTCCCTCTTTGTTTTTTTGCCTGGAGCAGAAAATGCATAGGCCATGGTTCTATTTCAAAGCCCCTCGATAGGAAAACGAGTATCTGGATCACCTAAATAGGAACCTTGTGTGTTTGGAATTCACAAATTTTAAAATAAACCAGCCATTCTATAAACATTGTTTTAAAGACTGGGCAATATTTCCTAAAACATTTTAGCCCGTAAAAAATACTTAATTTGTGAATTTCTTTTATTAACCAGAAATGCACAATTGTGTACTTCTGAAAAACATGATTGTCTTGGCTATAAAGGAAGACTGCAAGACACTATAACTTTTCCCCGAAGCATAACTGAATTCAAACTTTTGACACATGGCCTCTGTTCTTGCATCTCAATCTCCTCTGCAATCTTGACAATGAGCATTGGTTCAGCAACGCACACAATTCAGGACTCCAACAACTGCATCAAAATAGGTAATGGTGGTAGGAATGCTACTTAAGCCTAAGTAAAATCTTTGTTTTAAATAAAATGTAGTTTATTGCAGAGTGGACCACAAACATAAAAAAACAAGACCTTATACGTCTCGAAAGATATAGACTAGTAATTTGTATATGTCAATGGAGGGAACAGAACACATTGTGAAACCTCTATCAAAGGACAAGTTGGCTCTCCTTTTAATCAAGAGGACATAAAAATCCACGAAGATCCAGGAACCCAAAATAAAACCGATAAATAGGTTGATAACTGGATAGGAGAGTTCTCCAGCTACATACTTTTATATATCTAGAAATCAAATGTACTTATGATCCAAAATGGTGCAATCATAGCAAAAAAGAGCCCTTGCTCTTCACACAGGCTAATTGAGGTGTCACTTGATTTGGTTACAATTATAGAGGAAAGCCGGCTGGCACACTGTTAGGAGTTTCTGGAGAGAAGCATAGTACAGAGGATGTATAGCAACTTACTTCCAACTAGAAGTTGATCCAGTTTATGTAGCAGGTCGAATTGTAGTCTCCCTTTTGGCATCTTGAGTAGGGGTAAGTGGAAAGGTGCATACAGCACTAACGCAAGAAATTATTAGAGCCACACTACAACAATTTTCCATGGCTTGTGTTTTAAAACAAGTATTAATACAACGGTTGATGAATTACAACACTCAGCATAATACTTAAGTGTATGGAAGTATGCTTTGGAACTTATATAGCACAACCCTAGCCAGAAAGCATCAAGTTACTGTAGACAGAATAATGGGAACGATTCATAATCATATACACGATTCATGTTCATTGGAAGGGAAAATTCTCCACAAATTTCTCCTTAGGATGCAAGATGAGGAGTGAGGCTCATTATCAATGATGGACGAAATACTTTTTGAAGATGAGGATTTTCAGCCTCCTTTTCAAAGTCGAGGAAAGCTGAGGCAAGCTTGAGCCGTAGGGCAGTTAATCCAGATCCTGGATGCCTAGCTGAAAATTACTTCTGCTGAGGTATATATTTTTCATTTTGCTCTTTTGGATTTCCAGTGTGGCAATGTCGTAACTTTGTGTGTTGCATTACTTTTCTGAGTGGGTGATTTATTCCAAAAGGTAGGGTAGTGTGTTAGTTGTTACTGAATTGAAGATGATACAGCAGGTCTTCAAGAAAGCATCTGAAAAACATCAAAGCATCGGACATTTCATAAATATTGCACAAAGAGAAAGGACGAAGGAGAAACCAGAGGTATTTGAAAAGTACAGTTAAATTATACATTCCCATTAGTTTCTGCATGACCCGGAAATGTATTTAAACATTGTTGAAGATTGCAATGCTGAATAATGAATGACCCTTTGAGATTTAAGATGCTGCTACACCAAATAAATAATGCAGCCTGGACCAACACAAGGTGTTAGGACCTCCTTTGCACCTGTGATGATGCTTTGGTTGAAAGCAAAATGATTTTAATCCTTGTCATATTGATTTATAGAAAAGAAGCATGTCCAGGATTCACAGTTTGAAGTCCACCAACCCAATTCTTGCAGGATAAATTATTGGAAATGCAGGGAAAATGGCTGTTTTCAAAGAAAAGGCCGGGTGTCTACTTGTTTAAAGGTTTGTATTTGTTTATATGCCACTTTTCTTTCCACGTATTATATGCATGAGTGAGCCAACTTCCCTGGATAGTTTGCTGAATTTTGGATATTTTTATAATGATCGAAATTAACCTATTTCTGACTGTCCCTTTGACTGCGGTGAGGGGATGCAAAAACTCTTCAGGAAGGCGCGACAGCCGTAGCCTTCGGCAAACAAAGTCGGGACTGTGGTTAGGAAAAAAAGTACAGTTTGGGACCTTAGTTCAGAGAGACAGGTGGCAGATAAGGTGGCAGGGTGAGCGCAGGGCACTGTGTTTGTAAGAGAGCGGGGGCACGATACCCGAGATTCTGGAATGTGCTCCAACACCCCCTCTGCCGGGAGAATGCTAAACGTGAAATAATAACCTCGGCTTATTTTGAGATGGTGGCATAGCAAAAAATAAACAGGAAAGGCGGAGGTGCGCCCGAGATCCGATAACTCCCTACCCGTTTGGCCAGGGTCTGGAACTCCACGTAGCCTATACTGTATAGGTCACGTGACATCAGAAGCGAATATAGCTCCCGGGCCCTGTTTACTTCCTAAATAGGAAGTATTAGCCACGGTGCGTTTAGGCCATGACGCGGGGGCAGGCTGCTCGGGTGAACCTGGCTGTTTTGTAGTAATATTTTCACTTTCCACCCTTCGTCCTCTCGCTTTGGTTGAAGTTAGTGCGGTTGTTTTTGGCTGACCCTGTGCTTTTTTTCAGCCTACAGTGCTAGCGTGTGGGTCTGTGTGCGTGTGGGACATCTGGTCATCTGTGGCCTGCGAGGCCGGATTCCCGCGCGGGCCGTGGCTGGCTTCTGCTGTCTACCTCTCGTGTTCCGAGCCTGTCACATGCTGCATTACGCCTGGATTTCCCTTCGCAGCCCTGCCAAGTTTGGAGCAGCGGCTGTCGTCGGATGAAAGGATCGGTTAATTCTTTCACTCATTCAGTCATAGTTTTTTTCCAGTGCTTCTATTGTTGTTTTGTTCTGCATGAGTACATGTAAACCAACTGGTAATGCACTAACACTATGTCATGTACATTGCATCACTCCCTCTTTTAGGTATGCCATGTTCACCGGCCCACCCAAAACTCGTACACACGGCCACAGCACCTCCACACTCCCCTCATTATCCCACATACCCACACACATTCCTACTGCCTGCATGAATAGCCCAAAGACCCCGCCCTCATTCTCCAACATGCCCAGGCATTTCTGCTGCTTCTGAAAACATCACCGACAGCACCCACATACTTCTCTCATTCTGCGGCATCCACCCCCTGAAACAACGGCTCAGGGGATGTGGGTGGCACATGGGCACAGGAAAATCTTATCCAAGAGGACGAAAAATAGGTAAAGATATCTTATTGCGCATCGATCATAACCAGGGCTCCCGGTTTCGTGGTATATACCTTTTTTTTTTTAGATTTATTTTCCTTCTATATTTATCCATATTTATTTTTTGGGCATCTTACTATTTTTTATCCATATTTATTTTGTATTTTGAAAATAAATTAAGTGGTAAAACTCTGTTTCCACATTTAGTTAACTGAATAACATGCAGTCCTACTTTGATATCTATCGCGATATAGCAAATTAAGCAGACTAAATATAACAAACATCAGACCCACAGGGAAAATATTAGCACTGTACTACAAATATATGTTGACATATGTCTGCAATTTAGGACATTTCATCATGCTTTTTACCTCCCCATGCTCTTTGTCTGCTGAGCTGTCTCCCTGGTATTCATGAGACAGCACGAAGGTTCTTACTTCCTACGCAAGAAGCTTAAATCTGTATTTTTAACTTTTTGAAAATGAATACAGGCAGGAAACAAACAGTTTTCAGCTTGTATTTATCTGTAAATATCAGTACAAATGGAAAACTGAGAGCCTTAATCCCAACACTACGGTTGCAGAAGTCCCCATCTGTGGACAGTCAGCCCTCCAAAGATTAGAACCAACAGAAGTATTCACCTGAAGTTAGTTTCATTTGGTGTCCGCTTTTTGAGAATCACATGAAATGAGCTAACCTCTGCAAATCAGAAATGTATGTCCCACAAGCGTGGGTGACTCCTTACTGGCGAGCCACACCGTTGGACATTTTATAGACTCTGATTTTAAAGAACCGGAGAAAAAAAATGTTCTGATAAGATTAACCCCCTACAGAGCATCGCATGTTCGTTTTATGCTTAGAATGAGCAGGTGTCTTCTGGGCTCTTCTTGCCTCATAGTCCCAAGCTTAATACTACTGAGAGCAGAAGAGATGGGACAAGCCCATATCTTTCTCCCTACAGACTGACTCCAAAATTTATTAACGTCAAAATAGAGACTCCCGTGCAAGCAGACGTGGAGCCAGGATAATCAAACATGTAACAGAGAGCAGTATGAAAAAGGTAAGCCCATTTCAGAAATACTTTAAAGTCACAAATAAAGCTCCAGCAGCCGGAAGCCTGCTAGCTAGCGTGCCTATATCACGACTTACTTGCGCTGGACGTTAAACAATGTCCTCAAATGATGACAGCAGGAAAAGGATAGAAGACCTTTCTGCCTTACACATTTTCATAACTATTGACGCACCTATGCACCTTAGTCACTTCCTTAACACTTGCTGATGGCATCATATCGCTGACGGTGACAGGTATTTTCTTTCCACATGTGGAACATCCTCAGAGGGCAAGCTCCAGGTCTCTGGAGCCACTGGATAAGCAACATGAACTGAACTGCACAGATGTTTGTGGGATTAGACAATGAGAGTGGTTAAACACACGGGCCCCAACGAAGGGGCATGCTGATCGCTAAGGGTGGCTACACCTCTAGGTGGTTCATCAGGCCTGTGGTCAACTTGGAACATCCGAATGTGCTTGCACCCAGCCCTACAAGCATTATGGGAGGTAGCATTACCAGGATGCTAGAGATTGGTCGTCTCCTTCTGCATAGCCTCCCTGGAATGAGTTAGACATTCGCGCTCTAGTTTGCTGCGAGGACCTGTAAGAACGACCATCTCAGTCGGGCGTGCCAGCTCTTTGCTGGCAGCCTGCTATGCTCACAAAATGTTCTTTAAGCGTATGCGCAGGGAGCATCTGAGATCATGGCAGCCAGAAGCTTCCTGCGTGTAGCCACCCACCACAAACTCCAGTGTTGTGAGCTGCCTCCCTTCTAATCAGTTCAGAACTATTTTTCCTGGCGCTCGAACCCAGTATTAGCAATACCCACTCTGTACTTAGACGCCCTGTGCCAGTAGTTTGCAATTCCAGGTCACTGGAACCATTCGAAATTGAGGCCAGAACCTACACGAGACAAGCAAATCTTGTTCACATAGACGCTCTGTTTTTTACAGTGTGATTCCCAGCATTTATTTATGGCACCAACCTGTGAAGGAACAGGCTTAAGATATTCCATTTACAAAGAGGGTCCATTTCCCTAACGGGGGTGTAAACCTTCCAGAACACTCTTCCTTGTGTGCAGAGCTCTTGTTTTTCTTCCTTGTTCTTAAAATGAATCCTTCTAGTGCTAAACAGGTTTCTCAAAAAAACTGCTCAAGCTCTTTCATTAATACACATTTTAATGGAAATTTAGACTGTATGCCTATAATTGACAGGGCTTTACGGCAGTGGCTAACACAAAATGAAGGGGCCATCCTGCAGGGTGTTATGAGAGACCCCTGAGTCTCCTATTACCCTTAGGTTAATAGGGGCCCCCTTGAAGAGTTAGGGTCATCCTTGAGGGTCGGGGACCCCCTGAGCCACAGGTGCTGCAGGGGCCTCCATTACGCTCCTGCTTTATGAGTCGAGGGCGAATGTGATTATATTATCTAATGTTGCAGTGGCTGAATGCGTCACTCCTGTTGTTGTTGTTTCATCGATTACTATTCTCCACTGCCACAAAGCAGAGGTGCTCTGATATCGTAAAGAGCCCTTATAGCATTACACCATCCTTATTAGATTTTACCCAGACAGCGCAAATGCTGTTTGTGTAAAACTTTTATTTACATTTATATTGGGCATACAGCCTGCCCATAGCTTACCATTTGCTAGCTTCAGCATCACTCTCATTTGCTTCATTCTCGTTTGTCCTGGCATGCGGATGTCATGTCCTCTTCTTGTTATTGGACCACCCCTGGAGCATGGACCATGTACTTATGTCCATCCTCTGCTCACGTTTTTGGAACTACTATATTTTGTTCAAGCACTCCATATCAATGCTTGTGTTTTCAGTCCATCTCCCATTTCCCCAACCATGTAGCTTCTATTCCCTCTGCCAGCCCCCTTCCACATTGCTTCTTTTCATTCCCACCCCCTTACACTGCACTGTACACCACTGCACTCTGTCCCACCACTCTATTCTAAGCCACTGCACTCTACACCAGTCTACTCTACTCTGTACCACTCTAATCTGTCACTGTCCTATATGCCACTGCACTTTACCTCATTGCGCTCTACGCACTCTACTATGCATCACTCTACACCACTACACGCTACGCCACGCTACTCTACACCGCTACACCCTACATCACTCTAATCTACGCCACTCTACTCTACATCACCCTATGCTATGCCACTGTACTCTACTCTGTGGCACTCTACACCACTGCATTCTACTCAGCATCACTCTACTCTGCGCCACTGCACTCTACTCTGCACCACTCTACTCTATGCTACTACACTCTACACCACTATATTATGCATCACTTTATGCTACACCACTGCACTTTACACCACTCTACCCTATGCCACTTCACTCTACCCCACTGCACTCTATTCTGCACAATGCTACGTCACTACACTCAACACCACCCTATCCCACTGCACCACTCAACTCTATGTCACTGTACTTTGCACCACTCTATCCATCTGAACACCACTGTACTCTACTTTGGACCAGTCCACTCTACACAACTGCACTCTATGCCACTGTACTCCATGCCACTCTACTCTATAGCATCGCACTCTGCCCCATTCCATTCTGCACCACTCTACACTGCTGCACCACTGTACACAACTGCACACCACTCTACTTTACACCACTCTACTCTAAGCCACAGCACTCCATTCCACTGTACTCTACCCCACTCTATGCCACAGCATTCCATTCCACTGTACTCTACACCGCTCTACTCTTTGTCACAGCACTCTATGCCATGCTATTCTACACCACTGCACTCTACCCCACTTTACACCTTCCTATGCCACTAAACTCTAGATCACCCTACCCTACTCCTCTGTACTCTATGCCACTGCCCTCTGCAATAGCTCTCACGTAGGCAAAACCTACTGGCATTGCCAATGCCTGTCTCTGTCAGAAGGACTTAACTTGTACGTTGGGCTCTGTGGTGTAAAGAACAAGCATTGGCAAAGCAATAGGTCTCACCTATGCAAGAGCTTTTGGCTTGGGTAATGTGTTATAGCCATATTGTACACCAGCATGGCTGCTGTTCAGCATGGCTAAATGTTAACTGTGTAGTGGAGAATGGTGAAGAATGGAGTAGAGTGGTGAAAAGTGTCATAGAGAGGAGTGGAGTGTGTTAGAGTGTCATGGAAAGAAGTCTTGTGGAGAGGAGTGTTGTGGTTTGGAGTGTCATGGAACAGAGTGGAAGAGCATAGAGTAGGGGGGTAGAGTAGAGGGGTGCAGAGTTGAATCAAGCATCGTAGAGTGGAGTGTTGTGGAGTGGCATAGAGTGGCATAGATTAGAGTGTCATGGAATGGCACAGAGTCGTGGAGTGGCATGGACTGAAGTAGAGCTGTAGGGTGGAGTGGCGTAGAGTGGTATAGAGTAGAGTGGCATAGGGTGGAGTAAAGTGGCAAAGAATGAAGTGTCAGTGTGGAGTGGCGTATAGTGGCATAGAGCGTAGTAGTGTTGAAGAGTGGATTAAAGTGTATGAGTGCAAGTGTGTAGAGTATCATAGTGCGGTGTGGAGTAGAGAGGAGTAAAGTAAAGTATAGTGGAGAGGAGGGGCATATTGTGGAGTGGCATAGTGTTGACAGGCACAGAGTAGAGTTAAGTGTCATAGAGTGGAGTAGAGTAGAGTGAAGTGGTGCAGATTGGAGTGCCGTAGAGAGGGGTGGAGTGGTTTCAAGTGTAGTGGCATATCATAGAGTGGAATAAAGTGTCAGAGAGGGGCGTAGCATGGAGTGCTATAGAGTGGAGTGTCATGGAGTAACATAGAGTGCAGTGTTGTAGAGTGGAGTATCGTTCAGTGGAGTGTCATGTTGTGGAGTAGAGTGCTGTGTCCTGGAGTAGGGTGCTGTGTTGTTGGGTAGAGTGCTGTGTTATGGATAAGAGTGTTGCAGTGTGTTGTAGAGTGGAGTGGCTTAAAGTGGAGTACGCATGGTGTGGTAGCACACTGCCATTATAGATAGCACATTTTAAATTGAAGTGGCCATTACATATGAACATACAGTTTTACTGATAAAATTATGTGTGGAAATAGCATTCCCCAGTGTACTGATTTGTTTTGATCATAATAAAATATTAGTTTTCACTACACTTCTGAATTATAAAGAAATGTGCTTAATTTGTGCTTTCCTTATTCTGATATATTCTGAACTATTTGTACAGTTCATTTACAGACATTTACATTTTGTTGTGCTCTAGAAAAAAACGTTTTCTTTCCCAGTACCCTGAAAGACTATCACAATTATCCTCTCACTTTCAAGTCAGACAAAGAAAAGTAAACACCATGTTCCCTTGAAAGACAGAGTCTGACATTTTACCTCTGTCTTTGTATGCCCAGATAATGTGACAAGATGAGAACAACATTTAAAGGCCTGTTTACAGAAAGCGAGGACTCATGGAAACGAAACTTGAGGGGGCCCACCTGCAAAGTACCTTGAGGGGGCCTGCTCCGCCCTACACCCATTCGGGGGCCTCCCACCTGTGCAGAATGTCTCACATTGAGGGGGTCCCCTGGAGCTCAGGGGCCCACCTGCAACGGAGGAGCCTTTGTCATGCCACTGCAAAAAACCAACGTTAAAGTGAATCACATGAATGAAAAGCACAGACAAGACATTCTAGTCCACACAGATACAGGAAAATACTGGATAATGTTTAATGATTTCAGATATAGGCACAGGGTAAGCGAAAAGCTGTGAAAACATCACAATTTGGCATGTGTTGTAGGGTTTATTAAAAGTAAACTGCAGGGCCTTAAACCATGTGCTTAAACAGTTGTCCCTTTTAAAGCTGAACCACCGCAGACCAGTAGATTATAGAAACATCCCCATGGTCACCTTGTTGCTATGAATTACCCAATCCTGATGGGGACAAAAGGAAAGGGGACACCGCTGATTTTTTTTTCTGTTCTCCCGTATATCTTCCCTCTACATGCTTTTCACATTAAGAATGGCCTGCAACACCCTTGTCGAGGTGTCTACTCCTGAGGGTTGCATGACATGCCTACGCCTTGAAGGATGTGGGGGCTGTTTGGAGACAGTGTTGTTCTGGGGAATCCAGCAGGGTTGGAATATTGCATGTTTTTGAAGGCATGTCAGGCTACCCAGGAATTAATACCGTTTGGTTCCAAGATGGTTATAGGTTATAGACCTTGCCATTTACAAGCTGCAATAAAGAGATAGTGGTTCAGAGTACAAATCAGTTTTGCACAGAAAGGCTTTTGAGCTTTTTGGGTAGCCTTCCCTACAGTGCAGGGCAGGTGTTACAACCAGTCGATCACGAGCTACCAGTAGCTCGCAGACCCCTTCAGAGTAGCTCACACCTGGAGTTCATTTTTAAATAAACACAGGGTCACATTTTTCCTTTTAAAGGTAAGTAAAAGGTGTGTTTATTTTACATTATTATCATCAGGTTGCAGATAGGAAACCCAAATAAGGAGCAGTTCTGGAGTCAGATTTATGACCCACAGCACATAGGTGAAGAAATGAAGCACTAAGGTATTTAACCCTTAAATAAAAGTCCTTGTCAACTCAGTAATGGAGGTGAAAACAAAATTATATTTCTCCATGCTTTAAAATCTGAAAAATTAAAATGAAATGTTACCTTCTAATAAGTTATCTTTTCATTTTAATTTTCTAAGTTTTGCTGTCAAAGTGTTTGCATTTCCAAATAGCAGGCCTCTTGCTTCCAGTGGACAGTAGAACACTGTGCCATATTTACAACTGGAAAATACAGTTATTTTTTAAATGGGTAGGAGAAATATAAAGTGTAGAAAAATGTCCCACATTATGAACATTTTTGCACTTTAAAATTCTCTCGGTCAGAATAATAGCTGTGTGTTTGTGTTATACATGTAGAGGTGTGATATATGGTAAGAGGCATATTCTGTACCACAAGTACATACAGCACAGGCTTTCAGTTACTATACACATTTATATGCACACGTTCATACATCCCCAATGACTCAAATACTCATCCAGGAGGAGGTACAGGATTTAGAACTCAGATACTGTATGACACAAATAAGATTGCATACAATAAACTCAATATCCAGTGAAATTGATGTAAAAAGGCATTTTATTTATGGATGGTAAAGTAGGCGAGTTACAAGTTGGAACACAAAAAACGTAAGACTTATCAAGCATCTTCTGGGTTCAAGGCAAGGTGCCTCAGACACTTATAGCAAATATGTTGTAAGAACAGTCACACAAAACCCCACTGTAAGAAAGTGGGCTAATAACCTTGAAAGGGAGTAACTAATCACCCTGAGTAATGATCACAATCTTTGTCGGGATGAAATTCAAAGTCACTTAATTAACCTGAGATCAGCCCCCATATAGCTATGGCACAGAGGACACAGGCTTAACTTACGGCAACGGGTAAAGAATATAAGCAGTATCAACACAGTAATGATGTAAAAATGAAAAACAATAAACATCCCAAATGGAATTAGAAAAATAGAATAACATTTATTAATGATATTGTTAAGCTGCAACCACTTTTGTTATGTTTTAGGATCTGGATTTGGGGCCTGATTTAGATTTTGGCAAATGGGTTACTCTCTCACAAGCATGATGGATATTTCCCGTCCGCCGAAATATAAAACTCATAGGAAATAATGGGGTTTATACTTCTGCATGATATCTGTCACTATAGCGAAGGAGTAACCCATCCACTGAAATCTAAATGGGGTCCAAAGTGTGAAACGCCTTTTAACCGGGCAGTTCTTGCTGATTGTCTAAAGCTGGAATATTGCTTAAAAATACCTTGGACCTTGGACATACATAACATCTGTACGAGCCTGAAACTAGCTGACCTTTTTGAGAACCTGGGAACTATGAAGCTTTTCCAAAACACTGAGGGCAATGTTTTTGGCTAAATGTAGCAATGAGAGAACGTGCAAAGAGGTTAGCAAACCCACTGTTGTGGCCTACGCCTCAATCAGTACTGACCCTGGCATCGAGCCATACTTAACCTGGGTTAGCAATTTGCATTACAGAGTTTTGTTAACAAGACTAAGGGTCAACAATGCTAATTTCCTAGTGACTCATCCTATGCAGGGTACTTATAAGCAGAGCCACTGGAATTATGCGGCAGGAGAGGGCCAAATTATGCAGCAGGGTTCAGTAAAGTATGCGGCAAGAAAAGGCAAATTATGCAGCATAATGCAGCACTATTTTTAATAGCATTACTTCATCATTTTAAGCTTAGTAACACTGTCTGGGCATTAGTTGCACCTCATTAGTACCAGTTATCACCAAAATATAACAGTAAACAACAGGAAGGTGACCAGTCCAGCTATGCAAAGGGCCTTACAAGCCCTTTGCAATCAAGACATGCCGCTGCATTTTTAGTAACATTTGAACCGTTTGAGCTAGAAACATTTTTTTTAGTAACATCTGAGGATAATGTGGCAGATGATGGATTACGTGGGTGGCAACTGCGCCAAATCTATAAATATGTAAAAATCGCCGCAGCTGCACAATCACATAATTCCAGTGGCCCTGCTTAAATTGGCAATCTATCCGTGTGTCCATGTGATGGCCACTCTGCACAAAGCACGTTGCAGTTTATTCTCTTTTGTAAGTTTTATACCTCAATAAGAAAGCTGCTTATTTTTTAAAACAGGCTATTTTCAGACAATGCGGGCTGCTATAAAGTTCCTGCAAACACTGCCAACTGTAAGGATATGTTTTTCAACTGCATCTTTTATATGCAACTTATACAGCTGAGGGCATCAATTGCACTGGGATTTATGAAGTCTTTATTATTAGGTGCCATGAAAGCAAACTTTGTAAAGCCTTCATGTGATTTTTTAATGCAAGTTTGTACTGTGCTTCTTTTATGGTCACAAGATGACTGAATAAAGAATGATTGATGATGATGGTGTGTTACTCCCAACTGTCCTAGAAATTCCATAATGATGCAATATATTGGGCTCTAGGAATATGGATGCCGGCAACAATGCCACTTTGATGAATGGACTGTTTTAGCAGGACTAACATTTGATAAACAAAATGGCACAAAAATGACAATAATCCAATAAGGGGATCCTGAGATATGAATTTTAAAAGTTTTAAGTAGAAATAGTGCCCAAAAGAACAAAGCAGCACTTATAGTCAGCGGTCATGGTAGACCAGGACCTAGGCACAATTTGAGGCTGACTGCGATGGAGTGTGAGTCGAATACACTATCCAGGTTAACTCCGGTCAAATATATTACCTTTTTGCTTAGTCTTTTAAGTCACAATATACCACAGGAGTACACTTCATAAGTCTCCCACAACCACAGGCAAGGCACTTAGGCCCATATTTATACTTTTTTAGCGCTGCATTTGCATAATTTTTTTACGCAAAAGCAGCACAAACTTACAAAATACAATTGTATTTTGTGAGTTTGCGCCACTTTCGCGTCAAGAAATGACGCAAATGCGGTGCTAAAAAGTATAAATATGGGCCTTAGAGACTCACAGGGTGTCAGACACAGGACACCCACGGGATCCAGTCTGGGTCCAGTTGCCACTGGTGAGCTGGGTACTTCCAAAATAAGGCCCTTTTACAGCTTTCTCGGGTTCAATGAGTGTTCTGAAGAGGGTGCCAAGGGATGCCACATTTATGCCTGGCACTAGCTTGTTTGTGTGGGACGCTCCTGGCCCTTACCTAACCAATGGGATAAAGCTTTGAAGGGGAAACTCTATCCACTTTTGCAGCAGTCTCTGCCCTACTGCAACCAATCCCATGGTCCGTCACTGCTAAAATCCATAATGGTGCATCCTTCTCTCCTTCTGCAGAGCCTGTGTGCCCACCCAGAGGTGCGGCCGGGGTAATGAGAAGCCCAACCTCTGTGGTCACTCCAAATTAGGTTTAGGGGCAGCTCCCCTCCTACTGGGAATGGTGCCTGCCTGACTGGGGTTAGAAAGAAGGGATCCTCTCCAGGTGTCATCTGACATATGCCTGTGACATAGGAGGCCCCTTTGAAGTAAGTGAAGTTTTAAAGCCCATATGTTCATCCTGCCAGAGGAACAAAACACCTTCCCACACCAGGCCTTTGTCTCTGCCCTGAGAGCAGTTTCCACACCTCATTCAGTGCCACTCACTAGATGAGTGACAGTTGAAAGTCTATGTAGGAGTTTCAGACAGGGAAAAGGTTATGTTCTGAACAAAAGTTAACTTTCTTTAATATTTATAAAAAATCAAATTCACTAATAAATTGTACTTTTGATAAATATTAAAAAGAGTTGTTGAATCATATTTCTAGATGGCCACTACTCTGAGGTAGCAGAACTAATACTTTAATATTGCTTTCCAGTTTTTCTTTATGGGTCAACCAACTTTCCTACATGAAAATAGCGTTTGGGTCCTAGTCACTGTAAGGACAAGTGAACAATATATTTCTGCATATAAATACCATGTACCCTGCATTACGGGCTACAAGGCACACTTAGGGGTGACTTATTAATATTAAAAAAAAGGTTTAGACCAGTCAAAAGAGGTTATTTTGACAGGAGGGATTGCAGTTTTTCCACTGCTTTAATTAAGCTGCATTGGTAGGCCTGAAGACATGTTTGCATTGTCACCTTAGTGGATGGAACAATATGTTTTGCAGACCACTAGTGATACTTTATCCTAAAGGCTCTGGGTACACCTGGTAACATATACTAGGAACCTATAGGCAAGTTAAATATGCCAATTAGGAGCATATCAATTCAACCATGTTAAAAAGTGGAGTAGAGCCACTTTTTACATTTTTAGCTGGGGTAAAGTGCACAGGTTCTATAGCCAGCAATAAATAGGGTTTAGCAGAAAGGCAAAACATCCCGGTTGACCATGCAGAAAAGGCTTATTTCCTACAGAGATACATCCCAGCGAGAAGATAGGGTTCGCTAATCAATCCCATAATGGCTCCCTTGTTCAGCCGATACAACATGGACAACTGGCTGCCTTTGCAGTGGCACCTGTCTGTACGATGCCCCTCACGCCCTAAGGTAAGTGTAACTCCCCGCCCTCACCATGCAGTTTTCTCATCAAAATTTTTATTGCAAACGTTATAGTGATATTATCAATGATGTCAGAGAAAATGTCATGACTGATGTAATATGTTGGTTAATTAGCAGTGAATGGTGAGGTGCACAAGTTATAGTTCTCTTAGGGAACTACTTATAGGGGGTCATTCTGACCCTGGCGGTCATGGACCGCCAGGGCCAACGACCGCGGAAGCACCGCCAACAGGCTGGCGGTGCTTCCATGGGCATTCTGACCGCGGCGGTACAGCCGCGGTCAGAAACGGGAAACCGGTGGTGTCCTGCCGGTTTCCCGCTGCCCCTGGGAATCCTCCACGGCGGCGTTGCAAGCAGCGCCGCCATGGGGATTCCGACCCCCTTCCCGCCAGCCTGGTTCTGGCGGTTTCCAACGCCAGAACCTGGCTGGCGGGAAAGGGTGTCGTGGGGCCCCTGGGGGCCCCTGCAGTGCCCATGCCATTGGCATGGGCACTGCAGGGGCCCCCTAACAGGGCCCCACATAGATTTTCAGTGTCTGCGTGGCAGACACTGAAAATCGCGACGGGTGCAACTGCACCCGTCGCACCCCTTCCACTCCGCCAGCTCCATTCGGAGCCGGCATCCTCGTGGAAGGGGGTTTCCCGCTGGGCGGGCGGGCGGCCTTCTGGCGGTCGCCCGCCAGCCCAGCGGGAAACTCAGAATGACCGCTGCGGTCTTTCGACTGCGGTACGGTCTTCTGGCCGCCGGCGGGGGTCAGAATGACCCCCATAGTGTCTTGAGTTAAGTATAACTCTAACTAGTGAATTTCTATGGTTTTGTGTGTGTAAAATCTGAACCTCACTGTAACCTTTGTTTTTTAGTTTATTTCTAAGGTTTTTTAAATTCTATTTCCTAACTATAACGTCCCTGTATACTTTGTTTTTTTCAGGGAATTTGTAGTTTTTTTTTTAACATTAATTAATATTTAATTACTATACGTTAATTCAACTGCCAAGTCAAAGGCTGTGTGTGGTGGGGGTTGGCCGGAGGGCATGGCCTGCAGCATTACCCCCACATGTAACCAACCGCATGACACTCACGCCCTTACATCATGTTCTCGCCTGCAGCCAGTCCCTGTGGCCAGCCCACCAAAGGTAGCCAACCCATGGGCTCCCTCCCCGGGATACTTTTAACCCTAGGGAGCTATGCATTTTTTTAGGGTAGAGGTGCACTGGGCCACACTCTTCAAGCCACCTTCGGGCCACCATTATATATATCGGCAAGGGGGCACGAAGCCCCCCTCCCCATCACCTCGGGCCCGGCCATATAGTTAAGGGGAGGGGGGCACGCAGCCCCCCTTCCTGGGCTGATTTCGGACCCGTAGGTCCCATCCCCCGGGGCCAGGCACATTTTGTGGGAGAGAATGGGGTTATGTGTCCCCCCTCCGTGGGGTGACTTTGGCCCAAGGGACCCCATCCCCTGGGTCCCAGCGTATTTCTTTAGGAAAGTATGTGGCACTCTCCCCTGGGCCATTTGTGGCCCTGGGGACCCCATTCATTAGGCCCACTATTATATTTATGAGGAGGGGGCACACAGCCCCACTGGGCCGGCTGATTTCAGTCCTGTGGACCCCCTCTCCTGGGCTCCAGCCATATTCGAAAGGGGAGGGGGCATGCAGAGCCCATTCCAGGTATATTTCAGCCCCTGGGACTCCATCCTTTGAAGCCTGGGATATTCTGAGGGGGGCAGGGCACATGTCCCCCTCACAGGGCCGATTTTGGCCCCAGGGGCCCAGCACATATTCTTTAGGGGACGGGGTACGTGGTCCCCTCCCTGACCCATTTTTAGGATGGACCCCGTCCGCTGGCACACAACCTGGGACACAACCATTATATTTATGGGAGGGGGTATGCAGTTCCCCTCCCAGGGCTGGTTTTGTCCCCGAGGATCCCATCCCCTGGGGTCCTGCTTTATTAAATTTGTGTGAGTGGGCATGCAGCCCTCTACCCAGGCTGATATCACTCCTGGGGACCACAATCCCAGAGCCAAGCCAATAACTAAAAGGGGAGGAGTGCTGTGCAGATCCCCTCTCCGGGCCTATTTCAGCCCCAGGGACCCCAGTCCCTGGGGCCTGGACAACAAAGGGTGGGTGCCCCAAGGGTTAGGGGCTGCAGGGGTAGCCCAAAGGTGCCTGAGGCCCAAGCTAGCCCACTGCATCCAGCGAGAGTCAGCATTGCTCCGTCCACAGGGAGCAGCTAAAAATGCTGCTTCCTGCGGCGCGAACAATAGTCAGTTCTATTCCCCTGCCTGCATCACTGAGGGAAGGAAAATAGATCTGAAGTCCGCTTCCCGCAAGTGGGAGAAATGTTCCTGCTACCACATGCTGGGAGCGGACTTTGTGCTTGCTTTCACTTAGCGGGAGCTTTGAAATTGCTTCTGCCAACCAAGAGCAAACACAGGTTTCCCTACCTGTGGCAGTAAGGGCAGAGAAATAGCTATTTCCCCTGGGGTGGGTATCCCAGGACACAGGAGGAGCCGGCCCTGATGGTTGGAGTCCCAGGGTCATTATTGTCTCCGGGAGGGGGGGGGCCAAGCAGCTCCCTCCCTTTTCTAATGGCAGCTGATCCCTGGGGATGGGGTCCCCGGGATGCGAAATCAGCCCGGGGAGTGGGGATGCGTGGCCCCCTCCCCCTTTTCACCTATGGCCAGGCCCCAGGAGATGGGGTCTCTGGGTCTGAAAATGTCCCAGGTGGGGTGACCGCGTGCCCCCTCCCACTTATGCCTTTGCCGGGCCCTGGAGGATGGAGTTTCCAGTATCAAAATAGGCCCCCTTTTTAATATTAGCTGGGCACCAGGGGTGGGGTCCCAGAGGCCAATATCGGCCCAGGGGGGAGCACACTCCCTCCCTCCCTCCCCACAAATCTTAGATTTTTTAAAATTGTATTAAGGATCCACAGATCCTTCACAGATCTGTGTCAAAATGTTAAAAAAAGTTTTTGGCTCCAAGCCTAGGGAGTCAGGCTATTCGTACCCTGCCCACTTATGAGTTTTTTTCTTTGTTTTTTTTGCGGTGGGTCTCGGCGGAGTTCGAGTCACAAGATGGCTGTCACCACTTCCCGGTTAAAGTGGTGGCAGGCAATCCGGCGACCCTCTGTGTCTCTGATGTACATAAATCTATTTTCTTTCATAACTTTACAAGTACAGAACAGACACAAAATGAAAAAAAAACACTCTTTCTGGACCAAGATCTAGCTTTCTGCCAAATTTGGTATAATTCTGTTCAGAGGTTCAAGCTGTTGTTGTGTCTAAAATTCCCATGGGAAATTGCATGGAAGAAATGTGGTTTGCTCTCCCCCCTTTTTTTCTCAGTCTCGGCTTAATGAATCACCCCAAAAGTTTCTAGACAGCAGCTGAAGTGAGTGGCAAACTAGTTTTGAAAATTTCATGAAGATTTGTCAAACTGCACCAAAGATATGAGCAACACAAAAAGGGCTTTTGTTATGGAAAATAGGTCTTAACTATAACTAAATAATGGTGACTGCTTGTAGGTAATGTGTATATATACATGTATAAATATATAAGTAATATATATATATTATTATATATTATATTACATATGTATATATACACATTATGCTTGTAAGTAATGTGTATATATACATATATAAATATATAAGTAATATATATATATTATATATACTATAATATATATATGTATATATATATATATATATATATATATATATAGATATACATATCTATATATATCTCTCTATATATATAGTTATATATATATAGATATATATATCTCTCTATATATATGTATATATATATAGAGAGATATATATATCTATATATATGTAGGAGTTTCACTTACCTTATATATACCTGCCTTCCATCTTAAAAGCATGTGTGGTAATGGCATATTTGCGGTAAAGACATGTGTGGTAAAAGCACTGCATTTTAAAGGATGCCTGGTAAAGGCATATGTTGTAAATGCATGCATTATAATGACATATAACTCAAGAAACAATCCACCGAGACAGTGATTGTTTCAATGTGGCAAACACTGTCTGCAGGGGACGATAATTGACAACTGTTTGAACTTACTTTACTTTTTGGTCCTATCTAGATAAATTAAGTATGTTGAGGGACCACTCTGTTGGAGAAGAGTGAATCTGAAAAAAGGTTATAAAGTTTATTATTTGTTTAGCATGAAAACTTGAAACCACCTTGGGAAGGAAGTTGGGGTATGTTCTCAATCATACCATTATGATGAAATATTGTATAAGGTGAATAGGCACATAGGGCCTATTTCTCGCTAACCCTGTGTGCAGATGTAATCAGGACCAGGAAAGATTTCCTGGAAAGGTGTGCTATGTATTGGCTCAAAAGGAGGGCTCAGGAGATGTGAAAGGACAATGGTCAATTCCCATGGAGAAGAAGGCCTCCAAACGGGAGGAAAACTTTCTTAACACCCTCCAAGGAATCCTTACCTTTAGGGATTTTTAAAAAGAGATTTGTGAAGGACATTTTCTGTATGCAGTGATTGCTACAGTGTGGACTTTAATAGAGAAAAGTGCACCTTTGCCTTGCACAAATGAGGAAGAAATGGAAGCACTGCTTCTTCTTGGCAGATGGTAGGTTCAAAATTGTTCTGTGCACACTAGATGCCAAACCTCTTCCGCTTAAAAAAGGTAGGAAGGTCTTGTAGATTCACTTCTATTTCCCTGTAACACATCCATGCACTCCTGAGGAAGTATCAAATGGCCATATTGTATGAACTTAGGAGCCAGTCTGTTAAATTCAACGAGTGAAGTTTGGGGTGCAGCATCTTGTCTCTGAACTTGTGCAGAAGTTCTGGCCTGCACAGAAGCCTGCTGTGTGGTTGTTCTGATAGATGGAGAAGGTCAGTGAACCACCACTGACAAGGCTACTCTGGTGCAATGAGAATCATTCTGGTCTTCAATTAAGACTGCTTAATGACTACTGATGCTAACAAGGAAGTGAGAGGAAAGGTGTACAGAAATCTGCCTGACCAGTTAATCAATAGGGCATTCCCCAATGTGCCTGGATGATAAACCTCAAGGCGGAAATTAGGCTTTTTTTGTTTTCTTCATTTGCTAAGAGGTCTATTAGAAGGGAAAAAAATCACAAAAGAAATCTGACAAAGTGGTATTGTTTGTGACTCATTCATGGTTCTCTTGGATGGTTCTGCTCAAAGAGTCCACTTGAGTATTTTGAATGCCTGGCAGATGGACTGCTGGAAGTCTGAACTTTCTGGCTGCTTGCCATATCCAGATTGTTGAGCCTCCAGGAATAAGCCTCTAGATCTCCTCCTATCCTGCTTGTTCAGGTAATGCATGGTTGTGGTGTTGCCTTTCTGAACAAGAGGGAGTTTGTCTTGAAGAATGGAATGAAGGCCTTCAGGGACAGGTGCACCACCCTCAACTCCAGCAGGTAGATGTGAAATTACAGTTCTTGCAGCAACCAAGTGCCTTGAATCTGAAGATGATCAATGGAAGCACCCCAAACCTAATAAGGAGGCAGCTGTTAGCCATCCTCTGTGTTGGAATGTCTTAATTGAAGCAAATTCCACAAAGCAGGTTCCCAGAAAGGCGCCACCAACTGAGAAATTGCACTGCATGCAGTGTTAGCGTTAGTTTTCTTCCCATTTGGAGGAAAACTGGTCTCATTGGTCCTCCAGACATTTTTGCAGAGTCTCATATTCAGGAGTGCATTTGGTAGTAGGGAGATGCAGATTGCTGCTGAAGCTAGAAGAAACAATATTTGTTTCGCTATTGGATGAGCCATGTTCTTCAGATTGAGGCATTTTCAATGGACACATCATTGTGTCTCTTTTCAAAGGAAGCACTTTTGTGCTTGCAGTGTCCACAATTAATCCCAGATTATGAAGAGATTGCAGTGGAATGGAAATTGATTTTTTGTTTTTGATATGCAGGCCCAATCGTTAAAGTGTGCCAGCTACAATCTGGTAATGATGACACGCTTGCTGATATGTGGAGGCCTTGATCAGCCAATCGTCTAGACAGAAGTAGACAAAGATCTTCAACTTCCTGAGATGTGTGCAACAACTGCCATGCATTTCAAAGAGGACCTGGATGCAAACTTTAAGCCAAAAGGGAGGTCCTTGTACTGATAATGGTCAAATCCCACAAAAATCTCTGGAATTTTCATGTTTTATGGCTATCTGTATATAGAAAATAGATACCTTGAGGGTGCCAATCCCCATGATGGAGTCGGAGGTAGATCTGATGCAGGGCCAACATTTTGAACTTTTCTTTGCAAATCCACTTGTTTACCGTCTTTGGATCTAGAATAGGTTATCAATTTGTTTTTTGGCTTTTCTTTCTTCATCAGAAAGAGAGAGGAATAAATTCACATCACTTTCTAAGTAGGGACCTTCTCCACAGCTTGTTTTCATACGTGGATGGAGGCATCTTGCTGAGGTTGCTCCCGATTTAAGGGGATAACTTATTTGGTGGAATTCCTGGTAGAGGGTATCTGAACCAGAAGCAATATCCATTTTGCATAATTTTCAAAACCCATTTATCAATGATTATGGACTTCCAATCTTCCAGGTAAAACAATATGCTTCCACCTGCCTGAGTGGGTAGTGGAAGGTGGGTGAGGGGGGAGCCACTGCTTGGCACCATGGTTAGTTTAGTGGCTGGCACACATTACCAATGACCTCTTTTGCCTCAGGATTAGAGCCTCTGCTGATGTTGCCTCTGATGTTACTGCTGACCTTTCGTTTTAAATCCCATGAGAGTAATAGCATAAGTTTTATGTTATTTAGGAGTACTTTACATATTCCTTTTTTTCTACAAACCAACTGCCAACAGAATGTCCAATTCAGTTTCCATTCAAGTCATTTCCATTTCATCATTGGCATTTGAACCAAACAATGTGTTTCCCAAAAATGGGAGGTTACATTTCCAGTATGGTGCCTCAGTTTTGAGACCTGTGAGTTTATGGCAAGGAGGTCAGTGTTTGCCAACCTATGACAGTATCCATGAGCTGAGGGAAATGATATATCCACTGCAGCACTTGTGACTTGATTGGATGCCATCATTCCCATTATAAGGGTCTCTTGTGAGCCTTCACGCTGGTCTCTTAAAAGGTTATCCATATACAACAGGAGGGAGTCCTAGAGTGATCTGTCAAATCTTCTTAAGAGTGCTGTCATACACATTGATTCCCATTTTTCTTCCCACTAAACCTAGCTTTTTGTTCGCTTTGTCTGGAGACATTGTAGATGAAGGAACAGAGGCATGGAATGTCCAAGCAGCTGACACAATGATAGACTCAGGTGGAGGATCCTTGTGAAGAAACAATGGATCATGGTCAGGAGACCTGCATTTCTTTTGAAATCAAGATGGGGCTGCTCTGACAGAGGCGGGAGTTAAGAAAAATTCTATGGAACCAATAGTGATAAAGGTCTTGAGACAGAACGTTGGAGTAAAGTCTTAAAAATGATAGATGTGGTACACTTTGCAGCTGGAAGAGGGATATTCAGTCTGCTTGCCCCAGTGATAAAGACTTCTTGAAAGTATCATAATTGTCCACAGGAGATAACTTCACTGAAGAAGAGTATACTCATGTAGGAGAGTATTTTCAAAAGATGAGGCCGAGTAGGCAATCCTTGATGAACATGATTGGGATGTGGAATCCCGTCTGCATTGTGAGTGTGAACATCTTGGCCATCTTGATCTAGAACATTATCAGGTGGTGAGATCTCAACCCTGTCCTAGCCCTATAATGAGGTCTTGAAATTAAGGATTGAATTCCTGGAATGTTTTGATGGCAGTTCTATAGGAACAGAGGTGAGTTGCGGATCTTGTGAAACCCATGGAGGAGTGCTAATTGGGCAAAGCTTGGCAGGAATTGCTGGAGGTGGTGGCGGAGGAAGTGGTGGAGTCAAAGGAGAAGGAAGAGGTGTTGTTGGAAGAGCAGAAGGATTGTTCAGTATATGGACAATGAAAGCATGTCTGCCTGATGAATACACTCTGGAGTACTCAAAGTCCTCATGGCTTCAAACTACTAAGCCACACAACAGTCTTTTCCACCCCAGCAGCAGCAGTGTATCAACAACGAATTATGTGTTTAGGTCGGTAATCCCCTCTATGTTGAGTGTCCTTTCCTCTTTTGATGAAATGGGTCCTAGATGTTGATTCAGTTCTTGACAGCAAGCTGTGTGTCTTCTTAACTTTGATGTCCTTGACAATGAATGGGAATGTCATTTCCCACAGTGACGTCACTTTTTGGATCCTCCCGGGGAGTGCCCTCGAATAGTGTAACAGGAGCACTGGAAGAAGGAACAGCCTCTCCTCACTCTTCAGTTCTTCTTGCTGCTTTCACCTTTCTTCCTGGCCGTACAGGCAAACATTCTCACACTTTCTTAAAGTGTCCCTGGAGCTGGAGCTGCTATTCATGACACTTACATGGATTGTGAGATTGTGACAGGCATAGGATACAAAGCAGGTGAGAACTGTTATGGCCATTTTTGTGCCACATTTTGGTCATTTTGCAAAAAGAGATGATTATTCTGCAAAAAAAAGTTTGCTTTGTCAGGGAAAAGCTGAAAAATGCTCACAGTCCTAAAGGAAGTCAAGTTACCCACTTTAAATAGGTTCTGAAAGGTTTTTGTGAGAAAAAAAGCCTTGCATGGCAATGGCCAAGGTCAGTGCTCCAAGATCCTCTGAGCTGGAACTTGAAAAAAGTAACTCACCCACCTCTCAACTGCAGGTAAGTCTTTAGTATATATCGACTTTGTCTAAGTTGATCTATACTTAAGACTCCCTTGTAGTGTCAAAAACAAGTAAGTAAGTACGACCTAAAGGGTATGATGGGACACAGGAAGTGTGGAAACCCCCAAAAGTGTGGCTTCCAGTTTTACTCTAGCATAGCTGCAGCCTACAAAGCTACATTATCCTGTCCTTCCCTTCATTCACTTTAAAAATAAAAAAAGGGTTTGTAAAGGATGTTTTGAAATATCAATGTTTCAACTTTCTCGTGTCAATTCAGGACTTTTTGGCTTTTTCTAGCTTTTAAAGTAAATTACTGGAATTGTAAATGTAGCCTTCTTAAGCTGCTAAATTTTGCATTTGTGTCACTTTGATGACCTGACACAAAATGTGTCTTTGGAAGAAGTGCTCCAGGATCCCACATCTTGGAGGGACTATTCAATGTTTATGATTACCAGTGGAAATCTCCTCATGGAGAAACAGCACTATACTAAACTTAAAGTTGATAGGCCCGATTCACAAAGAACCTCCGCAGTCATGGCAGAGGCTCCACAGTCATGGCGAGATCTCAGCACTTGTGGCGGGATCCCCGCACTGCAGTTTTTCATTGCCAATATCGTGCCATAAGTGTGGAGATCCAGCCACAAGTGAGAAGCCTGTGCCACAACTACAGAGACTCTTTGTGAATCGGGACCGATGCCTGGAGCATTCAAGATAGCTAGTCCACAGATCAAGAGACTTTTAGGGGCATATTTATACTCCGTTTGCGCAGAATGTGCGTCAAAATTTTTGACGCACAATCAGCGCAAACGTTGCCTCATATTTAAACCCTGATGCCCGAGCCCGCGGACGATAAAAATCCGCAATGTGCGTCATTTTCTGGATGCAGCAACCCGCCCTGCGTTAATGATATGCAGGGTAGGCGTTCCCGTCCAAAAAACCGACGCACACGGCCGTGCGTCGTATTTATGCTTCCGGGCAAAAATGACTCTCGGCCGGGAGGCGGAGCAAAAAAATGACGCAAAGCCCGATGTGCGTCAAAATTTAACGCCTGGGTCAGGGCAGGCGTTAAAATGGGGCAAACACACCTGTATTTAATCAGAACACACCAAAGGCAGCGCAGAAGGCAGGAGAGGATATTCCGGCCAAGAACAACCCTGCATGGCCTCAGGGAACACAACATCATACAGAGGTACCGGTTGAACTGGCAGGCCATTCAGCAGCTGCTGAGAAATATTGAACAGCAGTTGGCCCCCACTTTAGTGACAACCCACACCATCCCAACAGAAACAAAGCTGCTTGCCGTACTTCACCTGCTGGCAAGTGGCTAGTTTCAGACAACTGGTGCCCTGGTTGGCAGAATATCACAACCATCATTCTCCGCATTTCTGCCAAAAGTATTGGATGCCATCATTCGCCTGACACCCCTCCACATCTGCTTCCCTAACACACTGCAGAAGCAGCAGGAAACAAAACAAGGGTTCTACGCCATCAGTGGCTTCCCACACGTCCTTGGTGCAATCGACTGCACACACGTACGCCTTGTGCCACCTGCTGCAACAGAACACCTCTACCGCAACAGGAAGCACACACATTCCATCAACGTGCAGGCCATAGTCGATCACCAAGGATTGATCAGCAACATCGTGGCTAAATATCCTGGGAGTGTACATGACTCCTTCATCTTCCGTCACCCTACCATCAACCAACACTTCCAGGATGGACGGTATGGCAATGGAATACTTGTTGGTAAGTACAGAAATCTACTTATATACACACTGCACAGCAACCCTCTAGGACACACAACACATACACCACAACAGCAACATGTCGACAGGAACACACTGAGGTCCTCACATCACTAGCCATGTTTCTTAACTCACCATTGAACCTCTCACACATTGGAATTTACTGTACAGCTTAATGTGAAGACATTAATGAGTGTGGTTGCCTAAATGTCACCTTGCAAATTGTAAGTGTCACAATAACCTGTACATTAATACATTGCATAAGTCTAAAGGTATGGGATGTCCAGGGTACTTTCATATGAACGTGTTAACGACACTTTCAATTTTAACTCTGCATGGAACTATCATGTCACCCCCAGTGAAGACACACGGACACCTGTATCACAAGTCACAATGCTAGGGAGGACACACTCGATTGCAATTCCCAAAACATACTGCTGACAAATGGTTAGCTAACAAACACTTGCTCAGCCAAGGAAAAAACACAATGCAAAAGTTTTAGCCTACAAGTATAGGTTGTCACATTAGTACACAAAAGAGTCACAGACAACACAAGACAACTACTGCCATTAAAGGTCTTTACAAGAGTGCCACCTACATCTACATGATCCCATTCTGTGTTTTTCTTTCAGCTGGTCAGGGGTATGGCATCCAGCCTTGGCTAATGACAACATTTGGGAACCCGACTACTGCTGCAGAGCGGGCATACGATGACGCCCATAAGAGGACACGCAGCATTGTTGAGCGGACCTTTGTGATCCTCAAGTCAAGGTTCCGCTGCCTTGACATCACTGGCGGTAGCCTACTATATTCCCCAGAGATGGTCTGTAGGATCATACTCACTTGTGCCATATTGCACAACATTTGTGTAAAAAGGAACATTCCCCTCCTCGAACCAGACCCAGACATGCCTGAAGACGACGAAGAGGAGGATGCTGGCCTGCAACAGGAGGGGGAACAACCAAACACGGCTGCTGGAGTGCGTAGGCGCCAACAGATTGTAAATAATTTATTTTCATAATTTCTTATATCACCACTTAATGCACAATTGTAAATAAACACAGATAACAAACACCACATCATGGTTTGGCCTATTCATTTCTGCCCACCTTTAGTTTGAAATTGCTGAAGAAGTATTTTGTCTCATTGAGCAATAATGACATAACACTCATCACACAAAAAATATACACCACAAATGTCTGCACAGAGGCTATGATGTTACATGATACATTACCATCCACAGAGGCCAACAGGAGTACAAATGTGGCAATGACACATATCTGATCCAGACACCTGAGACATTCTCTCACTCAGCACAAACATGTAGCTCATTAGAAAGTCTCATTACACGTGTTCAGTGACAGGGTGGGACCATCCATGTGTAGGTGACCATGTCCTCAATGGCTTCTCTCCATTTTTGCTACAAACAATGCCCAATTAGAACAAGATTAGCTGCCACTAACTCATGAGGAGACCTGGAAGTTACAGTGACAACATACACCCAGACAGTTGGTAGTGGATCTACATTGGACCACACATATAAACATGTGCCATCCAATCAACCAAATATTTGCAAGCAGCCGATCACAGTAGTGTCCCAGTTGGAACCTAGCAGGAAGAATGAAACATGCCACTAAACCAGGTAATGCATGAAGGGCCACATACATCAACAACCTATTTGTCATCAGCACATGAGGAACGCCGAGATTTAGAAAAACATTTCAATGCAAAATGGTATGTCAGATTGCTCCAAATAATCAATAGGGCAAACGTCAAATGTGCAAATGGGATTATTGAATGGCAAACAGTGAATAATACCCTATAGCCTTCCATGAGCCTGCTGCTGCAGGTTTAGCATTACTGAATAAATGAAACCCTTGGAAAAATTAGCAAATCTGGAAGGGCAAACCCTAGAGTGCTGGGGGCCTAAGTCCACCTATACCGCCCCCCAAATATACATGAAATATGCACATGTGAAGTACACACATGCATAAGGCGCATGTGTGGCATACATGTCAAAAGTAAAACACATATAAGATACACAAATTCAAAATAAGGACATGGTTACCCCCATAAAAAGTGTAAGTGACAATTGCACAACCTGTTTGGACTATAGATAATTGGATTACCGTGATAAATGTGGACACATTGTTGCGAAGGAATACATCCTGGTATCCCATTCATCATTTGAAATTAGCCATCAGCAATTACCCAAAATATGTGTACAATAATGGGTAATAACCATTTTGAGCAATCATTACTATTACACTGTGAATGCCTTCTATACATCCTATAAGGGACATGTGTCATAGCTAACCCCAAATGTGTATCACTTAGCACCGTTTGGTCATGACAAAATGCCTTTCACAATCTGACTAATTTAAGACATATTTCTCAAAATGCATCATATTTCCACGCATACAGCTTGGGCGTCATAATTTTTTGACGCACAGGAGTGCACATAATGCAGAGTCAAAAAATATAATTTAGAAATTAATATATTAATAAGCAGAATTACATGGCCACCATATTTTCGATGATGCGTCATATTTCCACGCATACAGCTTGGGCGTCATAATTTTTTGACGTACAGGAGTGCACATAATGCAGAGTCAAAAAATATCATGTAGAAATTAATATATTAATAAGCAGAATTACATGGCCACCATATTTTCGATGATGCGTCATATTTCCACGCATACAGCTTGGGCGTCATAATGTTTTGACGTACAGGAGTGCACATAATGCAGAGTCAAAAAATATCATTTAGAAATTAATATATTAATAAGCAGAATTACATGGCCACCATATTTTCGATGATGCATCATATTTCCACACATACAGCTTGGGCGTCATAATTTTTTGACGTACAGGAGTGCACATAATGCAGAGTCAAAATGAATTTTCATATCTGGTCATCATATTTGCCAGCGGCATAAATTTCAACCCTAGAACTGTAAAATAAGCCTCACACAAATATAAGGGAACAATGTTGAAAAAATATTTGACTCTGCATTATGTGCACTGTTATGCGTCAAAAAATATGACGCACAATCTGTATGCGTGAAAATATGACGCATAACGGAAAAATAAAAACGGCGGCCATTTTATGCAGGATGTGATGTAATAGGATATCCTGTTTACAGATTCTGTACTGTGGATGTACTTTCACTTTCACTTTGCAGTCTCAGATTATTCTAGACTGTGTGGCTGTGTGGAAAGTGTTGTCCTGTGTTTTAGTGCTTTTGTGTCCAGTGTACCTTCTCTATTGTGCTTTTGTGATCATTGTGTTGTTGTTGAATATTGTCTGAGGCTGTTTTGTATACTTTTGTCAAGTCCAGTGTTTCTTTTATTGTCTGTGGGAGTCTGTTCTGGGTAGTTTAAATTTGGGGTTAGTTGGGCTCTTATTCTTAAGTTTCCTTTATTTTTCACTACTCTACCTTTCCCCATTTCCCCCTTTTCCTTTTTGTTCCAACTTTTTCACCTTTGTAAGTGCAGAGATGTCAGGTAGGCCACGGCTTGGCAGGATGGGTGAGGAGGAATTGGGGGGTTTTATATGGCTTGTTTGCCATTTCCTCCAACTCATGCTGGAGGCTGGGGGCCGTGTGATACAGGGGTATCACACGGAGGCACGTAAAGTCCGGTGGGGGAAGGTGCGCCATCACTTGGTCCGGGTCTACGGTAGCCTGAGGAATGCCCATCAACTCAAGCACTGCTGGGCTGATCTGATATCCAGGGAGCAGGATCTGCTGGACCACCTGGGAATCAGGATTGGTGGCCATGTTGGTGAGTACAAATCAATTACATGTGAATAATTGAAAGCTGTGTGGGGACATGTGATGATTGTTACCCAATCTGCTAGATAAGTAGCTGACTGTGTGTAATGCTAGGGAAACCTACTGGGTGACTGTTGCACAATGTGTAGGAAGACAAATGCTAGCAGTCAGATAGCTCATGTTTTCTACACATACCGGATGCCTGTAGCTGTGTGTAATGTAGTGTTGCCTTTGTGTCAGACAAGCAACACGTTAATGCCTCTATTTGAACTCTACAGGTCATAATAGCCAGTGAAAAATGGATGTTGAAACATCATACCTACATATGTAGACGCCATAGCTAGACAGAAATTTGTAAACGCAATATGATGCTATAAATGAGTGGTGCCTTCAAGTCAATTGAAGTTAGCTATGTTGTCCACACATATGTCACATGTGTGTCTGGTTGGTGTGTGTTGAAAATGACCACATAGCCTGTTTGAGTTTGAGGGGTCATGCAGTCCTCAAGTAACCAGCTTTTGGATGTCTCTCTGGGATGCATATGATGAGATGAATGCACCCCAACATACTAATGGAGGTGTATCTTTGACACCACATGACTGTTCTGGCCACTGCATGTGTGTAGTAGGGTGTGTAACTGTAGCAGGAGACTCATCCAATGTAAATGTTGGTTAAGAATTCTTCCATGCAGTATGAGCATGTGTGAAAGTGTTTCATTACACATGTCATATTCTCACATTGTCATTGTAACTGCAATTGTTTGTCAGTGCACGGAGTCTGAGTATATTCTTCCTTCCATGCTTTACAGGTGGACCTGCACCGTACACCATTGGAGAGGTGCCTCATTTTGAGGACCCCGACACCTACAGTGAGTGTGGCATGAGTGCTATTTTTATTGTTTGCTAGTGATACATGATGGACTACTGTGTGTACAACAGAATTCAAGGTTTGATGCGCTGCCCATTTATTGGTATTGTTGCATTAGTGGGATTTCAAATATCACTTCAGTTTCAGTAGACCAATGCTTATCCATCTCTCAGATTTAGGGGCTGTAGGTCATTCCAGTCGGCCCCGCTATGGGGAGTGGGATGAGTCATGTGGAATACACTGGTTAATGTAAGAGTTGCTCTGGGGCTTGGCTTGGACTGAGTCTGCATTTCAGACTGACATTCTCCCAGATAGCTTCTGCAAAAGGCTTGTCTTAAATATGCAGCTTCCCTAGTTGAGGATGGACTGAGTACACTGTAGGTTGGATCTTCCGGGGGCATGTACTTCCACAAGTTGAACTAGAAGTGTGTGGGACTAGAGTGCAATGGCCTAGGTGTTAATTCTACTCATGATCATGGGTGTTCTTGCTCCTCTGTGTGTGTGTTAAAATATGCCTCACTGGTAGTATGTGATGTTGGCCTAAGTCAGTGCATTTTGACATGTGTGGACCTTGGATAGGACAAGGTTTGGCTGACTCCAATTTGTTGCTAGCCCTTCATTGGTGTTGTGTGTGGAGGCAAATACTTGTTGACCTTTCTATACACTCCTGGGTGTGCATTGAATCTGGGATTGTTGGTTCTTCTTCCCACCCCACCCTCAAAGACTGCCATGTGATTGGGAATAGGGTACCTAGGACTGTAGCAACCAGTATGTTACACATACTTGTGACCTTTTGCAACTTTGTTTAGAACCTAGTGTACACATTCGGTTATGGCACATGAGTTCAATATTTGCAAAAAACATTTACAAATGGCATTGAGTGAGGGTTGTGATAGTTATCACATAGAGTGACATATGTAGTGAAGTCATTATGCGGAAGAGGTTCAGCCATAATGTCAGCTGCATTACCCATTATTTGGATGAGAAGTTTAGGCTGATGTCACCCATCATGTTGAGACATGGATATGCTAGGTGTGAGATGCCCTTTTGTATGCAGGCTTCACATGTAGTTCCTCTGAGACTTTCAATGAACTATGTTGTGACAATCGCTGTAACAAATACAGTACAAGTAATGTGCAATTGACCCATTGTGCAATTCCACCCAATGCATTTCCTATGGTAAATAGTTGCCATATCTCTTCACAGCTGCAAACATGAGTGCCGCAAAGAGACATCAGTTTGAACGGCGTGCAATGAGATACCGGCACATCCTGCAGGTGCAGTCGGGGTTCAGGAGGATGGCCCGAAAATACCAAGCCGATCGGGCCTCCGGGGCATGGTGGGCCTCACCACAAGGTGGCCCTACATTGCCCACAACAGCCACCACCACCACATCCACCAGGTCTCCCCAAGTGGCCCCAGCAACAGCGGGGACAGTTGACCCTGCCTCATCAGCACGACCTGGACCCAGCAATTTCCAACACGCAGGACAGTCCAGTGGGCAAACAACTACTGCCACACCGTCCACCTCGGCCAGCACACAGACTGCAGCAGCCCCTCCTATTGACCCAGCGGCATTCCTGGCATTAAACCGTAAAATGGACAAATTTATTTCAAAGGTGGACAAGCTAAGCCAGGATGTGGCATATATTAAGAAAAGGGTTCGGTCCATCAGGCGGACCCTACGGAGGACCAACCTCTAGGACTTTATTGCATGTTTTACATTTACCCCTCCCCTCTCTCCTCTTTCCTTTTTTGTACTGATAGTTGGGTTTTGGGGATTAGTGTTAGGTTAGTGTAGGTTGTTAGCTTAGTTAGTGTTAGGGAGGAGGGTGGGGGGTCCTTATTCTTTCTATTTTTCATTTTTGTGTGGGTGGGTGGGGGTCAATGTTGGGATTCCTGTCTGTTATTAAAAAATATATATATATATATATGATTGTTAAGGATAGTATAGTATGTGTGTAGGTTAGTATGTGTTGTCCTGCATGTGTCCTGTCTCATAATGGTGGGTGGGGGGGTTGATGTTTAGATCGATTCGTTATATGTGTAGAGTAAGTTTAGCTTAGGTTAGTTAGGGACAGTTGTGGGTTAGGAGTAGTCAGGTTAGATTAGTGTAGGTATGACTTTTCCCTTAGTTGCCTCTGGTGTGAATACATAGGAATAAACATATAGTTAACCCTTTGCATTATGCGTTAACTGCTACTTTATCATGGCCTTGACATCAGTGTAGGTGAATGTTTTTCTATGACATTTGTGTCCTATGCTACACACCACAGAAAATGGAGGTTTAACATGGCAGCTACCCCTGTGCTAACTTGGTAAGTATCCACCATTTGGGAGACCCACCATTGGTAGTTTACATCGATCACCAAGGATTTGTGTTGATGAGTAGGTATTCTACATCACAAAGTGTGCTTCCAGACTTGGTATTGTGGATAATTTATTAGGTCGGACTGCAGTGTGATGTTCAGGGAGATCTTTGTAGATGAGGTGTTGTTAACACTCTTGTCTTGTTGCCTTCATTGCTGACATAGATCATGTGTGTAAAAATTCAGCATGACTTCCCTTCATGGAAGTATACTCAGAAAGGGTGATTGATGCAGTGTTTATTTGTGTTTGCTTAGATTATGCTGCATAATTTCATGTTTTAGTATTGCATGGTGCCTACATTTATCAGCCACCATTAGTTGACTTGAATTGCTATAGATGGAGCATTATTCTGTCCAACACAGCATGATTGTGTGTGGTTTGTCCCTTGATCAGTTATTCTCCTCAGGATGGTAAGGCTATGATGCAATCCTGGCCACTGCACAGATGTATCAGACTACATGATGTCAGGACAGTTGTATTGACAAGCTACATGGTTGTCACACAGGCACTTTAGAGTTATCTACTGCACAGTTGATGTGTCAAATAACACAGAGACATATTAGGTGTGCAAGTGCTATTTATTGATAGGTGCTGTAGTGCAAAATGTCCATTGTCCATGTTTGCTGAGTCCGTTCTGGTGCATTCTTACATGGTGATCCTACAGAAGGGGTGTGGATGATGCTCCTGACATGCTGGGATGATGTCACAGACAGTGCAGAGGGACTGGATTTGCCGAATAGTAGGAGAGAGACATTCACTGTCAATGGTGACAAGTCATACAGTGGTTAGCAGAACAGTCATTGAGTGTAGTTGTAGTGAGACTGGCATTTGACAAACCGTAGGACCTTGGTCAAAGTAGGCCATGGTGCAGGGACTAGTACTTCCGGGTACTCTTCCGTGAGAATGTGATCTGTTCCATGTCTTCTTCTTCTGATGTGTGTGTTGCCTGGTTTGTCCTTGTTGTTGTTGGTTGTGAAGGGGCAACACACACCTCAGTGTTAGAAGACGTGGAGTCAGACATCCCGGGGGCGGCTCCCTGTGAAGTTCTTAAGGGCAGTACTGCTGCAAGGAGGGCCTGCTGGTTTTTGAGAATAGCAGCCACATCACGATGGTAGGCAGCCAGGTCGGCCCTGAGGGGTTCAATGTTGCATTCGTGCATGCATTGACAGGATTGTAGTTGTAGGTGTTGTGTCAACTGTATTACAGCTGTGCTGATTTCCTTCTGTGTTTTCGCAAGTTCCTGCAAGAGAGATGTTAGGGCTTGCATAGCAGCTGCCTGATCTGCAAATAACGTCATGCACGAACGCACCCCCTCAAGGCTGGCTGCCATATTTTGCATCCCCACCCGCACCTCCTTGGCCAGCTCCCGCTGTACACCAACTACAGTTCTTTCAAAGCTGGTGCCAGTGTCGTCAGAGTCCTCAGCTGTATTGGAGCTGGCAGGTCTTACAATTGGGGTGGTGGGTGGGTCTTCTGTGATGGCTGCTTGTTCTGTGCTCCTCCTTGTGACTGAAGGTGTGGTCTGGAGGGTTTCAAGGACCTTTTGGATGGTCTCCTGGGAAATGTTTATGGGCTCGTCATCCATGTCATCAGGGAAATCAGGGACAGGCATATCGGCAGGAGATCCATGTTCCTCTGCAATGAAACAGGGTACAATTAGTGTGTCTGTGTTGTGACAATTTTGCCGTAACATGCAAGCCTTTTGCTGACTTTACTTTGTGCTCTGGTTTGGTATTGGTATCTGCTGTCCTTCATATGGGCATTGTTATAGGCCTATGGCCCACCTGTGTGTCACATGTATGATATAGAGTTATCAGACTTGTCTGCCTAATCACCTCTAGGTGTTGCTTTGTACCAATTAGGGAATAGCCATCTTTTTGTCCTACTCGTCCCTCCGTGTATATCTATTCTTATGGTGAGACCTTTCACTGGCTGTGGGTGTTGTGATTGCCCTGGCAGCACACTTGCCTCTCAGGACCTGCCCCAAAATCTTTGTATTCACATTGACCTCATTGTAATTGTTATGTGGCATATCCTATGCATGGCAATGTTACGATGTGATATGGATGTAGACATTGTTGATGTTTCCAGCTGATGTTGGGTAATGTGTGTTTAATTGGCTTGCCCTGTTTATCGTATCAATGTCCTATTTGGTTCTCAGACTGTGCAGGTGTGTTTCAGTGACCAGTTGCATGTGTCCCCTCCTCAAGTTTGTTGTCTGAGCAGTATGACATTAGTGATGTTGCCTTGTTAGCCAGGCATGTGAGGGACCCTGACGTATGCAGCATGTGTGTGTCCTTAGTGCTGTGTGGCTCCTATTGCTGTTTACTTTGGCTGATGTATGTGTCAACTATGGGCATTGACATTTGAGTGTACTGGTGCCTTTGTCTTATTTCTGGAAATAGTTGCAGATGTCATCCTCACCCCCTAATTTAGGTATGTATGTTCCATGGGGAGGTTACTGCCATTGGCTACTATAGCTGCACAGAGATCAGAGGTGTTAGTGTCAACTGTTGTCGCAGTTACAGTGCAGTTGTTGTTTTGGCTACTGGATTACTGATAGGGACCTAGTTGATGTAGGATACATTTTGACTGACGAGTGCCTGGATGTAAGTTTGATGTAGTGGCCTTCCCAACTGTCACGGCTTTCCCTTAGCTCCATTGTTGTCATGACAGGATGCCCCCATGGGACTGTTGTTGGTGCTGTGTTTTGTCGTGCCCCAGCTTCTGTCTGTGCTGGGCATGCCCCCCTGCCGTGCCCCTTTACCCACGCCACTTCATATATATGCTGACTTACATGCATTGTGTAGTAGGTATTCCCCACCCCGGTTGCAGTTATCATTATTGCATTATAATTCCCCATGCGACTTACCCTGCATGTGCGTTGTCTCGTGGTAGTCTGCGCTGTCCTGTCGTTGAATCCCTGTGACGATCTCCTCAGGGATGACGGCTGCGACCATCTCCTCCATGTGGTCCAGGGCCTCCTGGTGTGCTGGACTCCCACCTCCAGTCTGCAGTGCTGCCTTCCTGTTCCTGGCCATTTTTTCCTTTGTCCTACGTTTGCAGTCATGCCAGCGTTTCTTACACTCGGTGACTGTCCTGCATTCTTCAGCCACACTGTTGATCTTGTCAACAATTTGTTGCCATATGGCCTCTCTCCTGCTGATTGGCAACTTAGAGGTGATGAACAGTTAGTGCTGGTGTTCCGTCACCTCTTTAACCAGGATTTCCTGCTCCTCTGCACTGAAGCGACACTTTCTTTTTTTTCTATATATGTCTTGGTTCCTGTATGGATCATCCTGGCTGGTTCCTGGTCTGCTGTTATCTTCCTGGGGTCTGTTGTGGCATCTGGGATCCATTTTGGCTCTCCTCTGCTGAAAGGGCAGTGTTCGCGGGTAAATTTGACGCTATTGCGTAAAAAAAACCGGCGCTTTCCGGGTTGCGCTGTCGTAAATCGACCCACAGTCATTTGCGTCGCGTTAACGTTGTTTTCCTTTACGACTTGACGCCGCTGTGTGCGTCACAAAATAATGACTCCCACCTGTTGGTTGCGCCGCCGTGCGTCAAAGTATAAATTTGATGCCCGCATGGCGCATCGAAATGGCGTTAGCCGGTGGTAATTTTTTTGACGCAAAACTGCGCCGGCGCAGGTTTGCGTCAAAAAGTATAAATATGGACCTTAGTGTTCGGTTAATCCAGCTATCAGAGATCAAGTAATCGGTGTTGAGGGCATTGGACATGATGCAGGGGACACCACGTGCAAAACTAAAGCCCAAATTTAAGAAAAGTCATTGCCGCCTTTGCGCCATTTTTTTTACGCAAAAGGGACTCTAAACCAGCACCATATTTAGATGGTGTCTCTAGAGCAGTCTTGCAACACTTTTCAGGAGTTAGCGTCATTTTTATGGAGCACCTCCTCACCTTGAGTCGTTTAATAACAATGATATGCAAGGTAGGTGTGCCCTACTAAGAAACGACTACAAGCCAACGGAAAAACATCTCACGCCTAGGATTGGGCTGAAGCAATGAAGCTAACTCCGATTAGCGTAAAAATAATTAACGCCTGGTGAGACTAGGCGTTAAAGTGAGGCCCAGCCACAACTCCATTAGGAGAACACACAGAAGGAACCCTGGCAATCAACTGGACAGCATGGACCTGCTACTACTACAGCTTGGACCTGGAGAGGATGACAGTGATGACGTCAAGTGCCACCAGCACCACTGCAGCAACCTCAACCACCACCACTGCAGCCACAAAGGCAGCACGGAAGGAGGGAGAGAATATTCCACAAATGTGCATCCATTCTTGGCCTTCAACACGAAGAGGTCATCAGACTGTACCTTCTCAAGTGTGAGTCCATCGGACGGCTGCTCCACCACATTGTTCCTGACATCACAGCAAGAGTGGAAAGTCCTACAGCCATACCACCCATGATCAGGCTCCTAGCTGCCCTCTACATGCTGGCCTCTGGATCATTTCAGACCAGTGCAGCACAAGTGTGTGATACCTCACAACGATCCTTTTCGGCTTTCCTCCTTATGGTCCTGGACACCATCATCCGCCTCACAACCCACAACATCCAGTTCCCCAACACCCAGCAACTGCAGCAGGAGGCCAAACAAGGATGCTACCAAATTGCTGGGTTCTCGCCTGTGCTGGGTGCAATGTTCTGCACACATGTCCAACTTGTCCTTCCTGCTGCAACGGAACACCTTTATAGGAACAGGAAACACACACTCAATGAATGTGCAGCCCATTGTGGACCATTGAGGAATATTCAACAACATCCTTGCTAAATATCTGGGCAGTGTGTATGATGCTTATGTCTTCAGACACTCAACAATAAATCAACGCTTCTAGCATGGACAATATGGCAATGGCCTACTTGTAGGTAAGCCAGCATACACTTAATAACACTGACAACACACTAAACATGTGGGACAAACAATACATACACCACACTACACACACATAGACAGGGAAGCACAGATGTTTGGACTACAACACATAAGCCACATTCTTCACTACACCACATTCAATGCACATCACGCACACAAATGGCCAAATATACATGTTCTTAGCACCACCTGATGGCCACTTTCTATGATGCACTGGTAGAGCAATGTCCCCTCTGCATTCAAAAGCTGCAGTCAAGCCACTACATGTGTCCACATGTTTATTAAAAAATACAGACCCTTCATACATAACACTTAGAATGGAATAGCTCAGCTATGTGTAATGCATTGGCCATGCCAACGTCAGACAACTCGCATATTGGCACTTTCCAACTTTTATCATGCTGTAGAAACCTGAGGCAGCGTTGACAATTTATGCACCCCAGTAGTGGCATCACTATTTACATATCATCAAAAATACCTGATATTCTCATAGTGTTCAGCTTTCCCATATGTGGTGCATAGTGCAGCACACATTGAAATAGGATATCGCCATCATTGATAGATAATGTGTAGGAATGGACACCTCACAGCACACCAACACTCATACCCCTACAACCCACATCTTCCTACCATGATACAAGAGTGCCTACAGTGGACTGTGGCAGCTGAACTGCTGCCAGTGAACTGGCAGAGGCCAGATATGCATACTAGTAAGGAGACATGGGACTTACAGGACAGAACTGGTGATGCAGGGTAGTGCAGAAAAGCACCTCCTGCGCTGTCCTGTCCCACAGGTGTCTGCAAACTTGTTGGATACATCACAATACATCCCATACAACTGTGCCACAGTGTGCATATGAACTACACACACATACGCAAGCTATCCTGCAAATGGCAGCAACAAACAGGAACATATACAATACTAGATGCAAGTCTGAAGTATCACTCTACTGAAAACAAAAATGTGCCATGGCATTTAGCAATAAATAAATATGCATGTCTGACACTTTTTCTCACATGCCATTGCAGCGGACCTGGGTTAAGGAATCTAGCCATTGGTTATGACCCCATATGGAAACCCACTAACTGATTGGGCTTAAAATGAAGCACACAAAAGGACCAAGAATGTGGTGGAGAGGACATTTGGCATGCTGAAATCCAGGTTCAGGTGCCTACGTCTAACAAGAGGAAGCCTGTTACATGCACCACCCCTTATGTGCAAAATACTTTTCTGTGCAACTTTGCACAACATCTGTTCCCACCAATGTCCCCTGGGACGAACAGGTAGATGTCCCCAGTGAGGAGGATGAGCAGAATGATGCACAACAGGAGGATGGGGAACAACTAAACTCTGCTGCTGGAGCACGCAGAAGAGGCCATATTGTGCGCAACTTTTCAGTTAGAGACTGTACTCCAAGCATCAATAAATATTTTTTTTAATGAATCACTTCAATTCTGCTTTTTCATGGAGTACTTATTTTCGCCATCACATACCTATTCAACTCACCCACATTAGAGAGCATGACTAGACCACAAAAGATATACATAAGTTAGGAACATAGTCAGGAACAAAAAACAAATACAAACAATGCACTACCGCATGACTGTGTGGGTGAAATGTAGGCATAGTCTGTAGCACTAACAAATTACATTGTCACACACATATCACACAAGTTGTTGGGTTGACATATGCCTGCAGCAATCCAGGAAATACACATGAAGACTGCTGTACCGATGTCTGGCCTACGTAGGACAAGAGTAGTAATTACCTACAAAGGTAGGTTAGTGTCTGCTATGTAACCAAGCAATGTCTGAATGTCACTATCACAGGTGATAACTGAAAACATACTCCTCAGTGGTTTTCACATGTTTGACCAAGAGAGAGAAATACGGAGACCAAAACACCTAAATGTCCAGGTCTGTCACACTCAATCCAGTTTGAAATGTGCATGAAAGTCAAGCAATGTCTAAACAAGTCACAACCCCTTGCCAAATTGTACGTGTGATGAAGGACACAGATATGTTGAATGTTGCATCTTCTCTACTCATAGCTGTCATGAGTAATCACACAATCTAAATACACTCCTAGTGAATGTGACAAATGTAGCAGAATGCAGATGTGTGTGAGTGCCCATGTCAAATAAATTATGTTGAAGGACAGCTGAGAGTCTCCCTTATTTTACTTTGAGATTCAATATGTGGAGGTCACTCAGACACTACACAAGTGCTGTGGCTGGTGTTCACTGATGTCTGGGGTCAGTCATGTGATCTTGCAAAGCCTGGAAATGCTAGGGAAAATATTACTTAGCCTGTAGAAGAAGCTATATCCTTCTACAAAGTTCACAAGTCTGACTTAAAATGCTGTGCATGAATGAAAGGACAATGTGGATGACGAAGATGGGTACTAAGGGTAATCTGCAGAAAGTATGCCAGCAATGTTGAACTAGAAGCAGGCCTTGCAAAATAGTCCCTCAATGTGTGTAAAGGAACACACATAGACTAATTCTCACTGCACAACACAACAATGTTTCCATCTAACACCAGACACATATTCACAGAGATTGTGTAGGTCTGCACATATTCCTGTCACATTGGCAACAACTACAACTATGTGCTTGGCCAGCACACACAAGTGTGACAAAAGCAAGTGACAAATGACAATGTCTGTACCCTGGGTCTGCATATATGACCCAGTTCCAAAATCTATCAATGACCTAACAACGCATCTAAGGAATAACCTCACCTATGTATGCCTAGTCATGTCAAACCCTAGCAAATTATGAGTTATGTCCTACACAAACAAGCTGTAAGTCTCTAGTGAATAATAGGGCAAGCCTGACATCAACAACCTCAAAGTCAACAAAACATTGTTGCCCATGGGACCACAATTGTGTAGGTGTATGTCTGCAGGTGACTGTGCATTGCAGTGCTGATGGTTAATCTTGAAAATGGCACCCCCCACCAAGTTCCCAGAGGGGCTACATCAACTCTTGACACAGTCAAGGGCCTGGTGCCTGAGCACAGTGAACTGTGCTGAGGTGACCACAGTCAACTTGTGTCAAAACATGCAACAATGGGCCTGTGTGGGCCTACAAAGTGCTGCTGGAGGACTGATGACTAGGCTACCATCAATGCCTAAGTGCAGCCCTGCCATACAGATTGTATGCTAAAAGTTAAATCTGTCAAAAAAGAAGAGTCATTTCACATTCCAAGTGTATGTGCTAATCATATATTCACTATATTTTATCACACGTCCCATCTAGGTGGAGCAGACTTGGTGAGGTCTATTTGCGTACGGACAAAAGAGAACAATGTACATATGGAAATGTGTATGTTTGCAACAATCACTTAGAAATGTATATGTACAGTACATATGTTTCTACATGGGGAAACATAGTAAACACAGATATGAGTACTCAGGTGTGCTACAATGTTCTACATATATCCAGGCTGGAATAGAGAATAGAGAATTGGTAGATGTCATATCCCTAAACACTGCGCTGTAGTATGCATTACTTATCACACATGAAAAATATCTTTTCACACACAAACATGTCACATACAACCATGAAACATGTCAGCACACCATCTCCAAGAATTAGCATGTATGGGGAATTATATGTTACATGTGTTGCATTACATCATGAGGTCATGGCCAACCAATCTTATGCTGTGTTGTGAAACGAAACAACCAGTGGGAATTCTGACCTAACAATGTGTTAAACCTACAATATGAGTTCCATCACATATGTACACACACAGAACACACATTGTACACATGTGGAAACATGTATGTGGAAAAAGTTGGCATACACATGCACATTAGCTAACAGTATCAGTCCTCCCAAGCGTCACACACACCTACAAACATATGGAAACACATTGCTATGGTACCGGTACACAGTGAAATACACATGCATTCAGATGTTGCCCTAGCATACAAACAATAAAGATGCGTAACACCTGTAGTTTGAAATGTGATTCTGGGTACCCCGTCAGCCTTCCCTCTAAACGCCACGCATACCCATCATGCAGCAAACAAAATTACGCAGCTGTATTTTTCTAACATCGCAAATGTTAAAATTGACGGCTCACACCTGTGCATCTAAACTAAAACGTTATGCCTTGTCAGGCTTTATACAAAATTTCACGCATGGCCATCATGTGTCAAAAAAATGAAGCATATCAGAAAACGTGATGCCTACGCACAGGAAGTGATGTATTAAGACTTCCTTGCTGCACACATGGAAAAGTTAACTTACTTTCACTTTTACTTTACAGTCTTCTAGTCTGTGCTTGGGAGAGGTTGTGTGGTGCTTGTGCTGGTGTGAGGAGTGGTGGATTAGGAGTATTTTGTGCTGTGTGCTGTCTGTGTCTTGTTCATTTTGTAGTTTTTGTCATAGTATTTGTAATTTGTGTGCTGTTCTTGTATCAGAGGTGTTGAGTGTCTGTGTTAGGGGTAGATATGTTTGTTAGGGTAGTTTGGGTTAGTTGGGGAACACTATTTTTATTTATTTTCAGATATTTAGGTTGCAGTGGAGGGATACTGCAACATGTCAGGGAAGGGAAGGGCAAAGCAAATGACTGGGGATGAACTTGGAGGCTTCGTCTTGTTGGTTTGCCACTATCTCCTTACCATGGTGGCCATGGGGGGCTGTGTGATAATGGGTTACCGGACGGAGGCAAGGAAGCAGTGCTGGGGCAAGGTGCTGTACCAGTGGACACACATGTTCTCTGACCTGTGCACTGACCACCAGTTGAAGTACCAGTGGGTAGACTTCATCTCACGTGATCAGGATCTACCGGATCACCTGGTAATTTGGGTCAGCGGAACTGTTGGTAAGTACGCCTTCAACGTAGCACCATCCTCATTTGCATTTGCTTGACAGTAGAACATAAGGATTACTTCAGCATGTCATGACAAAAGTGAGGACAGCAAGTTCTGTGTCTCAGCGAGCCTGCATTCATGAGAGGTCAGCAATGCACCGGGTGTTGACAATTAGCACATTTCAGTTTGTACCTTGTGTCACGCATATACATATTGAAGTGTAGAAAACTAAACACATGTGTAATGGTGCAAGGGTTCATGTTTTCCAGGCACAACTGTTCATGTCCATCATGGGTTTGACAATTGTGGAAATGTGCATTGTCATGTTAATGTGATGACAGACATGACGCAGGAGTATAGGGAGTCATAAATAAGGGTGTTCCTTGGGTCATGTATGTGCAGAGTGACACAACAAGGGCCCAAATGTAAGAACGGCTTTGCGGCTCCTACTGCAACATTAACGTCATATAATTAAAGGTAATGTGGCTGATGCAGGCAAGTATTGCCGCACCATATGTCAAAATTTGCACAGTGCAAGCATTGAGGCACTTTTAAACCCTGGTCCCACATGATGCCTGCACCAGGCATGAGGAATGCAAGGGGTGCGTTCTGGTGGTAGGAGGCACACAAAAGTTGAGCAGTTAAATCTACTAGATTCCACTGTGCCATTTTTGTAGTTAAATGGAATGCATGCCTAAGGCAGGTTGGTGAAATGACACTTTGGCACCTTCATGTATGGTACAAATAATGCAACGTGCCACAATAATGTCATAGTTTACAACTGTAGTGCTACAACATGTGCCATGATGTGCTGTATGTCAAATACGGCACACACATAGTGGAGTTAGGTGGTGGCAGGGGCCACCAAAAAAGTGGAGCATCTGAGTTGATATTCCATATTTACACAGATTTTCAACAAAGTCCTACGCTTCAGACAATTGACGGTGTACTGTCCCCAAGAAAGTGTTACGTATGTATTTGAGACATGTACGTATGGCTATATCCCATATCTGTATGTGTTATTATGGGCAAACAATGTCTGTCTAATTGGCATGTTAAAGATGCCAGTTGGTCATTCCTAAACCTAAGTTAACTAGGTCAATAAGCTAAACAAGTGGAATGTGTAACAGCTGTCAATCTTTTCTTTGTTCAACATTCACAAAGCTACGTTTTCCTGTCATGTCTTGCAGGTGGACCTGCACCCTACACCATTGGAGAGGTTTAATGATTTGAAGACTACAATGCTGCCATTAAGTGTTACCTTGTATGTCAAATGTGTTGAGCAAGGGTTGTGTGTGAGGTAGTATGATGTGTGCAATGCCATGTTAAAATGGCATGTGTGTCAATTAAGACACTGTGATCTATCCTTAGGTATTGACAATATGTTTGATGTCATGTTGAGGATGTTGAATATAACAAAATCATGCACAGGTGCCAACGTGTGCTGCAATGGATTTGTGAGTCTTTGGAAAAGGTAAATATGCGCACTAACACAGTGATGTCAGTTAAGATATGTGTCAGAGGTGGTGGGTTTCAGAAATTAACTTTGGGCATGGTGCAATTAATTACCATGTGAAGAGGTCTCACTGGGCTTATCAATGAGCCACTAGCTTCACTTCTCTTCAGAAATTAAGTGATGCACCGGCCACGCAAGGAGCTTTTTGAGAAGGACAACAGTTAGCTGAGTCCACATTGAGATTTCAACTCTTGCTCTGATGAGTGTGGTACATGTCTACGGATTGAAGCAAAAAGATGTGTGCAGAGTGACCTACATGCTGTACCCACCATGATGAGTGCGAGCGAGCATAGTGACATTGCATGTGTATGAGATGTGCATGGTGACTGTTTACCTGGTACTTAGGAGATGTTACAGGCTTGTGCACTGACAGTGTGGAACATTGGTTAGCCTTTATCCCTTCAACATGAACAATACATCGTAGATGTTTGAGTGGCAGATTGGTATAGACTTTGGGCTTGACGTTTGTTTTCTGATTTCTGGTGGACAACATGTGTCACCTGAAGATGCTGTTTCCATTGCATGCTTGTTCTTGCTCTGCCCAACACAGTTTTTGATAACATGTCCTCCTTATGTTTTAGTGGCCTCAATGACTCCAACACAGAAGTGTGCGTGTGAAAAAATGGTGGAGAGACACCAGCACATCTGTGCAGTTCAGAAAGGGTACTGCAGGATGGCCAGGCAATACAAAGTTGAAAAAGCATTGGGTCGTGGCAATTATTTCCTCCTGGAGGACCAGCCAAACAGCCTGCAACAAGCACACACAAGTGGATCCTCAAAACAGGTCAGGGGTTGGTCTGCAGGTTCCGCTCCCTCAACATCAACAGCCCCTACTACAACACCATCCCATCAGCAGCCAAAACCAGCTTCCACTGCCACCAAATTTGAGGACTAAATGCAGAAGGACATGGCTGAAATTAAGTTGAGGTTAGCCAAATTGGAGGAGGCAAACTAAAGAAATTATAAACTGTTGAAGTACATTAAAAAGAAGATGAAGAGGCACTGACTTTTGGGCCCTTTCCTCTTCATAGTAACTTCCCTTCCCTAAATTGTAAATAGTTTTAGTGGATTTTAGAGGGGTGGCATAGGTAAGGTAGTATAGAGTAGGTTAGTTTTAGGACATAGTTGGTATAGTTTGGAAGGAGTGGGATTTAGGATTTTATTGTTTTTGTGGTATTTAGGGGGGTTATGTATTGGAGCATATGTTTAAAAAAAAAATATCAAAACCCCCCAAATATATATCTTTGTTTAGGCAATAGGTTTAGTTAGTATCTGTTTAGCTTTAGTTAATGTTGTCCTTCTCATCTATTGTCTTTTTAGAGGGTTGGGGGGGGGGTTCAATGTTTATCGTGTGGCATTGCATGTTTAAGATATGTTTAGATAAGTAAAGTTAGCTGTAAGGATTAGTTTGGATTAGTTACTACAGGTTAGGTAAGTGAAGGTTAGTGTGTAGTTTAGGTTTTGATAGGTAGTAATTTTTAGTATTAATAAATATTGTTCATTTCATACAGTATGGTGTCCATGATGATTAACGTTCTGGCTGCTATCATGTCTGTCTGCACTGGTCACATTAGACAAATACCTTTGGGTGTGCATTCTGTATTGATTTACATGTGTGACTATGTGTATCCCCTATGGCCAATTACCTGTCTGATTGGCAGCAGTATGATTCAGCCACTCAATACACTATTCAACGCAGTTCCTGACACTCGTACTGTGCATGGATAAAAATTCTAAGACAGGTAGGTAATCAGACACAATCTATTGGTTTTGTTAAGTAATGTAACATTAATTGTTCAAAAATTTAGAACATTGCACTCCACCTCATTTGAGAAATAGAGACTGACACACTAATGGCTGCCCCTCACATTCTTATATATGCCAATTCTGTTTGTCACATCAATGTTGTACTGGTACAATCATCAGAGATGTTTCCAGACACCTGTGTTCTGAACCACAAATGCCATATGTAAACTTGCATGGTACCTGTTTAATACATGCTTGGAAGACTCACACATTTTGTGGGAGTCCACAATGCTATCAGTCTCCTTACTATTGTTTGAGTCTATGTGTGTGGCTTTGTGTCTTTGTGTCTGACAGAAAGCCACACATGTCCTTTTGTTCAGTACTCATTCTCATAGCTTCACACAATGCATACATTTGAAATAGTCAACCGATCACTGAAAAGAAAAACAGAACATATGTGAATTTGGTCATTTGTTTACATGTGCAAGTTTTGTTTCAGATGATGTACAATGTACAGTATATTGCCACATGAGAGATCCCAAGCCATTGAATGTCCATTCAGAGTCCAAAGGGGGGGGGGACATGCCATGAGCCTTGTGTAGGAGAGGTGTGCATCAGTGAGGAGGTGTCCAAATTGACAACAGGTACGAATTGAGACTATGACAGTCCATGCATAATAAGTCAACAGTGGTAGAGTGAAGTGGGCAAGTTGCCAGTTGTTATTACACTGGCATGATCTTAAGCATAGAACTAAAGAGATACTGTCCATGTGCCAAAGAATGTAGATACTGGGTGTTTTGTCTTGTGAATGATGTTCTTTCCACATCGTCATCCTTGGATGTGTGTGTTGCCTCCTGTGCCATGGGTGGTGCTGGTGTTGAAGTTGAGTGGGGCACACACACATCAGGGGACAGAGATGTGGAATAAAAGGTCCCGGCAGCTTTGTGGAAAGAGAAAGTCATAGCTGCAGCAAGGAGAAACTTCTGGTTTCACAACACAGCAGCTACATTACAGTGGTAGACAGGCATGTTTTTACAGAGGGAGGCCAGAATCTGCTGCATTGGCTCCAGGACATTATGGATAGCCCCCAGCCTGTTGTCAATCATGCTGCTGCCACTTTGGGAGGACAGTTGTTCCAGGCTCTGCCTCAGGACAGCACCCCTGTCGACCAGGGACTTCTGGAGTCCACATAGCAGAGAGTGGGTGCCTCTGATGGCAGAAGAGTTGTCCTTCTTTGGAGTGAGACATCTCTGCACTCCCTCTACGTTGCCTGCCACGGTCTCCATCCCCACCCGCACCTGCTGTGCCAGCTCCCGCTGGACTCCTGCCACTGTCTTCTGAAAGGTGATGTCTGGGTCCTCAGTGTCCAAGGCTGTGGTTGTACTGGTGGTGCTGTGTGTTGGTGGTTGGGTGGTTCATGTGGAGACCCCGCAACACCTTGTGCCCTCCCTGTGACTGGAGATGGTGTCTGGAAGATACTCAAGACATCCTGGAGAGTGTCAGCATTGATGGTCAGCAGCTGGTCATCCAAATCATTAGCAAAATCCAGGACAGGCAGCTCCGCAGGAGGTAAAGCATCATCCCCTGCAATGGGATAGTGAAATGTCAATGTTTGACTGTAGTGGATGTTGACATGAGTCATCATTTACTTGCTACTGGTGGCTTAGTGACATGGTACAGACCCACACATCAAGGCACACATTTATGGAACCCTAGTGGCACACTGTGCCACCTGAGCCTCATTTCTATGGAGTCACCATTGGCACAATCTGTCAGTCCACATTTCCCAGTGTGCTACACTCACCTTGAATTACTTATCATAGACTTTTACGTGTGTGCCCCTTTCATTGATTTCACTGTGTTACATATGCATGCCATAGGTGTTGTAGGGATTTGTGCACATGCTGCAAATTAAGATGTATAGAATGATTTGCATTTGATTTTACAGATATTTGAGTAACTGACTCCTCTGCCACCCCACATATGTTGTTAGAGTGATGGGAGGGTGTGAGCTGTCCACATGCATCCTCCTAACCACTTTGAGTCATGTGTCCTGCATCCTGCACCAACCATTGTGAGATTCAACCACCTTGTTTATGCGTGCAAACAGTAATTTCTCCCTTCCTGCATCAGTGCATCACAGGTTTCCTTGTAGCCTCCCTTTCTGTACTGATGTTGTTCTGCTGGAAGGTAGACCTTTCTGTTTGCACACATACACACAAGGTGATTCATCGTTGCAATGTGTGGTGCAGGATGCTGAACACATGACTCTAAGTGGCTAGGAGGATGCATGTGGAAAGCCCACCCACTTCCATCACTCTAACACAAATAAGATTAAAAGATAGCACAGTGCAATCTTTATGGATTGTCTGCCCCATTTATTCTTCCCTCCCTGCGTAAGAAATTTTCCCTTGCATACATCATATCTGGCACAGGTATATTGTGGTACAAGGATGTACAAAGTGGATCTATGCATGTATTGTGTGACTTTGTTAATGTAGCACAAGGGGAATGGGCAGCTTGAGTCTACAGTGGCATCAATCAATATGATGATAATGTTGCAGTAAGGACTTGTAAGTATTGGTCCCTAGTGAGACAGTGAGAACACTTGTAGCTGATGTTACGTATGAAGGTGTCCCTTTGTGCACAACACCAACCATCCCCACAACACAGGCAACCTTGCAGAATGATTAAATGGAAGCTACTTGTACAGCAGCACTAATGATAATCACAGACATGTCCCAAATGTTGTGTATGATGACTTTTGTGAAAATTCCCAATGGTGCATGGAGGCGTATCACAGTTCTTGTTGGATTGATGTGAGGGTTGAGAAATGGTCTGTGAATGTGGGGGAGAGGAGAGGTGAGAGTGCATGAGAAGTGTTCGGTCATTATTGTGTCCCCATGCAACCTTTTTGCATGCATTCAATGTGTCTTATGTGCCTCCCCCTTCTTCCATTTGTTAGTTTCAAGATTGACCCCCACTGCAACTTACCCTGCATTTGTGGTAGGTCTTGGAAGTCTGCATTGTCCTGTTCTGAGACTCCGGTGACCAGCTCCTCCGGGATGACCGCTGCCACCATCTCCTCAAGCTCATCTAGGTCCTTCTGGGGTGCTGGACGTCCACCTCCAGTCTGCAGTGCTGCCTTTCAGTTCTTGGCCAATTTCTCTTTAGTTCTGTGCTTGTAATCGTGCAAGTGCTTCTTACAATCAGTGGCAGTCCTTCTGCCACACTGTTGACTTTATTGACAACTGACATATGGCCTCCTTCCTACCTATTGGCAATTTAGAGGTAACAAAGAGCTGATGTTGGTGCTCTGTCACCTCTCTGGCCAAGATGGTATACTCCTCACTGAAGTGACACTTCCTCATCCTTTTCCCCATCTCCTGTGAATTTGTTTGTCCATTCTGGCTTGTACTGGGCTGATTAAGGTCTCTCTGGGGTTTCTCTTGCCCGGCATTCTCCATCTTGGGTCCTCGTGGCTTGTTTGGTATTTTCGCTGGCTTTTTTTTACGGTTTTGAAGCAAAAATGGCGCTAGCACGATTAGCATAAAAAAACGTGCCTCTGATCATGCTAACAACACTTTTGCAGCATTGGCGTAATTTTTCTTTACAACCTGTTGCAATGGTTAGTATAATTTTTTTTTACGTGAACCTTTCCTTAATGCCGTGGTGCACCATTTTCTAAATACAGCGCACGGATGGCGCTCAGGAATGTCATTAAGTTGTATTAAATATTTTGACACACAACTACGCTAGTGCAATTGTGCGTCATTTTTCTTAAATTTGGGCCTAAATGTTATTAATCAGCATTCTTGAAGGTTGGGAACATACCTCTGTGCCATTGGCTATCACCTAAAATAAAGCCCCCCTTCCTGCAGATACAAAATCGAACTGTTTGGTATCTTTAAACTATCTAGTCACTGGCAAGATTTCCAGGGACATCCACTGAACCCAATCAGTTGAGATCGAAAACAGGAATTATGGCTTAGGGACCAAGCATAAATTCAATCTCCCATACCTCAAGAACTGCAAGGATTTAAAATAGTTCCAGGATCATTGTAATTTTTAGAACTTACAAGGTTACTGATTTAAGACATAAAGTAAAGAGGAAAATGATTTGTCTCTCTTATGGTAACAGGGCACGATAAGGATTCTTACAAATTCAGAGATTGTATGGAGTTGGATACTTGCTGTCCTAGAATGGTCTCTACAGTTCTTCAACACACTAGACATATTTATATGCTTCAGTTCAGTTCCGGCTAGCTGGAGTACAAGGTACTCGTGGTTTCTGGGTAGCTCACTTGCTCATTATTAACTCCATGTTTATACATCCAGACTGCCCTTGCGCAACATCGGCAACACCAGCCTAGTAACCAGCCCCACACACGCTGGACCTCATCTTCACGGCCAGTGACAGAGTCAAGTACAGTCATATGACCAAACTCATCGGTACAGACCATACCATCCTCCGTGATCGAAGAGAGTAAATCTTCCCATCTTTTCCTCTGGCTTTTGCAGAATAAGGGAAGGGCAGCGAACATATGATCAGTGTATGGGTACCAGTGGAGACCAACCTGATGTTCTACGCCAAACTGCTCTTTTGCTGAGTGGTGCCTTTTACAACATCGTAAGGAAAGGGAATTTGGTACTGTAGTGGGAACAATTTTCTGCCAGCACAATGTAGGTGCTTATTTTAGAAGTGCACCTCCAATATAGAGAGTTTTTGACAAACAGTCAGGCTTGTCACATCCAGAAGGAGGACTAAGACAACCTAAAGGGGAGCCACCATTTTTTTTTACATATTTCACTGTCTCATTATAAGACACCATTCACCTTAAACACAGTTTCCACAGACAAAGAACACATATACATGCAGCAGATATGCACACATACAGTACAAACATGTTGGGAAAGTAGGATCTCGAGTTTAGTCTTCATGCCATACAAGCCACTGCATTGATTCAATAGTTGTACCATTCTCTCTTTGAATATTAGGTACATAGCAACCAGTTTTTCAGAGCTACACAACAGTGATGGATATCCCATCAGCTGAGATCTAAACCCTATTATATCCAATGGGATAACCCCTCAACCAATATTTAAATCTGATCTGGGAAAATATTCAGAATCCAAGGCAGGAAACTTGATGCCTGGTACTAAATTATAGGAAGAGGAAAGTGTTAGAAAAAACACTGTCGAAAAACTCCAGAAAGGCATCTAACAAAGGGCCCTAAATATGAAGAAGATTCCAGGATGTGACAGACAAAATCCGGAGCATAGCTTTGGGTGAAGGGTAAGGTTTTTGAAGTGTGACACTCTCCAAATAAACACATTCTTGGCATAGTTGAGTTTTGGGGCCCCTTATTCACATATGCTATGTCTGTGTTGGTTTTTCTTTTCATTTTCATTCTCGTCCCTGAACCAGCTCCCCTTGGCTGCTCTGAGCAGCAGGTCTTCTGCCTCGTATCCACTGATCCCTGCACGTTTCCCTGTTGTTTCTGCCACTTATTACACTGCTTTCTGCTCCATTTTACGTTGCCTTTTGCCTACTAATTGCTACCCATTTTCCGGGTGATTTCTGCCTCTTTCTCCACTGCTTTCTGCTTCAATTTCTGTTGCCTTTTGCCTCTTTTTCGACTGATTTCTGCTCGTTTTCCTTTTGCTATCTGCCTCTTTCTCCATTGCTTTCTGCTCCATTTTCTGTTGTCTTTTGCCTCTTTTCTACTGATTTCTGTCAGTTTTTCTGTTGCTTTCTGCCCCCTCCACTAATTCTGCCCATTTTCTGTTGCTTTTTGGAGTCTCTTTCTACTGATTCTGCCTGTCTTCTGTTAATCTTGCCTCGCTTTCCCCCCCTTTTTTATGCTGCCTCTGTGTGTTACTGGTTCTCAACTCCTGCAAGCGCTGCCCACCGCCACCAAGCGCCCCGTCTACTCCCAGGACCTAGTTAATGGAGACTGCACTGAGGTAGCGCAGCGGATACATGCAGTGGGTGTGCCGCTGGTGCGCTGATAGAGCACCAAAGGCAAGCTCGTCTGCGTCCAGACTATGTCCAACACCAGGAGCCCTGGTTCTCCCACCCACCACACATACACCGCCACCGAGCTCTGAATCCCAGACTCCACCCTGACTACAGCTGCCGCACTTCTCCTCAATCAAAGGTAGAACCTTTTACCTTCTGGCACTGTCTCTTCTCCTGTGACACCAGAGCACCTGCACGCACAATGACCATAACCACGCCAACCTCAACTGCTTTAGAGCAACTCAACTGCCTCCAGCTTAACACATGATCTCTCTGCGAGCAACCCACTAAAATCTGGGACATCATCACCACCCTTACGTCATCTTCCTCACTGAGACCTGGCTCACCCCTGCATCCACTCCCATTATTGCCACAGCAACACCAGATGGTTACCAGATAGCACACCAGGACTGCATCAGCAAACATGAAGGCAGGATCGCCATAATCCACAAAGAAAATAACCACTGCACCATCGCCTCAGACGACACTATCCCTTCATGGAACACCTCAATTTCAAACTCTGAATGGATGGCAAATTCACAATCAGGGGCACCCTTACTTACAGACCTTTAGGATCACACCTCAATTTCTGCAACACCATTCCTGACTTTATAGCCCCACTTGCCATTGACTCCAAGGACTACATCTTCCTCGGACACCTCAATGTCCACCTCAACGACCTCAACAATACCTACACAGCCACGTCTTCGAAAGCATGAGCAACATTGGCAAATACCTACCTAATAACCAGCCCCACACATGATGCACGACACATGCTGGACCCCATCTTCATGGCCAATGGCAAGAGTCAAGTACAGTCATATGACCAAACGCATCTGGACAGACCATGCCATCGTCCACTTCATCATCACCAGACCCCCTGGCACCACCCTTGAGATACCTAGCGCCCCTCACCACAGCTGGAGCAATGTATTGGAGAGTCAGTGGACCAACGCCCTTGACACCTACCACCTTGACACCGCACCCAACCTTCAACAAACTGTCAAGAACTTCACCGCCTGGATCACAACTGCGCCAACAGAGTTGCCCCCATCAAGCCCAGCAAACACAAAAAATCCACCAAACAGGACACATGGTACATCATGGAATTGAGAACTGTGAAACGCAAAAGCAAGCTACTAAAAAAATAAAAATGGCGCACCAGCAAGAAATCTACAGACAGAGCCACCTTCAAAACCGCGCTCAAAACTACCACCAGCTCCTGAAGGAGATGAAAAAGAACACACTTGCGAACTGCATCAAACCAGCTCCAACCACACTAAAGAATTTTTTAACATTGTTAGATAGTTTTCCAACCCATCAGCCACTGATAATATCATCACCCCTTGCCAGGAACTCTGCAACACCCTGAAGGACTTCTTCCACAACAAGATCTCCACCATAAACAAGAGCCCTAGCACACCCCTGCCAACCTCTTCAGACACCTCTTTCCCACCCAAGCAAGGCCCAACAGCGTACTCACCACATGGGAACCAGCTTACCACACAGAATACCGTCCACTCAGGAGCCCCCACAAACACCTCCCCTCACCACATTTTCAACCTCAGGAGCAAGAAAATCAGCAGTGAACTCACCACCATTTTCGATGCCTCTATCACCTCAGCTAACTTCCTCGATTAATGGAAACACGCAGAAGTCAAACCCCTCCTCACAAAACCATTTGCCGACCCCAGTGAACTCAATAACTACCATCCCATCTCTCTGCTCCTCTCCCCCCCCACCAAAGTACTTGAAAAATCCATTAACACTAACTCACTGAAAACCTGGAGAACAACCATCTGCTGGACACCCTCCAATCCAGATTGCGCACCAACCACAATACTGAAACTGCCCTAATTGCTGCCATTGATGACATCAGAACCCTGCTTGAATGGGGACCAATGGCAACCCTGATCATCAACCTCTGGGCAGCATTCAAAATTGTATCCCACCACACACTGATCAAAAGAGTACATCACATCGGAATCCAAGGAGATGCCCTCAAGTGGATCGCCTCCTTCCTCACCGGGAGACCCCAGAGAGTCTGGCTACCACCGCTCACCAGGTAACCCAAGGACATCATACACTGCGTTGCTCAAGACTCTTCCCTCAGCCACACTCTTTTCAACACCTACCTGACCACCCCTGGCCAACATCGTCAGAGCCTATGGATTAAACATTACATCTGACGCAGACGACACCCAGCTCATCCTTTCATTCTCAGGAGACTCCACCATTATGAGAGCTAACTTCCGCAGGTGTATGACGAGCTTCGCCAAATAGATGAAAATCAGCTGCCTGAAACTCAACACAGACAAAACGGAAGTGCTGATCTTCTTCAACAACAATTCCCTTTGGAATGACTCCTGGTGGCCCTCAGAACTGGGACCCTCACCCACACAGAGAGAGCATGCTCGCAATCTCAGCATCATCATGACAGCAAACTCACCATGAAAACCTAGATCAAAGCAGTCTCCTCTGCCTGCTTCCTCAATCTTCGCATGCACTGGAACATTTTTCAAATGTCTCCCCATCAACACCAGACGCACTTTCACTCAAGCCCTAGTCACCAGCCACCTTGACAACGGCAACGATCTCTAAGCAGGAAGCACCACACACTTCCTGAAAAGGCTCCAAACCACACAGAACACTGCAGCCAGACTCATCCTCGACCATCCCAAACTGAACCTAATCACCCCCTACCTCAAGAAACTCCACTGGCTCCTCATTCAGAAGAGATGTCAACATAAGATGCTGATTCAAACCTACAAGGCCCTGCACAACCAAGGACCAGCCTACATTAACTCCCACCTGAACTTCCACCATACTTTCAGACACCTGCATCCGGACTCCCTCTCATTCGCGCACAGCCCACTCATCCACCGAAGCAACAGCGGAGGATGCTCATTCTCCTGCCTCGTGGCTAAATCCTGAAACAGCTTACCCCTTCCCATCTGGACCTCCACCTCGCTCCTAGAATTCCAGAAGACACTCAAGACCTGGTTTTTCAACTGATCGCACCAATGCAGCACAACTCTTAGTGCCTGGATACCCTCACAGGTGATTTGCCGCGCTTTATAAATCTGGACTGATTGATTGACAAAGAGGTTTTAAGTTGTTGTTTGGATAGTTTTATATATATACATATATACATATATATATATATATATATATATATATATATATATATATATATATATATATATATATACATATATATAAAATGGTGGTCATCAGTAGGTAGATAGGTAGTTATAGTTAGGACCTAGTTTCTATAGAAAAAGCTTTTTTTGTTTTGCTCATAACTTTGGCACCATTTGATGAATCTTCAAGAAATGTTCCAAAAAATACGATGCTCACTTCAGCTTCTGCCTGGAATGTTTCAGTGTGATCCCTCAAGCGGGGGCCGAGAATACACTTTTTTTCCCATGCATTTTGTAATAGGGAAACTGAACAGGAACAGCGCCCGAACTACTGGACGGAATTACAAAAAATTTGGCAGAAAGGTAGCTCTTGGTCCAGAAAGCAACCTTTTTTTATATTGGGTGTAAATCCATTCAGTAGTTTTTGAGAAATTAAAGAACAACCAAATTTGTATATATATGGACACGAAGGCTCCACGAACACTCTGGATCTCATGCTGAGATCTGATTGGCTGACAACTGTCCAACAAGGAAGTGTTGGCAGCCATGTTGGGACTCAGCTTCAGCCGAGACCCACAAAAAAAGTTTAAAAAAAGAAAAGGGGCCTGAGTAGTTACACCCTGACTCCTTAGCTCTGGTGCTGGCGTCGCAGAGGGGCCACCCAGAGCAAAAAAAGCATGTTTTAAAAGGTTTTGGTGGAAGTCGTGGCAGATCCAGTGAAAACTGAAAAAAAAACAAGAGCTGGCTCCTGTGCTTGTTTTGTAGATAGCCACTGGGTGGGCATTGAAATTTTGAACGTGGCCCCCGCCACCTCCCTGAGGCCAAACAGTATTAAATACGGGGGCCCACCCGTCCCCTCCAAAGTCCCGGGGACCTCCACCTCCCCGAGGCAGAAGATATAATCAAATGCAGGGGGTGCCCGGCTCCCCTGCAGCCCCATGGGCCTCTATCTTCCCAGGACCAAACATAGTATTAAATGTGAGGGGTGCCTGCCCCCACCCCACAGCCCTGGGGACTGCCACCTGCCTGAGGCAGAAGATATAATCAAATGTGTGAGTGCCACCTATCCTTCCTGCAGCCCTGTGAACCGCCACCTCCACTGGGCTAACATCTAAATAAATGCTGGGGGGCTGCCCAGCCCCCCACACTGCTCAGGGGTCCTCCACCTACCAGGTAGACTATACGATGAAATGCAGGGGCCATCTGGCCCCTACCCCTGCAGCCCCAGGGACTGACACCTTCCCAGGGCAAAATATATAATGAAATGAGGGGGCCACCCGGCCCACTCACAGCCCCAGGAACTGCCACCTCCCCTGAGCTAAATTGAAATAAGATAGGGGGTCCATTGCGGACCCCCAGCCCTGGGTACCACCAACTCCCTAGGGCTCACCCCCGGGACATAGCTGTTTGCTTTGACTTGGCAGAAGCTTTGACAGCTCCGCCCAAGTCAGAGCAAACACTCTGGTTCCAGCAAGTGAGAGATGTCAAACAGCTCTCACTTGCTGGAAGCGAAAGTTTACGCTGTTTCCCTGCCTGCAGAGTAGTGATCTGACAGACAGGGAGCTGCATGTTTAGCAATGCCTGATCCTCAGGAGGCAGGGAGCCACCTGGGACTCTGGGGGCCATCAGGCTCCTTCCACGGTCTCCAACGGTGGTGACTGGGTGCCGTGGGGTGACATGGCCAGGTGACATGGCCCGGCCCATGGGGCCACATGACCCCCTTCCCCAAAAATATATTAAGCCTGAGGGTTGGGGTACCCAGGGCCAAAATCAGCTAGAGGAGGCCCCCCACCTAAAAACAATTCTAGAAGGCTGGGCTCTAGGGGATGGGGTACCCGTAGCCGAAATCGGTTGGGGGACACCTGTCCCACCTTCACCCAAAAAACAAATTTTAAAAGACCAGACCCATGGGATGTGGTCCCTTTGGTCGAAATCAGCCGGGGGAGGGGGGCTATGCAAACCTGCGGCCAACTCCAGCTGTCAATGGCCAAAGGCTGTGTGCAGCGTGGGGTTGGGAGGATTAGGGGAGTTGGCTGCAGGGGCTGGCAGCAAGCCAGGTCCTGCGGCCAAAGGCCATGTGCGTCAGTGGTTGGATTAACGTGTTGTAATGAAAATACCTTAACATTAAAAGAAACATAGAAATTCACTGAAAAAAACAAAGGTTACAGGGATATTATAGTTAGGAAATAGAATTAAAAAAACAGAGAAATTCACTTAAAAAAACCCACGGTTACAGTGACATTATAGTTCGGCTCATATTTTAAACTAACAAAACCATGGAAATTCACCTGTTATAGTTAGAGTTATCTCAAGTAACTATAACTCATGCCCTAAGGCAACTATAACATGCGCCCTCGCCAGGCACGGCACTCATGACATCTTTGAAAATATCAATGTAATATTTGCAGTAACATTTTTTACGAAACAAGTGTGCATGGGAAATTTCTGATTCACCACTCCAGAATCTCCTCATCGTCTTCCTCGTCCCATTCCTTACAATCTGAGGTTGACCTCAGTGCCCTGAAAACTCCCACAACCTTCAAAGCTTTTTCCTGCTTTATTAACCTTAACTGAACTGCTTCCCGCAAAGCCCCTCCTCCAACAGGATCACTTCCTGTTTTGTTCTTGTGCAATTACTTTACGGAGTTCTGTGGATGCTCTTAATGGGGGCTTGGGGGGAGCGAGGGCTTGCCCGGTCTCCCCCCGGGCATATCGGGCGTGGGTGGTACAATCCACCTCACGGCACCTGATTGGTCATTTTAGGGCATGGGTGGGTCTAAGGTTGAGGGCTATATATAGAGAGGGCTGGCTGTGGGCGGCCTCTTTGGTCATCTTGCCACACCCAAGGCTGTTTGCTGTGGGAGAATTTTGTGTAGATAGGCCTTAGACTTTAGTGTGCTATCAGTTTTAGCCTTTGAATTTAGGTATTGTGGTGTAGTTATGGCAAATTCGGAGAGAGTTCTTCAGGTGTTGAGAATGTTACAGGAGGAAGGCAGAGAGGATTTATTACAGGAAGGTGTATTAGGACAGGAGGGAATAGTTTTAAAACGGCCTAGGAGGGTGTCCTCTGAGGGCATGGCAGCAGCAGTGATTGCTTGCTCGCCACCTGTGGCAGGAAAAAAATGCAGGCAAAAAAGCGTTATGGGTCGGCGGTATGCGCAGGCTGTGGGAAGCTGAAGTTTTCATTAGTGAGGGCTTACCTGCTTCAGGTGGTGTCAGGCGGGGTGGGTCGCAGCTTGCGCGGCGGGCGGGAGCCTCTTTAAGGCAGCGAGTGTCCTCTGGAGGGAGAGGCGCTGCCGAGCGGGGTGCGGTGGCACCAGGTAGCCGTGTGGGGTCGGAGGCATGGTCGATTGTGCATGCGCCCGCTATGAGGAACAAGGCGGGGCGCGTTGCAGAACAAGCTCCACTCTCCTCGCGAAATAAAGGCAGCGAGGAGAGGGAGTTTTAGAGGAAAGTACCGGGGCAGGGACTTTCAAGATGGCGGCGCGCATTGGGGATCGGCAGGAGCCAATCCTTATTCTTTCGGATTCAGAGGGGGACGACCCCGTGGGCAATGGGGGCATAAAAAGTGCAGTCAGGGAAATAGATTTAGCAGGGAGGGGGAGCATAGCATATTTGTTCAGTGGGTACCTAGAATGGTTAGCCCCATGCTGCACAAAGTGCAGCAGTGGGAAGTAGAGAATAGGACGCTTGTGCAGACAGGATTGGTAGAAGTTAGTAATAAAGGTGAGTGTAGGTTAGCTGAGGTAGCTTTTGAGGAGGTGGAGTTGGGTGATAGTTATGGTAGAGGGCATGTTAGTGGGGTTTTTGGGAATATTAGTAGTGAGCAGGGTGCGCCTGGGTGTGGCAAGGCGCTTGCTTCGGGCGGGCAAGAGGAGCACTCGTCTGAGGCAGGGCAGGGGCGGCCTGCTTTCAACTCAGGACACACGGTGGGGTTAGTACACCCCTAAGACACCTACAAGAAGAGAGGGTGAGACCCAGAGCGGCTCACCCGACATCGGGGGAGTTGGTCGTGTCATCGCAGGTGTTGGAAAGACTTATGAATTATGATGAGCCTTCTACTAGCCAGAGCGCTGGTGGGTTAAATTGGGATAGGGGTTTTGAGGAAACCCTGGATTTTGATGAAGAAAATGAGATGGCTATGGTTGGGGCTAATTTCGAGGATATAGGTGGGCAAGGGAATAACCAGTCTCTGAGTTTTGATGCTTTACAGGGTCAGAAGAGAGCGGCGGTCGGAGCGATCGTCGAGTTGGTGAAAGGATTGTATCCGGTTCAGCTGGGAACCCTCCTAGAGGTGACAAGAGAGGTTGTATTTCTGAATGCGAAGGGTGGGCGTTGGGGGGGATGAGGTCAAATGGTGCAAAGGCGAGGGTGCAGGATATGGGGGTGCAGACGGGTACGGGTAGCAATGAGGTGGGGATTTCCAAGATGGGTGATTCAGAGGTAAGTGTGTCGACAAATATGGCAGAAACGGTGAGTGTTGCTCAGGACCAAGGTAAAGACAGTAAAGCGGATTCCTCTGGGGGGAGTGTGAAGAATAAAAAGCTGCCTTACATGGGAGTGTCGATGCCTTTGGGGGCGCATCTCAGTCAATCTTTGAAGGATTAGATTTGCAAAGGGGAGTTTATTGATGTGTTCAAATTGTTGCACAGGGAGATTCAAGCTAAAGAGGGGTCAAAGGAAGAAGAATGGGAGTTGGCCAGGAGGCCAAAAGTGCCAACTACGATTGAGAATTGGACGTCGGCATTTCTTATATATGCTAGTGTATATTGCGAACGCTTTCCAGAAAGGAGTGTGGCTTTATTGAAATACATGGATATTGTGCGCCGGGCCCAGATGGATTATGGAGGTTTTGGATGGTTTCGTTATGATGAGGAATTTAGAGCTCGCATGGCGATTTATCCTGAAAAAGAATGGGGGGAAATTGATAATGAATTATGGATGCAATGGTTGAGGTCAGGTAGGAATGCGCCGGTGATGCATACGGCTAGTGGTTTACCTTTGCAGTACAAGCCCTTTCAGGGCCGTCCCACCCAATTTGGGGTGGGGAGTAGTTCAAGAGGCGCGTTACCACAGAATGGAGCCTGCTGGACGTTTAATAGTGGAGGGTGTACGAGGCAGCAGTGTAAATTTAGGCATGACTGCTCCAGTTGTGGGGGCAGGCATCCAGTTTTCCAGTGTTTCGGGGGCATGCATTGGGGAGGACAAGGACAGCAAGGGCGGGGTAATGACAGGGGTAGGGGTTTCACGCAGCATGTTGTTGGAAAAGGGCCCTACTCCTATTAAACTGGAGGTTTTGTGTTTCTGGTTGCAGGGATATCCTAGGGAGTTAGAGGCTAAGACTCTGGAGTGGGGATTTAAAGTTGGTTTTAGGTTGTGTTATCAAGGTCCAAGGGTTCGGAGATGGGCCAGGAACTTAAAGTCAGCCTTAGATTATCCAGAAGTGGTGAGAAAAAAGTTGGAAAAGGCAGTTTTGCTGGGAAGAATTGTTGGTCCATTTTATAGTTGGCCGTTGGAAAATTTGATTATTTCCCCCCTGGGAGTAGTGCCGAAAAAACAGCAGGGTGAGTTTAGATTGATTCATCATCTATCTTGGCCTGTGGGCGCTTCCATTAATGATTTTATTGCCACGGAGTATTCAGTTGTTCATTATGCTTTGTTGGACAAAGCTGTTGCTTTGGTAAAACATTGTGGAAAGGGGGCAATGATGGCAAAGTCAGATATCCAGTCTGCGTTTAGGCTTCTCCCTGTTCATCCGGAAGATTTCTCTTTGTTGGGAATTCAGTTTGATGGAGCTATTTATGTAGATAGGATGTTGCCTATGGGTTGTTCCGTTTCTTGTTCACTTTTTGAGACGTTCAGTTCTTTTCTGCAGTGGTATTTTCAGTGTAGGACAGGTCATAAGTTGGTTACACATTATTTAGACGATTTCTTCTTTGTGGGTGTGTCAGGATCTACTGCTTGTGATGAGGCGTTATGTGGTTTTCAGAGAGTCATGTTGGAGCTAGATGTTCCTTAGGCACCGGAGAAGACTGAGGGTCCAACCACTTGTTTGAACTTTTTGGGAATCAAATTGGATTCGCAAAGAATGGAAATCAGGTTGCCGTTAGACAAAGTACAGTTGCTGATTGGTTTGTTGGAAGAGGCGGTAAGTAAGCCTAAATTGGAATTGAGGCAGATTCAATGTTTACTGGGCCATTTAAATTTCGCTTGCAAGGTGGTGAGGGTGGGTAGGGCTTTTTGTAGGAGATTGGGTTTTTCGATAAAGGGTGCTGTCTTACCTCACCATCATGTTCGTTTACGGACAAGCGTTCGTGAGGACTTGAGAATGTGGATTGTGTTTTTACGAGATTTCAATGGAGTCACTATGTTGGTGGAGGATGTTGAATGGTTTTGGCAAGAACACATTTTTTCTGATGCTGCAGGTGCTCACGGATTCTGCCTTTTTTGGGATGGGCATTGGGCTGCGGAAGCATGGCCGTCGGCCTGGAAAGAGGTTCATCATAGCATTGCTTTTTTGGAGTTTTTTCCATTAGTGGTAGCGCTGTCTATTTGGGGGCACGCATTGGCAAATAGGAATGTAATTTTCAATGTGGACAATCAGACATTTGTGAACTTGGTTAATGGTCAAAAGGCTAAAGATGAAAATGTTTTGCGTCTGTTGCGTTTATTCTTGTTGAAGTGTTTGCAATTTAATATTATGTTCAAAGCCCGGTATGTTCCAGGTGTCCATAATGATATTGCTTGTGCGTTATCTCGTTTTCAGTGGCGGAGATTCCGTGGTCTTGCACCGGGAGCAGACGTTTTAAAGACACCAGTTCCAGGGACTTTATGGGATTTATAGCTCCCTCAACGAGGAAAAGTTATGAGCAGGTTTGGATGGAATTTTTAGCGTCAGGGGCAGTTAGAAGAGTACAGGGAGACGTAGTCATCAAACAGAGAAGGGAAGATGCGGTACGTTTTATTATGCAACAGGTGGAGTTGGGTTTGTCTTCGGTAAGTATTTCAGGTAAGTTGTCTGGCATTGCATTTTATGGTAAGTATTTTTGGGGTTATGACCCAGTGGAAGGGGAGATTTGTAGAAGGATTCTCGCTGGTTGGGCTAGGGAGGGGGGTGCGCGGCGTTGTAGGCGGCGCCCTATAACATCACAGCTTTTAAGAGATATTATTTGGGTGTTGAAGGATGTTTGTTTTTCGCAATGGGAAGGGCAGTTGATGGCTCTATGCATTTTTACACTAAATACGAATCACCATTTTTTCTAACTTGAAACAGTAAATACAACGGCAACCCCCTAGTCACTTCCCTCCGCTCTTAGAAAGGATAACCTTTTCAAGCCATGAGTCTCTCAGACCATGAAATGACTTCTGGACATTAGGTCCAGGATAGTAATTCAAGTGTTCAGATTGTACTTGGAGGTAAAGTTTAGCGACATCAGCCTTTCAGCTGTCCCTCTGTGTCAAACATTGGAACACATATTGGCATCCCCCAAGTTCGAATTACCCACATTGACTACATCCAACTTTATAATGGGAATAACAAGCGAACCAGTTATGCTGCGCTCAACCACTTGTTATTAATCAAAGGTATTCTACTCTAAATGATAACTGCAACTAGTCACACCTAGTCACTTTTCTCCGAACTCGAAGGAGATCACCTTTTCAAGCCATTAAGTACAGGATAGTAATTTGAGAGTTGAGATCGTATCTGGAGGTAAGGTTTAGCATTATCAGCTTCTAAGCTGCCCCTCTTTGTTTAGCATTAGAACACATACTGGCACCGTCCAATTTCAAATTACCCACATTGACCACTTCCAGTTCATGGCTGGGATTAACAAGTAAACCACTTATGTCGCGCCATTCTTGATATTGTGCCACACATACACAATCTTGCATGCAATACCTTTATGTCCATTATAACCTTACATCTCCGTATCTTATATATCTATATCTGTGTTTATCACTGCCAAGGGAAATAAGTCATGCAGTATATTGCTCTCACCTTAAAAAACGGTAATCCCCGGTGTAGGAGGCTGGCCTGGCCTGTAGTGGGTACCAATGGTACTTACACCTTGTGCTAGGTCCAGTTATCCCTTATTAGTAGAATAGAGGTGTTTCTAGCAGCTGAGGCTGATAGAAGGTAGCTATGGCAAAGCAGCTTATGCTGAACTAGGAGACATGCAAAGCTCCGACCACACCACTTATATCATATGCACAATATCATAAGAAAACACAATGCACAGAGTTAATAAAAATAAAGGTACTTTATTTTTATGACAATATGCCACAAGTATCTCAGTGAGTACCCTCAGTAAGAAGGTAAGTAATATACACAAGTTATATGTACACAAACCAAAATCAGGTAAGTAAGAGTCAGAAAAGTAATGCAAACAGTGTAGAATTATAATAGGTTGCAATAGGCAAGCATAGGTATAGGGAAAACACAAACCATATACTCCAAAAGTGGAATGCGAATCACGAATGGACCCCAGACCTATTGGAGCTTGTAGAGGGTCGCTGGGACTGTAAGAAAATAGCCAGGGTGTCCAAGATATCCCACACCAAGACCCTGAAAAGTAGGAGTAAAGTACACCTACTACCCCAAAAGAGCACAATAGTTGTGCTAGGGGGATTCTGCAAGAATAACAAACACCAGCAGTGCACTGACAACGGATTTCCGGACCTGAGGACCTGCAAGGAAAGGGGACCAAGTCCAATAGTCGCGACAGTGTCCGGGGGGGGAGGAGCCCAGAAAACCCCGGCTGAAGATGCAAGGAAGCTGCCTCCGGATGGAAGAAGCTTGGAGTTCTGCAAGAAAGAAGAGGACTAGGGACTTCTCCTTTGGATGGAAGATGTCCCATGTCACGATGAAGCTTGCAGAGGTGTTCCCATGCAGAAATACTGCAAACAAGCCTTGCTAGATGCAAGGATCGCAGTAAAAGTTTTTGGGTGCTGCTGAGGACCAGGAAGGACCAGGATGTCGCCTTTTGGAGGAGGAGACAGAGGGGGCAACTCAGAGAGCCCTCTCAGAAGCAGGCAGCACCCGCAGAAGTACCCCAACAGGCACTTAGAAGATTCGTGAACTGGAGTCCATGCAAAGTTACAAAGGAGGGTCCCACGACGTCGGAGGCCAACTCAGCGGGTTGTGCACTGCAGGACGGAGTGCTGGGGACCCAGGCTAGGCTGTGCACGAAGCAAATCCTGGAAGAGTGCACAGGAGCCGGAGCAGCTGCAAATCACGCAGTACACAGGTTTGCAGCCCAGCGTGGGGAGGAAAGGACTTACCTCCACCAAACTTGGACTGAAGAGTCACTGGACTGTGGGAGTCACTTGGACAGAGTTGCTGTGTTCCAGGGACCATGTTTGTCAGGATGAGAGGGGACCCAGAGGACCGGTGATGCAGTCTTTTGGTGCCTGCGTTAGCAGGGGGAAGCTTCCGTCGACCCACGGGAGATTTCTTCGGAGCTTCTGGTGCAGGGTGAAGGCAGGCTACCCCCAGAGCATGCACCGCCTGGAAAAAGTCAAGAGAGCCGGCAGGATGAGGCACTACAATGTTGCTGGTAGTCGTTTTGCTACTTTGTTGCGGTTTTGCAGGCGTCCTGGAGCAGTCAGCGGTCGATCCTTGGTAGAAGTCGAAGAGGGAGATGCAGAGGAACTCTGGTGAGCTCTTGCATTCGTTGTCTGAAGAATTCCCCAAAGCAGAGACCCTAAATAGCCAAAATAGGAGGTTTGGCTACCAAGAAAGGAGGATTGGCTACCAAGAAAGGTAAGAGCCTATCAGAAGGAGTCTCTGACGTCACCTGCTGGCGCTGGCCACTCAGAGCAGTCCAGTGTGCCCCCAACACCTCTGTTTCCAAGATGGCAGAGGTCTGGGACACACTGGAGGAGCTCTGGGCACCTACCCTGGGAGGTACTGGTCAGGGCAGTGGTCACTCCCCTTTCCTTTGTCCAGTTTCACGCCAGAGCAGGTGAACCGGTGTAGACTGGCTTATGCAGAGATGGGCACCATCTGTGCCCATCAAAGCATTTCCAGAGGCTTGGGGAGGCTACTCCTCCCCAGCTCTTCACACCTATTTCCAAAGGGAGAGGGTGTAACGCCCTCTCTCAGAGGAAATCCTTTGTTCTGCCTTCCTGGGCCAGGGCTGCCTGGACCCCAGGAGGGCAGAAACCTGTCTGAGTGCTTGGCAGCAGCTGCAGTGGAAACCCCGGAAAGGTAGTTTGGCAGTACCCGGGTTCTGTGCTAGAGACCCGGGGGATCATGGAATTGTCCCCCCAATACCAGAATGGTATTGGGGTGACAATTCCATGATCTTAGACATGTTACATGGCCATGTTCGGAGTTACCATTGTGACGCTATACATAGGTAGTGACCTATGTATAGTGCACGCGTGTAATGGTGTCCCCGCACTCACAAAGTCCGGGGAATTTGGCCTGAACGATGTGGGGGCACCTTGGCTAGTGCCAGGGTGCCCACACACTAAGTAACTTGGCACCCAACCTTCACTAAGTGAAGGTTAGACATATAGGTGACTTATAAGTTACTTATGTGCAGTGGTAAATGGCTGTGAAATAACGTGGACGTTATTTCACTCAGGCTGCAGTGGCAGTCCTGTGTAAGAATTGTCAGAGCTCCCTATGGGTGGCAAAAGAAATGCTGCAGCCCATAGGGATCTTCTGGAACCCCAATACCCTGGGTACCTCAGTACCATATACAAGGGAATTATATGGGTGTACCAGTATGCCGATGTGAATTGGTAAATTTAGTCACTAGCCTGCAGTGGCAAATTTGGAAAGCAGAGAGAGCATAAACACTGAGGTGCTGGTTAGCAGAGCCTCAGTGATACAGTTCGGCACCACACAGGGAACACATACAGGGCACTTACTATGAGCACTGGGGCCCTGCCAGGCAGAGTCCCAGTGACACAAGGGCTAAAACAACATGCATACAGTGAAATATGGGGGTAACATGCCAGGCAAGATGGTACTTTCCTACACCCGGATCCTTCCCAACCGACATGCACAGGCAGAACTTCAGAAAACATGGTGTGTGCCTACCCCATCAAAAGTGAGCAATACTTTTTGCAGCAGGGGTAGGGGGTCTTCCGATGTCAGCAGTCAGGTGGGAACAAAAGGGACCTTCCGTCTTGACCTCCCAACTGTTGCAGGGCAATTCAAAAACTTAGAAAACAGAAAAAAGACAGACTTCTCTTTAGCAACGTAAAGACAGCTCTTTACTGTCGTGACAGGGAGATCGACCCTCCTCACTTATGCAGGAAGTCGGTCTCAATTTGCTGTGACACAGACAGCTTCTTATATACAAAACTACACAATGCTTTATTACAAAACAGCAAATAATTAATCACTACATAGTCATACATTAGTTATGAAAAACATACCACCGATACCCTATGACTGTAAACTTTAACTTAAATTACTACACATCTTTTATTGCAGAACAGCAAAAGAATTCACTTGTCAGTTACAGATTGAAAACAGAAAAACACTAGAACACCTGTGACCCCGTAACCCGAATCTCTGGCCAAATCCCCTACACATTCTTTATTGTAGCTTTAACAATACTTGCCAAACTAACCGTTGTTTGTTCTTGAATGCATGCATACTTTCAGTAAATACAGCTTTTAATAACATGTGTGCTTTGTCATTGCTAACCTAAGACCTCGATGTAGTCTGAACTGATTAGATTTCCTGCACCCATGGTCAAATCAAGTTGCAATCTATTTGAAAACACAAAGTACGTGCCAGTGAGCCTGTGTGTTAAGACTGTAAATTCCTTCATGCTTACTGAACACGAGTTGGCCTTTAACTACAACTCTTTCAAGTTACTTATTCCATTATGTCCTCAAGTGAACTCTTCACCTTATTCCAGTCAGTATTAGATTTGGGCCTATGCTGTTCTTTCACTACATACAGCTGCATAGGGCTTTCTGCTCGTGCCTGTTGTTGTGTTATGCTTTCATATTCATATTTCATGTTTCCTACAACATTTCCCTCTTTAGTTGATATTTTAACTACTAGATTTAAACCTTGGTCTACACTTGACACCAGATGATATACATTACCCTGAGAATCTACTACACGTCTTGTTGACCTAACTGGAAACATCCCTCCCACCTTATCACTTACTCTTCTAGAACATGCTACGATCAACTGTACAACACAATATATTAATAATAAGGCTACAATAGCTGGCAACGAGATTCCCAACAGTCCCGACATCTGGGATGTCAGAAATATCAACCATCAACTAAACCAATTATCTTGGGCACCTCCTTCATCTACCATTTTCTTTTGTGGATTATACAGTGTTTGTATGGCTTCTGATAAAGTTCCATTATCCACATCTTTCACTGGAATGAAAGTGCAGCATGCAGTTCCAATCTTCTTGCATACTTTTCCTTCCATTGGCGTCATAAGGTCAAGGACATAGCAGTGTTGCATTAGCAACATCCTCATAGCACACAACTCTTCCTTTTTTAAATTCATCCTTGTAGCGTTGATGTACTTCAGCAACTATTATCGAGGTATCTGCAGTCATCGAGCAGTTGCCTTAGCCTGAACAAATGGCAGAATACTCCCAGAAAAATAGGTGCACGTAACTGAAAAGAAGGGACTCTTGGGAAAGTCACTCCAAGTGCTTGTACAATAATATTCTGTAGTTCTCTTTCTTCGATTATGACGTAGCAAGGTCGTTGGAAGGCTCATGGGATGTTCATGCAAAGCTGACAAATTCCAGGAATTCCCAAAACAGGGGCATGCAAGGTGAGGCCTCCACAGTTTGGTGGTAACTGGGCATATAGTAGTTCTCCACACTGCCACAAATAGTCCATGAGGCTGAAGGTACCCTCCTGCATGTGGCCTGTATCTATTGTAGTCTTAAAACCAATATTTTGGCCTGTATTAACCACACAAGAAAATTAAATATCAGAATGCCATCTATCATGGGCAAACGTTGATCCGGTGACTCTAAATCCTGGCCTATGCACACAATCTGAGGATAAAGAATTTACTAAATAGCTGTTATACTCAGTGGGTGAGCGTGTTACTCCTAAAAAAACCTAGATCTAAGACCATCTCGATCCAAATTACAGTGGTATTGTATAAGTATTCTTCATATGTGATATCTCATCTTTGATGCCCTGTCTTTGAGAATATGTAACACTTCTGCTAAGATTCATATTTTGTGGCATTAACTAAGAAACATACTACTTTACCATGTGTCAGCCTGCATTTGGGCATTTACCCTATACAAGTAAAGATGTGATAAACATAGAACTGTAATTGGGGGGTACTTCTTTTGTTTAATGCAACCTATGTGATCCAGTAGCATGAGGAATTAAAGAACTCACAAAACAGGTTTTATTAGTGTTTTCTCCATCGATGTCTAACATATGCTGATACCACATTGTTGTACATGGTCCTTTTTTGCAGGGTTATCCCCAATTCTTTTGCCTTCTTTCTCCTATTTCTTCAGACTTGTTTTGGTTGGCTGTGGGACTCTGGACACTTAACCACTGCTAACCAGTGCTAAAGTGCATAATGCCTCTGTCTGAAATGTATTGGTGATTGACTAATCCATGATTGGCATATTTGATTTACTAGTAAGTCCCTAGTATAGTGCATCAGGTAAATCAAAAGCTACTAGTGGGCCTGAAACACCGATTGTGCCACCCACATGAGTAGCCCTGCAAACATGTCTCAGACCTGCAATTGCAGTGCCCATGTGTGCAATTTTACACTGCCATGTCGATCTGGCAAGTGCACCCACCTGCCAGACTGAAACCTTTCTTTTTACTACATGTAAGTCACCCCTAAAGAAGGCCCAAAGCAGCCCCATGGGCAGGGTGCAGTGTATTTAAAAGGAAGGACATGCACTGGTGTGTTTTACATGTCCTGATAGGGAAATATTGCTAAATTCGTTTTTCACTATTGCAAGGCCTATTTCTCCCATAGGGTAACATGTGGACTGCCTTGAAATATCTTTTATGTGTAATTTCCCATTGGGAGCAGATAGAAAAATGGAGTTTGGGGTCTCTGAACTCACAATTTAAAAACATCTTTTGGTGAAGTTGGTTTTTGAACTGTACGTTTGAAATGCCACTTTTGGAAAGTGGGCATTTTCTTGCTTAACCGTTCTCTGTCTCTGGCTATCTACTGAATACACGTCTGGGTCAGAATGACAGTTGGGCTCTTAGTGTATTTACTCCATAGAGTATCACAAAGGGAGCTGAGGTGTGTCCTGCATATTCTGGTGGCTCATCACCAGCCTGATGGGCCTTCCTGAGCTAGAGTAGTGGGAGGAGCTGACACTTGCACCTAAATAGAGCTGTGCCTATTCTCACACAATTAGTCTGGAACACTCTGGAGTGTTTCTGGGGCCAGGGTAGGGGAAGGCAGGGTTTTGTGCACCACAAAGACTTCTCTTTGAAGTTTGCCTACTTCAAAGACAGAATGGGTATAACTACTGGACCTCTGACACCACAGATTTAGAATTCTTGTGGACTGAGGACATGCTGCCAGGAAGAAGAGCTGGATGCTGTAGGAGGGACTGCCACTCTACCTGTTGCTTTGTGGTGCTGGCCTGCTGCATGCGCCTTCTGTCCTAGGAGTTAAAGTACTGGACTTGGTTTTCTCCATCCTGCTTTTAAAGGTTCTCCAAGGGCTTCGACTGAGCTTGCCTCCTGTTAAAAAGTCTCAGGGACATCAAAGACTTCAACTGCCTGCACATGGACTCTCTTGCTGAGAGTCCTGTCTTGCCAAGTGGTGCCAAATCCAGGTCATGGGATCTTGGGAGGGAGTGCTGGAGTAACCAGGAAGAAACAAGTGCATTGACATCCAGAATGACTTCAGGACCGGCTCCACTCTCTGACTCAACGCTGCTGCCTACAACAGAGCCGCATTCCCTACTAAGTGCAACGACTGTGACCTCTACCACCAGTACCATGCCCCCGCAGTGCCTAAGAAGTCCCACCATAGCTTGAGTCCAGAGCACCTGTGGCCCCCGACTCTGCTGCAGCACCTGTGGCCATGCGGTGTGATCGCGACACCACAAAGTCGACACCTCACGTCTTGACCTGGGATCGATGGACCCCGCTTTGTCGTAAGGAAACGCTGCCTCACCACCAATGCCGCATCACCTCCCCTGCAACCGTAAATAACCAACACCTCACCTTACCTCCCCTACCTAGCAGTAGGGAACCAACGACTCACCTCCCCGGTGGTAGTAAGGGACCGACGCCGTACTGGCTCCAGCAATACCTCACCTCTCTGACTCTGTGCAATATCTTTGTTTCCTCATTTTTTCCCAAGGTACTGTTCCTGGGATCCATGAGACTCCGTGACCAGCCCGCACACCCTCACGAGTGGCATCAGACTGTTGAGAACAAATTTGTCCAGACACCGTGATAGCCTCAGTTGGGGCTTTTGTGTTTCTAAGTACTTTACTAAGATTTAATCTTTGTGTTCTGTGCGAGTCCCTCACCTGAATTGCAGGCATTCCGATGGGGGCGATGACAATTCCCCAATACAAGTAAGGACTAACGTGACCGCGATGAAGAGTACATTGCCCTCTCACAAGTCCTCAAGGGAAGAGGGTTTGGGTAGAGAAAAAGAGGAAATACAGCTTCTGCTTTGTGGACTGCAGAATCGGACTGCTGGACCCTGGACTGCATGTTGTGTTGGGCGTCAGTACTTCTGATTTCTCAAAATACTGGGTTCTTGGTTTTTAGGATTCTGGGCTGCAAAGGAATTACTTCTTTAATACATTGAACTTGCATAAACTATTGTACATTGCATGATGTCAGTTATTGTTGACACATTGTGCATTTGTTTCTATAAGACTGAACAAGTCTTTTCCTCTTGTTACAATACTTCAGAGTCTCTGAAGCAATGTCCAAACTCAAAAACAATGAACTTGACTAACGGGCTTCTTTGTGTTCTGGCGTAATCTCTTGCCAGTAATAGTTTTGATAAACGTGCTCAATTTCCACTCTTCTAATCCTCAGGGCAGAGCTTGGTACAGGAAATACATCTTTCCTTAAAGTCTGTTTAGCGGTATCTTTGATTCCCACCCAAACGAAAAATCACACTAGTTTTTATTGTCATAAATTCTTTAAAAGGCAATTTCAATGTTTTGTTTCATTTAAGTGATTAATTTTTCTTTACCTTGAAATTAAGCTACTTGCTTGAAAATTTCAGAAGAACCCAAATTGGGTTTTTTCACCATTCTTATTTTTTTTTTCTTTTACAGGAAAAACAGGATCGTCCGAAGACGACAGAACAGAAGAGCTGGGACTCCACACGAAGCCAACCGGAGAGCGAGGATTGTGAGGACTCCACTGTAGGCTGTCCGGAGGACGAGAAATGCTGGAACTCGACTGGAAGCTGGTCGGAGAACAAGAAGTACTGGAACTCGATTGGAGGCAGACTGGAGCACAAGGAACTTTACTTGCATTGGAACTTGACTGGAGGCAGGCTGGAGAACAAGGAACTTGACTAGAGACACGTGAGCAGAGCAAGCAAGGCCTCAAACCCCCGAGCATCCTTAAATAATCAAATATGCACATGTGCCTTTTGGCAGTTGATTGCTTTTTAAGGAAATGAGCAATTATCCTCCTGATTGTGGCACATGTTCAATACAGATCACATTGTGAAGAGCACATGTTTTGGCAGTTACAGCTGTGGCAGGTGGAAAGGCCATTGGTTGCTTGTTGAGGAAATGAGCAATTATCCTCCTGATTGTTGCACATGTTCATTACTGATCACATTGTGAAGAGTACATGTTTTGGCAGGTACAGTTGGAGCAGGTGGAATCCAATGTGCATAATCAACAAGCATTGGTTATAATAAATGAGACATTTAACAAGCATTGGTTATTGCAAACTTGATATTCAAGAATGTAATGAATATACCCAAATAAGTCTGAATGTTGCAAGCAACAGCACCTTATTGTAATCGAGCTCTTGGATGTGCTAGTGTACCCTCAACAGTTCTCCCCCCCCAAAGGCTGATGTGCTGAGTATGCTTTCATAGGATTTAACAGGGTAAATTGTCATACCAAATGAGGGGCTTGAACGAAAGATGTGGATTTCCAAGAACGGTCAGAAGGATCATGGGCCAGATGTAGCAAAGGTTTTTACCCATTCTGTGTCTATGGGAAAATGTGTTCGTACATATGGCCCCATATCCTTTCCAGTCTATCAGATAATGCAATTTACCATGGATTCGCTTAGGGCCATATGTATGAACACTTTTTCCCATAAACATAGAATGGGTAAAAACCTTTGCTACATCTGGCTCTTAATGTCTGAAATGCGACGTACCTTGTATTCCTGATGCCCATTGACAATGACTGGAGGGGGTGGTGAGTCAGGCCTGATGTTTGGGTGGTAAAGGTTTAACAGAGATACATGAAATACTAGGTGTATAGTACATTTGGGTGGTAGTTGCAGCTTCATTGTAACTGGTTCTAAGAGTTGTGTGATCTTGAATGGTCCTAGATAACTTGGTTGCAGTTTTCTGGGGACCTGCTGGAGTAATGTTACGAGTAGAGAGCCATACTAAATCGCCAATTTCAGAGCTTCTGTGTTTGTCAGCTTGTAATTTTATGTGGGTCTTGTGTTTAGCTAGTTTGTTTTTCGCTTTTTATTGGATGTCCTGTAAAATCTTTAATCATTCAGTGACGGAGGGGACTGAAGGGGTTAAGTCTGGAAGGGTTACCAGGAGATTATGGGGATGGGTGCCAGGTAGAAAATAAAATGGTGAGCACCCTAACCCTGAGTGGATCGAGTTGTTATATGTGAATTCCGCTAAAGGTGGGGCTTGGCCCCAAGTCCCTGTTATTGAGGATAGGAGGCACCTAAGTGTTTTTGTAATGCCTGGTTAACTTTCTCCATTTGACCACCCGTTTGAGGGTGTTAAGCAGTGGATAGGGCTATTTCTGTGCCAAGTGAAGAAAAAAAGGCCTTCCAGAATCTTGATGTTAATTGACTTCCACGATCAGAGATAATTTTCATGGGCAAGCCGTGGAGTTTGACTATGTGGTGTAGGAACAGTGTTAAGCTCAGCAGCATTGGTGATTTCTTGATTTCTAGAGTTGTGCGAAATGTGCCATTTTTGACAAGAGGTCTACTACAACTAACACAGTAGTATTTATTTTAGATTCTGATAAATCTGTAATAAAATCCATGCTGACTGTGTGCCATGGTTTAGGGGAATTTGCAAGGGTTGGAGAAGACCAGCAGGAGTGAGCAGTGAGAATTTATTCCGAGCACAGATTTGGCATGAATTTACATAAACATCCTGGCGCATCGTTTTCCACCAAAATGTCCACGAACAGTTTTCTAAAGTCTTTTGTATACCTGGGTGTCCAGCCAGAATGGAATCATGACTCCAGACTAGTACTTGATGTTGCAATTCCTGCGTTGGTATGTACAATTTCCCTGCATGTAAGTAATAGTCCGGTTCAATCTTTATGTATGGTTTTCTGAGGCAATGTTCAGCGGGGAGGTCATGAGATGCTGTCTAAACATTATCCATAAAGGTATCTATTGTGGTTAGAGCTAGCACTTAATCTCCAGGTATCATACTGGGAGGGTTACAAGAACTAGCATCCTCTGGGTGCCCTATAAGTGACAAGATAGCTGACTGATGTTGTTTGGTCCCTGGTCTGTATGTGATAATAAAATCAAAATAACTGAAGAAGTGAAGCCAGCCATTTGTCTAGGGGTCAAAGCCTTAACTGAACTAAAGAACTGCAAATTCTTGTGGTCGCTGGAGATGGTGACAATGTGCTTTGCTCCCAGCAAATGATGTCGCCACTCAGTAAATGCAGTTTTAATAGTTAATAGTTCTCTTTCAGCAATGGTATAGTTTTGCTCAGCTGGAAGGAGTTTTTTAGAATAAAAGGTTACAGGATGGAGTTGCCCAGTTTGTGGATCACTCTGGTATAACACACCTCCCAGAGCGAATTGAGAAGCATCAGTTTCCACATAAAATGGCTGCTCATGATCTGGGTGTCGTAAAATGGGAGCAGAGGTGAAACTTCTTTTGAGATTTGTGAAGGCCTGTTCCGCTACTCAGGACCAGATAAATGGTTGTTCCTTCTCTAATAAAGTAGTTATAGGGACCACTTTTTGTGAGAATAGTGGGATGAAACGCCTTTAAAAATTGGCAAAACCAAGAATCTTTTGGGGCGTGGCCAAGATGGAGACCGGCGCAGACGTGTAGTTGGAGAGCTCCGTTCGCGGCCTTCCAAATCGATAATTATCCTGTCCTGCGTGACGTTGCGGGCTAAATATTGAGGTGCAGACTCCCCCACTCATCACTGGGGAAGATCGGACAATCAAGCGACTCCCGCCGCCTGCGCTGAGAAGCAGACCGGACCCGCACCAGTGGGGGCGGGGTTTATCGCTGAGGGGATCGTCGAAATCTAGGCGAGGAGGCCGCACTCACTGCAGGACAGTGCCCTGCCGACCCGGAAGACCGGCGAACACCCGAAGCGGTTTGAGGAGAGGCGCCCAGGAGTGCGACCGGGCGGCCCGTGGCGTGCCTGGAGAGACGAGGAGCACCGAGCCTCCGAGCATCACGTCCCAGAATCTGGCAGGGGAGGTGGAGGCCGTGGGGCGTCGGGTCCGCGTGGTCACAGCGTGGCAACTCGGAGACCAAAAGGCGGCACACCAGGTGTCTGCGGCGATCCCCCGCGGCGCTGGCGGATCTGACCGGCACGGGGAGGGAAGCGGACTGCACGGAGCCACCTGGATCACCCTCCCCGGTCGGCCTAGACGTCTGATGCCACTGGCGGCTCTACATGCCACTATCGCGGCGCCACAACATAGCGTGCAGTGCCCGAAACAGTGACCCTCTGCGCCGCGGCGCCGCGGAAGCTGTCGAGCGAGGTCGCGGCCTGGGAGTGCACAGATGCATTAAGAGGCATAGAGATCCCCCTCAACACATCCGGAGGGCAATAGAAAGTGATCTAATAGAGCCACCTCGCCGAGTGTGACGCCTGACACGTGGGGATTTGGGCTTTGCGGCGCTGCCCCCCTGCCTCTGAGAAGCCCCGGAGGCCATGATTAGCACAAGGCACCCTCAGAGTACTTGCAGCCTAGCATATGCTCTAATACAGACTTGCAACGGGTATCGGGCGACACTGCAGACATCCATTATTGCATGAATTATGCTTGACAAACCAAGGCTGCTACATACCACGAGACCCCAGTGATATCCAATAGTACATGACGGCTGTGTCCAGACCCTGGGCTGGAGGAAACTCTAACACAGCTCCAATAGGTCCTGAACCTTGGTGACCCTGTAGGAGAGAACCTGTAAAACCAGTGCCCACTGCCTCCAAGTGTAGACATGGTTAAACCAAGACCGGCCAAAGCGGCCAATGCCGCAGAAGATGGGGCCTTCTCCACCAAGAACACGTCAGACGCGCAGGCTACAACTTTACTACAAGTGGGAGAAACGCTGCGGACTCACTCACAACAGTTTGACAAATTACTGCAAGTGGCATTAGACACTAAAACTTCGCTTGAAGGGAAAATAGACTCTGTAGTACTGGAGGTCACGTTGCATCGCGCGGATCATCGCAAACTGACAGACAGGGTAGATAGCACTGAACTGGCGCTCAACACAGTTCAGCCAGATATCGCGAACATGAAAAACTAAATTCAGCAGATGGAAGAAGAAATAGCACAGCTACAGCGCAGGGCTGAGGATGCGGAAGGCTGTTCCCGGCGCAATAATGTAAGATTCATGGGAATTCCTGAGAAAGCAGAGGTACCTAAAGCTGAGATCTTCCTGGAGAAGTGGTTGAAAGACACAATGAAAGAACTCGATCTCTCCACGGCATTAGTGGTGGAGAAAGCGCATAGCATGCCGGGTAGACCGCCGAGACCAGGAGCCCCTCCCAGGCCTCTGATTGCACGATTTCTTAATTATCGCGATAGAGACCAGGTCCTTCAATATTTCAGGTCTTCCGGTCCCGTGAGAATGGAAAACTGCAACAACACCGCTTACCCGGACTATACAGGAGAGGTGCAACGTAAGCGTGCATCTTTCACCAAAGTTAAACAGTTGCTCAGATAAAATAATATTAGTTATTCACTTCTGTTCCCCGCCCGCCTCCGAGTGGTGAATGGTGATAAACCCCTTATCTTTCCGACTCCTGAAGATGCCTGGACATGGTTACATGCCAAGGGTCTGGTGGACCCAACTAAGGAGGATGTAGCACGTGAAGAATGGATCACACCCCACTCTCGCAGGAAGAAAAGGGGTGGAGTGGCTCCGCGCCCATCAAAACTGCAAGCAGCAAATGAACAAGCTCAGGCCTTAAAGGAAATCAGCCTTCTTGCAAGTCTGAAACTAATTACCCGATGTGGGTCGGTTCCTGCATACTCTGGTTCATTACGCAGTAGGTCTAGTTCACCTCCTTCTCCTCTACAGTTTGGACCGGACCTCACCCCACGTACTTCTGGCGATATATGAGATCACTCGACGATGTCCTTGATCCTAATCAGTTGGCTCTGGAAAACAGTACAGGGGTAAGGGGAAGCATCTGCTAACACTTGCCCGAGGGACATAGCCGGGGGGACCGCCCCAGCCGCAGATATGACTGGACTTCATGGGTGACACCTAGGGGCCCTGCCTCGTGGGGACATGGAGCAGCCCTAATTTAAGCCGACACTGGCCCCACCGAGGTCGCGCAGGTCCGTAAGTTGGCAGAGGTGGGCCATAACCAGCGGCCCATAACACTCCTTATCTACACCCCCCAATACCCGAATGGGACTCCGAATGGACCAAGTTCGAACTGTTGCTCAATTAGGCACTGGTTGTTCCAAAATGTTTCAGGTTGGGCTCCGCCCAGTAAGATTTTCTTCTTGTTACATATTCTTATTCTTTCCCATTTTTGTAGCAATGATTTGTATAATTGGTTTCTTTCAGTCTTTTTTTTTTGATTTTGCTCGGAGGAGGGGACGGGGAGGCAGAAGGGAGCAGGCGGATACGGAACCCCAGTCCGCCTGCGTAGGGATGGATGGATGGAAACATAATGGCACATCACATAAGATATTCACAACTCTGTGCAGTAAGATAGCCACTTATAACGTTTTAACCTGTAATGTTAAGGGCATGGCGAGTGCAGTCAAAAGAAGCAAGGTACACGCATACCTGAAGCGCCACCACATACACATTGCCATATTACAGGAGACGCACCTCACCTCGGTGGATCTTAAAGCTATTGAGTCGAGATGGGCTGGCTTGGTACACAGCACAGGGACATCATCATACGCTAGGGGAGATATGGTCTGGTTTGCCCCGGGGGTCCCACATACGTTGACGCGCAGCACAGTAGATGAAGCAGGTCGATATGTTCAGCTTGAGGGCCTGTTACATGGGAAACCATTGGTGATAGTGGGACTCTATGCCCCAAATGTAAAACAAAGTGAATTTTTGTTAACCACCACAACACGTTTGATAAGAGATCCCAACATGCCAAGTATATGGAGAGGGGATTTGAATTGCGTACCACATGTGGATAAGGACAGGTCCCATCCCCGCTATTTGACGCCCCTGTCCGTAAGAACTCTCAGGCATTGCAATCATGGATGTCAGAATTTAGACTGGAGGATGTATGGAGACACCTTCATCCTCTGGATAGGGAATATTCCTTTTACTCCCCAGTACACTGCTTCTACACCCGACACTGCTTCTACACCCGCATAGACATATTACTCAGCTCCCAAGGACTGTTGCACAGATTTAAGAGCACCGCGTACATGGCCAGGGTTATATCAGATCACTGCCCTCTGAAAGCAAACATTCAATGGGGTAGACCGGGTACGAGAATAACAACCTGGCGTCTTCAGCCAAGTGTGCTATCGGATCCTCCGTTCCGTAAGGAATTATCAGATCAGATAACATCCTACTTTACAATCAACGGAGGAACTTCAGACACTCGCGCTAACGAATGGAATGCACACAAGGTGGTGGTTCGGGGTATGTGTTTATCAAAGGCAGGAGGGGTGCAGCGCACATTGATGCTTGATCTCCAAAGGTAGGAACACGAGCTGCGTGCGACAGAGTGTGGGGTCACAGAAGGCACTGTAACAAATGAAAACCTTGCACGATTGCGTGCCCAGTGGGGCGAGGCAGATCAAAGATTGAGTCACTATGATTACTGACGTAGCTCGCATACACGCAGAAGGTGACAGCTCGGGGAGGTTATTAGCATGGTTATTGAAAGGCGAGCAGCGACGCACACCCATAGGGGCGCATTCGACTGGACACGGGGATCATAGTTAATACCCAGACGGAGATAAACGACGCCTTCAAGGATTATTATAGTTCTCTATATAGGGCTCAACCTAACCCCTCGTCAATACAGTTTAGAGATTTCTTTCAAGGACTCCAGTTGACACGACTTACTGAGACGCAGGTGCAGACCCTGGAAGATCCGATAGGCTTAGAAGAATTACAACAGGCCTTACGGGAGTTAGCTCAGGGTAAGGCGCTTGGCCACGATGGCCTGCCAACAGAGTACTACCGCACCTTCTCAGGACAGACGTTAGTACCATACCTTGAAGTACTCAAGGAGGCCTTTGAGATAGGCCGCGTACCTGAGTCCCAGTGGGAGGCAATTATAGCGGTGCTACCCAAACCGGGACGCGACCCGCTAGATGTCAGATCATACCGCCCATTATCATTACTGAACTCGGATTGTAAACTATTAGGAAAAGTGCTTGCTTCCCTTGATGCCGGACCTAGTGCACAGGGATCAATCGGGTTTCATTCCAGGCCGCAATACTTTCATTAATATACAGGGCCTTCTGAGACTGATGGCTGAAACTCCAGAGGGGGAATACACGAGGGTGGCAGTGTCATTGGACATTGAAAAAGCATTCGACATCCTGGGTTAGCCCTTTCTAATGGAAACACTGAGCCGAATGGGGTTTGGGAAGACATTCATCAGATGGATCGGGGTCCTGTACTCTCAACCATCAGCGAGAGTCAAGACAGGTGAAATCATATCCAACAGATTTGAAATTGGTAGGGGCACGAGACAAGGATGCCCATTGTCACCGATATTGTTCGCTCTGGCGATCGAACCACTAGCGGCCAGGCTGCGAAACGCAGCGGTCGACTGGGGAATATTAGACGGTTGCACACATCGAATAGTATCCCTATACGCAGATGACGCACTCATCTTCCTGCGTAATTATAATGAGTCCCTACCGGGACTGCTCAGCTTGTTGGACCAGTTTGGTGACCTTTCCGGGACGAAGTCCTGCCTGTTTCCGATGCGAGTAGTGCCGGAACCTCTACGCCTGGAGCCATCAGCCTGTGATCTCCCATTGTGTTATACCACGTTGAAATATTTAGGGGTGAATGTGTACCATGACCTCACAGACCTCAGGGAGGGGAATTTGGGACGTGTGATTCGGTCCGTTAGAGGTTCCTTACCCTTCTGGTGTTCACTCCAGCTCTCGCCACTGGGCAGAGCAGCCATAGCAAAGATGATAGTCTTACCGCGATTATTGTATTTTTTTTCAGCACTCCCCTTGATTCTCCCTAGTCTCTTCTTCAGGATTTTGTCCAGTTTGTTATCCGACTTGGTGTGGGGAAATGGCCATAGAAGGGTCGCATTAACGAATACATACCTGCCGCTCGACCAGGGCGGGATGGGAGTACCTGGATTCGAATTATATTATGCAGCAGCGCAGTTAACATGGGTGACACAATGGCTGCAGAACCCAATAAACGCAGAGACCCAGATGGTACACATCAACCTGGGACACACTAACATACTACTCTGGCTTTTAGCTAGAGACAGCTTGCGATGCCGGCACAATATTCTATTAAAAGTTGCCCGTTGGAAATGGCACCTTTTTGTGCTAGATGGTAAGAAGACCCTGCAATATTCCCCTTGGATACCTCTGCTAGCTATTCCCACTGTAGAGAAGATAGCGGGGAAATCAAGCTTAACAACATGGCACACAAAAGGTATACACACAGTAGGGGACCGCCAGGGCCAACGACCGCGGAAGCACCGCCAACAGGCTGGCGGTGCTTCTGGGGCCATTCTGACCGCGGCGGTACAGCTGCGGTCAGAAAAGGGAAACCAGCGGTTTCCCGCGGCCCCAGGGAATCCTCCACGGCGGCGCTGCAAGCAGCGCCGCCATGGGGATTCCGACCCCCTTCCCGCCATCCTGTTTCTGGCGGTTTTCACCGCCAGAAACAGGGTGGCGGGAACGGGTGTCGTGGGGCCCCTGGGGGCCCCTGTAGTGCCCATGCCACTGGCATGGGCACTGCAGGGGCCCCCTAACAGGGCCCCACATTGATTTTCAGTGTCTGCTTGGCAGACACCGAAAATCGCGACGGGTGCAACTGCACCCGTCGCACACCAGCAACTCCGCCGGCTCCATTCGGAGCCGGCATCCTCGTTGCTGCTGCTTTCCCGCTGGGCGGGCGGGCGGCCTTTTGGCGGTCGCCCGCCAGCCCAGCGGGAAAGCCAGAATGACCGCCGCGGTCTTCTGGCGGCGGAACTTTGGCGTGCGGCCTCCGCCGCCCACCACAGTTGGAATGACCCCCTTATTGTCATCTGCGGCATTGACCAGTGCATACGGCTTGGGACAGGGTCAATTTATAACATATGGGTCACTGCGACAGATAATATGTTCCACATGGAAATGCAGGATGCTGAACCCCCGACGGCTCATGTCCTCCATGACTTAATAGACGATCTGGGAACAACCACTAATGTGTCTAGGATATATGAGACCCTGATGGCCTGCCCCGAACAAGCTCAGGAACAAGCTAGGAGGAGATGGGACGCGGTCCAGCAACACCATTATCACAGCAGACAAGGGGTGTAGCACTGACATCGACACATGAAGTATCCCGTAACCCCAGACTTAGATATACGCTATTTAATTACCTTCACCAAACATATCTATCGCCACATAGGCTTCGCAGCATGTTTCCTCAGGCATCACAGGAATGCCCTAGATGTGGCGCTACTGACGCCACCTTCTTTCACATGACATGGGAATGTTCCCCAGTGATGAAAACGTGGCACGCTATAACATCACAAGTTGCCGAGTGGTTGGACATACCTTTATCTCCCACACCCGAGTCCTGTTTGCTGGGGATCCGTCGTAGGTCTAAAGGTAGTAAACAGGTACACAGATGTGTTGATTTAGCGTACGTCTTGTTCAAGCGCCTCATAGCAATGCACTGGAAGGCACCAAGCATACCGCCTACACACCAGTGGAAGAAGGATTTGTTGCGTTGGGCGCGAGCCGAAGCACAGGTGCTACAATCCCTCCAAGAAAAAGGGACTCAGATCAAGGGAATTGATATGTGGAACACTTTCATTGTCAAATTGGAGGTCAAAGATGACATGCGACCCCCCTGAGCCACCAACAGGCATGTACACCCACTAAATAGGAACAGATTTGAGGCGAGATTAAGAAGGGGCCCTAGACGTGCGACATTAAAGTCCTTGAATCGCGTAAACGTACACCAAAATAGCCCCACTACAACTGCACGTATCTTGAGGGTTATAGAGTGAAACTAGAAATAAACATCCCCAATTCATTATAGACGTGTAACAGATCAATGGATATTATACGGGGAATTAGCTGACATACCATGCGCAAGTAATACAGATGCCATGCCAGACGAACCACAGAGACCACATCACTCTAAACCCTGCATGATCTGTGACTACACCCTTCACCTACCTCTTGCCTTCCTGTCCCACCCTCATATTTCTCATTCCTTAATAGTTCAGGATTGGAATTTTTGAATGAACGTCCCCACACACGACCTCCTATATATGGAGCGATCCTTTTCCTTGGAATGTGTTAACCTCTGAGCAATATTTATATATTCCTTTATTTATTTATTTTGTATTTCCTTTTCTTCTTATTATTATTATTATATTCATTTAGTTTTTCCCTTTCTCAGACACAATATCCAATGGTTAGTACACGAAACATAACGATTATCACACAGGTATGCTGATACGTAAAGTGCATATCGATAATGTAAATATGCTAAGTCTGCAAAAGACTGTTTGTATTCGGATGTTTGTCTGAACTTATTTGGTGTTTAAAAAAAGTAATAAAAAGATATCTAAAAAAAAAAGATTTTTTTTTTATCTTTTGGACATTCTTAACAGATGTAGGGATTGGCCATGAAAGAGTAGTGTCTACCTTTTTGGGATCCATGGTAATGCAGCTTGGTGATAAGTGATGTCCAAGGAACTCTAAAGGTACATTTTTCTAATTTGGCATACAGGGAGTGTTCACATGGATGTTGCAGAATGGCCCTAACATGCTGAATACGTCCTGGTTATTTTTAGAGAATATCAAGATGTCTACTATATAGATAACAGTGCAGACATCTAGGAACTCATGTAATACGTCATTGATAATTGATAAAGTATTGGAATGCCGCTGGAGTGTTGCAAAGCCCAAAGTGTATCACGGTGTATTTGAACAAACCAAACTTTGTCTGAATATCGGTCTTCCATTTGTCTCCTTCCTTGACACGGATCAGGTGATGTGCACCGTGCAAGTCTTGCTTGTTGTAAATAGTGGACCCCGGACTTGCTCCAACAGGACCGGTATCAGAGGCAAGGGGTAATGATTTTCGATGGTTGCTTTATTAACCATTCTGTAATCAATACAAGCAAGCAAATCTCCTGATTTTTTTTCTGCAAACACAAGAAGTTGTGAAAAGAGAGAAACAGAATGTTTTATAAACCCCAAATCCAACAACTCATCCAAATACTTGCACAGATATTGATTCTTGGGTTCTGTTAATGCATATATACTACTGCAAGGAAGGACTGCTCCAGGAACTAGGTCTATCCGACGATCATAAACTCTATGGGTGGCAACTGAGTTGCTTTAACTGGGTCAAAGATGTCTTGGAAATCCCGATATTCTTCTGGTAGAATAGTGTGGGAAGGGTCATTGGTTGCAGCACATTGTAGGGGTATCACAGGACAGCGGGCTTCTTGATGGCATGTGGTTATGAAGAAGAGGAAGTCCGAGGTGACTGTTCGAAAAACCCAATCAATTTTAGGATTATGGCATTCCAGTCAGGGAATACCGAAAATAACACCAAACGTGGGGGTGTCAATTAAGTTAAAGGTTGTATCTTCTGTATGACCATTGTCACATAGTATGGTTAACGGATTAGTGTGAAACCTAATAAGGCCAGAGGACCAGGTTGAGCCATCAACTGCTCTAACTGGTTTGGGTACTGCTTTGGTAACACATGGCCAGATCAAGGAGGTTACCTGTAGCACCTGAGTCTATGAGTAATGACAGACTTTGTCTACTCTGAGGGGATAGAATGAGGGTTACTCTAATGGTCAGGTGACTAGGTACACAGTTTAGGACATTAGTCAAGTACTGGGAGATCTGGTAAAGGGACCTCTCGGAAAGGCGATCTCAGTTCTCTCAGAGAGCATTCGTTTTTCCTGCTGCAGTTCGGGAACACTCAAACTAGAGACCATTTTTTATTTTTATGTCAACTGTGCAGTCTTGTGTGAAGTGACCGAATTTACGACATGGTACAAACAGATGCTTACAGGGTAAGTAACATATTCCATTTGAGGCAAACTCTATGGCAAATTGCTAGGTTGAGAGCCTTGGGATCTGGTGCCTGATTTCTCCCTGGTTCTGAGTGAGAAGGTCCGGCCTATTGGGGAGCTTCTTGTGGGGAACTACTGAAAGGTCTAATAGTGTTGTGAACCAAGGGTGACAAGTCCACATGGGAGCTACTAGGACCATTGTGAGAGATGTTTGGCTGAGGTTCCGAACCAGATGGAAGGAGAGGGAGAAGAAGAAAAGTGTAAGCAAATATCCCTGCCCAACTCATCCACAGTGCCTTTCCCATGGATAATGGGTGAGGGAAGCCTGATATGAAGTTTAGGCATTTAGCATTTTCTGCGGTTGCAAAAAGGCCTATTTACTAAAAAAAACATCTGTGGATATAGGGCTTGTGGATGGAGTAACCATTCATGGACTTGAATCCTGCTGAGCAGGTCTGCAAAGTTGTTGTCCGTCCCTGGGAGATACTCTGCCATCAGGTGAATGTGGTGACACAAAGCCCACTTCCAGACAGTCTGTGACAGTTGCGAAAGTTGTAGAGACCGTGCTCCCCACGCCTTGTTTTTGTAGATAATACACGGCTGCCAAATTATCCGTCCGCACTAGGACAACCTTGTGAATGAGGATGGAAGGAAAGCTTTCAAGGCTAGGTGAACAGCTTCAAGCTTGAGGAAGTTGATATGGTGACCGTATGGTTCTATGGTGCTTGGTTTCCCGTATGCCCTCTATCTTGAGATGTGCACCCCACCCCATAAGGGAGGCATCCGTTGTGAGAGTTAGGTGGGAAACAGGATCCAGACGAGGCTGCCCCTTCAACATATTGTTTGGATTCCATCATTTCAGAGAGTAATAAGTTTGGCGGTCTACTAACATTATGGCCCTCATTATGACATTGGCGGTAAATCCCACTTACAGCCATGCCGACTGCCGCCAACATAATGCCGCCGCCGCGGATAACCATCAACCATATTATGACACACACATACCAATCCGTCACTATACAGCCACATACACAAGTCCGCCAGCCCAAAGGTCAGTGAAAAACTGGTGGTAGCAAAACCCACACCATTACGCCAACAGAACAAGCCCATCACATTATGACCCACAGATCACTGCAGCGGACATTCAATGGCAGTAAACCATTGACGGTACATACCGCCGCGCTCAAAATACACACACACATACAAAACAACACCACATTGGTAAATTCTAACTACACACACCTGACACCCATACACACACCACACCCACACCACTATAAAGCACACACCCACATTACCCACAACCCTTTACGACTACAAACAATTGCCAACAGAGAGAGATACAACAAGAGCACCCACACAACGAGAGCCACATAACACCATCACCTATACACCAACCACATACCTTACATCACACACCCCAACACATCACCCCACACCTCCTCACCCCCACCACTAACACTACACCCATGGCACCACAACAACACCCCAGGTTCTCAGAGGAGGAGCTAAGGGTCATGGTGGAGGAAATCATCCGGGTAGAGCCACAGCTATTTGGATCACAGGTGCAGCAGACATCTATTGCTAGGAAGATAGAGCTATGACGGTGAATCGTGGACAGGGTCAATGCCGTGGGACAGCACCCCAGAACAAGGGATGACATCAGGAAGAGGTGGAACGACCTATGGGGGAAGGTGTGTTCCGTGGCAGCAAGACACCAGCTTGCAGTACAGAGGACTGGCAGTGGACCCCCACCTCCTCCCCCACAACTTACAACGTGGGAGGAGCAAGTCTTGGCAATCATGCATCCTGAGGGCCTGGCAGGAGTAGGATGAGGACTGGACTCTGGTAAGTCAAATCTCTATTACTATCGCCCCCCCCACCTGCATGCTATCACAAACCCCCACACTTACCCTCACTCCCATCACTCCACCACCTCCCACATACCCCACCATCACAACCCACTCATCCCAATACCAAGCCCTGCATGCAACACCAATGCATGGACACCCCTCACAGACCTGCATGGACACCTATCACCACTGCATGCACACTGGAGAGAATCACCTAGCCCACTAAATAACAACTCACACAAGGCAAATCTGCTAGGGCAATACCAACCATAGAGGGCAACACACCCATGCACAATATGTAACACGCAGAAACAATAATACTGCAATTACATCCCCCAGGTATTCCAGCCAATGTCACAGGAGAAGAGGTGCCAGCAACATCCAGTCCCCCCACTGAAGAGGCCCACAGTGATGACAGCAGGTCTGGTCGCCTGGATCTGGATGACCAACCTGGCCCATCAGGGATCTCTGGACAGTCGGTTACCCAGGCACAGTCTCACACCACCACAGAGCCTCCCCCTCAGGAAACACCACCACAGCACCCACCCTGCGGGCCCATACCTCTGTCCTCAGGACACGTAAATCAGCAGTGTGTCCACCCCTACAGGGACCCCAGGGCACCCCACAAACACAGGACGATCAGGGACCTGGGGTCAGTGGCAGTGGGCACACGTTTCAGGGGACAGAGGCACAGGACAACAGGGAAGCTGGGAGGACTGCTGTGGGACAGGGGGAGGACAGGCCCAGGGAACTGACTCTCCAGGAGGCACTCACCGCAATCCTGGAAGCATACCAACATTCCCAGGATACTCTGGGCCAGATAGTGGACAAGTTGCAGGAGAACATGTGGCTGAGGGGAGGGAAAGTACCTGGGGATCAGGGAGGACTTGAAGGACATCAACACCACCCTGGTGTCCATTGCAGGGGTGCTGGCAAACATGGGCAACACTATGAGGGAGGCAGTGGCACACCACCGGGCCCCTGACACTAGCCAAACTGACGCTAGTGGACTGGAGGCCCGCCACAGGAACAACAGGCCAAAAGCACCCCCCCCCTGCAGAAGGAGAACTACCCCACAAACGTTCCCTGCGATCCAGGCAGAAGCCAGAGTCTGTTGCCATGACCCCCGCCAGGAAATAAGACTCTCCTGATTGTCACCCTAGTGTCCCACTCAGTCACCCTGTCCACCTTGAACTGCCATTGCTCCCCTTCATATGCCCCCTTGGACAATGCACCTGTGATACAAATAGACTGGACTCTATCCTGGACTTTCCTCCATCATCACCCCAGCCCATTGCACTCCCCCCTCTACTTCTTAGCACTTCATAAAAAAACTCTTTGAAAAAGTATGGAGTATGTCAAATGATTTAAGTATGTATTTGTTTAACAAGGTTTAAACATTGCAATTCAACTGTACAGTAATGTACACATAGGAAAGACCTGTAGTTGGCTGCAGTGAGCACACCAGGAACGATACACCAACATCTGCAAAAAAGAGATTCCAAAGGGTACAGTGAGTGGCCATAGAAGTGGGAAAAACAGCCTGCCAGTGACAATGTTAAACACAAAACTGTCAATTAAATGTGAAGTTACACTGTCTTACCTGTGTGTCATTGGAAATATTGACAAATAATTGCACTTCCGTTGTGCTCATCCTCATCCTCTGCCTCCTCATCTTCACTGTCCACAGGGTCCACTGCTGCCACACGGCCATTTCCAGCCTCCTCTTCCTGCAGAAAAGGCACGTGGTGACGCAAGGCAAGGTTGTGCAACATACAGCATGCCACGATGATCTGGCAGACTTTCTTGGGTGAGTAGCACAGGGATCCACCTGTTAGATGGAGGCAACAGAACCTGGCCTTCAGGAGGCCAAAGGTCCTCTCTATAATTCTTCTTGTTCACCCATGTGCCTCATTGTAACGTTCCTCTGTCCTTGTCCTGGGATTCCTTACAGGGGTCGGTAGCCATGAGAGGTTGGGGTAACCAGAGTCACCTGCAAATATCGAGGGACAACTGTTAGCCACACACTAACCCATAGGGCCCACACCATACCCATACAGCAACATATACTGGGTGGGAACCAGGGCTCACCTATTAGCCACACCCTGTGCCTCTGGAGATGAGCCATCACATTTGGGATGCTGCTATTCCTCAGGATAAAGGCATCATGCACAGACCCAGGATACTTTGCATTGACGTGGGAGATGTACTAGTCCGCCCAACACACCATCTGCACATTCATGGAGTGAAAGCTCTTTCAATTTCTGAACACCTGTTTATTTCGCCTGGGGGGGACAAATGCAATATGTGTTCCATCAATAGCCCCAGTAATGTTGGGGATATGTCCCATTGCAGAGAAATCAGCTTTCACTGTGGCCAAATCCTCCACCGGGGGGGGGGGGAAACGATGTCACTGCACATGTGTTTAATCAGGGCAGACAACACTCTGGTCAGCACTATTGAGAACATTGGCTGAGATGTTCCTGCTGCCAAGCCCACTGTCACTTGGAAGGAGTCAGTTGCCAGGAAATGGAGCACTGATAGCACTTGCACAAGAGGGGGGATCCAGGTGGGCTGACAGATAGCAGAGATTAGGTCATGCTCCAATTGAGCACACAGCTCCGTGATTGTGGTACTGTCAAGTCTATAGGTGAGGATAATGTGCCTGTCCTCCATTGTTGCCAAGTCCACCAGGGGTCTGTACAAGGGGCGATGTCTCCATCTCCTATTCATCCGCAGTGGTTGCAAACTATGGGGTGAAATAGTGAGGAGCTGGTCATTATCTCTACATTCCAACCACTACAGTTCAATGCATGTTGTGATTGTAACAGTATTTTGTGTCCTGTGACGCAGTATAGATTCATGGCCTGCCACCCCCCCTTGAAATGGCGTCCGAATGTCCTGTATAGAGGGACAGGTGGAAATGAGGTAATTCCGCTGACATTGTGTGCCGTTGCGGGAGTCGGTCGAGAACCGCCGTGCAGCTCCTCATTGGTTAACATTGGGACCTATGGGGTACAGTGGCCAATGGTGATGTACGCCAGCGGTGACGGTATGCACCGCCGCGGACGTCACTGCCATTTTCTATCTAATTCCTCACTTGCTACCTGACCTTCAACAGGAGAGGACCTACACTGCGTGTGCTCCTGTGACCTGTGTGTGGAACTGACCATGGCTCGTGAGACTCAGGAAAGGGACCCTGCCTTCATCTCAGCGGAGTTGGAGCGACTGGTGGATGGGGGAATACTGTATGGGCCTCCAGACCAACAGGTGAGTACACCGTGAGTACGATGCACGGGGCGTGAATGCGTGGAGTGCTGTGTGTGAAGGCCTCATGTAGGTTGTGGGTGGTGGATGGTCCCTGGACAGCGTGCAGCATGTTTGGTCGGCCATGTCTGTGCTAATGGGGATGAGAAGGGGCATGGTGGGTCAAGAGTGTAACAGGCAGGACGGTCGGACTAATACCTTTCACTGTTTCTATTTCCCTGCAGGTCAGCGCCCATCAAAAGAAGGGTATATGGCGTGCCACCGCCAAGGACGTGCTGACCCTGGGGGGCTACGGCAGGCGGAGCACCCACTGTCGGAAACGGTGGGAGGACCTGAGAAGCTGGGCACAGAAGATGGCGGAGGTCCAGCTGAGGATGGCCTCACTACAAGGAAGGGGTGCCTGTCAAACACTAACCCCCCCTGATGGCCTGCATACTGGCAGTGGCCTATCCGGAGATAGATGGGGGCTTGGGGGAACCACAGCAGCCACAAGGGGGTGAGTACAGTGCCCCAATATAGAACTTTGCCTGGTGGGGTGCTAGCCGGGTGGGGACTGTGGGTCCTGTGGGTGCCCCTAGCCAATGCCTGGCATTGCAGGGTAGGTCCCATGTTAGGCAGGGTTCTGATGTGAAAGTACTCCAACCAAGCTAGTAGGCATCCACTACTGGGCAGGAGTCTGTGGGTCTCAGATATGCTGCAATTGGCATTAGGTGTCCCTATCCATAGGCTGGTGACTAGCATTGTTACTGGTAGTGCATTGCCTAGTGTATAGGGCTGTTCCCTGTGTGTGAGTGTGTCATGTACGCCAATGGTGGTGTTGTTGGCGCCAATGACCAAGTGTATCCTTTGTCTCCCCCCCCCTTTTTGTTTTGTAATCCTGTCCTTATGTGCATTAGCATCATCTGGTGGAGAAGCAGAGGCACCGGCGACGGAGGGAGCTGCATCCCACAGGACCCAGGAGGCCGAATCCACCGAAGGTGAGGGCACCAGTGGGATGGAGGGCGAGGGGAGCACCACGGCTGAGACAGGAGGGGACAGTTTGGACACGGATACCTCCTCCGATGGGAGCTCCCTGGTGGTGGCAGACACTTCTGTACCCACATCAGCTACAGGTACAGCGGCCACCCCCGCACCAGCACTGCCCTCCCAGCAGCCCCTCAGCGAGTTTCCTGTGCCCGCTCACCCAGGTGGGTGGGCATCTACTTCGCCCCAGGCACCTCAGGCCCTGCCCCAGTTAGCCCTGCTGTTCTAAGTGAGGAGGCTATTGACCTCCTGCGATCCATCTTTGTTGGGCAGTCAACCAGTGTGAATGCCATCCAGGGGCTGGCAGCCCAAATGCAACAGAAAAATGCATTCCTGGAGGGCATTCACACTGTCTTGGCGGCCCAACAGAGATCAATCCCGGCTCTGGTCTCCTCTCTGATGGCAGCCATTGTCCATGTTTCCAGCCTCCCCCTCCAACTTCCTCTTCCTCTTCCCAATCCCATTCCCCTCAACCCCAACCTATCCCAAGCACATAGTCAGACGAGCATGCACCCAGGACAACACACAAGAGTGGACATGGCAAACACAAGCACCACACTTCATCCCACAGGCACTCACACAAACACCATTGAGAAGCAGACATACCAACATCCACTGCCTCCACTGTGGCCCCCTCCTCCTCGTCCTCCACCTCCCCTCCAGTTGCGTCTACACTCACACCTGCATGCACTACATCCTCATCCACAATCACCAGCACACCTAACAGTTCACGCCCCTCACTGGCAGTCACCACCCCCACATCCATGCACACATCCCCTGTGTCCTCTCCCACTGTGTCTGTGACCCCTCCTCCCAAAGTACAAAAACGCAAGCACTCAAACACCCAACACCATCCACCTCACAAAAGCATCCAGCCCATACACTTGCACCCAAACACAGCAGACAGAGACCTCCTGCCACCACTCCCTCTTCCTCCACTCCCAAACCATCTCCCTCTTCCCACCCCATTGTCACTAAGAAGATTTTCCTCTCCACCACTGATCTCTTCCCTACCCCTGTCCCTCACTTCAGGCCAGGGTGCTCAAAACCCAGGCAAGCACCGCAGCCACCCAGTCCACAGGCATAGTAGTGTCCCTGTTGGAAATGGCCCTTTTTGCAGGGTTATCCCCAAACTTTTTGCCTTCTTCCTCCTATTTTTTCAGGTCTGTTTTTGTTGGTTTATTGTCTCTGCGCACTTTACCACTGCTAATCAGTGCTAAAGTGCAACTGCTCCCTATAGAAATTGTACTGTTGATTGATTTATCCATGATTGGCATATTTGGTTTACTGGTAAGCCCCTAGTAAAGTGCACTAGAGGTGCCCAGGGCCTGTAAATCAAATGCTACTAGTGGGCCTGCAGCACTGGTTGTGCCACCCACATAAGTAGCTCTGTAATCATGTCTCAGACCTGCCACTGCAGTGTCTGTGTGTGCAGTTTTTACTGTAACTTCGACTTGGCAAGTGTACCCACTTGCCAGGCCTAAACCTTACCTTTTCTTACACGTAAGGCACCCCTAAGGTAGGCCCTAGGTAGCCCCAAGGGCAGGGTGCAGTGTATGGTTAAGGTAGGACATATAGTAATGTGGTTCATATGTCCTAACAGTGAAACATTGCTAAATTTGTTTTTCACTATTGCAAGGCCTGTCCCTCTCATAGGTTAACATGGGGGCTACCTTTAATCTGATTAAATCTGATTAAAGTGTAGATTCCCTTTAGGAGCGGATGGACATGTGGAGTTTGGGGTCTCTGAGCTCACAATTTAAAAATACATCTTTTAGTCAAGTTGATTTTAAGATTGTGCGTTTGAAAATGCCACTTTTAGAAAGTAGGCATTTTCTTGCTTATTCCATTCTGTGACTCTGCCTGTTTGTGGGTTCCCCGCCTGGGTCAGTTTGACAGTTGGGCTGTTCACACCTCTCCTCTAGACCATGGCACAAAGGGGGCTGGGGTGTAGCCTGCATATCTTGATTAGCCATCTGTGCTGGAGGGGAGGAGTGGTCACTCACACCTGAAAGGACTGTGCCTGCCCTCACACAATGCTGTCTCCGACCCCCTGGTGAGTGTCTGGGGCCTGGCCTGGACAAGGAAGGATCTTGCAAACACTTGAGACTTTGCTTTGAAGTTTGGAAACTTCAAAGGCAGAACTTTGTATAAGAAGGAGACCCAAAACCCCAGACTTTTAGAATCATTCTGGAATCAAGAGGAACCTCTGCCCAGGAGAAGAGCTGAAGAGCTGAAGGAGGAGTACTGTCCCTTTGCTGTGTTGCTTTGCTTGAATGGCCTGCAGTTGCTGCTTCTACCTGAAAAGAGTGCAAAGGGTGAACTTTGCTGTGTGTCCTGCTTGAGAAAATTCTCCAAGAGCTTGGAGTAGAGCTTGCCTCCTGTTGGAAGTCTCAGGGACACCAAAGACTTCAGTTTCCTCGACCTGCAGCACTGAGAAGTGGGTGTTTTGTGCTGTTCAAGAGGAGAAACCACTGCGCCGCCGCCATCGACACCGCTGGCCTGCACCGTGATCTGTGGACGCTGCACGGAGTCGCATTGCCCGCTTCGCACCGCGACCCTGGTCTCACCGACGCCGTCATCGGACGACTTCACCGAGCCGCTGCTCGCACCGCGACCTGTGGGCCCCACACTCCGGCGTCACCTGCTCACACCGCAGCTTGGGCATCCCTGACGACGTCGCTCCTGCTAACACCGGTGCCGCTGCCTGCCCCGTGGCCTGTGACACCGCTCGTGAGGAGCACGAGGCACCGCCCGCTCCGCAGCCCCGGTCCACCGACGCCAGCACCATCGGCTTCAGTGTCGTCACCAGGCATCCTTGCCTGCACCGTGGCCTGTGGACACCGCTCGTGAGGGTCACAAAGCACCGTCCTGTCCCACACCGCTGGCTTGGGCCTACCGACGACATCGCTTCCGCAACGAGGGCGCCGCTGCCTGCACCGTGACCTGTGGACACCACACACTGCACCACCCCGCTTCACACTGCAGCCCTGGTCTCACAGACACCGCTAGACGCCGTCACCGAGCCGTTGCCTGCACCGTGACCTGTGGGCACCGTACGTCGCATCGTCCCGCTTCGCACCACAGCCCGACGCCATCCACGCCAGCGCACTTGATTTCATCAGCCCGGAGTTCGATCCCCGAGGAGCGTGACTTCAAGGGCCCGACGACTCCTGCACCGACTCCGGAACCGACACCAGCAACGCCGCTCTCCGGAGCTCACCGCGAGGATCACAATGCCCTGTGAATCCAAGGTACTGTTTGTGGGTCTTTCCGACACCGCAGCTGGCCCGCGACGCCGAGGCCAGCCTGAACTTTTGGTTTTGTTGTTCACAACGCCATGATAGCCCCAGGTGGAGTTATCGACTTCAAGGAACTGTATTGTTAAGTACATCTTGAAGCATTCATATTTTTATTACTGTATGTTGGATTTTTTTATCGTATTTGGTCTTGTTTTATATAGATAAATATTTGTTATTTTTCTAAAACTGGTATGGTGTCCTTTTGTAGTGTTTTCACTTATTACTGTGTGTTATGTGCAAATGCTATACACATTGCTTCTGAGATAAGCCTGACTGCTCATGCCAAGCTACCAAGGGGGTGAGCAGGGGTTATTTGAGCAGGTATCTCCCTTATGCTGACTAGAGTGGGGGTCCCTACTTGGACAGGGTGCAACCCGACTACCAACTAGAGACCCCATTTCTAACAGTCCCCAACTACTCCAGGTGGGAAATGATCCTGGCCACCAGCCAGCCAGACGGACAGGGTGCCAGCCCGAAGTGCGTCAAGGAAGGGCAAGGAGTCAGCCCCAGCTGCAGGACAGAAGGGCAAGGAGGCAGGTTCAGCTGCAGGATGGAGGGGCAAGGGGCCTGCAATAGCAGGCAGTAGAGACAAGGGGCCTGCTGCAGGGACTCAATCGGAGCCCCCACCACCAACCATGGTTGTGCAGCCATGGGAGGCTGCATGGGAAGGGCTGGAGCCTCCCCCCACCACTGCCAGCACCGCCACCTGCACTGCCACCAGCACCGCCACCAGCACCACTGCCAGCAGCAGCAGCCCCAGTGGGAAGCCAGCCGAGGCTGCAGGGGATGGACTGGAGCCTTCCCCCACCACTGCTAGCTCCACCAGCAGCACCACCACTGCCAACACTAAGCAGCCGTCACCATCGGCGGACAGTATGTGGTCCTGCCTCCATGGGCTGTTGTGCGGCCTGGCCCCAGCAAATTCTGTGGGACTGACACCCAGGTGAGAGACTGTGAGCTTGCACTCCCCAAGATCTGCATCACAGGGCACAATGCTCCCTCCAGAACCAGTGGAGAAGCCATCCACTTGAGAGACTGTGGCCTTGCACTCCCCAGGATCAAGCACAGGACATGTTGCCCCCCGTGCCAGTAGGCAAGTCACCCACTTGAAGGACTGTGGCCTTGCACTCCCCAGGACCAAGCACAGGGCATGTTGCCCCCTCCAGAGCCAGTGAGCAAGTCACCCACTTGAGAGACTGGCCTTGCACTCCCCAGGACCAAGCACAAGGCATGTTGCCCCCTCCACAGCCAGTGAGCAAGTCACCCACTTGAGAGACTGTAGCCGTGCACTCCCCAGGACCAAGCACAGGGTATGTTGCCCCGTCCAGAGCCAGTGGGCAAGTCACCCACTTGAGAGACTGTGGCCTTGCACCCCCCAGGACAGAGTAATGGGCATGTTGGCTCCTCCAGGACCAGTGACGATGGACCATCTTCCGACTAAGGTGTCCCCCCATTCCCCTTCCCCCTGAGGTGCCTGGCCATTTTTGACCTGATGCCCCTGCAGTGTTCTCTTCGTGTTGTTGCAGGAGTGAGGTGGGGCATTGGACTATGTGATGTGTCCCTGTGGCCCAGGGACATTGAGGACTGTGCAGTGGCCCTACATTTGTAGATGTGTATATACTTGTTGATTTGGATGCACGTATTTATACTATTTTATCTTATTACACTCAATTTAATCAATTCAGTTTGTCCTTGCATTATTCCTGAGGGGTACGGGGTGAATTTGTAATGTTATTGCATCTGCTTGTGTGTATGGTGTTGGGGGTGGGGGTGTTGCGTGTGTGTGTCACTCTCTTTTTCCTCCCCCACTTCCCCTGTGTGCTAGGCGGTAGTACTCACCGTGGTCGTCTACGCCGGCATTGGTATTTGTAGTGGAGCAGAACGTAGAAGAGCATGGGGAACACATGCAACTCGGGCTCCATGGCGGCGTGGTTCTTCCTTGAGTCTCCAGAGGTGAGTCGTTTCCCTTCTGTGCAGTGTTTCCGCCACGCTTTTGATGTCATTGGTAATGCCCCGGAAAAGGTGGCGGATTGGTGTGTCATAATACAGTGGACGGAACATTGTCTTCCGCCGGGCTGTAGGCGGTTACCGCTGTGGTGCCTGTTAATTTCGCCCTGGCGGTCCGTGTGTTAATGTGGCTGTCTGTCTGAGAGGTTTCCGCCGTGGTCGTGATTTCATTTTTTTTACCACCGGCCTGTTGGCGGTACCGCCCATTTATCACAAACTGTCAGGGTTGTAATGAGGGCCTATATCTTGTAAGTGACCCTGTGACTGAAACCACTGACGAGGTAGACATTCCTGCAGTGTGCGCAGTGTAGGCAGGCTTAGGGCACTATAACGATACAGGAGGCCAACATCCCTAGAAGAAGCATGACTGTCTTCACAGTGATCTTCTGATTTGACTGAATTTGAGGTATTAGGGCTTGAAAAGTGTGAATTCTCATGGAGTTGGGTTAGGCTAGCCCGATTTGAATGTTCAGAATTGCTTCTAGATAAGGTAGTATCTGTAGAGCTTGTAAATGGTCCGTTGTTGCCTGAGTATACTGATGGCACTGTTGATGGGTTGTGGCTTTGATAAGCCAATCGTCCAGGTAGGGAAAAACGTGTTATTTTGTCTGCAGAGATGGGCTTCTACTACTGCCAGACATTTGGTGAAAACCTGTGGCGCAGTAGTGATCCCGAATGAAAGGATTATGAACTGATAGTGTCCTCCATCCAACATAAACCTGAGATATTTGTGATGGGCTGGGTGTGTTGGCAAGTGAAAATAGGTGTCTTTAAGATCTAGTGTCGTCCTAAAGTCACCCTTTTGAAGCAATGAAATCACATCTTGCAGAGTGACCATGTGAAAATGCTCTGAAAGAATGTATTCATTTAGTGGTCTTAGGTCTAGGATTGACCGAGGTGAACTGTCCTTTTTGGTTATGTGGAAGTATATAGAGAGTATACTCCTTGTCCCTGGTGTTGAAGAGGGATGAGTTCTATTGCTCCTTTGAGAAGGCGAGCCTGGACCTCCTGTTTGAGGAATGTTTGATGTTCTACTGAGAGCTGATGAGTTCGAGGTGGGATATTGTGAGAGGTGGTAATTGAGCTCCAGACAATAACCATGTTGAATTACATCCAGCACTCACTGGTCTGTTATTTGTTGCCAGGTGGGTAAAAAGTTGTGTATGCCAGGTGTAGTGTGGTCAGAGGCAAAACAAAGCAAGTCATTGTTTGCTGTAGTGGTGGCAGCAAGGGGGGAAGCATTTTTGCTTCTATCTTTAGTGTTGCTTCCTCTATAGCAACCCCTACAATTGGATTTTGTGGGGGAGTATTGGCTCTCCCCATGCTGGTATGAGGTGAAGACTTCTGGAGTAGTTGTTCTGGAGCCTCCGCGATAGTTGGAGCGGCGAAAGGAATCCCTAGATGTACGAGTTTGTAGGGCTCTCATGGACTTCGCTGTTTCAATGTCCTTTTTTTCTTTTCTCTAGAGTCTTATAAACCTGAAGGCCAAACAGATGTTCTATAACGAATGGGACATTGAGAATATTTTGTTGGACATCAGGTTTGAATCCTGAAATATGCAGCCAAGCATGTTGTCTAAGGAGTATGCCAGTGTTACTACTCCTGGCTGCAGTGTCAGAAGTCAAGGGCACATCTAACTGATGTATTGGATATCAGTTTGCTCTGAGCAACTAATTCTTGTCCCCTCTGCCTGTGCTCATCTGTGAGATGTTGGGATGAACTCCTCCATCTCATCTCAGTGAGCACTGTTGTATCTCGCTCAAAGGCCCGTAGAATATGCAATGTGGCATTAGTTTGCAGACTGAGCTACAACCCTGTTACCCGCTGCGTCAATTTGCTTGCTTTCTTTGTCGGGCAGTGGGGTATCACCAGATGCATGGGAGTTGGCCATTTTTCTAGCACTAATGACTACTAGGGAGTCAGGTGGTACTTGCCCTTTAATTTATACAGGGTCTAAGGGAGAGGATTTATATTTTTTATTGACACTGTGACTAATAATACGTGCCCCATATGTCCTCTGTATAGTGAAGAATGCCCTTCAGCAAGGCAGGTACTGTGTGCCCCTGTGTGTGGAGCATAGCATTTTGAATAAGAAATCCTCTTCTAGAGGTTCTTTATGAAGTTGTACCCCATGAAAAGAAGCCGCCCTACCTATAAGCTCATGGTATGTGGTGGAGTCATCAAGAGGTGATGGGCGTGCAGGGTCCGTGTCTGTGCCCCTGGTGGGTCAACATCATAAGATTCTTAGTGATCAGTGTCTGACGGGACATGAAACAAATTATCCAAAAAATATCAGGGAGACCAGTACTATTACCAGGGGATCCCTGAGGAGAGGCATCTCCGGGATGTATGTCACAGGTCATGTCTGGCTGTTGAAGGTGATGGAAGTGATGGTGGTAGGAGAGGTGGGGAGGGTGGTGGTGGATGCAAAGAACTGGAGGCATTGTCTGTCTTTTTGCATTTTGGTGGAATGGAGCCATCTAAGCCTCTTGGAAAGACAATTGTCATTTGGTAGGTGGTGGCTGAGGAGGTGGTAGGTTGGCTACAATCTGTCCAGTTTTCGGTTGGATATGCTGCTGAAGAGAGTCCAGTTTTTGTTGTAACTTGTGGAGAATAGGCTCCACAGTGGACTCAGTAATCTTTTTCAGCGTCAACTTTGAAATTGTATGCTCCAAGCTGACTTTATGTTTTGGGGCCAAAGATCCACTCAGTGCCGAAGCTGTAGATGCCAACAGTCAGCTTGGCAAAGCAGGCGTAGAGACCGTACAGGTTGTTGGCGCAGAGGTTTTCGGTTTCAGGTGGTGTTTAAGTGCTGAATGGGAGGGCGAGGCATACACACTGAATTCTCTGTGTCGACCATGGCCTACAGGCAGTGGTGGTCCAAAGGCCTCTTGATCTGGAGGTGCCAGTCTTTTTGAAGGCTTCACTTGAGGCTTAGGGGCAGGGATTAACGAACTCACTGTGCAAGACTCCCGCGCATGTTGGTAATTTTGAACTCGAACTCCAGATCAGATTCCTCTACATTTAGAAAAATTGATTGCTTATTTGTTAACTTTGACATTGCAAACCAAGGATGTGAATCCTCTGAATCTACCTTGCTAGATGAATAAAGACAGTGATTTCTTTAGCCTACAAAAATGCGGGCAGAGATTTATCAGACAATATGTTAGCTCATTCAACTAGAGGCATGACTGCCTCCATGTCTGAATGGGTCGGGGTTTCTATACAATATATTTTTGTTCTCCTGCGACTTAGTCCTCTCCGTCAACATGTATTGCTCATTGTAGGCTCCATTTGGCACAAGGCCATGAGTTGAAATTTGATTTGAGATTTCTTTGTAAAGCTGTTGCTTAGTCTTCTTTGTAATTTTAAGCAGTTTTTATTAATATAGCAATTCTGTTTTTGCACCTTCTTCTTTTTGGTAATACACTGGAGTGCTTTCTTTCTAAAAAAGATTTGAGTGTAAGCACTTTGGCATGTTCTATTTTCTTCCTCATTTGAAATCACATTCCAAGGCCTGTGCTTTGGCATATTCTCAGATTACAAGGAATGGGACAGGAAGAGGGTGTAGTGCTTAGCATACTTACTGGTAATCTTCATTACTCCGATTCTCTCTTGCTCGTTCCAGTACCTACAACTCTCCCCATTCCCGTGTTTATTAAGGTCTTCTTATATTAGGATGGGTAATGAAGACTACTGGTGAGTAATCCACGAATTCACAGCCATGGCTAAGCTACACCCCTGGACAAAATTCAAAGACGCTCAATTTTAGGAAGGGGAAGGCTCAATGCTTCAGCTGTCCTGTAAATGAGACCCTAAAAACATTGGGTAGAGAGACATAAATGAAGTAAAGATAACATTTTGTTCATATTCTTCCGTACTGCAAACAGCAGAAGCCTTTTAGGTGTGTAGGCATACAGATTGTGCCAATATAACCGTCCACCATCTTCTAATGATCTGCTTGCTCAAATGTGTTTCCTATTGCTAGTAGGCCCAATTACGCAAGTGAAACAATAATTGATTTCTATCTTTGCTTAATGGGGCACTCAAGTGTAAGTTGACTTTTCAAAAACCTAAGCATTCATGCATTGGGTTTATTTAAAATGTTAAGTACGTGTGGGCTGAGCCTTAAAGGAAAACGAGATGCATTTCAAAATTAAAAATGAAAAGTTTTCTTTTCATTTTTTCAGAGCAGGCAGTCGGACCATGGGACCACTGCCTGCTCTGAAAAAATATTAGCGCTGCAATTCACAAAGGGGACGGGGTCCCACGGGGACCCTTTCCCGTTTGCGAATGGGTTAGCACCTGTTTCAAACTGGTGCTAACTGTGATTGTTTGCGACCGCATTCACAGTCATAAAACAACCATACATACCTTTTGGATTCGGCATTAGGAAGGGATGCCCTTGACACGCCCCTTCCTAATACCGAATTGCAAAACCCAAACTGTGATCCGATAACAAGTTACCGAATCGCAGTTTGGGCTTTGTACATCCCAAAAAGCATTTTTCAAGTCGCAAACGGGGCGATTCTGGGAATCGGCCCCTTTGCGACTTGAAAAATGCTTCGTACATCTGGCCCTGAATGTTGGTAGGAAGTCCTATGTGGAAGATTGAGTTGCTATGTATGAATTACTTAACTGCGTGTATTCCACAAATGTAATATCCTTGTGATTACTACCTCCCAGTGAAACGTTCCCTTTTCCCACAAGGGGCTGAGAATACAATTACATTTCTGCCACACCCTTCCTCGCAAGAGCCTGCTTCAATTACAGTACTAAAGTACGCGGGTGCCATTGTCCTAATGAAAGCAAAGAAAGCATGCCCCTGCTCCTGGTTTGGTGAGTAAAACGTAGCCCTAATCGATATGCAGTGTCGGCGCCTTTGCACCTGCTGCACTATTGATTGTGAGGCACTTGGAGTATAGTGTTCAACCCTTTGCAGACAAGAGGAGATACTATTATCCTTTCTCACTCTTAAAATACATGACCCCCACACACATTTTATTTGCACCACATTTAAGGTTTAACAAAGTGTTGTGACTGACACTTCATGAACACTATTCAATATGTAACCCATCTACCTCCTTCAACAGGATGTATATGATATTGAGATCAGTTTCAAACTCCATTACTGCCCTACTTACTAGCTTTTCCATAGGCACCAAAGAGTACGTCGAGGGTGGCAGATGTCTCATCCTGCTTACGCCAGATTAAGAACTAAGGGAGTGTCCTGGTCAACCAATAGACATAGGTATGTCAAAAATGGTTACGTTAGGGTTAAAAAAATACGTGTGAAGGTCACTAGGCCACTGTCACTTTGTGACGACTAATTCTGGTAGGCAAATGTGATTTTGAAACATTGATAGTGTTGATGTACTTGAATATTTCTGATATAGCACACAGTTAGGTTACTGCATTTGTTCCCTTTTGAGAATAAGGCTAGGACCGTCATGCACAAAATTGTTGATCTTTGAGTCCACGGCTACTAATGCATCTGCTTTTCTAGTAGCTGGAAGGTTCAAAGTGTGTGCCTTCTATAGAGATTTGCAGAAGGTATGTTTTTGGTAGATAACAGCTTTAGCTTGTAGTTTGTCTTAAAGGATCGCTGCAATATGCAAACTGTAAAATTAGCATTTATGAAATCCCATAGGTATTAGCTTTGGTACAGTGCATGCAGAATTTAGCACTTATTATATAGGGAATCTTTACATACATGCACGCAATAAGACAGATCAGTACAGCTAGTGATATCCATGCACACAAACTCCAATAGACACCATTTATCTATCAATCAATCAATCGACTGGGATTTGTAGAGCGCAGCGAATCCCCTGGGAGGATATCTAAGTGCTTGTGATTCTTGCTGCTGAAGGGGGGATCTGTCAAAAAGACAGGTCTTGAGTCCTTTCTGAATTCCAGGAGTGAGGGTGAGTTTCGTCTGAGAATGGGAAGGTCGTTACAGGACTTGCGGTGAGTTAGGAGAATGAGCATCCTCCACTGTTGCTTTGGCGCAAGCAGGGAGTGTGGGCGAGGGAGGCGGAGCGCAGGTGTCTGAAGGTTTGGTGGAAGTTCAGGCCGTGGTTCATGAAGGGCTTTGTAGGTGTGTATCAGCATCTTGAATTGGATTTATTTTTGGGTGGCGAGTCAGTGGAGGATCTTGAAGTGGGGGGTGAGGTGGTTCCGTTTAGGAAGGTTGAGGATAAATCTGGCTGCTAAGTTCCGTATGGTGTGGAGTCTTTTTAGGAGTTGTTAGGTAATTTCTCTGTAGAGTGCATTGCCATAGTGCAGCTGATGGCTAGGGCTTGAGTGACGTTTTTTTCTGGTGTTGGAACATGCACACAGAACTTCATAATGCTGGAATCCATTCACACACAGAACAATATGCATTGACAAGACACATACAAACACCCATGCGCCTCACATGGAGGCAGACATAACATAGCTAGGTAACAAACATGCATACATACAGTTACAGAAATCATGCACCCAGACTTTAAGTGCAAACATAGGTCGATGAAAGGATGTATCAAAGTGAAGGGATCAATGGAACAAGACAAAGTAAAAGGATGGATGACTGCATTTATGGATACATGGGTGCATTGGACAATTAAAGTTTAGCCCCCCCATTCCGTGTTTGTGTTGCTACCAGTATGCCTTATTTGTGTTTTTCTGCTTTCAACAAATGTTTTGCGCATCATGTTGTCATTTTGGTACAATTGTGTTGCAAGAGAAGTTATAACTTGTGTTCTAGATTATGGCGGTCATTCTGACATGGTCACCGCTTTCCCGCTGGGCCGGCGGGCGCCCCTTTGGCGGTCACCGCCAAATGGCCGCTCCGCGGTCAGGAGACCGCGGATGCCATTCTGGCTTTCCCGCTGGGCCGGCGGGCGACCGCCAAAGGGGCGCCCGCCGGCCCAGCGGGAAAGGCCCTGCAACGAGGAAGCCGGCTCCGAATGGAGCCGGCGGAGTTGCAGGGGTGCGACGGGTTCAGTTGCACCCGTCGCGATTTTCACTGTCTGCAAAGCAGACAGTGAAAATCTTCATGGGGCCCTGTTAGGGGGCCCCTGCACTGCCCATGCCAGTGGCATGGCCAGTGCAGGGGCCCCCAGGGGCCCCACGACACCCATTCCCGCCATCCTGTTCCTGGCGGTAAGAACCGCCAGAAACAGGGTGGCGTGAAGGGGGTCGGAATCCCCATGGCATTCCCTGGGCCAGGGGAAATCCGGCGGGAAACCGCCGGTTCCCCTTTTCTGACCACGGCTTTACCGCCGCGGTCAGAATGGCCCTGGAAGCACCGCCAGCCTGTTGGCGGTGCTTCCGTGGTCCCCGGCCCTGGCGGTCATGGACCGCCAGGGTCGGAATGACCCCCTATGTACTCTAATGTAGAACTCAATTAATTACCAATGGAAATTTTCAATGTTCATAGTACATCGAGTACATCAAAGAGTGGGAACATTCACCAATCCTTTTCATGTCATGAGATAACGAGCAATGTGAGCACATGAATGACTCAATTAAAAGTTAAATATTCCCGGGGGGGAAAGGACTAAACACCGATGTTCTTTCAATGCTGTGGTGTAAAATACACACAAATAATTTGAACAAATGCTGGAAACAAACCCGATTAGTGGCACATGCTAGCCTAAGTATGCTTTGTTTAAAGATTTCGTTACCAATATTAGCTAATATCGCTATCAGCAACTGGTGGCAGAAGCGGCATTGAAATGTTTAATCAGCTGTCGTGGTCTTTTATTGTGGCCAGAGGAAAGGCTTAAAGGAGATGTTAAGTCTAGTAGTTAGTCATCACATAGATCTGATGCTGCAGATCAACGCACTAAAGAAACAATGTTGCCTAGAAAGACTTTAGTATTCCAAGAACCACGAAGTTTGTCAAAGACTTCTCCATCACAAGAGGAGCCTATGCAGTGAGGTAATAGTAAAAAGACTGACTGGAGAAGAGATGCTAGCGAAGACTGTGTCTCTAGCAGGGTCAGCTACCACAAATCTCAAGGGGAACGGGGGGAGGGGAATAATCAAATAAAATAAAATAAAATTACCTGTCCCGCGCCGATCGCCTTACTCCTCTCCCGATGGTGTTGGTGTCTCAGCAGTCTCTGGGACACCAGCACAGGCTCCCTATGCAGTCCTGGCACTGCTCTCATGCGATACCTAGCATGAGAGCAGTGTCAAGATTGGTCTGCTCGGCTTGGTCTGTCACTCAGACAATGCACTGGAGTCTGTACTGTTTCTCCAACCGACTGTGTCTAAGACGGCCAGCTGGCCAAACTGACATGTGCACTTTTAAGTGCACTCACTCCACTCCTCCTCCTGCCCCTCCCATGGACCAGCCTTGCCCCTCCCTGCACATGCTGGCTCCGCCAGCAGCTAAAAAATAAAACAATAATTAAATATTGTTTTATTTTTCAGCTGCTAGCTCTGAGCCAGTGAAGTGGCGCTCTTTCGCTATTGTGGAGCCGCCCCTGATCTCTAATGTGGGTTAGTGGGACATTTTATGAATAATTGCCCTCAGCTGCTGTAAACCTCCAGAACTCAGTCCTCAGAAAAGTTCCCTTTCGGTTAAGAATTTCAATACAATGATAGAACTTAGGGAAAGAAACACAATCAGTTTCTCATTCAAATCTTAAACCCCAAGGGTTTTAAGTGTCCTCACCTTCATTTATTGTGGAGCTTCAGGGTGTTTCATGGACTTGACTTTTCACACCATGCAATTACCAAAACAGGCCAACACCATTACGAACCCACTGTGGGGATTCATGGTAGATTCTTGTTATCCAAATGAGTTTTGTTGGGAAATCCTGTATCTGGCAAGACACTGGAAAATGGACATTTAGATACTCTCCAATTTGATAATATTGATGATCCTACATTTACTGTTGTTTTGGGGATCCCCTTGCTTCATAAGCATAACTAACTGAACAGCAGAACAGACTTGCTTTTTCACACAATGGAAGAATTCAACTGTTTTCCACTAAAAACATTCAACCAAGCCCACACTTTACCATGTTGATCATGCAGGTGGAATCAACTTCCGTGAAGCTGCCTGGGCAATATGAGGAGTTCCAAGATGTCCTTTGCAAGAAAGGGACTGGCCAGTAAACACTGCATCAGTAATGTGATTGTCTTATTGATTTAATCTCTGGGGCAATGATTTCCTATGGTCAAGTTTACAGACTGACTTTGACAGAAGATAAGGTGCTTTCGAACTACCAGGACAACCTGCAGAGAGGTTTCATACATCACGCCACAGCTCCAGCATTCACCCCTTTATTCTTCCATCCATAGACTACAGAGACCTTAGTGTGATCACAGTTCACAACAGGTATCCTTTCACACACATTTCTGTATTTTCAGACAAAATAAACACTACCAAGATACGTTCAAAGTTGGATTTGCGAGGTGCTTATCTAAGGATCAGTAAAGGTGACAAATGGAAAACTACATTTAATACAATATAAGGATTTTTTGGATATTTAGTACTGCCTTTTTTTTGTAATGATACAGCAGACTTCCACCATTTGTAAACAACATTTTTTGAGACATTTTGAATATGTATGTGGTCATCTACTTGACTGATATTCTGGTCCTTTGTGCATCACTGGAAGAACAGAGAAGGCAAGTACTACATTAATTATGACAGCAAAATCTGAAAAAAGCATGTTTGAAGTCAGAAAAAAGTAGACTTTTTGGACCTTAATGTATCAGAGCAAGGGCTTCACATAGACCGGGATAAGGTCAAAGCAATCAAAGAGTGACCATCTCCCAAGTCTGTTAGGGAGATTCATCTATTCCTAGGCCTGTCCAATTTCTACCATCATTTTTCACAACTTTTTTCAGAAACCGTCCAGCTCCTACACAGACTAACACAAGTAGGAGCTCTGTGGTGTACGAACCAGATAATGCATTTCAGAAAAGACAAGGATGCCTTTACCATTGCTTCCATCTTGTAAGACCTGAACAGCCATTCACTGTGGAGACTGACACCTCTTCATATGTCACTAGAGCCATCCTTTTGGATGGCTTGGCTAAGGCGCCCCATCTTGGTTGCCTTAGCCAAGCCGTCTAAAAGTATGGCAGGATGGCAGATGCACTGTTACCAAGCTCTCTGTCCAGTGCTCCTTTATCTTCCTGAGTCCTATCATCCTACATGCCTCTGAAAGTTAAAAAGAGCATTAATAACTGTAAGGAAGACCCTGGAGGGTGCTGGCAATTGTAAGGTCCTCGGGAACTCTACAACTCTGAGGGAATCACTAGCTTGATAAACTTACTCCAAGCTAACTACTCAGGGGCAGCCCACTTGGCAGTTGAGCGTGAGAAAATCCTGCAAAAATTTACATTTGCTTGCTTTTTGAATGCATCTCATAAAGGGACATTGTTTGTACTTTATAACGCAGATATGATAGACTGTTGCCATTCCTTCTCCATTGAAAATCATTGGAGAGTGGGCTGTAAAGAGACCCCAGAATTTGGGAAGGGGATACACGAAGACTGATTCATCAAGGGGATATGCTGGAGTGCCATTATGCAACTTCAAACTCCGCAGGTTTCTAAGGTACGCGGGGATCGTTAAATGGCTTGGCATGTGTCAAGAATCATCAAGAAATTAAGAGCTTAAGGACTGTCACAAGAAGGGCTGTCAATATTCCTGTTTCTTGTGGTCGGCTGTCCTTGAGCAGCAGGAGCGCTGTGAGTAGCAGGCCAGTTTGGTTCAAGGGTGAGACTGCTGGGTCAGTGGCACTATTTCACTATTTCATCAACATCTGGGCTTGAGGAGGCTGCCATGCAAATTTCCATGTTGCTTTTGTGTTCCATTTGTCAAGACCCTTGAAATGCAGGCCAAAGAACCAGCTTGTTGAGAAATGTTTCATGAAACAATCTTACTAATTTTGGGGCATGGACAATGGCTGCTGGTTCCCAGGAGTTGTCAGATACATCATATCCCTCCAGGCAACCAGATACTGTAGTTGTTCTCAATAGTTTCTTAACTCAAGCAGCTCCTCTATTTTGTACTCAGGTGTTACATTCACTAAAATAGGGAATGGAAGCAAACAAAGTACTAGAAGTGTCGTTTTTACTCTGAATATTTGTACTAGAGAGAGTATATCACCCAGTGATCAGGCAGCCTTAATTATAATGCGATTTATTCTGACAATGGGAATGGGAAAGGGCTCTACAAATCGATGCAAACTAAGAAGGGAATCGTGGAATGGACAGGTGTACAATAGATTACCAAACCTTCTCATCTGTTTTGAACATTGGTCCTGCACTACATTTTCTTTCTGCAAACCACTTATTCTGAGCTTTTGGTGTTCCTAAATGGATTCATGCTGAATCTTGGATCTTACATACAGTGGCAGCTGCCAGGAGGGAGAAGTGGTGGGGCAATAAAAAAAAAAAAAGTAAATCAAAACTTACCTGCTGCTTCGCCACCTGCCTCCTTGATGCTCTCAGCTCTTCTCCTGATCACAGGCTCCCAGATGCCCCTGCACCTATCCAGACGCTGCTCTTATGCTGGTAATACTATTACCCAGCATGAAAACAGGATCAGTATTGGGCGCAGCGGGCTGGTCTTACGCTCCAAGAGGGACTGGGAGCCTGTGCCAGCTTCGTTCCTTGCACCAGCCTGGAGATATTTAAGTGCGCTTGACGGTTGTCCAAAGACAGCCGGCCAAGCAGTCATGCGCACTTGCAGTGCCCACCACTGCAAGTGCCCTCCAAGCTTGCCTTGGCCCCCCGCCCCCAAGACTCAGCTCAGCTCCTGTCATGTAAAATAAATTGATAATAAAACTACTTTATTATAATTTTATTTTACATGAGTTTATGTTGCTGAGGCAGTCACTGTTCTCAGTAATTCATTTAAAAACACCTTAAAAACTGTTCAGGCGTCTGATTCGATCTTTCTGTCTGTCTGTCAGTCTGGGATTAGTAGCTAGTGGACTATTCAGGGTTGTTTAGCAATGTTCTCCAAAACCTAGCTGTGAATTAAGATCCTCTATCTGTACTTATGAAAAGTGGATGTTTATGTAATCTGACAATTCCTTTAAGGAATACTGAAGCAAGTGTGGAGATTTTTTCTAATGGAATAAAATGTCCCGTCTTAGTGAGATAGTGAATTGCAACCAACAATACAGCTTTTCCCTCTGAAGGGGTTAAATCAGTTATAAAGCCCGTTGAGATCTGTGACCAGGGTAGCTGCGCAGTGGACAAGGCTGCAACAATTCCACTAGTTTACTTGGAGGGACCTTGAATTGTGCACCAATCTGTACAAATTTGGTGGGTTATCAACGTCTGTGTTTCATTCATTAGCTTTTATTTCGGTTAAAAAAATAAAAAGCACAACCATCAATCAATATAATACATACAAAACATAAAAAACAATATCTTCTACCAATAACAATATTCACGATAATACAAATCTTAATTCAAATAATCAATAAAATGAATGCTAAAGAAATAATACAAATAAAATCAAATTCATTCTACTTTAAAATATTAAACTGTCCTTCTGCCACACTAAGCTAAGAGCAAAAAGATAGCTACTGAGACTAAACAGAGTAGGCTCTGTCAAATGTTATTTTAAAATACGCAATGCCTCTATATATTTCCTAGTTCCCAAGTTAAAACACATAGGTGGTCATTACAACCTCGGCGGTCTTTTTACAAGACCGCTGAGGGACCGCCGTGCTGAAGACTGCCAGTGCAGGCGGTTTTCCGCTCGGCGCATTATGGTTGTCATTACAACCTCGGCGGTCTTTTTACAGCACGGCGCATTATGACTGCTGGCAGTCCTCTGTCCTTTTCCGGACAGAGAGCCGCCAGCAGCCATACTGGCGGTCGGCGGGGAAGAGGAGGTTGCTTCGGCGTGGCGGTGTTCTGTTGACGGGGTGCTGGTGGCGGAGCAGCCCCTATGGATCCCGTCCCCTCCCGGAGGATCAACAGACCAGGTAAGTTGATCGTCCGTTAGGGGAGAGGGGTGGGGGGGTGTTGTGTGTTGTGTGTGTGCATGGGGGTGTGCGTGTGAGTATGTAGAGGGGGTGTGTGAGTGCGTTTATGCATGCGAGGTGTTGTGTGTTTGGAAATGTGTGCATGGCTGTCTGTATGTATGTCTGTATGGATGTGTGCGTGTATGTCTGAATGTGGGTGGGTGTGTATGACTGTGTGTGTGGCTGTTGGCATGTTTGTTGATGTGTGTGCGGGTATGTGTGTTGGTGGTGCCTGTGTGTGTGTCGGGTGTGAATCAGTAATGTGATGTTGGGGATGGGGGTGGGAGGGGGGTCCTGCCACCTTTGAGGGGTGGCAGGGGGGTGGGGGGTGTCAGAGAAGGACTCGGGGGTTGGGGTGGGGGAGACCCCTATCAGTGCCAGGGAAGGAATTCCCTGGCACTGATAGTGGTCACCGCCATGGATTTCATGGCGGTTCCCAACCCCATGAAATCCATGGCGGTGAGCCGGGTCATGATACCGCTGGCGGTAGTGTGACGGCCGCCGGGCTGGAGACCCAAGGCTCCAGCCCAGCGGTCGTCTCCGCCCTGGCGGTCTGATCGGAGAAGTGGCGGATGACCATGGCGGTAACCGCCATGGTCATAATTCCAAATTTTTTACAGCCAGCCTGTTGGCAGTAAAACCACCACTTCTCCATCAACCGCCAGGGTCGTAATGAGGGCCATAGGTTTGATCCATTTCTTCCTAGAATTAGTGTAAGCTGGGCAAAAAAACAAAACATGTGCAAGATTTTCTTCAGTATTTAAAGTGCATAGAGTGCAGTTAGCTTCCCCCTCTGCTATGCAACCAGACAACCACCTGGCCGTATTTGCCTTGTTCAGTAAAATATCAAAACATATCTTCATAAAAAGCGTTTTTGCTAATTGCGGTTACACAGTGTCCTGGTAGTGTTCAAAACCTGGGGAAGGTTTAACCTTTATAAAATTGAGCAGAAATCCTTCCAATACTAGGATCATAGTGTCCACTATTTGATATGTATACCCACTAGTTTTGTTTTAAAACCTTTTTAGATTGAGCAGTTAAGGAAGTTGGCTCCTCACAGAAATGCCTCAAACCTAACATATTAAACCAGAGCTGTACATGGCAACACCACGGGAATGTGTTATTTTTGTCTAGCTCCAGGAATTCCCTCAATCCCTCTCTGTAGGAAGTGAGTTTGTGAGTAACCCAGAGTCTTACCCAAAATAATAAAAATCTCAAGATGGCTAAGTGCTCTTATTTCCTAATGCCAAAATCTCGATACACTGGCAACATGGGTGTGCGCATTGGACGGCAGAGTAGCTTCCTTGCAAATTTATTTTATGACAAGACCGGAGGCTCTATTATGCGTTCTTTCTTACTTTAATTTAAACAGCAGCATTCAAGAAACTACAACTCCCCGGGTGGTTAGCTTAATGTCTAACCAATGGGAGCAAAACAATAACCAAACTGGACCAATAGGAAGGGGCCATAAACCATAGAGAGCACCCTTGACTGCAAGCAGCCCTCTTTTCTTGCTGCTCGCAGTCAAGATAAGTACTCTCCTTTCGTCTCCTACGTACTTAATGGTTTTTTCAGATGTTATTTTTCATGCAGTTATCGTTTTAGTGTAATTTTATTGTTCCTACGTTGGGGGGATAATTTGTTTATAGTTTTTATCGATTCGCGGCGGTTTTATCTGTTTTCTTCCCCTCTCTTCACGCCCCTTCCCCCCCTCCTCCTGCCAGCATCGGTCGTTGTATGCGCGCGCTCCGCCGAGCGTTCTATCGCGCAGTTTGTTCTCTCTTCTGTCAGCGCGCGTCTCATTCCAACGCGCGTCTGACAGGGAATCCCTTACCGGTCCTTTTGTCTGCCGCGGCCTTGCTTCAAGCGGCTTCACGCCTCAGCTCGTCCGCCGCAGCCTTTCTTAAAGCGGCTCCACGCGGCGCCGGCTCCTCGGAGGACAGCGTTCATATCGCTGCCTCTCCCCAGTGCCGCTTCGCTCTTTAATTGGGTTTTTTCCTTCAGGTCTCCGCCTCGGGGAGAAGTCAAATTTCAATTCTCGGAGCGTGCTGCTCCTATTATCCCTTACTTAACCTCTCTTTGGTGTCTTGCTAAAATACATTTCTGGGGCCTGTTTTCTGGTATTTCTGCCCACAATAACTTTAGTTTTATCATGGAATTGGGGAGTTCTCCCTCAAGGTCTGCCTCTGAGGAGGATGAGGAATCCTTTAAACAGGATTTGAATAAATGTATCCAGTCCTCTGTAAAACATGCTATGAAAGCGTCTATGGACAAAATGTCAAAAAATATTGAAAATTCTGTCATGTCCATGGTGTCCAAATCTATGGCCCATTCTGCGGGGGAAAGCAGAAAATGGAAATTATCCTCTTTCAAATCACGTAAAGGCGCACAGACAGGAAGTGAGCTTGCCTCACACCAGACTGAGGACTTGATTCCTCCCAGGCCTCCTACTAAGGAGGGGATTTCCGCCAAAAACACGACATCTCAATCGGAATGTAAATCAAAATCAAAACATATTACTGCGCCTAAAAAGATTGTGATTTCAAAAATTTTGGACACGGACGATGAGGACATGGATGAGTTATCTCAGTCCGATAATCCTGATGATACGTTTTCCCCATCCTCTCCTTTCCCCAAACGTATCAAAATTGCGGCAGATGGCCCCTCTACCAGCGTGGTCAACTCAGAGGGTGTTCCCATGTTTGATCCGTCCCTCATACACCACCCTAACTCAACAGAATGGCTTCCGTTAGACCATGTAGGTGATTACATCGCTTCCCGCTTACGTCTTCCTTTAGATAAGCAGACCAGATCCAAATTAAAATCAGAATGCCCCAGACCATCGTTGGACTCCAATATTACGACAACCCCAACCATTGATGACTCACTCATCACTTTCTTTACCAAATTTGGTAAGGATCCCCGTAAGGGAGTGGACAAGGCCTGGACCACGTGTCAGGACAAGCTCCTGGATGTGGTAGGCCCTCTGGCCAGGATCTTTGATTTAGCTGAATCAGCCAGGTTAGAGGAATCGTCTATTGATCCCTTAGATCTTTCCCTTTGGACTCAGAGAGCCTTCTGTCTTTTGGGCAATGCGAACTCTGCTATCATTCACGAAAGGCGTAAGGGCCTACTGCTCAAAATGGACCCCAAGTTGGCTAACTTGGCCACTCGAGACCCCGGCCTTCAGGCTGACGGGAAACACTTTGGTGATAACTTCATAAAAGACCTCAGCCGTTTCGTTTCCACCTTTTCATCTTTGGACAAAGCCCAACAAAACCTGAAGAAAGTTTTTAACCAACGTGTTTTTTCCCGGGCCGGTAGAGGTAGGAGCCGCTTTACCGGCCGCACATACAGGAATCAAGGCTCAAGAGGATATGCCAATTCCTTCAACTCCTATTCTCATAAGTTCAAACCCCACTTTTACCCACAAAGATCTAGGGGTTTCCGCAACCGTGGCCAGCGCTTCTCCAGACCGCCCATTAATCAAGGTAAGCCAACTTTCTGGCCCTCCCGTGGGAGGTCGCCTTCGTTTCTTCCTTCAAAAATGGAAGTCAATCTCTGCAGACCCTTGGGTCCTCTCCACTGTTCAGGGATATCAGATCGAACTTCTTTCTCCTCCTCTCCAATTCTGTCTTCCTCCTCTTCCAAAGTTTTCTCTAGAAATGTCCTCTCTTATCTCCTTAGAGATCCAATCTCTCTTAGAAAAAGACGCCATCCATCCTTGCACGCCAGACCCATCCGGATTCATCAGCTCTATATTCCTCGTCCACAAAAAGAACAAAAAGCTAAGACCGGTAATCAACCTGAAATCTTTCAGTTTGTCATCTATCGACACTTCAAGATGGTAACCATTATCCACCTCAGGGATATCTTACTCCAGTTCGATTGGCTAGTCAGACTAGATTTACAGGACGCATATCTGACCGTTCCTATTCATCCTTCTCACAGAAAGTTTTTGCAATTTCTTTGGAATTAAAAAACTTATCACTTTTCCTCTCTTCCTTTCGGCCTATCCTCCGCTCCCTGGTGCTTCACAAAACTATTGAAACCGGTCGTAACCTACCCTCGCTCCCTAGGTATCAGACTGATTATCTATCTCGACGACATTTTGATCATGCACCAGAGCAAATCCTCTTTGCTAACCCATCTACAGATAACATCCACTCTCCTCTCAGATCTCAGCTTCATGATAAATCACGAAAAGTCAGTACTTCTGCCCTGTCAACAAATAGAGTTTCTAGGCTTCCAAATAGATTCCGTTTCGGCCGCTCTGTTCCTTCCCTGTTCCAAAGTCTCTGCAATAAAAAAAGAACTAATCTTAACTCTTCAAAAATATACTATTTCTCTCAGAGCCCTCGCAAGGGTCGTCGGCCTTCTCTCGTCCTCTATCCAGGCCATCTTTCCAGGACCCCTTCACTACCGCGCCCTCCAGCGCCTCAAAATTCTTCATCTTCGTCGAGGGCTGGCCTATTCCGACCTCGTCTCTTTGGATCAAGAATCCCAGATGGAAATCCAATGGTGGATATCCCATTTAGAGGCTTGGAACGGCAGATCCATCTTCCCCTCTGTGCCCGATCTTGTGTTAGAATCAGATGCAAGTCTCACGGGTTGGGGCGCCCGCTGTGGTTCGATATCGACTGGCGGTATATGGTCCGCAGAGGAGTCCAGATTGCACATAAATTGTTTAGAGCTTCTTGCAGGCTCCTTTGCGATCAAAAGCTTTACAAAAAATAGAGCACGATGCTCCATACTGCTCCGTATGGACAATATATCAGCGGTGCGTTACATCAACCGTTTAGGGGGCACCAGGTCCAGACCTTTGCCTCTGCTGGCCAAGAGCCTCTGGGATTTTTGCCTGTCCCACAAAATTTCCCTCTTAGCAGAATATCTACCAGGATCATTGAATTCCAATGCAGACTGGCATTCTCGCCACCTCGCAGACTCCAGCGACTGGAAATTACACCAGCCAGTCTTCCGTCAGATAGAAAGGAAATGGGGTCCTTTCCAAGTAGACCTCTTTGCGTCCAGACTCAACACTCAGCTTCCCCATTTTTTCAGCTAGCGCCCGGATCCGCTAGCTTTAGCTACAGACGCTTTCCTACAAGATTGGTCAGGTTCCCTCAATTATGCCTTCCCTCCTTTTATCCTAATCAACAGAGTTCTGAACCAGGTGAGACGTCAGAAGGCATCCCTCGTCCTTTTAACTCCCTTTTGGCAATCTCAGGTTTGGTTCCCTCCCCTACTCGAGCTAACAGTGGATTTCCCTATTTTACTCCCGACATTTCCATCCCTCATTCTAGATCCTTTCGATCGCCCTCACAATCTGATTCTCGACCAATCTTTAACACTCTCAGCCTGGCTCATTTCCGGTCTACCCAACAGACCCATACTATTTCGGCAGAAGCTTCAGAGTTCATTAATAACGCATGGGCACCCGGCACGAGACGAGCCTATAAATCAGCTTGGGCTCTTTGGTCAAGCTGGTGTCTGGGAAAGTGTTCCAATCCCTTTTCAGCGGATCTAAGTCTAATTATTAATTTCCTAGCCGCCCAGGCGGGCTTAGGTAAGTCATATTGCACAATAAATCTTTACAGATCGGCTATTTCCATGAACCACTCAAATATTGATGGCAACCCTATTGGGTCTCATCCTTTGATCTGTCGTCTCCTGAAAGGAGTCAAGCTCTCCAAACCCCCTTCTGCCAAGTATTCACATATCTGGGACGTCTCTCTGGTTTTAAATCTTTTCCTTTCCTGGACAGATAATCCAAGCCTTTCTCTTAAAATGCTCTCTGCTAAGCTTACCATGTTGCTATGCTTAATTTCTATAAAAAGGACTTCGGACGTTATGTCCCTATATGTCTCTGCCCGGCAATTCTTACCTTCAGGGGTCCTATTTCACATTTCCAAACGCACCAAAACTAACTTACATTCTGTTTTCTACCCTTTCTTTCCTGACAAGCCAAAGTTATGTGTGGGTCTTTGTTTAAAAGAATATGAAAAAAGAACTGTTAACCTGAGAACGTCCTCTTCCAATCAATTATTGATCTCTTTTAGAAAACCCCACAATCCAGTGACTTCGGCAACTTTGGCCCGCTGGATTAAATTGATTATGTCCCTAGCGGGAATAGATATTTCCGTTTTTGGAGCACATTCCTCCAGGGGGGCTATGTCCTCAAAAGCTTTCGCCCTTGGGTCCAGTTTAGAGGACATTCTCAGGTCGGCAGATTGGTCAAACGATAATGTTTTCAAAACCTTCTATTGTAAACCTGTTAGAACTGCTTCTTCCTTAGTTATTGACCAGCTTTAAACGCGCATAATAGAGCCTCCGGTCTTGTCATAAAATGTAGATTTTCCTAGTAATTTATGACGGAAAGTCTTAATTTTATTAAAGACACGGAGGCGAATATTATCCCACCACAGTACTTCTAGTAATATGTACTTTTTCTGTCCCTCCCAGCGACTCCAGCACTGCCTCCAGCTTCCGGGTAACGCCGCTAGCTCAATCAGTTCCATCCTCAAGAAGAGACCTCTGGAGGCGTCATCGCAACTTGCCCAGGATCAGCTTCCTCAACCATTGCCCCCTCTCGGCTCATTGCTGTGGTTCAAGACTTGTGTTCCATTTCTTTATCCCTGGCAATTGTTGGACTTATTTACCCTTTGTTTCATTACTCTATTTGACTTGCTCGTTCAAGAAAAGAGGGCTGCTTGCAGTCAAGGGTGCTCTCTATGGTTTATGGCCCCTTCCTATTGGTCCAGTTCTGGTTATTGTTTTGCTCCCATTAGTTAGACTTTAAGCTAACCACCCTGGGAGTTGTAGTTTCTTGACTGCTGCTGTTTAAATTAAAGTAAGAAAAGAACGCATAATATTCGCCTCCGTGTCTTTAATAAAATTAAGACTTTCCGCCATAAATTACTAGGAAAATCTACATTTTCACCTACAGTAAGTGGATCCAGTTTATTCCCCGGGCCACAGTTCTGTTCCACAAAGAACTGCAGTTTGGGCCTTGTATTTCTAAACCTCCAGGGCTGGTGATAACGCCTTTGATTTGGTGGCTTGGTGCTTTTAGATAATCGCCATAGAAGTCTGTAACAGGGTTGTTTTGGCTTTTAATATTTGGAATTTTCATGATAATGTTGAATCTATTGTGATAATCAAGGTAGCTAACGTTGCTCACATGCTCCGCTTTATATTTGTGGACAGTGATGTTTTTCCATAATGACTTGGGCAGTCTCAAGGCCATTTATTTTGTTTCATTTGAATTATTTTTTAAACCCTTTAAGCTACAGTAATCATCGAAGCTTTCTAATAATCTTTGCAACCCCTTGTTTGAGACATCAGGATTGTGTCATCAGCGGATATTAATGCCGGTGTTGGAACCCCACCTAGTTTTGGAGAATCATAATTTCATTTCAGCAGATGCTGTACTAGGTCATTTATATGCAGTGAAAATAAGGTGTGTGCCAACATGCATCCCTGTCTAACGCCACATTTAATTTGTTTAGCCTCTGTAAGTACACCTCCAGGTCCCCAGTGGACGTTAGCATAGGTGTCTTGGTGTAGCCTGTCTGTCTGTCCCAAGAGCTCATTGGCTTGTTTTTGCAATTAATCCGATAATAACCTCTGGAACCAAGTCGAAAGCCGCTTTTAAGTCCACAAAGGCTATTTACAAGTGCCCTCCTTCAATGTGGTGTATTTCCATGCTATATATAAAAGCTTAAAGACCTGGTTGATCGTGCTGGCTCTTGATCTGAAACCTGCTTGATATGGAGAGAGTATGTCATTCTCTTCTATCCAGTTGCTGAGTTTATTTAGAAGTTGTTTAGCATAGTTTTTTGTAGAAAATCGGTCTATAATTCCCTGGATCTTTCTTGTTGCCTTTTTTAAAAATGGGAACTATTTCAGTCCCTTTCCAGGTTTCTGGCACTAGAGCTTCAGAAGCCACTGAGCTCCATAACAGATTTATGTATGGGACCCACACTGCCCTATTGTGCTTCAAAAGGTCACCCTGTATTTTATAAAAGCCTGGAGCTTTCCCTGGCATAATCGCATCTGTCCCTTCTGTGGTCTCTTGTAAACTGAAATGGGGAACATTTATGGCTTGATTCCATTCGGTGGAAGTCAAACCAGATAAAGATTGCGAAGGCCCTGGTATTTTAGAATATACTTGGGTAAAGTGTCTGCTCCAAGTGCTGTGGTCCAAACAATGATCTGTGGCGGTGGAACCTTCTTTGGTCTATGAGCCATTATTTTCCAAAATACAATGTTATCTTTGTTTGGGGCAGCAACATTCAGATCATTCCTGTTGGCCTCATTCCAATTTCTTTTGGCAAAAGCTATCACCTTCCTATATTCTGCACTTGCTTATCCCAATAGTTCCATATTTATGGACCTCAGGGCCATCAGTAATTGCTGCTTAGCTACTCAGCAGTCCTTAGTGCACCAGGGATTCTTTAATGGGCGCCTAGGTGTACGAGTGTTAGAACGTTTCAGACTAGGCTTAGTTAGATATGGTTTAATTTTCAATACCAAGTTATGGTGCATATTTAATATAGGAATATTTGAAGTCAGGTTTTCTGCAAAGTGTAGTGAAACATTGGCAAACACATTATGTAGCCCTGTCAAGGTGTTGAGCTTCTTCACTATAAGTGACCATTTGACTTACCTTCGGTTATTACTAATAGGCTGCATGAAATTATCTGATGTGTACAGGGCCAAGGACTCAAATAACGTCCCTGACAGTACTAGACACATTGGTTGATGGTCGCTATCTTCTCTGTTATCCACCTTAAAGTCTATCAAACTACTCCATAATGTGGCACTTACCAAAACATAGTCAATTCTAGATTGTCCGTCGCCTCTTTTGAAGGTAAATGCACTTGGTCTGTCAGATGGCAATTTGCCATAGTAGGCACGCAACAAGTGTTCTCCACGAAATGGGCAAGTTGCACAGCAGCTACTGTGCATGGAAGGGTAGTGTCTACATCCAGGGAAGGGATTCCTCGCGCCTTGTCCTCTTCCTCAAAAATGTATTTTAGGGCAACTAGAGGGTCGAACATACAATTAAAATCTCCACCTATGAAGACTATAGCTTCAGGACTTGAGGAGCTAAGCACACTGCCTAATATCTCCACTACTGGGGACTCGGTGCTGGCCACTCTAGTTCTAAGATAGATATTAAACAGATATACTTTTGCCCGACCCCAGGTTCCTATCTTTAGTCCAAGTACATCTGCTTAAGGAACACTCAATACTTCTATTGTCACATTCAGAGAGTTATTAACCCACAGAAACAGTCCACCTGAGGGACTGCCTCTTACCTAGTGGACTGAATTAAGACTAAGGGGCATATTCACAAGCCCATAGCTCGTTCAGTCAATTTCTGTTTCAACCCTAAAATTTTCCAGGAGACAATAGACTTCGTTGCCATTTGTAGTTCCTTTGTGTTACATGTTGGAAACTCAACGTGGGTGTAACCTACAGGATCTGTAGGGCTGGACAGTTCATCACCTCTGTCCCCGTGTCGTACAAGAAGGGCCCACTAAAGTTACATTTTCAGAAATAGAGTTGGTGGAGTTTGGGAGGTTCTGTGCGAGCTTCCCACTGTGTTTGCTTGGGGCCTTGGATCTTGTAAGTCAATCTATAGATTCCAGATCACCCTCATTATGAGAAACTGTACGAGATTTGGTGGACTTTGAGCAACCCACAATGCTGTGGGTTGGATATTGTTGTTTTAGGGATTGCAAGAAGGTTTCTGCATCTTTACTGCAAGCACCAAGATTGACGGAGGACTGTTGGTCAGTATTTATTTTTCTCCCTAATGTGACAAATCATCTGTTTTTTCATGCCAGTTACTTGTTTTATGATGTTTATGACCCACACAGATTGTATAATCAGATGCTGAGTCCCCTCCATATATTGTCGCCAATAGGTAAATACTAAAGCATCTTTGATAATAACATTTCTGTATCATAGAGTGTGTTATTAATATCTGGGGTATGAAGGGTTCCAGAAAACTATGCTAAGGAAATTACCAGTCCAGTCTCTGGATCTTTTTGTGCTAGAATCGCTCTGAGAGTATATAATGAGGCAACGGTCTGCCGGATGAAGGATAATTCACTGTTAGGATGTTTCAAAATGCAGGCAGAGTAACGAAGGCCTCTGTAAGTCTCTGAAATGCAAGTTCTAGTTCATTTCCCCAAATGAATAGGACACACTCCTGTGTAAGCCAAGATGTTAGGATAACAATCTATGAGTACCCTTGTACACAATACCTGTAAAAACTGGCAAATAACAGAAATTGTTGAATCTTTTTCCCTGACCTGGGGGATGATCACACTTGTACTACTTCGACCTTGCCTTGGTCCACATGGATTCCCTTGTCAGAGATCTTGAAATCCGGACGACCACTTCAATATTCTTAAAGAGACATTTTTGCAACTGTTGCAAACAAAAATTGTTTCCGCAACCTTTTTAACACTCCTGTTATATGTTTCCTGTGCTTTAACCGATTCATAAAATATTAAAATGTCATACTGGTAAATTACGACATAATTGCCAGACACATCTTTAAAAATGTCATTAACAAATTGTTGAAACACTGCTGGGTGTTGCACAGACCAAACATCATGACTAAAAATGCAAAATGTCTGTATCAGGTCTTAAAGGCAGTCTTCCACTTACCGCCCTGTCTGACCCACACCAAAATGTATGCACTCCTCAAATACAATTTTAAGAGTATCTTGACTGCTTTTATTTGGTCTAAAAGACCAGGATGAGTAATGAAGGAGATCTATTACATATTGTGAAGGCATTGTGTTCTTTGTAGTCAGTGCATAGATGGTTTTCCCCTCCTGGTTTTGGTAGAAAGAAAATAGGTGCATGAGCCGGAGATGTGGAACACTTTCTGTATATTTTCCTTTACTTAATTACCATGAAAGATAAATGTGGCCATGAGGGAACTTAGTTTCAGAAGATCAACCAGTCATGGTGGTAGCTAAACTGCCCTCTGCTTACTGAACAAATCTTTAAACTCTTGGTAATGTTCTAGGATAGATAATCAAGGGGATTCAGTCTGTAATGCATCGTGTGTTAAAGGCAGAATTTGTCTTAGACCATGTTGTGGAAAATGCCTCAGCTGACCACACTATGAACAAAGCAAGGTTATTCTCTCCAGTTAAGCTGGGGGATTACTTTTGCAGTGCCAGTTAGTTCCTAAAAATCACAGTGAATGTACGGGCATCTATGAGGTCAAATCATATCTTTCCTATATGCACATTCTCTAATGCCAGAACTAGTTCTGTAGTTTCCCAGCAGACTTCTTCACCCGCAAAGCTTTGCCGTCAATCTCTACAATGGCTTTGGGTTTATCTTGTTTCTGTTTTGGAAGTTAATTTAGCAAGTGACAACTGATACATGAGACTACCCAGTGCCCCACTATCTATTGGAGTAAGCACATTCACAGACCCCTTTAGTGTTAGGAACTTAAGCAGGAGTTGGAAATAAGTTCTTGCTAGTTCTTCACTCTTTTGGACGAATCTCTTATCTTGGCGAGAACCTTTTTTTCCAAATCTATTTTTAATATTTGCATTTACAACAAAACCAACTGTTGCTGTACTCTTGGTATGAAGAAATATCATAAAAGCGAGATAAAGAAGGGAAGAGATTGAGGAGGAGCATCCATAATTATGAAGAACTCGAAAGCAGCATACATTAATATAAAATATCAGCAACATAGGCGGATATATATGGCCGAACTACCCCCAGAAGTCAACTCCATTACAAATGGTAGAATGTGCTGAGCTGGAGGAACCTGTAACAACTTCTTTGTAATATACTGCAACATGATGTTGTCAGTGAGTGGCTTTGTCGCGTAGGTTCTCATTATCCTAATGAGAATGCTGGATTCGGGTGGCAGAATTGCTTGTACTGTGGGGGACTGAGTATGAACCCACTACAGGTGACACATGTTGGCCTAATCCGGGTTTTGTTCCGGCTAACTATCAGTGCCTCATCTCCACCCAAGAGCAGGGATGATTGGACAACCGAGCAAATGACTCCTCAGGGAAATCGTGGTCACTCACATCTCATCTGTTTCTCTCAGTTACATTAGTCTCACATATGCATGGACAATCAGAGTTAGAGTATAGTTCAATAAGGTTTTATTGAAGTAACTGCATCTTAGATAATAAAGCATGATTTGCAATAACTAGGACGATGAAGCATGACAGGATAAAAATATAAAAATAACGCTACCATATTGTCACTATGGTTTTTTAGAATAGTTCCTTCCTAGACTATGTTAGAGCACAGCATGTTAAGCTCTAATTTTGCCCTTCAGTTTCTCCTGGGAAGACATTATCCCTCATACCTGAGCAAGAGGCATGTAGTCTACATAAGCAACTGCAGCGAAGCACTCAGCAATCAGCATACAGTTGTGGTCATCTGGCTGGAATCTCCCTCTAACACACATGGGTCAAAGTAGTGTTTTTATAATAAAACAGCTGATGCTCCAACAAAGGATCCCCACGCAAGAGTCTGTATGTTTCTGTGAACATTAGAGACAAAGCGTACCACTTTTGCCAGCAACCTATCTTACTGCAGCCTTGAGAAAAGCACAGAGTGAAAGAAATGTCTTATTGAAGAACGCAGTGCTGGCATAGGCAAAGAACAGCTAGACAGAGAAAATAGAACAAGATGTGGCTATTGTTAAAATAATAAAAACAAAGCTGAATAAAATATATCTAGGTTAAAGTGTTCAGCAGCAGGCCTAGTTTGCTAAAATAATGTGTAACAAACTATAGCTAAAATGGGTACACAACAGCTTGTCAGACTAGTAAATGTGCGAGCTAATTATCTGTTGTGTCTGACCCAGGGGGTATTACCATGATAAATAATGTTGAGTTGTTGAGCTGTGTAAGGATAAGAGCTCCTGGGGGTGGACCAGGAGTTTGGTCCACTAAATTGACATATGGGAACCTAGAGATCTTGGCGCACTGGACATGTGCTATAACTGTGATTGGGATTATGTGTGCTGGAGTATGTTGTTGTCGCTCAGGGAGGGCGAGTGTCATGCTTAGCTTCAAGTTTAACTATGAAAGCGTCCCAGATTTCATTAACTCCCAGGGCCAGGCCCCAGTTACTCACGGAGTGGAGTACTCGTGATTCAGCTTTAACCCACTGCAGCAGTGCGTGAAGCCACATTTTAATGGCTGGAGTAGCGGACGCCTTCCACTGTATAGCTATGAGGTGCTTAAATAACACAAAGGCCGGATCTATGAACCTATGGAGATGTGTATCTCCTTTAGATTTGACACAGATGCCTAAATGACAGGATTCAGGGGTGGGGGAGTGCACATGCCCTGTTAGTTCCCCTGTTATTATAGTGATTACGCGTCAGGTAAGTTGTATGGGAGGGCAGTCCCATACCATATGATAAAAAGTGGCATCCCGCTCACTGCATCATGGGCATTCCTGTATTGTGTGGGGAAATATGCATTTAAGGTAGTGGGGAGACAAATATGCTTGGAGGAGATAGTTAAACTGAGTAAAGCGAAAGCATGGATTAGGAGAGACAGTCTTTATGAGTTGAAGCGCCTTGGGCCACGATTTCGGAGACATCGGGGTTGGGAGGACCGCATCCCATTGAGCCATTGCTCCCATCTGTCCAATGTCAGAGCTATTGACAAAAGTATGATACATCAGGGATACCACTTTTGTAGGACCCAATCCTAATAATAATGTATGGGGGATAGGCAATGTTGGAGGTTCCGTTCCACCAGCCCTCCAAGTGTCACGTATAAGTTGCCTTGTGGCACACTATGTTAAGAACTGTCCGGGTCCAACATTGTAAGTATCTGTGATATCATTGTATGTCATAAGAGAACCGTCACTGAAATAGTCCCCCACTGTAGTTAGTCCCGCTGTTATCCAGGGGGTCAGGTCATGATTTGTATATTAATCCCTAGCGCCTTGTATACTAAGCATTGGGATCCTAAGCGAATAGGGAGGCATAGGGTCCCTACTATGTACGAGTCTACAACAACAAGCTTGAGTTGTGTCCATCAGATTGGTGCCACGTGTGAGAGGGCATGTGTGGTCCATCAGCCAGGTCGGTATGTCAATCAGGACCAGTTTACCGAGTACCATTGCTCTCTCTGCTGTGTGGGAGGTCTGTTAGCAGCAAAGCGGCCATTGCAGTTGTGCCGCTGCATAAACTCCAAATTAGGCATACCTAGACCCTTCCCTCGAGAGGTTGGTGCGTAGTAGTGAGGGCAACCCGACGTCAGCTGTGCCCTCATACTATTTCCAACATTAAACTGTGCAGTGAGCGGAAGAATGATCTAGGCAATACTAACAGAAGCGCTGTGAAAAAATATAGTAGTTGGGAAGTGTTAACATCTTGGCAGTCGCTACACGCCCCAGGGGAACAGTGGTGAAGAGCACCAGAAAGGTAACAAACCTTGGATAGAACTAACTGCTTGTTCCAGCTTGCCCTCCTTGAGGTCCGCAGTGGTGTGATAAATTTGAATGCTGAGGTATTTAAAGGTGACATGGCACCAGGGCAAGCGATGTGTTGGAAGGGCCGTCCATTGTTGCTTTGGAATTGCAGCCATCGAGAATAGATAGAACTTCGTCCAGTTCACCCATAGTCCCGATACATTCTCTAAGGTATCCAATAATTGCATAACTCCGGTTAATAAGGTTGTGCTGTTGCACAAGTATATTAACATGTCATCAGCCTAATGGGATATGATATGAAATGTGTCCAGATCTGGAATCCCCCACCGCTGTGCATGAAGGCACAGTTGAGAGGCTAAAGGCTCAATTTCTAACACAAACAGCAATTCGGAGAGAGTGCAGTCCTGTCTAGTCCTGCGGCGAATGGGAAAACTGTTGGCGATAACATGCTCTGTTTTCACTCAGGCTGTGGGATTGGAATATAATATACTAATCCAGTCCAAAAACCCAGGGCCGAAGCCCATGCAGCTCATTGTCTTCTTTAAATAAGTCCATCCAACAGTATCAAAGGCTTTTAATATATCTAAAGATACCGGCACGCTTTCATGGCCCTCACTCGAGGTGCTGTCCAACAGACATAGTAGGCGTCTAATGTTCAAAAAGGTATTTCTCCAGGAATGAAGCTTGATTTATCCTTGTGGACCAGCTGGCTGATCAATGGGAACAATCTGTTGGCCAGCACTTTGCACAATAATTTACAGTCTAAATTAAGTAATGACAGTGGTCCATAGAAGTGCACATCCTGAGGATCGCAAACCGGTTTGAACAAAACCACCATCAGTGCCTCGCATTGAGATTCAGAGAGGTAACCCCTAGACTTTGCTTCATGTAGAACTTCCATTAGCAGCTGGGTAAGCTGAGCAGAGAAGGTTGAATAGTACTCTGCTGTCAACCCATCAGTGCCTGGTGTTTTGTTTCGAGTTAGTTGGCTCAACGCAGTTCGGACCTCCTCTAGGCCAACGGGTTCATCTAGGTCTTGTTTCTGTAATGGAGTGAGTTTGGTCAGGGGGAGATGAAACAAGAATATGGCCAGTTGAGTAGAGGAAGGTTCAGGTCCTGCCACATATATACAGTGTGCAGTAATAATCCCGGAAACCGTCGTTGATGGACATTTGAGTGTTAACTATGGTACCTGAGTCCTGTTTAATACACCTATAAGAGTGTGGTTCTGCTCACTTCAGGTCAACCACGCCAGCAACCTGCCTGAGTGGTCCCCTTCTACGTGGAGTCTGGTGAGGTAATGACAGTAGTCATGTTTGCGCAAAAGTAAGTCCACTTCCCTGTGTCAAGGGCATAGTTCACAGAGTGTGTTGAGGTGAGAGCTACCTTTTGCAACTTCCTGTTCTAATATGCACAAATGGGTGTCTACCGGGGACAGCTCTCATATCAGGGCACGTCAGACTTCTCCAGAGGCCGAGAGGCAGTGGCCCCGCACTACCACCTTGTGCGCATCCCACTCTATGGTCCGTGATGAGGAGGAGGCCTTATTCAGTTCAAAGTATTGAGGTATGCAATTTGAAGAGACAAGGAGTCAGTCAGTATTTCAGGTTGCAGGCCCCACTGTGGGATGCATGTGCCCGGTCTGCCCCATTTCAACGTTAAGTGTAGTGGGCAGTAGTCAGACAATGTCCTGGCCAGGTACTCCACCTGCATGGCCTCCTTGGCCAAGTGGGCAGGCCCTAGGATCAAATCTATTCTAGTGTATAAATTATGCACCGGGGAGTAAAAGGAATACCCCATCTCCTCTGGGTGTCTGAAGCGCCATATGTCATGTAATTCTCTGTCGGACATCCAGGAGCAGAACCCTTGGGATGCAGTTCTGGTGGCTGCACTTGGGAGTGGAGGATGTGATCTGCCTAGGGCTATGTAAGGCACAGAGTTAAAGTCACCCCCCATAAACATCTAGTTATAGGATCCTGGAAGAGTGTAGGTGTATGGGATGCCAGCAATTCTTTGTGCCCCGAGTTGGGTGCATATATGCCAGCTATCATAAGAGGCATACCATCCAGCAGCCTCTCTATGATTACATATCTGCCTTCGTTATCTATATTTAGATGCACAGTATATGGGATGCCAGAAGCCATCCATAATAAACCCCCCCCAGCATATGCCGATGTTATTGTGCCATATACTTGTCCCTTCCATTTAGCTTTGAGTTTTGAAGTTCCCTGTCTGTAAGGTGCGTTTCCTGCAATATCACTATATGGGCCTGACGGAGTTTCAGATATGTGTGAATCCGGTGATTTTGGTATGTGCCGCCATGGGCCTCATGTTCCATGTTAAAACATTCTATTGCATTACATTTGTGGAGATACGTGTGCTCATGTTGCGTTATATATCTGTAGTCTGTATCTAATACTTGATGGGTCACTACGATAATGGACAGGAGCATCTGTGTATCTCCATCCCTCATTGTCCCTCACCTCCTCTCACCCAGCGTCTGCAAGGCTAACACTAAAAGAACATAGGAATCCTCAACAACCAAATTCCTCCTCAGCTAACGGCCAACAGGTTCATAGCCAAAAAAAACACCCTTGTGTTCGTAATAGTAACTAAAACCAGTTGTGAAATAAAGTTTGTCCATTCAGAAAGCTATGGTAGGGGAGTGAGTGTTCAAGTAGGGTGTGCTTGACCTTCACGGCCCACATCGAAAACAGTCTTACCCACTTTACCTGGCCTCCATAGAGTGTTGGTCTTCAAGTATGCACTGTAGAACTGCTGAGGCCCCAGTGTGCCAATACCTCACCTGTAGGCAAGAAGATTGTCTGGGACTCGGCTTGAAATGTGGTCCGGCCAATGGAGCCAGTCAGGATTATCAGACAAACAAAGTTCTCCCAATATAGTAGTGCATCCATGCATTGGTGCCTTTGCCAACCATGTTGCCTCACTATCTTCCACGTAATGGAGTTGGCCTTGCAAATGTGTCAGATAGTGCAAAAAGAGGGGTGAGACAGAGTTAGAGATCATCTGCCATACGCGGAGTAATGACTGGGCCTTTTGTGGAGTTGATAGTTGTATCGGTGGAGTGGCCAACAGAGGAATCATTGTCTGAGGTAGGTTCCTCGCGCAGGATGGCGTATGACTTCGTCATGTGCTGGGTTGTTTTGAGCATAGCTTGAGCTTGGCCAACTACCACTTGGACCGTAGTTGGGTGTGTCTTTGTTCCAGTTCTCAGTTTGCATCGAGATTCAGGGGGTCAACCACCCCTCGGATTTAAGTTCCTCTTGAGATGGCCATGCTAGGCCTTTGGCATGCAGCCACGTCTATACATCCTCTGGAGTTGAGATGATGTGGATCTTCTACCCATCTACCACCCTCAGATGAGATGGGCATAGTAGAGCATACCTAATGCTGCACTCTCAGAGATGTTGTTTAACCCTGGCATAGGAGTTCCTCTTATGTTGCACCTCCATTGTGTAGTCTGGCTAAGCCATGATGGTAGTGTTTTCGAATAACCATGGACCTTTGGTCTGAAAGCACTGAAGGATTAGGTCGCGATCCCGGTAATTGAAAAGATGGGCTATTAGCGGACGAGGCGGAGCGACCGAGGTGGCGGTCTGCCTGGGATCCGATGTGCCCGTCCTATTGAGAAAAGGTGGATATTCTGTTCACCAGCACTGTGTCCTTCAACCATTGCTCGAGAAAGAGTTCGGCGTTGGCATTTTCTGTGCATTCCGGATACCCTAAGAAGGGGACATTATTGCATTTCAATCGTCCCTCTGTGGTGAAGGAAGGAGACCTCAACACGTAGTTGCAAGATCTGGGTCTGTAACACTTGGACAGTAGGTTGCATGATTGCTAGCGATGACTCAGTGTCGTCAACTCTGTCGGCCAACTTTCGAGAATCGGCATGGACGAGATTGACTTTCTGTGACACTGTGTCTATTTTGGTCTCCAGTATATTTTTAATGTTCCGTATGGCTTGAAGGATCTCCTCAAACTGAATAATATGGGCATGAAGAGTGGTGTTAATTTGCTGAAGTGTCACAGCTCCATCCATAATAGTTGTGGAGGAGATAGCTAGAGATCCCTCAGAGGGCAGGGATAGTTTTGCAGATTTAGGTTTCACCATCCTAGAGACTGGTGAATGTGGTCAATTGTGAGATGCCCAGAAATATTGTGTTGTGGGCCCAATGTAATTGTGACTGAGTTAAGTACTGTGATTCTCATGATGCTCCTCAACCTGTGTCATTAAGAGGAGGGGAAGGGACAAGTAATGCCAGTTATCCACTGTGAAGGGGTTGGCGTGCTGGAGGCTCCAGGTGGCAGGACACCCAGACAGGGTATCCTTGGTGGTACTAAGTCAGATGATATAAGGAATGCTTCTATACCCAGTCTCTCCTGGAGATAGTTGGAGCAAAGGGCAGGGCCCCCATTCACTCAGAACAACTGTGTATGGGTGACTCTCTGGATAACATGTAGGCAGGAGGGTGCACTTGTTTCTCTTACCTCACTGTCCACCTCTGGCAAACCTCTTTGTTCTGGGGTGTGTGAGCGCCCTGGCAATGAATCCTGGACAGCAAATTCCCAATGGTGCTTTGTTGCTGTGTATGTAATCCCTTCCGCTGAACTGCAGCACAGGTCTTTAATGAAAAGGCCCAGAATAATGGTGATGGCACTTAGGTAGTGTGGCACTTACTGGTGGGTGAGTTGGAGGTGAGTGTTTGGCCCCCGCTGGAACCACGGGGTCGCAGCTCCTCGTTGGTTGGCTACACGGCAGGTCCATGGCATTCTGCCGGGTGCCTAGCAGCAAGACAGAGGCAGTTGGGACTCAACGTATTGTTCGGTAAACAGGCGTTCACTAATTTGTATGGTTGCAAGCTGGTGCAGCAAATTTACCTCCTCGGGCGCCACCTCTGCTTACTGTGCCATTATGGTGCTGACATCCCTTCTTGGCCTCCATCGAAGTCCCTTACAGGACCGCGGTGGTGTACAGCAGCGCCGAGGAGGAATTGGCTCCGTCTCCTCTGTAATCTCTCGCTTCTGTCCTGTGTAGCGCGGTCCTCCATATGTCCCTGATGTTGCACGGAGAGCCAGCAACTGGAGTGTGTGGGCCACCACTCATTCTAGAGGCGCGGCGGTGCTTTCGAAGCAGGTCACAACAACACCTGTCAATGCTCTGCCTGACTCGTGGGAGAAAAAGCAGATGTTGACCAAGCAGTAGCGGGCACCAGGAGACCTCGATTCAGGCTGCCTAGAGGTCAGGTTGGGGTATTCATATCAGGATTTATGTCGGGCCCAGAGCGAGATGGGTTTCAGGGATCCACTCTGATCACCGTCTTGGCCACGCCCCTTCTTAGTGGGAACCTTAATGGGGTTCATCTGTTACGGACGGGCTTTGTAGTTTCCTGCCAAGATAGGACATTTTTTGGACAAAGTGCCCCGTGTTCCCACAGTAGTGACATAATCCTCAACACCATCTTTGTTCCTTTTGTTCTAAAGTGAGTCTTTCTGATGTTATCAACTTGTATCGGCTCTTCAGGGGTCTTTACAGAGTCTTCAGTATCTTCCACAATGCTTTACAAACACTTTCTGAGGATAGAAGGGTCTGACTTGGTGTCTGTTTTTATTGTATATCAATTTGTGGCATCTATCAGAGGCTCTGATGTGGTAGGCCATTTCCCTAATTCTCCTTGGAGGCCATGATAGAATGCAGCAGGATCATCTGTTCAGGCTTCCACAACCACTAACATCAGGTACTGACTATTATATACAATTATTTTCCTTGACCCTTGTCGAAGTGTCAGTATGAGCACCTAGTCAGATTTTGCTGAAACCAATAACTAGTTCTAAATTGCTGTATAATCATAAAGCATCTTTGATCAAAAAGAAAAGAATACGTCACGTTGATTTGATCAGTGCCAAACTGTTGTGGTTTGGCCAGAAAATGTATATTGCATTGTGCTATAAAAGACTGTCACATTCAAGGGAAGTAGGGAACACATGATTCTCAAAGGGGAAGAGGGCATGTGGGGTTCGAGAGGGAGAAAGAGGAAACACTTGTTCCCAGCAGGATGGTTGGTGGAAGACCTGGGCTCTCTGAGATACAGGCTGGCACAACATCACAGAGGAGCAATACAACTCTCTGTCAAGACAGAAAACAATAGACAGTGAGTACCAGATAATGGAAGAAGGTTTGCTTTATCAGGTAAGTACTACAGAAATATTTTAGGCTGCTTGCCTGATGTGAGGAGAAGCATCGCTTCAACTAGCCCCAGGAAAATCTGGAAATTTGTCCAACAACTGAAGGCGAGTAGCAAACCATTCCACTGGAAAGATGAATTGTAATTGCCAAAAATGCCAGGTCAAACACATGTTCCTACTGAACTAAGGTAAATCACAGAGGATAGAGAGAACAGGTAAAAAAAAGAGTAGCCGACTCAAAATATCAAGATCTATCTAAGAAAAAATGCAGGGGTCAGTACAAGGAAGGAGACTGAGGGATTCAACAAGGAGGAAAAACAACAAAGATGTGGGAACTGAATCATCGGTACAATGTGTAACGTCAAGTAAGGGGTTTGAAACAACTGATGTTTACTAGACACAGTTTTTTGCATTCCCAAACTCTTTAAAGGGCTCTGCCTAACCTGGAAACTGTTGTCTTCATGACTGTAGTCTCCATTGTTCTGTTCTGCATGCAGAATGTTTCCTAACTCTCTTATGTAGTGTATTACCATGGAATCTGACACCATTCGCCATATAATTTGCTCCTCGTTTCTAGGCCCTACTTTTGTTATTTTTCCCTTTTTGGGTTCCTTGGTTAAGTGACTGTAACAGGATGTGAAGAATGACTCAGTCTAAGGTGTGAAGTATTTTATTGATTGTATAGCCTTAGAAAGATGGCAGTTGGTAGGGGTTCCTGTCGTCCCAGTGGTGCTCTCCCATCCGTAAAGCGTCTTTCATGGCTTTAGGTATATTGAGTCCAGCACCCTCACCAGCTGCTTCAATGTGTGGAATTCGACTGGGCGCCTCGTATTGCTTGTGGGTCCCTCTAGTCTGTGCCACCCTTTCATTGCTGCCCTTGTATAATATGATCTGGTGGGGTCCTGTCCTGATGCGATTTTGCTGAAATGTGCTACCGCTGTTAGGTCACCTGCCCCCACGGCTTTGACTTCTTTTGTGTGAATTCCCACTGTATACATTTTTCTATCGCCCTACCTGACTCCTCGTGGTTCTCAAAGACTCTTAACCCTGTTACCTCCTGCACTGTTCTTGCATAGGTTGCATATCGTCTTGCTGTCTTTGGGGCTCAAACATGTTGTATTAGATTGGACAAGTCTCCTCCACCAGTCCCCACAGGTTTTTCGGGAACGGTGTCATCTCCTGCTCTGCTCCTGGCACCAAATTCCTGAATTTCTCCATCTGGAAGCGATAGTGTGCCGCTGCTTTAGCATTATTTACTCCTGGGACGTGTCTTGCCCTAATGTCCAAATTGCTTGCTAGGTGCATTTTTACCAAGTACTGCAGCAAATGTAACACCCTTGGGCACTGTACAGCTCCCTTGGTAATCGCCTGAACTACCGCCTGGTTATCCGATCACAGCGTGATCTTCATGTTCTTCACCTGCTCCTGCCAAATAGTTAGGGCCACCACAATGGGGAATAGGTCAAAGCGCATGATGTTTTTGGTGAGGCCTGCTGCAGCCCATTCTCGGGGCCCTTTTTGGCACACCATCTGTTCTTAAGGATCACCCTGAAGCCTATGCTGCCAGATGTGTCAGTGTATAGCTCAATTTGCTCTGCTGATACCCAGCCTTCTCTCCAGATCAAGGCCCCATTAAACTCTTCTAGAATTGTTAGCCATGTCTTCAAGTCCTGTCGTTCCCCTGAGCCCAGCCTAGTGTGTTGGTGCTTCTTCTGAAGCTCCTTTGTCATGTGTATGAGTCGCCCAGCGAACACCCTCTCTGCTGGCACACTCTTGCTGCAAAATTTTCTTTACTGATTTGCCCTTGTACTTCCCCAGAGTGGCTTTCTGTTTGCCAATAGCTTTTGGATGTCCTTACTCATGTCTTGCACCTTTTCTCTGGGCATGCTGGATGTGCCTGTTCTAGAGTCCACCTCTGTGCCTAAGAATACCATTTTGGTAGTAGGGCCCACTGTCTTGTCATCTGCTAGCGGTAGTCATTGTTCCGCCATCAAGGTTTGGAAAGACCTCAGTAAATCTCTGCACTCTGTCCCGCTGTTCTGCCCTACAAATAGAAAATCATATAGGTGGTGCAGCTTTCCGCCCCTTGGGTGTCGCTTATGCAGGGTTCTCTCTAGGAAGGTGCTAAATTGCTCGAAGTAGGCACATGAGATGAAGCACCCCATGGTCAGAGTCTTATCAAAATAGGTTCCCCTTTTGAATTTGAAACCCAGGAGGTGGTAACTTTCTGGGTGGACAGGGAGTAGCCTGAATGCAGATTCCACATCTGCTTTCGCCATCAAGGCACCAAGTCCCATTAAGCGCAATATCTATGTAGCATCTTCCACAGATGCGTAACCCACTGCACCTTCTTCAGGGTCTATTCCATTGTTTACTGATTTGCCCTCTGGGAAAGACAGGGGGTGGATAAGTCTGAATTTGCCCTGTGCCTTTTTTTGGTACCACTCCTAGGGGTGAGATTACCAGGCCTGGGGGGTGTCTCCCTCTAAAGGGCCTTCTACTCTCGCCAGCCCTTTTTCTTTGTTAAGTTACTCTCTTTTTATCTCAGGGTGCACAGGTTCTTTGTCTCTTTGCTATGAGCTTTCCTTCTAGATGGGATTCTAAACCCTTGCTCAAATTCTTCGCATAGTAACTTTGCGTCCTTCTTGTTATCGTATCTGTTGGCTAGTTGCCTCAGCCTGCATGTGTTTATGGGGGATTTAGCCAACTCCACTTCTCTCCCCAGCCAGGCTTTGCACTTCTTTTTCTATGTGTCCCTTTTGTGGCTGCCAACCCTGCTTTTGTTGCTGCTGAGTGCCTTCCCCAACGTAGAGCACACAAGCCTGAATTTGCATACTGCTCCCTATGTACATTCATCTTTGTCATATTTGAAACAAATGGGAAATACCCTTTTGACTACCTCTGTCCCCTTCCAGTTTGTGTAGTGTTGCTGTTTGTAATATGGCTTTGCTTTCTCTTGCCTCCCTTTCGGATAGCTCCCACGAAAGGAGTGCTCACTTTTTCCCAACCAGCTCTTGGCCTCCCTTGCTATCATTATCTTAAATGCTGGATATATTTCCACCTAAATGTACTTTAATGGTGTTGGCTGGATTCAAACTCCTGTATAGGGGTAGCCTGCTCCACCAGAGGCACTAGACCTTGCCACTGCGAGGCCACCCAGATGAAAAGAGGGGTTTTGGCCAAGGCACCCCCTTTTTATGCCCCCCGAAAGCCCTGAGGGTGCAAGGGGGGAATTCAAATGAATATACACTGCCTCCTATTGGCCCTTGACTTTGTGCCCTTTTTCCTGCATGGCACCTTGCGCCCCCCACCCAACTACCATTTTCCACCCTATTACAAAGAGCAAGGGAGGGGGTTGCCTTATTCGTGCTTCCTCTTTTTGTGCACACCTACTAGGGTCCTGGCGCAATATCTCGCGGGCCTTGGAGGGGTTTTTGCCCTGATCCCTCTAGACCATTTTCAGGTTCGGGCCTTTGCCCTAATCATGCTGCCACAAGAGATGTAACACCTGAGAAAGCTGTGCTTAAGATGACCAAGGCATCCTGTGTGCCATTCTATCTATCTAACTCCCATTCCTCTTTTCCACCAGCACTTTCTTTTGTCATGTATATGTTCCTTGATTGGGAGTGAGACAAAGATTGAGACTGTTTCAACAGTAGATAAAAGAAGGGGCAGCATTTTGGAATAGTATACTTTCTATAGGGGTCCCCAGTAATTAGGGGACTGAAATCATCACCCAACACTCCCTGGAGTTCCCTCCTGATCTTGGACCAGGCACATTAGGCCTTGGGCTGTAGTACCTTCTTTCATATGAGGTAGGGAAGCAATGACCCACAATGTTGGGCACTCTATGGCTTTTTGGAACATAACATTTACCACTTAGCCCTTCTAGAGCATCTCTCCTATATGACCACTTGCTCTCACAACCCATGTTTGAGGCCTGTTGAGGCCTTGTGATTTCTGCACAGAAGTCAGGAGACCAGTCATTTGAGCTTGCTGTGCCCAGGGTGTCACAATCTGGGGGTGACCCCGCAGAAAGGGCAATGTTTCCAACAGCCTCCAGCTGTGACTGGCCCATGATTTTGAACAAGCTATCAGAATAATTCACCCAATGGGTACATAGACCATGAGTCCCAGACAGGGACTTTAACAGTGTTCTAGACGTGACACTAGACAGATCACAACTACCCATCCCAATCCCCAATGGCCTATAATGCCATATCGCTGGTCTGCTGCGTTGACCACTGGTTCCTACTAGATATGTGGAGGCTGAAAAGCCCTGGGATTAAGGAATTTTCCTTTTACTTGCCACCCTACAACTTGCATGTCAGACAGGATCAGCAGTTTTGTACTATTTGTCAATTTGCTCCCTTATATCATTAGCAGAATACAAGGGCAGAACCTTTTCAGACCACAACCTTCTAATCTAACTAACCTGGGAGTAGGTTTGCTCCCTTCTCCTTACATGGTACCTTCAGAGTTTCATTCTCGACAATTCTGCATTTGGTAACACCTTGAATGAGAGAATTAGTGACTACTTCAAAGAGAACAACAGGTCAGTTTCTTCCAGTCACTTCTGCTATCGAGTGTCAAGGTTGGGGGCACAAAACAACAACACACGCAAAAAGAAGCGTACCTGCTACATTGCCGTTTAGGCTGTTCAGGCTCCACTGTCCACTGTAGGGGCAGGCTCCCAGCTGCCCTGTGGCCAGTCCTAATGCTGCTTTCATGCTGCTGGCAGCATGTGAGCAGCGTCAGAGCTGGCCTGAGCACCCCTGATTTGTGCTTCCAGGCAGACTGTGAGCCTGTGCCTGCTGTCTCCAACCCAACAACACAGGTGGGGTTGGAGACAGCTCAGTGCGTATGACGATTTGGCTGTCCTAAGACGGCCGGCCAAACCCACATGCTCAGAGACAGCATTGCCGCCTTTCATCCCCCGTGGCCCCGCCCCTAGAAAAATAAAAGAATAATAAACGTGGTTTATTATTGTTTCATTTTTCAAGTTTTGCAGCTGCTCTTGCTGGTAGTGGGGGGGCAACACTCAATCAATCAATCAATCAATCAAAAAATGTGTAGAGCGCGCTACTCACCCGTGAGGGTCTCAAGGCGCTGGGGGGGCGGGGGGGATCAAGAGGGGGCAGGGAGGGTCGCTGATCGAACAACCATGTCTTGAGGTTCTTTCTGAAGACCAGGAGGTCTTTGGTTTTGCGAAGGTCGGTGGGGAGGGAGTTCCAGGTTTTGGGGGCGAGGTAGGAGAAGGACCTGCCTCCTGTGGTGGTGCGGTGGATGCGGGGGACTGTGGCTAGGGTGAGGTCGGCTGATCGGAGGTTGCGTGTGGGAGTGTGGAAGTTCACTCTTTCGTTGAGGTAGGTTGGGCCGGTGTTGTGGAGGAATTTGTGAGCGTGGTTGAGGATCTTGAATGTGATTCTCTTGTCTATGGGGAGCCAGTGAAGGGATTTGAGGTGTGGTGAGATTCGTTTGTGGCGGGGGAGGCCAAGGACGAGGCGTGCGGCTGTGTTCTGGATTCTCTGGAGTTTGCGTTTAAGTGCGAGTGTGGTGCTGGCGTAGAGGGCGTTACCGTAGTCCAGTCTGCTGCTGATGAGTTCGTGGGTGACTGTCTTCCTGGTTTCTGGGGGAATCCATTTGAAGGATTTTTTTAGAGTGCGGAGTGTGTGGAAGCAGGAGGAGATTAGAGTATTGATTTGCTGTGTCATGGAGAGGGAGGGGTCTAGGATGATGCTGAGGTTGCGTGCGTGGTTTGCGGGGGTGGGTGCGGGGCCTAGGGAGGTGGGCCACCAGGAGTCGTCCCATGTGGTTTTGTTGGGGCCGAAGATGATGATCTCGGTTTTGTTTGAGTTGAGCTTGAGGTGGTTAGTGGTCATCCAGTTGGCGGTGTCGAGGAGAGCAGCGTGTAGGTTGGTTTTGGCGGTGGTGGGGTTGCGGGTGAGGGAGAGGATGAGTTGGGTGTCATCTGCATAGGAGAGGATAGTGATTCCGTGTGCTCGGAGGATGTTGGCTAGGGGGATCATGTAGATCTTGAAGAGTGTGGGGCTGAGGGAGGACCCTTGGGGGACTCCGCAGGTGATTTTGGTAGTGTTGGAGTGGAAGGGTGGAAGGCGGACTCTCTGGGTCCCGTCGGTGAGGAAGGAGGTGAGCCAGTCTAAGGCTTTGTGGCGAATTCCTATGTTGTGGAGGCGTGTGCGGAGTGTGTGGTGGCAGACGGTGTCAAAGGCTGCGGAGAGGTCCAGGAGGATGAGTGCTACGGTCTCGCCTTTGTCGACTTTGGTCCTGACGTTGTCAGTGCATGCGATGAAGGCGGTTTCCGTGCTGTGGTTTTTTGCGGAACCCCGATTGTGAGGGGTCAAGAGTGTTGTTTGCTTTGAGGAAGTGGGATAGGTGGGCGTTGACTAATTTCTCTGCAACCTTGGCGGGGAAAGGGAGGAGTGAGATGGGGCGGTAGTTGGAGAGGATCTTCAGGTCGGCTTTTTTTTTTTTTTAGGAGATCAGTGATTTCCGCGTGCTTCCAGGGGTCTGGGTAGGCGGCGGAGTCGAAAGAGGAGTTGATTATGTTGCAGAGTATGGGGGCGATGGTTGGGCTGGCTTTGTTGTAGATGCGATGTGGGCAGGGGTCGGAGGGGGAACTGGAATGGATGGAGTTCATGTTTTTTTCAGTTTCTTCGTGTGTGGTGGGGGTCCAGGTGGAGAGTATGGTGGGGGGGGCCATTAATGGGGGTTGGGTTGGGTGAGTGAGGGGTGTGTGTGGTGGGTGTGTGTGGTATGAAGCTGTTGTGGATGTCCAGGATTTTGTGGAGGAAGTAGTTGGAAAGGGTGTCACATAGGGGCTGTGTGTGTGTGGGGTCTATGTTGTTGGCTTTGGGTTTGGCAAGTTCATTGATGATGGTGAAGAGTTCTTTGCTGTTTTGAGAGTTGTTGTCAAGGCGTGTCTTGTAGTGATCTCTTTTGGCGGTACGTATGAGTTGGTGATGGGTGCGAATGGTGGTTTTGAGGGTGGAGAAGTTGGTTGTGGAAGGTTCTAGTCGCCATATTTTCTCAGCTTGGCGGCATTTGCGCTTGGAGTCTTGGAGTTCAGGGGTGAACCATGGGGCGTTCTTGATGTTGCGGGTGGTAATGTGTTTTCTGAGAGGGGCTAGTGTGTCTGCGCAGGTAGTGATCCATTTGGAGAGGTTGTGTGCTCCTGTGTTGGGGTCGTTGGCATGGGGGGTTATGGGCCAGTTGGGAGTTTAGTCGTTCTGTGAGGATCGTGTCCCACATGCGGTAGGGTGTGGTGTGTTGATGGTAGTGTGTGGGGGGTTTGGTGCAGGAGAAGTGGACGCAGTGGTGGTCAGACCAGAGGAGTTCAGTGGTGTGGGTGTAGGTTATGTGTTGGCTTGCGGTGAAAATTGCGTCAAGCGTGTGTCCTGCTGAGTGGGTGGGTGCAGTGACCAGTTGTTTGGGTCCGAGGTTGGTGAGGTTGTCTATGAGGGAGGTAGTGTTGTGGTCTTGTAGGTTTTCTAAGTGAAAGTTGAAATCACCGAGAAGGATGTAGTCTGAGGAGGTGAGGGCGTGCGAGCTGATGCTGTTGGCGATGGTGTCGCAGAAGGCGGGGCGTGGTCCTGGTGGTCTGTAGATTAGTGTACCTCTGAGGGTGGAGTTGTTGTTAATGTGGATTAGGAAGTGCATGTGTTCAGTGTTGTCGATAGTGTCTTGGGAGCTGGTGGTGACTTTGATGGTGTCTCTGTGTAGGATGGCGATGCCACCGCCTGGCCTGTTGAGGCGGTATTTGCATTGGAGTTTGTATCCCTTGGGGTGGCGATGGCTATGTCGGGTTCTGAGGAGGGGTTGGTCCAGGTTTCCGTGAGGAAGGCGATGTCAAGTGAGTGTGATGTGATGAGGTCCCAGAGTTCTATGGCATGTTTGTGAAGGGAGCGGATGTTGAGGAGCAGGCAGTTGAGGTGGTTGTGGAGGGTGGCGTTGGTGTGGTGCGTGAGGGTGTTGTTGCGGGGTGTGATCTGGTTGTGGGCTGGTGTGCAGTGGGGTTGGTTGGTGGGGGCAGGGCGGGTGAGTCTTGCGTTGGGGGTGTTGTGTTTGTTGAAGGTGGGGTCGCTATGGTTGGTGTGTGGTGTGAGGGATGAGGAGCAGGAGAAGTGACAGGTGTGGCAGGTGAAGGGGCCATGAGTGTGTGTGGGGCTAGATGGGGTGCATGTGGGGCGGGGGCTTTGGTTGAGAGAGTGAAGGGTGAGGGGGGAGTAGGTGTCTGAGAGGGCCAGGGGGACTGGCGCTGGGCGCGGTCTTGGCGTGGAGGGGCGCAGACGGGCTTGCCTTTGGCGCGGCTGCCCCACGGCTGCCATAAGAGGAGGGGAGGGTGGGAGTGGCAGCTGGGAGGGCTTGACGAATGAGAGGGCTGGGGGGTTGGGGCCGCAGGGGACGCAGCGGCGGGGAAAACAAGGAAAAAAGAGACGGTGAGGAGGGGGGGAGGCGGGAGGGGCCGCAGGGGACGCAGCGGCGGGGAAAACAAGGAAAAATAGATGGTGAGGCGGAAAGGGGGAGGCGGGAGGGGCCGCAGGGGACGCAGCGGCGGGGAAAACAAGGAAAAAAGAGACGGTGAGGAGGAGGGGGGAGGCGGGAGGGGCCGCAGGGGACACAGCGGCGGGGAAAACAAGGAAAAAACAACCGGTGAGGAGGAGGCGGGAGGGGCCGCAGGGGACGCAGCGGCGGGGAAAAAGGAGGAAAAAAGATACGGAGTGGAGGTGGCGCGGATGGCGGAGCGGGGAGCGACCTGCCCGCAGAAGCAGTAATAGCTGAGGAGCCGCTGCTGGTTTCTTCTCTATCAACTGAATGGGAAGACTTCAAGTGGTTGTTAGGGATCACTGTATCCAATCCACCACTGGAGCAGACAGAAAGCTAGAGAATTGGTTTAAATTGGTGAAGACACCCTGCTACAAATTGAGAGACAAATACCAACTAGCTGCATTGAGAGAGATGCCCTTAAGGCTGCTCAAGAAAGAAGTGTCATTCAACTGAAGCAACACTGAAGCTACACTGATGGAGCCCATCCTGAAAGGCATAAGGCAAGCCGGCTGTTGTCACAACTCATTAGTCAAGAAAGTCTACACTCAGCAATTTCTACAAGTCAAACAACATTGGACACTAAAATACACGCTCACCCACACGAGTGGAACGCAACGGATCTGTTTTTTAATATCATAGGACTCTATTCAGTATCACAGGTAGTGTCTGACAAAGGAAACAGAGAGATTTTTAGCCAAACTAACTCAGCAGAGGTCCCTACAGAGTGAAAGAAAAGAAATGGCAGCTCAATAACTGCACAAGAGATGAGAGATGTCACATGAGAATTAACTAATGGCAAAACACCAGGCTCTGACAGGTGCCCATTGACATTTTATCAAACTTAAACTGAACTCTTGGCACTGAAACTAGCTGTATTATACAACACAGTAATTGACAAGGGTAGACTGCTACCATTGCTTAAAGATGCATTAATAGTGCCAATATTTAATCCTGGGCGCAATGCTTGATTCTGACCAAAACCTTAGTAAAATAACTGACAGGAGAAATAATGAGGGTGCTTCCAGACCGGATATATCCAAAATAAAATGTTTTTGTTCCTACAACTCCTTTAACATCAGAGAATTTTTCAGAATAAAGAAGGCCACTCCCTCTCCATAGCCCCGTCAGCCTGCCTGCTCCTTGACCTTGAGAAGGCTTTTGACACTATAAGCTGGAGATACCTCTGCCGAGTGTTAAACACATTTGAATTTCAGGGGTATAAATTACAACTGATTAGACGACTTTACAAAGACCCCAATGCCAGAGTTGGGTTTGGTAAAAATAGTGCTGTCCCGTTTAGGAAATATACAGGATCCTGTCAAGGTTGCTCTTATCTCCCTTACTATTTACATTGGGCAAGGAGCCAATAGCCATTAAATTACGCATGGACGGGTGATACTGGGGCTTCCCACTAGCAGACAGAAAACATGCCATATCGTTTATACCCTGATTATATGTAACTCTATATTAAAGATGTCATTCCAGGCAAAGTAAGAATTGCCCAAACCCTCAAGACATTTGGTGCAGTATCCGGCATTTAGTTCTAAATCCTGTCTCGTCTCCTCTACCACCAAGAGGCTGCATCCCTACAGGTATAAATGGGAGAAGGAACAAACAAATTGAAGGGCATATCCTACTGTTACATGGGAAGTAGAATAGAAGTACATGCTCAATGAGATTTGCTAGCTGGGATCCTGGCCAGGCTCTATCAACCCTGAGCTCACGAATAACCTTTTAAAAACCCTCGTGCTGTGGTCATTTGGCTGAATGCACACTCTAAAATGGAGCGTTTGCCCTGCCTTTTATTTTAATTTGCTAATCTCCCACTACTACTCTGAAGTAAATGTTCTGAGTTACAGATATGATGCTAGGTGACCTGTTATTGTAAAACAACCAGTGCAAGGTAGCACTAATTCCAATACACTCTCCGGAGACCAGGATGGCCTAGGTGCCACAAATTCTGAACACTATTAGATTGCGGCACAGCTCCAATGGTCACCTCCATAGATGAAACTTGTACCACCAAAGCTCCCCTAGAAACTCTTCCTCAAATTCTCCTTTCCAGTTTTGAAGATTAGGCTTGCCACTGCTATACCACTATTTGGCTTACCCAAACTAGTTGAGACATAGGGATGCAGCAGCTCTCAGAACATTTGGCGACCAGGGGCAGCTCCTTCGCAGTGGCAAATGAGGGTCGCCCCATTGGCTGAGCCAGCAGTTGGAAAATAAAATTATATTTTACTACTGTTTGATTTTTCAGCTGCAGGCTCAGCCAGCAAGTGCAGGGAGGGGCATGGCTGGTACATCGGAGGATGGAGTGGAGGCAGTGTACACTAAGTGTGCATGTCAGTTTGGCTGGCCATCTTTGGCCAGCCAAACTGACATGCGCACTTAGGTTTCTCATTGGAGAAACTGCACAGGACACTGTCTGAGCGGCAGCACAAGTCGCTCAGACCAATCTTGATGCTGCTCTCATGCTAGGTATAGCATGAGAGCAGTGTCATGATTGCTTGGGAGCCTGTGCTGGTGTCCTAGGGACTGCTGGGACACCTGCACAATCGCAGGACAAGCATTGGGGCAGGCGGTTGCAGCAGGTACTTTTTTTTGTTTAAATATTATTTTATTTCCCCTATACCTCTTGTCCCCCTGCCCCTCCCTTTGAGGTTTGTGGCGACTGCCGCTGTTGGCAACATGTTCCGAAATAAACATCTGTTAACTTTCGAAGCATTGGCAAAACAATTCGACATACACCAAGGCCAGTCCTTAACATGACCCCCCACATACCTGAATATTTCACACAAAGAGCCTCTCACAAAAGCCCTAGGACAAGCTTTTTTATAATTTGTAATGGTAAAAGACAGATTGGTTGACTAAACAAAGCTATCCAAACCTAAGGGTGGGTGTAACCCATGTAATTTGCTGTAACGTAATTATGCAAAATGATGCAAGATTACACGGAAACAAACGAAGAGTGTAACCCAGAATTTTGCGCTATTTTCTTAGCATACAGTGCACCCTGGTGACAAAAATGGATCTGATGCTGTATTTTGCACTTATAGAATAGCACTAAATGCAACAGAACGTGCACCTTACCGGTTAGCAGCCGCTTGTGATTGCTAAAGTTGTTGTTCCTCTACTCCTGCGATAAGATGTTTGTGCCAAATGACTTATAATCACTCGAATGGGCGTAATTGTGTAGTTTTTGGTAATTTTCCGTCAAAAGAGCAATGCAAAATGACTTCAGCATAATTAAAATTTCGCCTAGGCCTATCCAAACTCACACAAACTCCTCACATACAAATTAAGCAACAAATAGGAGAAGGAGATAGGGCAAGTATTGTGCAACAAACAATGGGACGAAGCTACAGATTACCCACAAAATGTATCTCGCGACACCAAATTCATATACAACCAATTCAATATATTACACAGAGCACTCCTACCCCCCTACAAAATCAACACAGTGTTCCCCGAATCCAACGCTACATGTCCCTGTTCTTCAGCACCTTTAGGCGGATTCAAACACATATTGTGGGTGTTCCCTTCCATAGTGAATTACTGGTCTGCGATATCTGACAAATTGGCTGAAAGGGCTGACATCCCCAGTCACAAGAGTCTTGGAACCTGGAAAAGCTGCACTCTTGGTCTGTACAAGAGACCAAAAGCGTGCAGAGCAGTAGCCCAATCTTTCAATCTAGCCCTCCTTATAGTCAAAAGAATGATTACAATTAAATGGAAGGCTAGCGCATCCCACAAAGCGCTCACATGGCTCCAATCCACCTTGAAGTGTGCCAAGGCTGAGAGCAAAGCGCTGCTGAGGGAAGAAACCAGAGGCCTAAGGAAGCACCCAACCGCTAACAACTGGGATGACGGGCTAATCGCTCTGAAAGAAACACCCAAGACTATGCCTCTATAATGCCGTTAAACCTCACGCCGATGGCTGGTAGTAACTATCATTGCACTGTCTTGTATTTGAATACATTGCCCTACACACGATCATTAGCTGTCTAGTTATTAAACATCAAAGTCCACTACGAAACTGCTAGCTTTTGTTATCATATCTCAAGCCCAGTTAGTACCGCTATTAGCACCCCTGAATGTGTTGCAGAGGAATCAACAAACCCAAAGAGGGCCTGTCAGAGAGACAGGCCGCAAGATGGCCACCATTTAGTGAGGGTCAGATGACTTGTAGCAAAACCTAGGATTAATCCGGCTTATCTGAGAGCCAATTTCTGCACTGCACACTGGGCCTATGATCGGAGGGTTGTGACACCTCATGTGAATCCTTTGTCTCAAACCCAGGGTGTGGGGTGAACAAGAAGTGCAGTTGAGGCCTGTTCGACAGAGCCCGGTCTAGCTGATCGCAGAGGGACTACTGAGGTAAGGGGGGGCGGAAGCCAGGGCCTGTGAGGCCATCACGAGGGAGGCTGCTATAGTGTTGGCTGCGTAGCCGCACTTTGTTTGATGGCCAGGAGGCCATGGCCTGTTGTACAGCCTGGTCGCCCGGCCGGTCGCTGCTAGGTGGCCGGGGATGCGGCCTGTTGTGCGGCCTGGCCTTTGACTTGCCTCCCTCCGTCTCTAGGTCCGTGAAGCCGACTGTGGCCTGTGCTGCTTGTGTCCCTTAAGCGGCCCATGGGTGGCTACAGGCGCGTTTCACTCCCGCGTGAGCTGAGACCCTGTTGGCCAGAATGTTGGTCTCCGAGCCTCCTTCTTCCCTGCACTGGTCTGCATGACGTTTCAGGAGGGAATCTCACTGATCGGGAGTCTGCTGCTACTGACCTGCGAGGACACTTTTGGAGGTGACCACCAGCTCTGGTCCTTTAAAACCAGACATACTAGATCTGGTTATGCCCCTTGGGCCATTCCCTTTTTCTGGCAGGGGTGAGGCAGGTCCGTCACTGGTAGTATACTGCTTCTGCTGGCTGAACTGAGGACAGGAGGTTCTATATTGGACTGCCCCCGTTCATGTTCAGTTCTTGAAACTCTGCTCTGCCAACAAGAGGAGAAACCATGTGCTTTGCGGACTGGGAAGACTGGGTCTGCTCGTGCCCCGATGCCATCTTCTCTCTCAGGTCAGAGCCTGCAGGACCTGCACCAAAGCTATACTGACAAGTGGGCTGCTGAGACTGGAACCACAATCTGCTGACTGCAGAGCCACACTTTGTGCCAGCCACACCATGTGCAAGCAGGACTGAGGACAAACTAAGCTGCCCTTCAAAAATAAGCACTCTAAAAAGTCTGCAAATGTGTTTTCCAGCAAGGAGCCTTCACCGGATGGTCAATATCTTGAGTGCACAGCAGGCCCTAGCATAAAGAGCTTGCTCATAGACATGATGCATAGCCTCCGAGCGATCGACTGCAAGATTGACACCTTCGCCAACCGTCTAAATCATATGAAGGAGAAAATTGATAAACATGAGCAATGCATCAATCTGCTAGAACAGAGAGGGGCAGACACGGAGATGACACGATCGGTGCATTGAACAACTTCTGTGCATGAAAAAGTACTCAAGGTCATTAGGGCTGAAAATGAGGACCTGGAGGTAATGTCCAAGAGGAATTACATTTGAATTCCTGGCTTTCCGGAGTCCATGGCTTTAGACAAGCTAGAATTCAATGTAGAGGACATGCGCTGCTCTTTTTGTTTTCTGGACATCTGACCTCCATGTTTTTGATGGAAAGGTTCATTACTCCTTGGGGCCTAGGCCTTTCCAGGTTCACTTTTGCACTCAGTTTTTGCCTGATTACTGGAATATTAGGATAGGGACATGATCCTTAACAGCATCAAGGGAAGAAGTTGTCTCTCTACCCTGCCTTTACTCTTGATATGCAGGCTGCACAAAGGAAATTTCCGACTTCCAAACGTCCACTCATGAAGACCAGCATTTCTTATGCTCTCATTCACCTTTCCAAATTGCGCCTCACTGTCAATGGGAAGCTGCAACCGTTCACACACCCTAAGCCTACCATCAAAGTTTGCCACAAACTAGCCAATAATTCTACTGGATGTGACAGTGCCAGGGCTGATGACCCCAGGGGGCACCACAGTGCTAATGACTAGCCTGTGATGTGCCTTGCTGTCTGCCCTCCTCTTCACTTTTTTGTCTTCACATGTTTGATCTCGCTACTGCACGCTGTGCACTTGCTTATGGCACCACCTAAGCTTGTACTACAATGTGAATGTCATGCACTCCTTGCCTGTATGTCTAGGGGAACCCTTGGGGGCTGGCCTCTGGCCATGCCCATAGCATAACATCACATTACAGTGCTCTAGAATGTGACTTGCACAGTCATCCATTCCCTATTGAGATGGGCAGTCACCTAGCTCCATATTTATTCTGCCCTTACTTTCCATAGGCCATGTTTGTATGTTGCAGTGGAAGGGATGGATGCTTTCCTGCACTTGGTTTGAGTTGGTGGAGTTAGAGAATTGGGGAATTTTTTGGCTATTAGTTTGTGGTGTTGTTTTACAGAGACTGCAGTGGCACCATCATAGCCTGCTATATCGCATTCACCGAGAGGAAGCACTGAGGCCCTCTGACTGTTCGCCCCCATCATTCTGCCATCTTGGAACTGACTGTAGGCTTGGCTGCAATGACTGCAGTTAACTTTCTAACGTGCAACGTGAGGAGCATAAATAATCCCTGCAAGGTTAATTTGGTATATGCATATCTTAAGAGACACAAGCTAGACATTTATCTAGTCCAGGAGCTGCACCTCATTGAACACACTAGAGCACACTCGCGGCTAGAGTGGATTCGGGAAAAGCATGTTTCTACACATTTGACTTATGCACAGGGTGACAGGACGTATCCAAAAAGGGGTGCAGTAACATGCCCTTGGTGCTCTCTGTGATCAGGAGGGCCAGTACGGTAAAAAGGGACAATTGCTAGTGTGTATGGCCCCCACCTGCCCAGATCTCTTTCTTGGCCTTTGGAATAAGATAATTGGGTATGGCTCGGCCACTGTCATTTAAGTAGGGGACTTCAACATCATACTTAACCCAGATTTCGACAAATCCCATTCCATTAGAGACCCACACCCTCAGGTGGCCCAACAGTTGCTGGCTGTCATTCCAGATTCCGATTTGCTGTAAGTGTGGATGGCTAGACACCCAATTGACCTTGTGGGCACTTGCATCACTACTTCAGCTGTGCATGGTCTAGAATCAGCTACTGGCTGTTGTCCAAGTATGTTGCGGCCGGGGACAGCGGGATGGAACACCTGCCTAGGACGCTTTAACGCTTTCTGATTATGCTCCAGTACTGCTTATACTTATGCCCTTGGATGCTGAAGTGGACATTTGCATGGCGGCTCCCTCCAATTGCCCTCAGAGACCTGGTGTTCCAGGACGAAATCAAACAGGAGATTCTGGATTACTTTGCCATAAAACAGCAGTTGGTGGCACCCTGTGGGAGGCCTTTAAGGTGATTGTACGTGGGACTTGTACTTCTAAACAATATGGGGTGCTGTGAGTGCGAAGGACCAGGATAGGTCTCTAGGAGAATGAACTCCACCTTATCGAGGCTCAGCACTTTGAATCTGGTAAGACTCAGATTCTTGCCCAGACCAAGACTAAACTTCATGAATATTGTGATACTGCTAATAGAGAGGTGAATTACCTCCATAAAGAGGCTACAGCCAGGAGGTATGGGGGGGCGACAGCGGGGAAGGCTCTGGCACATTTATTGTGCACAAACCGAGCCAGCTCATACATCACAGAACTCACTGACAAGACTCTACTGCTATATCTACGTATGGAGTTATGCAAAGTATGTGTCAGTATTATTCCACTCTGTGCGTCATCAGTCATAGTGGACTCTATAGAGATTGAAGATACCTTGATGAACCGTTCACTACTGACGAAGTGGTCTGGTTTATTCAGGAAATGCCGGGAGACAAGGCCCCTGCCCTGGATTACCTAATGGGCAAATTCTATAAAGAATACATGCCCTTGCTGTTGCCTCACTTCCTCGTGATGTACGAGGAGACTAAAGCCACCAACACTCTACACCACTCGTTACCTGAGGCGCTAATTGTTACTATTCTGAAGTCAGACAAACAATATGATAACTCCAACTCATGTTGGCTGCTCTCAATATGGACAATAAGATATTAGCCATGTTGATCGCTGAGCGGTGTCTCCTGCTGCTCCCTAGCATTTTTCAACCTGACCAATCGGGATTTGTGCCAAGCCTCTACTCCGGGCATAACCTGCGCACTATGTTAGTGCTGCTCCACATGGTATACCTGCAGCTGTACCTATGGCTGTCCTTCTGGATCCAACTAAGGCCTTTGTCTCCTTAGAGTAGACATACCTAATTTTCCTGCTGGGACTTCAGTCTATGGTTCATTCAGTGGATTAAACTGCTGTACATGCCGCCCTCCAGCCAAGTGTGTGTCAATAGGATTGTTTCTCTGCCTATTCGTGTTGCTCAGGTAACCCGGTAGGGGTACCCTCTCTCATCCCTGCTAATGACTATAGCAATGGAGCAGCCTTAGGCCTGCCTGAGGCAACATCATGTGGCTAGGGCCCTGAGCTATACCTCCAGAGGTCTGGTGGGATTTATGTATGCTGACGAATTCATCTTATACATCAGAGACCCAGAACTGAACTTACCACCAATATTTTGTGAATGTATCATAGGTATCTCCATCAGCTGATCTAAACTGGTCATCTTCCTCTGATTCCTACTACAGCGGAATTCAAAATTGAAACTCCACGAAGTGGCATGATCTGTTGTGAAATAACTGGGGTTCGGGATTATTAGGGACACAGAGGTTGTATGGCAAGTGAACTATGGCTGCATGGTCAACTGACTGGAATCCCTAAATCCGGTCTGGGCCAAGCCACCCCTTTATATAGTGGGACAAACTGCTGTTGCCAAGATGGTGGTATAACCCATACTCCTTTACTTGTGCATTAAGATCCCAATCCTGCTAACATGTGGCTTCCTTAAGAGGGTCTGCTCTGATTAGGTTGGCCTGGTAGTAAAGATGTACCATCAACTATGACCCACCTGTAAGTCCATATGCACCAAGTTCCCTGTACACGCCCAAAGCTGCATGCACTTGAAACGATCCTTACTTCTGCCTCACTCACAAACAGGCCCGGTTCCAGCCGGTGGGCCAGGTGGCCATGCCCACCCAAACATGACCCTTGGCCCTCCCAGTAACAGCAAAAGAGGCCACAGAGAAAGCACTTGTTAAGTGCTTCCTCCATGTCGGCAAATGGGATTTTTTGTTTCACTTTTGTTTTCTTTAATTATCCTTCAGGGGTCAATGAGAAATCTCTAGAATACATTTTATAGTGCATTGTTTTAACAATAGCTGTTTTACTTGCGTACTGATAGGAAGAAAAATAACGCCTTTAGGTGATTTCCCCTATTTTTCTACTGTCTGAGATAAAACCCTGGGCATGCCTGTGAAAAGACAACAGCCCGGTGGTGGCCTTAGCTCATGTCTGAGGCAAGCTGCAATGGGGAGGTGTGTGTTGAGGAAGAGGAGACAGGGGTTTACCTGCCAATGATGCAGCAGGTGCAGTGGCACCAGAACCCAGGCTGTAGGCTCCCTCCAGAATTGTCGAAAATTGGGCATACATTGACCCACTCAAACGCACCCTTGGCCCATAAAGATATAAATTCCTGGAACCAGGCCTGCTCACAAAGCTTGTCTGTCATGCAGGACAAGGCGCCCCTTGTTGTCCCCAGGTTCAGACTTGCATCAGACGCACAATGGCGACATTACTGGGCTCAACCCGGTGCTCTGTCACCTAACGACTGGCTGCGCCTGATCCATGTCAAGTACCTCCATAAAGTGGACAAAGCTCCTGCTCTTTGCCACAACATAGGTCTATTGGGGGGATTCTCGATGCAGGCGCTGGGCGGTATAGGGAGCAGACTTCCTGCACTTGGCATGGCAGTGCTTGGGTGCGGCTGGATTTTGTGTGCACTTCAGATACAATTACTGCAATACCAGGCTTGGAAGTTCAGCGTACTCTTTTGGTGCCCCCCTAGAAAATATCAGGGATGTCCCTTCTAGCATGCACAAACTCACTGCGATGCTGCTTCTTTTTGTCAAGCGCCAGGTGGCAATGAACTGGGGCAGTAAAAGTGATCCTCGGGTGTAGGCGTGGCTGACGGATGCAGTCTGTTGTGAAGAGAAGCTTGAAGAATCATAGCAGATGATGCCGATCCACTCTCGACCTAAAGGTATTTTGGGGTGGGCGGAGAAGGGGGCACTTGCTTTATATCTGGAAATGCAGGAGGAGGGGGCGAGAATCCCTGAGTCACAATCGACAGAACTGAGTGGAGATTGGCGAGGAAATGGAGCCCCCTCCAACAAGGCATTCTGCATGAAGACTGTACTTGGCCGGTTTGAAATGCTTGCCATGTTCACTGATGTTGCAGGATGATCGCTGATGTCACTTATGCTAATCAGTATGCTCTTCTGTATATGTCTGCTGTGTGTCTTCAGTTCAAAATGTTAATAAAAAAATATGCTAAAGATAACCCAGTATAATGTAGATTTTCCTAGTCTATGACGGAAAGTCTTAATTTTATTAAAGACACGGAGGCGAGTATTATGCGTTTCTTTTCTTGCTTTATTTAATGATCAGCAGTCAAGAAAACCACAAGTCCCATAAGGCTTAACATCTGTAGCCAATGGGATTAAAAACGTAGTTCAAAACACACCAGAACCAATAGTCATCACGATATGCCATTGTGACGTCACTTGACTGCAAGCAGCCCTCTTTTCTTGCGAATGAAGTCAGTTAACGGTGAACAAAGGGAGTAATAAACAAAGAATAAACAGTGTCATGAGGAAAGCGAAGACATCAGAGAAAAAGTCTAGAAGCTTGCCGAGGAAAGGATGGTCCGTCCAAACCGACAGGGATGATCGAAATCCTGAAGGAAGCAAAATGATTGGATGGTCTGACGAGATCCGATTAAGACGTTGTCTGAGTGGTCGAAGCCGGAACTAGAGAAAGGGAGGGATAAACAAAGTTATACAAGAGGTGGGATAATACTCACCTCCGTGTCTTTAATAAAATTAAGACTTTCCATCATAGACTAGGAAAATCTACATTTTATGACAAGACCGGAGGTTCCTATTATGCGAGTTTAAAGCATATTAATCACGTTCAATGAAGCATTATCAATCGGTTTGCAATAGAATACTCTAAAAGTATTATCATTGGACCAATCCGCAGATTTCAGAATATCCTCCAAACGAGATCCCGCCCAGAAAGCTTTGGAAGCCATAGCCCCCCTAAAGGAGTGAGCCCCGAACTTGGAAACATCAATACCAGCCAAGGACATAATCAGTCTTACCCAACGGGCTAATGTAGCAGAAGAAACCGGGTTATGGGGTTTCCTGAAAGATATGAGAAGTTGGGAGGAGGATGTTCTCAAATCTGCGGTCCTATGTTCGTAAACTTTGAGACACTGTCCCACACACAATTTTGGTTGAAGTGGAAAATAGGGATAAAAGACTGACGACAAATTGGTCTTGGTACGTCGTACAACCAAAAACAACACACCCGACGGGGTGAATTGACGGTTGGAGACGTCCAAAGCCTTAACATCTGATAAACGTTTAATAGAAGCTAAGCATAATAACATTGTTAATTTGGCAGATAAAAGCTTTAATGATAAACTTGAATTATCTGGTAATGCCATCAAATATTTCAAAACAATATTAACATCCCACAATTGATTGTACTTTGGTAGCGGAGGTTTGGAAAATTTTACTCCCTTTAATAATCTACATACCAACGGGTGTTCGCCTACCGGTTTCCCATGAACAAGAATATGGTTGGAAGAAATAGCAGATCTGTAAAGATTGATAGTGCGAAATGCTTTACCTTTGCTGGCTTCTGAGGCTAAAAATGTTACGACAAAGATCACATCTGCTGAAAAGGGATTAATTTGTCTTCCCACACACCAGCAGTCCCATAGAGACCAGGCTGCCTTGTAGGCTTTTTTGGTGCCTGGGCCCAGGAGTTTGAGATATAATGGGAAGCTTCTGCCGAAATGACGGGGGAGATTGGGGACCCCTGAGATTTTCCAAGCGGATAAGGTTAGGATATTGTTCAGAATAAGGGGATGAGAACGTTGGAGAGGGTCTAGTAGCAGATCCGGAAAGGATGGAATTAACAAGGGAAAATCTATTGACAGTTCCAAAAGAGTGGGAAACCAAATTTGGGATTGCCAAAACGGGACTATAAGAGAGAGAGAGGCGTGTTGACGTCTGGCCTGAGCCAGAACCCTGTTGATCATTATGAAAGGGGGAAAGGCGTAGTTGAGGTAATGAGACCAGTCTTGTGAGAAAGCATCTGATGCTAAGGCTAAGGGATCTGGACGCCAGCTGTAAAATTGAGGGAGTTGTGTGTTGAGTCGGGATGCAAAAAGGTCTATGGAGAACGGGCCCCATAAGGATTGAATGTTGTGAAACACGGAAGGATGAAGTCTCCAATCGCTGGAGTCTCGAAGGTGATGAGAATGCCAATCTGCCACTGTGTTGAGAGCTCCAGGAAGATACTCTGCATGTACCGAAAGATGGTTTTAGAGGCAAAACTCCCAAAAGCTCTTGGCTAGGTCTGCCAAAGGTTTGGATCTTGTACCCCCAAGATGGTTTATATATCTGACCGCGGATATATTGTCCATCCTGAGCAGGATTGCACAATGTACTTTGTGCTTTGCCAGACTTCTGATTGCAAAGGAGCCTGCAAGCATCTCTAAACAATTGATGTGCAATTTGGACTCCTCGCTTGACCATGTACCTCCAGTCGAGATGGGTCCCCAACGGGCTCCCCAGCCTAGATGGCTTGCATCGGATTCTAACACAAGATCTGGGGCTGATGGAAAGATACTTATCCCGTTCCAAGCGTCCAAATGGTCTATCCACCATTGAAGCTTTGTGCGAGACTCTGGGGGTGATTCTGACCCCGGCGGTGCCCCGCAGGGCATTCTGACCGCGGCGGTTCAGCCGCGGTCAGATGCGGAAAACCGGCGGTCTTCCGCTGCCCATGTGAATCCTCCATGGCGGCGGAGCGCGCTCCGCCGCCATGGGGATTCTGACACCCCCTACCGCCATCCTGTTCCTGGCGGGTCTCCTGCCAGGAACAGGATGGCGGTAGGGGGTGCCGCAGGGCCCCTGGGGCCCCCTGCAGTGCCCATGCCAATGGCATGGGCACTGCAGGGGCCCCCGTAAGAGGGCCCCACTTTGTATTTCAGTGCCTGCTATGCAGACACTGAAATACGAGACGGGTGCCACTGCACCCGTCGCACCTTCCCACTCCGCCGGCTCAATTCTGAGCCGGCGTCCTCGTGGGAAGGATGATTTGCCCTGGGCTGGCGGGCGGCCTTTTGGCGGTCGCCCGCCAGCCCAGGGCAAATCCCAAAATACCCTCAGCGGTCTTTTGACCGCGGAGCGGTATTTTGGTGGGGGAAGTCTGGCGGGCGGCCTCCGCCGCCCGCCAGACTTAGAATGACCCCCTCTATGTCTAAAGGAACAAGATCGGAATTCGAAAGCCCCTTTCTCAGGTGTTGAATCTTTAATCTTTGAAGAGAACGGTAGTGAAGGGGACCCGGAAAAATTGCTTGGATAGAGGAGGAGAGAAGACCTACAACTCGGGCTAGATTTCCGAGGGAAATGAGGGAATTGCAGAGAATTTGCAAAATTTCTGATTTTATGGATTTTATTTTTGACGAGGGTAGAAGAAGGGTAGCTGAGAGAGAATTGATATGAAATCCCAGGAATTCTACGATTTGGGAGGATATAAGGAGGGATTTTTCTCTGTTTATTATAAAACCCAAGTTTTCCAACAGAGTGTAAGTTGTTTGTAAGTGGACTAGGAGAGTCTGTGACGACTGACTTAAGATGAGGATATCGTCTAGGTAAATTAATAATCTTATCCCATGAGCTCTTAGAAAGGTTACTACGGGCTTCATGAGTTTGGTAAAACACCATGGGGCTGACGATAGACCGAAGGGCAGAGAGGTAAAGTGATACATTTTGTCCAACCACTGGAATTGAAGAAATTTTCTGCATTCTGGATGAACAGGAACCACTAAGTAAGCGTCCTGTAGATCCAGCCTGACCATCCAGTCGTTCTGGAGGAGTATGTCTCTGAGATGGAGAATTGTTTCCATTTTGAAATGCCGGTATACTACGAACCGGTTGAAATGTTTTAGGTTGATGACTGGACGCATCTTTTTGTTTTTCTTTTGAACAAGAAAAATTGGGCTGATAAATCCCGAAGAAAGGGGGAGAGTGGGTGCAATCGCTTGTTTCTGTAACAGTGTGTCTACCTCTAGAGATATTAGATGAACCATTTCTGTGGAAAAATGGGGAGGAGCTTGGAAAAACGTTTGCACCGGAGTAGAATAAAGTTCTATTTTGTAACCTAGAACCGTGTTTAACACCCAAGCATCTGCTGTTATTGATTGCCAATTTGACAGAAAATGGGAAATTCGACCCCCTGTTGGGAAAGAATCGACTAGGAGGCTTACCTGTTGGGTTGGCGGCTCTGGAATGTCTGGCGGACCTGGCACGGTATCCTCTGCCACGTTGGGGGTAGAATTGAGGTCTGAAGTCCTGCTGGTAGGAACTGTAATAACCTCTGGAGCCTTGATTGGTGAATCCGCGGCCGGTAAAGCGACCCCTGCCTCTACCCGCCCTGGCAAAAACCCGTTGGTGAAACATTTTCCTCATCGACTGTTGGGCTTTGTCTAATGAGGTGAAAGTAGCAACATATTTGCTGAGGTCTTTTATGAAGGAATCTCCAAAAAGTTGTCCATCTGATTGAAGCTGAGGTTGAACGGTTGCCAAATTTATGAGTTTGGGGTCTAGTTTGATAAACAGGCCTTTACGCCTCTCATGTATAAAGGAGGAATTTGCATTTCCCAGAAGGCAGAAACAACGTTGAACCCATAATGATAATTCCTCTGGGTCCAGGAAGGAACCCTCTAGTCTTGCTGATTCGACAAGATCAAAAATCCTAGTAAGTGGCCCCGTTATGTCTAAGAGTTTGTCCTGACAAGAGGACCATGCTTTGTCCACGCCCTTGTGAGGGTCTTTACCTTGTTTGGTAAAGAAAGTCAACATTTGTTCATCAATAGTAGGGGTAATAGTGGCCTTGTTAGAAAGCACGGGACGAGGGCATTCAGACTTTAATTTAGATCTAGTTTGTTTGTCTAGGGGTGAAAATAATTTCTGTGCCACATAACGACCCACATGGTCAACTGGAAACCACTCAGTAGAATTAGGATGATGAATTTGAGAGGGATCGAACATAGGAAACCCTTCTGAGTCGAAAAGAGAAGGGGTAGCAGAGGCTATTTTTGATTTTTTAGGAGGAGGAACGGAAAAGGAATCATCATCGTCTTTGTCAGATATATATGAATCTGAATCTACATCAGGCATATCTTCGTCTGTATCTTGAATAACTGGAGAAATAACGGGGAGAACATTATGTTCTTTAAATTTTCGTTTTAAAGAAGATTTTGAGGCCATATTGTTATACTCCTTGGCAGGAGCCTTGTGAGCAACCGCGTCCTCTTGGGTGCGTGAGATGGTCTCACCTTCTATTTGCGTCCCCATACCTGGCTTTGTTGGTGGACGCTTACTGCTTTCCCCCGCAGTCTGGGCCGATTTGGAGATTAAATTAGAAAGATTGTTCTCCAGATTCTTTGATAATTTTTGTAATGAGGAAGATACTGCCTGATGGACAGAACTTCTAATAAAATCACAGAGTTCATGTCTCATATCTTCCAGTTCAGTGGAAACACTCTGCTCCATAGAGGAAGCGCCAGGTTCCATGGTGTCTAATGCCAATAAAAATATTTATATAAGTCAAAAGACTTGTTATATTATTAATTAAAATAGAAATAAATTTGTGTATTCTATTTTGAAAAATAACAAGACTAAGCTAGGAAAAAACGGGGTCCTTTTGTGTAAAACAGGGGAGAGAAGGGGTTATTGATAAGGTAAACCTCGAATTAGAGCAACGAAAGTTGTTCTAGAAAAAGAATGAAAAGTCTCTCCGAAGCGCTCTTCACACGACGTCCTTGCCTCAGGAGCAGTCCGAATGACGGTTGCTGCCTGAAGCAAAGGAATGTCTGGAATTCAGAGCGCGCGCGATGCGCGGTAAAGATAAACAAAAACCCGATGTCAGAGCTGAAGCGCTCAGCTCGAGACAGCAGGAGCGCTGTGCACGAGTGACCAGTGCACCAAATGAACATGCAGCAACTTGCCGTCGACATAATAAAAGCAACAATACGGTATGCTGTAAAACAACAGTATTCAAATAGTATATAATAAAAGTAACGTGAATAAAAGAAAGTGCGACTTATCTCGACTGCAGCAGCAAGAAAAGAGAGCTGCTTGCAGTCAAGTGACGTCACAATGGCATATCGTGATGACTCTTGGTTCTGGTGTGTTTTGAACTACGTTTTTAATCCCATTGGCTACAGATGTTAAGCCTTATGGGATTTGTGGTTTTCTTGACTGCTGCTCATTAAATAAAGCAAGAAAAGAAACGCATAATAGGAACCTCTGGTCTTGTCATAAAATTGGGTACTAGCGCTGCCGCAGGATTTAGCATTCTGTATCACTTTAGACAATTCTTGTACTGCATATAGCATTTTAATTTACTCAGTTAAAAGTTACTAAGATCATCTTGACTTATGCCACCACACCATGAGATGTCTAAATTGAAATATGTAAACAGTACTGATGTAACTATAAAACTGTATACGGTTATTCAAACTACTTTACTGGTCTTACAATTTGTCTGCTGTTTTCAAAGACCAATAAAGATGAAGTGAAAAAATTGAGCAATCCTTTAGCATAAAGGGCCAGGATATCAGAGCTGTGCACCATGTAGCATACTTCTCCAGAAATGTAGCATCTTTAGAAATCAATTACACCATCTATGACTTGGAGGTGGGGTTAGGTCACTACAGACATTATGAGAAAGGGGTTCAGCATTTCATCATCATCTGGAATGATCACAAGGACGTGGGATATGTAAAATCAATGAAATAATTCATTCTCAACATACAAAATGCTAGCCCTTCTTTTCTAAATTCAGCTGTGAGATTACCTGTATGTCATGTTACAGGAACAGGACGGCAGATGCCTTGAACTGACAGAGGAATTGAACCCTTTGATTAGTCTGCCGACTCCTGAATAGAAGAAGTGAAAGAACTGGAGTGTATCCCAACAGAAATTAAAGTTATCAGTAAATCCGGGTGTTTGGGTAGCACAAGACACTACTCAAAGAATGCAAGAAAACATTCTTCTTTGGCACAAGAATCAAGTATTCATCCCTGACAAAGAATCACAAAAAAGATTATGTAATGGGGCAAAACTCTCCAACTGCGGGGCATCCGGGAATTTGTAAGACCAGAAACTAATAACTTGTTAGTTTTGGTGGCCATGAATGAAGGGAGAAATCGAAAACTAACTGCAGCAGTGCAAAAATACCCAGAAGGAAACTGGTGGGATTAATGCAACCATTACATTTGCCCCAGCAAGCCCGGTCACAGATTTCTAGGGATTTCATAGTTGGCTTACACTAACTCGAAAATCTGTACTATTAGTGGTCATAGAGGAGCTCGCAAATACAGCACTTGTTTGTAACCCTATTAAAAGTTTCAACAGCTCCTGTTTTAGCAGCCTTGTTTCTCTAAGAAAGTTATATGCTACATGGATACCTAAATATCATTAGTACGGATCAAGAATCCCAAATTATAGCCATATTTTGAAGGGAACTGCGGAAACAACTAGGAGTCACACATTTCTTATACACAAGTCAAACCCCCCAAACAAATGGCCAAACAGAAAGACTTAATAAAACAAATGGAGCATATCTAAGATATTTTCCTATGATCCATTCGGATTAGTGAGTTTGATGTATTAATATTGCCAATTTTCTGTATAACAACATTTCCACGTGTCATTAGAAAATTCTATTTTTTTACTGTTCATCTGGTTTCCACCTTAACATCTAGCCCCCATTATACCCCTTCCTCGGTTCCCTCAGTATATTCTTAGCCCTGAGACATTCATAAGATTGAAGAATCGGTCCTGCAGCTGAACTTGAGGTCTGCTAAAGGTAGATACAATACGTTTGCAGATTTATGTCATAGTCCTTGTCTAGCATTCAGGGTAGGAGATAAGATGTGGTGTTCCACTGAGTATCCAATCAGGGAGCTCATCCTATTTTCTCCCCAAAGTATGTAGGTCCATTTTCAATCAGATAACTTACAGGACAGGTTGCAACAGAGTTAACATTATTGTATCATTTGAGAATTTACCCTGCATTCCTTATCTCTCGGTTAAAAAAGGATGTTTTCTCTACAGCAATAACTCCACCTCCTGCTTTAGTAGCTGACCAAACACCTGAATATGAGGAAATCTTAATTTCTGGTGGAATAAGGGACCACATCAGTACTTGGTAGCCTGGAAAGGGTACGATGTGTCTGTCTCCTGGAATCCAGCATCTTTTGTCCATGCACCAAGACTGGTTAGAGCATTTCACCAGAGGTTTCCTAGTAAACACAGTAAGTGGGGTTGGCGAGTACTTGGGGAGGTGGTACTGTCAGATCTCTAAGGCTAGCACTTTAGAAAAGACACAAAAAACTGCACATATAGAGGAAATGGAGAATGGGACTCCTGTCATGAAGAACATACACTTCCAAGCCTACATTAGCAATACTCTGAACCAGCTACTACACAACTGGCATTGCTCAGGAGTCCTCTAGGTCAATCTAGGGAAAGCAGAATAAGGATTCCTTTGACATGAAGGCAGGTGTTCGGCAATAGTGGCTGTAATGATTCTTTCAGCTTTGTACTAGTTTGTACTGATGTAGTTCCCACACTTTTGCTGTTTTGTTCTTTCCTTGGTTCCCCTAGGTCCTGCATATGCTACTATCTCCTTGACTTTCATCTTATGAATTGTCCTTGCTACAAATACATACCAGCTTCACCTTTCTGCAGAGTTCTAATCTTCAATTTTCCTGGTTTGCCTGAGGTCTAGTCACAAGCTAACTGCTTGCTGTACCAGTAACGTTGTATTTGTTATGAGTGATTCAATTCAGACTGGTCCACTGTTTGTTGACTCTTATTTACTGTCTCCTTTAGCTCTAAAAAGAGATATGTTGTGTTTCCCTTCTGTAGTTCTCCTGTGGTCCCAGTCCAGATCTTCCACCAGCCATTTTGCTAGTACCAGTGCTTTTCTTCTCTCTTTCTCTTTCCCCTTGGGGTTGGGTTCTCTTTACTTCCTGGGGTTCTTTAGTTCGAGGGAGCAAACTTTCAAGGGCAGAAGCTGGGATTGGTCTCACTGTCCAGTATTTCACTAATTTCAAGGGTTGTGACAGTAATGCCCTATGTGGCCAAAGGTACACACATATATGGGGCTCTTGCTCTCTGTTGCACAGGATCAAAGCTATAGCTCACTGATGAGGCCTTCTGAAGGGGGCTTTGCTTGGCAGTGTCAGGTGGATTGTCCCCATGCGGAGCAGTGTCACTAATGGTGTGTGGTAGAAATGGGGTCGCTAGTTGGCAGCGGTTTCCACCCTGTCCAAGTTGGGACCCTCACTCTAGTCAGGGTATGGGAGTCACACACCTAAGATAACCCCTTGGTAGCTTGGCAAAAGCAGTTAGCCTTATCTCAGAGGCAATGTGTGAAGTGTTTATACCCACATATAGTAACACAGTGAAAACACTACAAATGGACACCACACCAGTGTAGAAAAATAGCCAATATTTATCTAAGTTAAACAAGACAACAATCCAACATACACAAGCAAAGATACACATTTTTGAAGATAAAAATCTCAAGAAAGCACTTAAAAACACAATAGGTCAAACTGGGACATCACAATGTCGTTGACAGTCCAACGCCACTCGCAAGGCAGTGGGGGCCGGTCACGAAGTTGCATGGACCTCCAGGTACAGTACCTTTGAAACTATGAAACAAAGATGATGCACGGAGACGGGGAAGTGGGGCGTCGCTGCAGCTGAAACAGCATCAGTTCCTTACTGCTACTGGGAACGTGAGGCTTTGGTTCCTTACTGCGAGGCAGGGGAGGTGAGGTGTAAGTTCCTTAAGGTTGCGGGGAGGTGAGCCAGCTTCGGTGGCAAGGCGTCGGATCCTTTTGATACAGTGGGTCGATGAATCCGGAAAGTCAAGCTGTGTGGTGTCGACTTTGCGTTGTCGCGATCACACCTGGGGGCCACAGGTACTGAGGTGGAGTTTGGTGTCCTGGATGTTGGGACATGGCACTCAGGACTCGCACTGTGGCAGGACTTCGGGGTGCTGCAGCGGCGTCGGGATTGCGTCTTCGGTCGTGGTCATGGCACTCAGCGGGAACCATGGCTCCTGGAGCAGGCAGCGGCCAAAGTCAGACAGTGACACCATTTCCAAAGTGGCTCTGGAGTCGATGTACTTGGTTTCTTCTTGGTTTCATCAGATCTCACTTCCAAGGACCCAGGAACTGGATTTGGCACCACTTGGCAAGTCAGAACTCTCAGCAAGGAAGTCCAGGTGCTGGCAGATGAAGTCTTTGATGTCCCTGAGACCTTTAACAGGAGTCAAGTTCAGTTCAGGCCCTTGGAGAGCCTTGGAAAACAGGATGTAGAAAGCAAAGTCCAGTCCTTTCACTCCCAGCATTGAAGCAACAAACAGAAGGCCAGCACAGGAAGGCAACAGGCAGAGTGGCAGTCCCTCCTACTGCATCTAGATCTTCTTCCATGTCCTCATTCCAGAAGTGTTCTAAAGTTGTGGTCTCACAGGCCCGATACTTATACTCATTTCTGCCTTTGAAGTAGGCAAACTTCAAACAAAAGTCTTTGTAGTGCAGAAGCATGTAACTTTTTTGTCTCCCAATGCAGATTAAAGTTCATGAGAAAAAGGACATGGTTGGGGCTTGATGATTGTCTGTTATCAGTTCAATTATCTGTTCAGCAAAGGGCAGGCTGCCCCTGGTGGGACAGGATAGATGATTGAATTTGGTGTGGACTGGCTGAATCATTGATATTTCTGACAAAAGGCACTGGTAGGTTGGAAATCGGTCATGCTTCAGTTCTTTGCATTTGATTGAGTCTTTGAAGATAATCAACACTTCCTTGTCAGTTTTCCCTATTGGATCTTGCCTATTAACTAAGTAGCCATGCCTGGCTGTGAGGAATCGTTAAGACAGATTTCTGTTCAAAATAATAGGTGTAGTCCTAGGTAGCGATCATGACTACAAGCTCTATCCTATGTTTACCACATGATATAGTTGTGTAAGAGGTTGCTTATTGTGGATTGCCTCTTTGCCCTAATTTGTGTCGGGTCAGTGTTAATATTGGTCAGTTTCTTTTCACATTTTGGCTCTAGTGTGAATCCTGACCCATTATTATGAGGATTCCAGAGACTCCTTGTTGTTTATTACTTTCTCTTTCTGTTTCTTAGTCGTGCAGGAGAACTTTAGTTTCATTCTTTGAACAGTATGTTAAAGTTCTTTTTGTAAGGATGTCTGAAAGTACGGACTTGTGGTTCATTCATAGAGGGGAACTGGGTAAAAGAGGAAGGAGGTTGAATTTAATCTCTCTTCAGTTAGACTTTAAAACCATCATCAGTGGCAGGGTAAGACACCCATCATCAGACATGCTTTTTGTAGCCAAAGTAATTAGTTACAGGAAGCTAAGTCCTTATATATACAAGACAAAGAAGGGTTTCTTTAGCAAGAGCAAAACAATGCTTGTAGGGATGATAGATGTAATGTTATGTTGTTATATAGAGTTGTAGAACGCAACGTATCACCCAAAGGTAGCCAGGCGCTGCAGGAGGTGTGTAGGACGTCTGTTGGGGGTTAGCTGAAGAGCCAGGTCTTCGGCCTCTTGTAGAATTCAAGAAGTGTGGAGGAGACCCGTATTTGCAGAGGGAAGCTGTTCCATGTTTTGGGTGCAATGTAGGCAAACCTGTTCTACTGCTGGGGATGTGGGTGTGTGTGCGAGTGAGGCAGATCATAGGTGTATGGTGGGTTGGTGGAAGTGAAGGCGGCAGTTGAGGTATTCTGGTCCAGTGTTATGCAGTGCCTTGTGTGCATTTGTGAGGAGTTTAAATTGGCAGCATTTGTGAATTGGCACCAGCGGAGTTCTTTGAGGTGTGACTTGATGTATGTGTGCCACTGGAGGTCCAGGATGAGTCTAGCTGCGGCATTCTCAATAGTTTGAAGTCGGTGGAGGAAGTGCTAGGGAATTCCAGCATAGAGTGCATTGCCGTAGTCCAGTCTGATGGTAACTAAGGCTTGAATGACTTTACACCTAGTACTCTTGGGGATTCATTTGAAGATTTTTCTGAGGATCTGTAGCACCTAGAAGCAGGAGGAACTGACTGCATTCACTTCTGAGGCCATGTTGAGTTGTCTAAAATGATTCCCAGGTTTCTTACGTGGTTGAAGGGTGTAGGTGTTGGGCTGAGCTCTGACGGCTAACCGGAGGAGTCCCAGAAGGAGCTCTTGTTCCTTAAGATCAACAATTCGGTCTTGTCCAAGATGAGTTTAAGGCAGTTGGTTTTTATCCACTCCGCTACGCAGATCATGAGTTTGTTGAAGTTGGATCTGGTTGTAGAGGATTAGTCAGACTTTGAGAGGATGAGAAGGATATCGTCGGTATAGGAATGAACAAAGATGCTGTGAGCTCTGATGACATTGGTGAGTGGTGCCATGTAAATGTTGAACACAGTAGGGCTGAGTGGTGATCCTTTAGAGTCTACACAGATCAAGTCCTTGGGTTCTGGAGTGTAGGGTGGGAGTCTGTCTCTCTGTGTTCTCCCTGTGAGCATGTAGCAAATTAATTCAAGGGCTGACCCTGTGCTGCTTTTAGTGTGTTCTTTTGATGAGGCCGGAGAGTGTGACACAGTGTCGAAAGCAGAGGAGAGGTCTAGTGGTATGCGGATGGCGGTTTCTCCTCGGTCCAGAATGGTGCTGATTTTGTCTGTGATGGCGATGAGTGTTGCCTCCGTGCTGCAAAAGCCAGATTGGGTGAGGTGAAGAAGATTGTGCAGTTTCAGGTGATGGTGATTTGAAGACTGATTCCGTGCTCCATCACTTTTACTGGGGATGATAGCAGGGAAATGAAGCAGAAGTTGCTCAACTTTTTGGGGTCTGTTAACTGTTTCTTGAGGAGGGCTGTGAAAGCGACATTTCAAGTCTTTGGGGAAGCTTGGGGAATCAATGGAGATGACAATGTGCGTGAGGACTTTGCTGATCAAAGATGCTCCTAAGTTGTAGATCTGATGTGGACAACGTCAGTGGGGGCCCCAGAGGGGACGTTTTTCATGATTGAGGGGGTGTCTTCCTCAGTGAGTGTTCTCGAGTTGGTTAGGTGTGTGTCTATGTGGACGGTAAGCAAGCTGCGGTGGATGTGCTTGGGGTCAAGTTGTTTTTCGAAGTTACTGTAGACCTTTTCACTTTTGCTGTGGAAGAAGTTGGAGAGGTTGTCACACAGTTCATGGGGGGACTGATGGGGTTGGCTATGGCTTTTGGGGTAGTGAGCTCCTTGATAATAGCAAAACTCTCTTTCCCCTTGTTGGGGCTGACTTCGATCTGTTCATTATGGATCTTCGCCTGGTGTCTCTCAGAAGATGGTGGTAGTGCCTGATAGCAGCCTTAAAGGTTGATCTGGTGTCATGGATGAATCTACTATCATGGATGGATTCATTGTTCAGACTATCAGTTCCTGTCAATTCATAGTATACGTTATTCTAGCGCAGTTTGATCATCAAGTGCACACCTTATGTTTTTTCATCCATATTCAAAAAGAACTTTGAGAGTCAAGCCCAAACTCTACATATTTTCTGCAGGATGGGTCACCTAAGGTACTGCACACCATGGTTATTGTTCTTAGTTGTATACTTTTTTTTTATTAGAAAATCTCTTTTAATAAACCTGTGGAATTTTGGAATATGAATTATAGAATCTTAAAGTTATTTATTAATGAATTCACCATTGCCATTATTTGAGATGCTATCTGTTCATTTAAAAAAGCACAAACTTTGGAAAATTATGCTGGTTATTTGTAGGCATCATCTGAATACAAATAGTGGCATCCCTGATGCCATTCTGATCTTTCAGCTTCATTTATTCAGTAGAAAAACGACCCTCTACACCAAGGGAGAAAACTCCCATGGTTTGGGAGTGATTAGTTTTACTTTTTCCCAAAACAAATTACTATAATCTAAATCAGCCCATTAATTCCTTGTGCAAACGATTCTGAACTACAGGATTGCGGAAACAAATGTCTTGTGTGTTAACGTTGTGTTCCCAAATGATTTGGGTTCGTCAACTACTATTATCTTTTGCATATTCATTTAGATATGTTCTTGACTATAGAAAGCCAATCAGCCTTGTTGGCTCTAGTACCGATGACACCCTTTGAAATGCAGCCGACCTGTTTCGTCCCAAAGTGGGTACCGCCTTAGTTTTATCAAGGCCTAACTGTCCGACTGCTTCCAGTTTGGAGCCAATAAAGAGCTGTTAAGAAGTCAAACTATTAGGGGACGGTCAGGAGCTGATGCATCGGGAATAGATAGGTCCTGTAAACTGCTGCCAGGTTATTTCTTAGTAACTCCTTTACCACAGGGGTGCCCTGCATCGGAGCAGGAAGGCCAGCTCATCGCCAGCCAGTGATGTTAGGACCCTCGAGAGAGGAGATATAGAAATGTTTGTCCACCACCTCCTTCTATAGCAAGGTATTAATGGTCAGGCTTTCTGAGACACAGCAACTTAATGTGGCTTCCTTAGAGGTCATAAACGGCGAATGGCTCATTACCACTGCCCGTCTGACTGCATCGAAGTGACACTAGTCTTCTATAGCCAGTTAGTGTCCAGAGTATAACCCGTGAACGCAAGGAACCAAATGTTTTTTATTTATTGTAGATTTTTACTTTTTGGTGTATTGTCATGTCAGCACAACCAGGGGATTCCATTTAAATTCACATCTATGAAGAACTGTACTCATTGGTACGGTTATCCACTGCTGTAAGTAGGGCGAACCGATCGTGGTAAACGCAAACCTTCACCAGAAGCAGCGGGGCAGCCAGGTTCCAGTGACCCCCGCGAATGGAGCCTCTCTGGTGAGTAGCCTCTTCACAAATGTAGACGCAATCTGACTGGAACCCACCGGAAGCAACGCCAGTGGCCTCCTGCAACCAAAAGCGGCAGGGCTCCTACCCGCCTTGGAGCTCCCCCTTCAACCCCAGACGTCACCCCGCGCTCCAGAGCAGAATGCCCTGAGTACATGTACGGCTTGCGCAAACCGCTGTGGTTCCTACCGGAACACTACCTCTCGCACAAACACCACGGAAGGCAGTGTTGTCTTAGGGGATTTTTTTAGGCTCCCTGTTCATAATTTTTGCCCTTTTTCTGAACATTGAAGCACACATGGGGGGTGATTCTGATGTTGGCGGGCGGCGGGAGCCGCCCGCCAAGCGGGAACCGCCAGAAGACCGTACCGCCGTCGAAAGACCGCGGCGGTCATTCTGGGTTTCCCACTGGGCTGGCGGGCGACCGCCAAAAGGCCACCCGCCAGCCCAGTGGGAAACAGCCTTCCCACAAGGACGCCGGCTCAGGATTGAGCCGGCGGAGTGGGAAGGTGCGACGGGTGCAGTGGCACCCGTCGCGTATTTCAGTGTCTGCAAAGCAGACACTGAAATACAAGGTGGGGCCCTCTTACGGGGGCCCCTGCAGTGCCCATGCTATTGGCATGGGCACTGCAGGGGCCCCCAGGGGCCCCGCGGCACCCCCTACCGCCATCCTGTTCCTGGCGGGAGACCCGCCAGGAACAGGATGGCGGTAGGGGGTGTCAGAATCCCCATGGCGGCGGAGCGCGCTCCGCCGCCATGGAGGATTCTCAAGGGCAGCGGAAAGTCGGCGGTACACCGCCGACTTTCCGTTTCTGGCCACGGCTGAACCGCCGCGGTCAGAATGCCCAGCGGTGCACCGCCAGCCTGTTGGCGGTGCTACCGCGGTCATTGGCCCTGGCGGTTTTTACCGCCAGGGTTAGAATGACCACCATGATGCCAAAACAAACTTTCAGAAACAGGGTTCACACGCATACACAATTGAAATATGTCTTTCTAAGGCCCCCGGAATCCTTAATATGCCATTGGACAAAGGAGAGAAACTGAGAGACAGGGGTAGGCAGAGAGGAAAGAAGATGTGAATGGAAAATAAACTTTCCCAGGGGGCACTTGAAAGGTGGGGGCGCTGGGCAATTGCCCACTTTCCCCATGCCTTAAAAGGTCTCTGACAGAAGGCCTACCGTGAGCGTGGCTATCACTTGGTAACAAGGGTAGCCTACCGCTGCCCTGCTACTGCCGTTGATCTAGCTGTGTTTTGTGTACATGTGGAAAAAACTATACAGCTACGCTTCACAAACATCTTGTTTCTTCTGTGGGAAAAGCATTGCACCGCTTTTGCCTTTGTTGTGCTTTCTGTCTGTGTATGCATACATCTTGCACCTCTGTTGGGGGTATTATTTGTACTTTGATCACAGAGTGCAGTAGTTACTATAAAAACGCCAGAGTTACAAGAGAGGAACACTGGGTAGTAGGGTGTGTTCAAGTCACAGTATATGGGGAAACTGCTCGGAGTCACAAGCTATTTAAGAGGTGGTATTTCAGCCCTCTTTGGAATTTCAGAACCCTGTGACATGCAGATTACACAGAAAATAAAATGACTGCCTACATCAATTAACTGATCTTTTGCATATCACTTTTTAATTCCAAAGCTTGCTATCTTTTGCAGATAAGGTGAGAGTGCACGCAGTACATTGACCATGATCATACAACGTGGTAAAGTTTGATTGGGAAAGTCATGATTAAAACTCAGGTGTGAGAAAGTAGCCTCTTTCTAGCATGGTTACCCCAACTTTTGTCCTGTTTGTGAGTGTGTGTCAGTGTGTTTTTACTGCCTCGCTGGGATCCTGCTAGCCAGGACCCCAGTGCTTATAGTGAAAACCTTATTTGTCAGTGTGTTTTTACTGTCTCACTGGGATCCTGCTAGCCAGGACCCCAGTGCTCATAGTTTGTGGCCTAATGTGTGTGTTTTCAGTAGTGCTTAACTGTGTCACTGAAGTTCTGCTAACCAGAACTTCAGTGCTTATGCTCTCTCTGCTTCCAAATTAGTCACTATAGTTTAGTGACTTCATATTCCAATTCCCATTGGCACTCTGGGCCCCCCTTATAAGTCCCAAGTATATGGTACCTATGTATCCAGGGCATTGGGGCTCCAGGAGATCCTTATGGGCTGCAGAATTTCTTTTGCCACCCATAAGGAGCTCAGACAAACCTTTCTTCAGGACTGCCACTGCAGCCTGAGTGAAATAGTGCACACACTATTTCACAGCCATTTTCACTGCACTTCAGTAACTTATAAGCCACCTAAAAGTCTAACCTTCATTTACTGAAGGCTAGGTGCAAAGTTACTAAGTGTGAGGGCACCCTTGCACTAGCAAAGGTGCCCCCAAGCTGTCCAGGGCAAATTTCCCAGACTTCGTGAGTGCGGGGATACCATTACACACATGCACTACATATAGGTCAATATCTACATGTAGCTTCACAATGGTGACTCCGAATATGGCCATGTGAGTTGTCTAAAATCATGGAATTGTCCCCCCAATCCAAATCTGGTATTGGGGGGCAATCCCATGCATCGTGGGGGCTCCACCATGGACCCTGAGTACTGCCAAACCAGCTCTCTGAGGCTTGCACTGCAGCTACAGCTGCTGCCACCTCACAGACAGGGTTCTGCCCTCCTGGGGTCTGAGCAGCGCAGTCCCTGGAAGGCAGAACAAAGCATTTCCTTTGGGAGGAGGGTGTTACACCCTAATCCTTTGGAAATAGGTGTTACAGGCTTGGGAGGGGTAGCCTCCCAGACCCTCTGGAAAAGTTTTGAAGGGCACAAATGGTGCCCTCCTTGCATAAGCCAGTTGACACCGGTTCAGGGCCCCAAAGTCCCTGCTTGGGTGCGAAACTGGACAAAGGAAAAGGGAGTGACCACTCCCCTGTCCATCACCACCCCAGAGGTGGTGCCCAGAGAACCTCCAGTGTGTCCCTGGCATTAGCCATCTTGTTTTCCAAGGTGTGGGGACACTCTGGAGATCTCTGAGTGGCTAGTGCCAGCAGGTGATGTCAGAGACCCCTCCTGATAGGTGCATACCTGGGTAGGTAGCCAATTCTATGTCAGGACCGGAGGCTCAGATTATGCTGTCTCTTCCTTTACTGACCTTTCACAGCAGACAATAGTACAACAGTTAAACAAAAAACTTCATATCCCATGAAACACATGGGCACATATCACATGTACCAATCACATATCGTGACCTGAGAGTATAACAGTTCTGACCCACAACGTCACATCCTCTTTCTTTGCTGCTTCGCAGCAGATAAGTGACTTACTATCTTTTCTCCCGTTTATTGTGATTATAATACCTTGATTGTTCGCTGTTTTCTTTTAAAAAATCAGCGTCGCGATTCCGCGCGCTTTGTTTGTTATATTTAACTGTTCTTGAATGTGCCCGATATTTTAAATTAGAATTGTGGAGCGGGAGCGCTAACGCGCAGCGCGTAGTCTGTCTTCTGTGTTTTCTAACAGGCTTTGCTTGATGCGCACGCTTTTTATGAGCCGATCTCTTCCCCAAAGGTTTCTCTGGAGATCGGCTCGTTAATTCAGACGCGTGAGAGCAATTTTGGGTTGAACTAGTGGACAGGCTCCAAAAGCGTATCCCTGACACCCAGTTTATTCTCTAGGTTGGAAAATGATAATAAGGCTCTGCCTAGAGGGTTTACCAGGCAGCTCCCTCCACTCATTAATTAGGGCCTTTTTCTACCTCATCCTGAGTGCCTGTAAGGGTTTTTTTTACTCCCCCTTTATTTTTTGATTGAATTATTCAATACACTGTGTTGTACAATGGCTCACTGGAGTGACCAAGAAGCAGGGTATTACCCTGATGATATAGATAACCAATTGGAAGTTAATTTGGTGGAGGCGCTTGACTCTAGAGTGCAACAGTCTGTGAATGATGCCTTGGTGAGAGCGTTGGGTCAATTTTCAGGACAGTTATTGGAATATGCCCACTCTCAAGGCTGGATGTCAGACAAGACACCTATTATTCCTGAGGGAAGTAATCCGCAAGTAACCTCAAAATCCAAGTCTAAAACAAAGAATCTCGCAAGCGAGGATCCTTCTGAGGATATACATGCTGAGGTGTTTGAAAAACTGCGCAAGAAGCGTATTGAGGAGCATAATTATAGCAATTTGAATAATTCTTCCACTTCAGGTGACTCCTCTGATCAGTATTTGGATGACCTGACTTCTCCAGGCCCCAGTAAGAAGATGAAAAAGAATCCCACTTCTCACTTACTGGACTTTGACCCCTCAGAGATAATTCACCCCAGATCCTCCAATTGGCTCCCTTCTGCAGAAGTTGCGCAATATGTGCATGCTAATCTGAGAAAGAGTTATGATAAGGAAGTGCGTACTTGCCTCAAAGCAGAATGTCCTAGACCTGATTTAGAGAATAATATAGCTGATACACCAGAGATTGATCCAACTATGGTTACATTCCTGAAATATTTTTCTAAAGATCCTAAAAAAAAGGTTTAGATAGATCCTGGCGTTCTTGTCAGGATAAACTTCTAGACATGTCGGGCCCCCTGACAACATTTTTGGATTTGGCAGCAGTTTCTAAAGAATCAGGCATTCCTGTTGATACTGACGTCTTGTTGGGTTGGGCTCAACGCGCTTTATGCCAATTAGGCAACACTAACTGTGCTATTTCAGCTGAGCGCAGAAAATCCATTCTCATGCGCATGGACCCTAAACTTGTAGATTTAGCCTCATCAGAAGCGGGTCCATCTGCAGAGGGTCTTCTATTTGGTTCATCCTTTATTAAGGAGTTAGCTAAATTTTGTTCTACCTTTTCCACCCTCGATAAAGCACAATTGTCCCTCAAAAAAGTCTTTAGACGAGGCCTTTTTGTCAGGGCCTGACGTTATGGCGGATGAACGCCCAGCTGGGGATCCTTTTCAAGTCCCCAAAACTATTACCCTAGAGGAAGAGGTAACTGGGCAGGTGATCAATCCGATGTCACCTTCTACCCATTCTCGTCCCAGAGGTGGTAGACCTAGATTTCGCAGAGGACATCGCAGAGGCCAACAAGGAGCGATTCAGGACGCCTCCTACGCTGGTAAGCCTTATTCACCCTTCTCAGGTTACCATTGGGGGAAGAGTGGGCTTGTGTGTGGAGAATTGGAGAAAGATTTCCAGGGACCCTTGGATTCTTCAGACGGTATCAGGATTTAATCTGGAGTTTATCAGCACTCCATGCCAATTGAACCCTCCTCTTCAAATGATTTTTTCCCTTGAAAGTCAGAGGTTTATAGATGCAGAACTGCAAATGTTATTAGACAAAGGAGCAGTAGTTTTTTCAACCCGTCACCCAGCTGGGTTTTGCAATCCCATTTTTGTAGTAGACAAAAAAGGAGGAGGTCATCGACTGGTTTTGAACTTAAAAGACTTCAATTCTTGGATTGTGTACAGACACTTCAAGATGGAGGGGATTCATATACTAAGGGATATCTTAATAGAAAGAGACTGGATGGTAAGGTTAGATCGAAAAGATGCTTACCTATCGATCCCAATATTTCCCCCTCACAGGAGATTCCTCCAATTTAAATGGAAGGGTCAATTTTTGGAATTCACGGCTCTCCCATTCGGCCTATCCTCAGCACTGTGGTGCTTCACAAAGTTGTTGAGGCCTGTAGTGGAAAATCTGAGAACCAAAGGGGTTCGCTTGATCATTTATCTGGACGACATCTTAGTGATGGCCCCGGATCCATTGACTTTACAGATTCATTTGAACTAGACAATCAGTCTGTTGCAGGATTGGGTTTTCTTATCAATGCACAGAAGTCATTGTTGAATCCAACTCAAGTGATAGAGTTTTTGGGTTTCAAGATCGACTCTCTTCAGGCTCAATTGATTCTTCCCTCCTTGAAGATTCGCAATATAAAGAGGGAATTAAGGTCAGCCCTATCCAGTCCAACTATTTCTTTAAGGAACATTGTGCGATTGGTGGGCCTTTTGGCATCTTCCATTCAGGCAATCTTCCCTGCTCCCCTTCACTATCGAGCTCTGCAAAGGTTGAAAATCAAATATCTGAGACAAGGATTGAGTTACTCAGCCCTGATCCCGTTATCCACGGAAGTCAGAGAGGAGATCCAATGGTGGCTTCACCATATGGAGGCGTGGAATGGCAGGGCCATCTTCGGAGCCTATCCAGAGGTGGTGATAGAATCAGACTCCAGCCAGTGGGGAAGGGGAGCCCGTTGCGGATCTGTGGTGACTGGAGGCCGCTGGTCCGAGACGGAGCAATCTCTCCACATCAATTGCCTAGAACTCCTAGCGGGATCTTTTGCGATAAAGAGTTTATCTCATCTCAAGACAGACTGATGCATCCTTCTCAGGATGATCAATATCTCAGCAGTGAGATATGTCAAAAAGTTAGGGGAAACAAAATCCAGAGTCCTAGCGGAGATAGCCAAGGAGTTTTGGCATTATTGCTTGAACCACAGGTTAGTTATTGATGCGGAATATTTACCGGGATCCCAGAACGCGGTGGCGGGCTGGTATTCCAAATACCTGATGGATGCCAGCGATTGGAGACTGGATCCGATTATCTTTCAACAGATAATGCAGTAGTGGGGACCTTGCGAGGTAGATCTTTTTGCGTCTCATCTCAATTGCCAGATTCCGAGGTTCTTCAGTTGGAGGCCGGACCCTCTGGCCTCAGCGACCGATGCATTTCTGCAGAATTGGTCCCCTTTTCGGGGATAAGCATTCCCCCTGTTTCTTTTGATTCCCAGGGTTCTGTCCCAGATTCAGAGACAGAAATCAGACCTAGTATTGGTGACCCCAGTTTGGAGATCTCAGCCCTGGTTCCCTATGGCACTCCAGTTAGCCTGTGCTCCCCCGTTGCTCATTCCTCCTCGCCAGGATCTATTGTTGAGTCCGGAGGGCCATCAACATCCTCTGATTTTGTCAGGGAGTCTTTCGTTGATGGCATGGTTGGTTTCTGGACAAATTGGAAAACACCAGGCATTTCGCAGCAAGCTGAGGAATTTATCAAGCAGGCCTGGGCTTCTAGTACCCACAAGAGATATGCTTCTGCATGGCGCAGATGGTCTAGTTGGTGTAATGGAAGGAGTATCAATCCCTTGGAGTCAAGTATTGATTTGATTCTTAATTATTTAGCAGAGTGAGCTTCAGCAGGCTTGGCCTATAGGACTGTTAATAATTTCAGGTCAGCTATTTCAGCTGGGCACAAACCTATTGATGGCAAACCAATAGGCGAACACCCGCTTATCTGTAAGTTATTGAGAGGTATTTGTTTTTCTAATCCCCCTCAGGCCAAATATAAGATGTTATGGGATGTGAATATTGTGTTAAAATTTATAGATTCCTGGCCTAGCAATAAATTTGTATCACGCGAACAACTTTCAGCGAAGCTGACTATTTTGCTTTGTTTGATTTCTTGTAAGCGAGTTTCGGATGTCAAGGCTTTGGACTTGTCTGGTAGAGTATACTCTCCTGAGGGTGTTACATTTTCTATTTCCAGAAGAACCAAGACTAATTGCAGGTCAGTAACCTACTCTAGATATCCGGATAATTCAAAATTATGTGTGGTACAATGTTTGAAAGACTATGAGTTGGCGACTGAAGATTTCAGACAGAACATGAATGGTCAATTGTTAATTTCCTTACAGAAACCCTTTAAACCAGTTGCATCAGCCACTCTCTCAAGGTGGATTAAATGGTTAATGAGAGAAGCGGGTATTAATACCTATAATTTTGGAGCACATTCTGTTAGAGGGGCTATGGCCTCAAAATCTTTTGTCCTAGGTTCCAGTTTGCAAGATATTATGAAGACGGCTGATTGGTCTTCTGAATGTACTTTTCGTAAATTTTATATAAACCTGTTGTTAATGTTGCATCTATTGTTATTAATCAGCTTTGAACCAGCATAATCTGAGCCTCTGGTCCTGACATAGAATAAAAAAAATTCTAGCTTACGCGTCAAGAATTTTCAATTCTATTAAGGACACGGAGGCGAGGATTATCCCACCCATTATTGATATTGGAAGTTATATTCAAATGTGTATTTTAAATAAATGTTTTAGACCCTCCCTTGTTTATAGCTGGAAATATATTTTTAAGATTTTCTTGTTGAAAGATTTGTTAGTAGGAGGTATTATTATTTATTTTTATTTCTCCTAGGATCTGATCAGAAGAATTCATGATTATTTATCTTGATATCTGTGGGGAAAACGACAGTGTTATTTCATCATTCCGTAGGATATTTGGTTTGGCCAGTTGCCTAGGTGAAGTGATTCTTCAGACTCTGGAAGGTTGGAGAAAATTTCGGATCCAACATCTACAGAAGAATGTGGTTTATTTGTTATCTGTTGGACAAAGAAAGAGGATGTGACGTTGTGGGTCAGAACTGTTATACTCTCAGGTCACGATATGTGATTGGTACATGTGATATGTGCCCATGTGTTTCATGGGATATGAAGTTTTTTGTTTAACTGTTGTACTATTGGCTGCTGTGAAAGGTCAGTAAAGGAAGAGACAGCATAATCCTCATCTCCGTGTCCTTAATAGAATTGAAAATTCTTGACGCATAAGCTAGAAAAAATGTTATCCCCCTCTCAGGGCTATTTAGGGTCCCTCCTGTTGGTTCCTCTTCAGATTAAGCTTGCAAGACTCCTCCAGGAATCTTCTGCATCCTCTGCTTCAGCTTCTGACCGTTGGATCAACCGCAGACCTTTCCAGGAACCGCTGTAACTGCAACAAAGTATCCAGGATGACTCCTGTGACCTGCAACTTCAGCTCCAGCCAGCATTTGCAACAGTTTCCAAGTTGTGCACGCTCTGAGGACTCCCTGTCTTCATCCTGCACCAGTAGAATCAAAGGAATCTCCCGTGGAGTGACGGAGTCACTTCCCTGCTTCTGCAGGCACCTTCTAAGATGACGACAGGTTCTCTGGGACTCCTCTCCTGATGATGAGCATGCTCCTTGGAACACAGGTGGTGGACCAACACAACCCAGACTGTCCTAAGGTCCAGCTGTCCGAATTTGGAGAAGGTAAGAGCTTGCCTTCCCGGTTTGCGATAGTACCCATGTGCACTGCGTCATCTCTAGCTCCTTGGGCTTCTGTGCACTTCTTCCAAGAATCCTTCGTGCACAGTGTAGCCCAGGTCCCCAGCACTCCACCCTGCGACGCATAAATCACTGAGTTGTTCTCTGGCGGCATGGGACCTTCTTTTGTTGTGCTGCACCAACAGCAATTTGCATCTTCTTTGTCCCCGTGTCCTGGGACTCCTGTGGGCGCTGCCTGGTCATCTGTGGGCTCTCCCCAGTGTTGGGAGCCCCCTCTGCCTCCTCAGTCTGAGTTGAGGCCCCCAGATCCCTCCTGGGTCCAGGCAGCGCCATTTTGACGCAAACCGCGAACTTGCTTGAACCAAGGCTTTTTGGACGAATCCAGTGACGCAAACAGCCTGCATCCAACATCTCGACGTGGGACATCTCCTGCACCACGCAGGAATCCGCAGCCATCTTCTTTGGTCCTCTCCTGCAGACTTCTTCTAACTGGAGAATCCTCTTTTGCACCATCTTCTAGGTTGGCAGGGGCTCCTGTCCTTTCTGGAATCTTCTGCGACTTCTGGACTTGGTCTCCTCTCTTCACAGGTCTTCAGGTCCAGGAATCCACAATTTGTTGCTTGCAGTCTTCCTTGGTTCTTGCAATAACTCTTATCACGACTTGTAGTGTGTCCTGAGGAAACTTGTAGTACTTTACTCATACTTTCCTGGGCTCTGAGGTGGGGTATTTTACTTACCTTTTGGTGTTTTCTTACACAACCAGGGCCCCTCTACACACTACACTTGTCTAGGGGGAATTCATGATTCACATTCTACTTTCTTAGTATATGGTTTGTGTTGCCCATAGGCCTATTGCATTCTATTGTATTTTCTACTGTTTGCACTATTCTATGACTATTTACTTACCTGATTTTGGTCTCTAGTGTATATATTGTGTATAATACTTGCCTCCATAAGGAGTATTGCCTCTAAGATATTTCTGGTCTTGTGTCACTAAAATAAAGTACCATTATTTTTGGTAACACTGAGTATTGTCTTTTATTGTGTATAAGTACTGTGTAACTATAGTGGTATTTGCAGGAGCTTTGCATATCTCCTAATTCAGCATAAGCTGTTCTGCTACAGCTACCTCTAGGCAGACTAAGCTGCTAGAAACTGCCTACATTTCACTAATAAGGGATAACTGGACCTGGTATAAGGTGTAAGTACCTTTGGTACCCACCACAAACCAAGTCACCCTCCTACACTAATCGACCACCGTGGGCAAGATCTCTCCAAACCACCCCACTCCATGCCAATCCACCCACCCCTATCACTCCAATCCAAACCACCCCATCAAAACTTATCCACCCCACTTGAATCCACCCCAATCCAATTCACCTCACCCAATTTCAATCCACCGCCACCCCACTCCAATCCAACTCACACCAATCCACCCTACTCCACTCCATCCACCCCACTCTTCCTCAATCCAACCCACCCACTCTACTCAAATCCAATCCACCCCACTAATTCAATCCACTCCAACCCACCCCACCCTATTTCACTCCACTCCACTTTACGACACTCTGCCACTGAACCACTGAACTCTACTCCCTTCTGCTCAATGATACTCCAACAAATCCACTCTACGCCACCAACTTTTAGCCATGCTGAACAGCAGCCACACTGGTGCACCAGATAACCAAACACACTTCTGAAGCAAATAGCTCTTGTATAGGTGAGACCTACTGGCTTTGCCAATGCTTGTTTTTTTTAACGCAGACAGTGAGGTGGATAGAGGAAGGAGGGAATGTGGAGGTGTTTAAAATTAATAAGTGACAGAAATAGCAGTAGGGTAGCAAGGAAGAACCTAGGTTGATGGGGGTTCAAAATAAAAAAAATGAACAAAAAAAGCAAGAAATTAGAGCACGAAGGGGCGGGAGGGAGAGCACTAAACTGAAAGATAGGGAGGGTCGAGATAAACAACAGGCGATCTGGAAAGGACGGGGAGGAGCAACATAGAGAGGACGGGAGGGAATTTCAGTGGGGAAACATCACATGAGGAAGAGATGAAGAAGACAAATGCATTCATACCGTGCTCAAAGAAAACAAAGTGCATCTCTGAAAGTAAACAGTGGAAGGATACATGTCATTCTAGCAAAAAGGTGGTGACTGAGGCATGAAAGCCACAGAATGATTAGCAATGGGTTGGCTCGAAGCCCATTGTACGTTTTGGTATTACCTGAAATACGTCTTTTCAACAAGAGACAGCTAAAAGCTGTCTGAAGAGGAAATCTAAACCTGCTACAACTATACTCTCAAAATCTCCTGACAAGACAAATGCATTATTATTCCTCTCGACACTAAGGCTACTTGGCATGTGACTGACTGTGCCCACACCCGATCTCCCTTCGAATGCAGCAGGTCTGTTGGGAAGCCCCCAGAACCCTTTTAGGTCTGAAAACCTCTTGCCTACAAGAAGACACTTGTTCCTTGCTGGCGTTAGGACCTTGCAGGCGCTGGGGCCTGGTCTGTTTACTTCCCATTTAGAGGCCCAGTCCCTGCCGCCGCTCACGCGGGGCCCCTCGCCATAATCTCTCTGAGGTTGTTTCCCATTGCTGTCACATTGGCCATGCATTCCTAAACTCTGAGCAACAACTTTCCTCCTCCTTCTCTGGGGTTGCCGAGTTCTTGTTGGAGAGACGCCTTAGCTCAGAGGCCGGAACAGGCAGACATCTCATCTTTCAATCCACTGGTGGAAAAATACGCTCTCTGGTAACCGGGCCTTCAGGCTCGTCAGTAAATGCAGTTCACCTATTGGAATGTTATATCAGTATACCATCACCCATAGGCCCTACATGGGTTATAGCAAAAGTATTTTTTATCAAACATCTGGTGTAGCCTCTAAGAAGGTAGGCACTGATTTACTGACCTACAGCACTGACACTGGCGCAACACAAGGGGATGGCAAAGAAAGTGGTGCAAATTACAGTCTCAATTTAGTTTTGCTCGCAACCGGACTTTAAAGCAGAAATTGATAAAAGAGCATCGCTCAAACAGCACTGCGTTGAGTTGCGCGAAGCTCCAGTTAGCTAAAGCAAAATCGGCGTAATTGAGGAGTTCGGCTTTTCGTGGAATTCTACCGCCAAATTCAGTCAGGTAAAGACAGTGGACGAGGTGGATACCGCATGGCATTTCCAGGTTTTCCTCTGTAATTGCACAATGCATATGGCTTGACCAGGGTAGTTGTCGAAGTATACAAATTTGGCCTGGAATGCGTGCATCGAGCGCAACTTTCATTGATCAGTTGTTAGCATTTGAGCTGTGATGTCACAGCACCGGGCAGGGTTCTACTGCCCACGCAATAACGTGCTGTGTATTTTCTCAACTCACTGCGCTGCCTGGTTTAAAAGAAAATCTGGGCCCTTAGCACTTGCTGCATATCTATGCATGACCTACTCGTCTCACTTTCGATTTCTTTAGCTTTTCAAAAAAGCTTATTTTATTTGGCTTCTTGGGATCCTCACTCGGGAGTAAACCGACTACCATCTGCACTTGGTAGCTATAGACATCTCTGGATTTCAGGGATTATTGCAAGTATCACTAATGCTTCACTGGGAATACTCTTCCTCGCTACCACTCACAATTTTTTCTGGGTTGGTATAGCCACTCTGACTTGATGGATTACCACTTTTAGGAATTACCCACCACCAGTTTCACTGGGATTACCGCAGCCTCTCTAGGTGGATGCAACTACTTCTGGGCTTCAGGGATTATATTGCTTGTAGGTATTATTCACTGCCATCTTCACTGAGATTACTGCCACTGCGTACTAAACTCTACTAACTCCACTGGGATTACTGTTTCTTGACCATCTTCTGCTAAGAGTCCATGTTAGTAACATGCATGAATTAGGGGGGCAGCTACCCGTACTGCTTGAGATCCACTCCCAACTGCTGAAATGGAGGAGTGTCATCCTAATCCTTCTATGGAGATCAAATCTCATTCTGAACCTCCCTGTCTCTACCCCAGTCATACACAAAATGACAGTAATTTGAGTCACACAGGTGGGTTTCCACTCTTCCACCCTCCTAGAACTGGCTGACCTGCTTTACCACCATAACTCAAATGATACCCTTTTGCTGCAACCAGCATGGAGCGAGATCAAATGAAAAGCCTCTATTTATCTACAGAGCTCATGGTGTTACCGGCCAACACAATTTTAGCATAAATCTCGTAGCCCATCCATCAGCACTCTATTATGCCCTGTATTCCAAGACAACATAATACAATCTAGTCAGTCACACACAACAAGTAAACACTTCGCACATAGGGACATAACAAAGACAACAAACACACTTTCAACCAAATACCCCACATGGTATGGCATGCTACCCAGTCGGGGTAGAAAGCGCTATATACATGGAATACAATAATAAAAGAACGATGTTTACTTTAATAGCACACTACGGGGGTGATTCTAACTTCGGCGGGCGGCGGAGGCCGCCCGCCAAAGTTCCCTCACCAAAATACCGCTCCGCGGTCGAAAGACCGCTGAGGGTATTTTGGGATTTGCCCTGGGCTGGCGGGCGGCCGCCAAAAGGCCGCCCGCCAGCCCAGGGCAAATCAACCTTCCCACGAGGACGCCGGCTCAGAATTGAGCCGGCGTAGTGGGAAGGTGCGACGGGTGCAGTGGCACCCGTCGCGTATTTCAGTGTCTGCATAGCAGACACTGAAATACTTTGTGGGACCCTCTTACGGGGGCCCCTGCAGTGCCCATGCCATTGGCATGGGCACTGCAGGGGCCCCCAGGGGCCCCGCGGCACCCCCTACCGCCATCCTGTTCCTGGCGAGAGACCCGCCAGGAACATGATGGCGGTAGGCGGTGTCAGAATCCCCATGGCGGCGGAGCGCGCTCCACCGCCATGGAGGATTCTCAAGGGCAGCGGAAAGTCGGCGGTACACCGCCGACTTTCCGTTTCTGGCCGCGGCTGAACCGCCGCGGTCAGAATGCCCTGCGGGGCACCGCCGGTCTGTCGGCGGTGCTCCCGCCGACCCTGGCCCCGGCGGTCTCAGACCGCCGGGGTCAGAATGACCCTCTACATGTTGTCCCTTTTTAGGTCACAGCCTACAAAACAGCGCAGAACGTTGGTAGAACATTGACCTACCAATGCATTCCACAGAGCTTAATTTGAGCCAGTGGTTTCTGGTGCAGAGCACCAGAACTTATTTATGAGGGCCGGCACGGAAAAGCACCACAACGGGAGAAAGCAGAAAGTGATAACGCGTCCAGCCCTTATAAATTACCTGTACCTGGACACGTTGGAGGTCGGTGAATCTTTTAACCGAGTCGGGCTCTCCTCATAGTTGAGTCACTCAGATCAATAATCAATAACTGTTGTAATCAGTAATCAGTACTCAATTAATAGATCAATATAACACATCAGAAATCAATAACAGTTGGTATTTCGGCGCACCATGACCTTTCAGTCATGAATCACCACACCAGTTTATTAGAAGTTAGTGAATTTATTTCCCTATATTAACAAAGCTAGCACGATATATATATGTCTCAAGACCAATTGATATATGTATATGAACATTACTAGCTGTCCATAACGGCGGAAGAAACGCAATCTACGTAAAATCTGAATGATGATACACTCTGTTATAGCAATGCAAATCACCAATGTGACTAACTGTATTTGACTAATTGCATACATTCGGTCAGCATAACAAGATTTCAATTCTTCATGATACATTGAATGAATACCTCGACTAACCTCTAATTAGCATCGGCATGTGGGACTTCATGCAAAACGAATTTAGTCAACACAAATTTGGAAAACTTCTAGCTAGGACCCTATCAAAATAGCAGTTGGTACCTAAAAGGAAAAACACAATGCATAATACATTTATCCTTTCATATTTACCAAATACAATCAGCATTCAAGAAAAGTCTTCGTCCTTCAGGTACCGGTTGATCAGCATGGGGCAAATTTCAAAGGGGCAAAGTTAAGGGCAAGTTTCCTTGCAGCGGCAAGGAGAATGGGGCAAAGTTACTGCATGGGCAAGACGGGGGCAAATCAAAGTTAAAGTCTCTAGGGTGAGAATTCTTAAAGTCTCTGTCTCTCAGATAGAGAAGAGGGCATCAGGGTGTCGTCCAAAATGGAGTCTGGCATCAGGCTTCAAACTGGCATCGAGGAAAATGGCTGACTTCTCTTTGTCCGGTGGGTTTAAGTAAGAAACATTCCAAATTCTGCAGGGTCTTCCATTGGAGGGTTCATAGGTTGGCTTCAAATTGTCCAATCAAAAATTGTCTTTTACTAGCGCCCATTTATGCATACACTGTCCTTGGAGCCTTGGAACACAAATTGTATCATGGTTTGCCAATTATTTTACTATCTGTACCTTCATTGTCCGCACCTGCAGAGACTGACCTTGTATCAAAGGGGATGTAACCGGCCTAGCACGAAACCTTGGAGATAAGTGTACCAGCCAGTTTCTACTGGAAAAATACAACTCAAGCAAGAATATATGTTTCATTAGTTCAAGGGAAAAAAAATCACGCAGTTAGAATTTGAAACCAAGCAACTAGGCCAAAGCCTGTACTAAATTTAAGCTAAGCTAAACAGTTTTCAAACAAGAAATCATGGCATACATTTGCGATTATGACGGATTACTACATTTTTAATACTTCGTGATTAATAAAGCTCGTTTATAATGATGGCGAACTACCCTGAGGGCCCAATTTCCCTCAGACATTATTTCTTTATTAAAATCACACTTCATTATATGTATTGAATACACGGTATACATGAATATATGTCGGACCTTCTTTTTCTGCGTCATCAATCCCTCCTCTGATGACTAATTATGTCATCACATCAAATCTACCCACAAATTTTATTCCATTAAAATTCTGTATAGTAATTTGGCACTTCAGTCAATTCCCTTTTTCTTTTAGTCCCTTTTGACTTTTCTCTATATATTTCCACCATTTTGTTCTCTATTTTCTCTTCTCTTTTTCTTTTGTTCCTTGCTTTTAACATTTTGAAAGCTTTCCATATTCCCCAAGAGCCTAATAAACAAATTAATATTATCAATATTCCCTTTACTATTTTTAGTAACAATCCGTTCCAAACGTTGCTGAGCCAATTTCCCACGGAAGCAAATCCTTTTCCAACTTTCTCCCAAACTCCGGGTTCTTTCAATTCCTTTAAATCTACACTTTCTTTAGTTAAATTTGTAAGCATCGTTCTAATTTTTCCACTGTTGTCTGGTATATATGTACAACAGTGACGCGTGCCAAGCATTTTGCAAACGCCGCCATCCTTTGCTAAAAGAATGTCTAAGGCAAGCCGATTTTGAAGAGTCATAGCTCTTTCTGCAGCAAGTTCAGCATCCATCAGGATTATAGCTCCTGAAAACTTTGTCAGCATGTTATCCACAATAGTAGACAACTTTCGTATTTTGATTGAATTCAATATGACTCCTACTGAAGGAATCAATGCTCCAAATATATCTCCTACCACACCAGAAGCTGTCTCCCTTTTCTGAACACGATGTGATTCAGACAGCCTTGGAAATTTCTTTAAGTCGTCTAGTTGGTAAACCTTTGGGAACACTATTCCCAAGTAACACCTCCCATACCATCCTTTAGGAAGACGATAATAGGCGTTGAGTCCACAAATATAATAGACTCCAGGAATAACTGGGTCTTGTCCATTCAGCATGAACGTCCACTTAGATTGAAATGCATATGTATGTTTACATTCACTCGTTCCCACAAAAACTGTGTCATAATATGATGGAAATCTATGTATACAAAATCTTCCTACATGCAATGTATCTAAAGCTATTTTCCCTTGTGTCTTTATTGCAGCAAAAGCATAATTATCTACAGACGTCCTTTCGTGTAATTCCCTCTCTAATTTCTCCTTCATTTCATTCTTCCTATCATCAGTGCGGTCTAAAAATTCTATTTCTACTGGTGAAAGCAAGCATGTAAGGTTCTCTCTATGAGCGTGAGCTGTGTGAAAAGGTGACATCGGTTCGAAGAATTCCCTCATTAATTTGGCATAATAATCTCGAGCTATTTTACTTAAATGCCCTATTATGGGGACATATGCAAAAGTACCATCGTAATTAGTATAGAAATAGTGAATGTCTTTTTAAGCATAAAATCTGGAAGCTACTATACTACATGTAATTCCATACGTAAGAGGCATGCTGTGATACGTTACCCCTTCCACTACTGAGGTAGGTATTTGTGTACACACATAACAATCTTTCGCATCCATGGTCTCAACATACTCACTCAGTAAGCGATAGAAAACGTTAGATGAAAGTTCCTTCTTATCATGCAAGTGTCTCTCGTCTTGCTCGAGTCTCTTCAGAGCTGTTAGTTCAGTAACGATAATAGGTTTAGAAGTAGAAGCATCATTCGTCTCACTCTCACTTTTACCATGCATTCCAAGAACTATTGCTACGATTATTAGTACGCATGCGGTTATTAAGCCTATACACATGTATTTACAATACTTCGTTTTACGCCCCTGTGTAGTGAAGCTAGTCATGATCTGTATAGAATCAGAAAGTTGAAGACACTTTATCAAAGCGTGTTTGCAGGTATTTACAAAGCTGAACGAGTTCAATGTTCACACAGTTTCTTTAGCAGCTTAGTCTCTTATCGGTTAGCAGCGTTGTCTCAAAATCGGTTTCAAAGTCAATCAAGTTAGCAATGTCTTAGCCGGTCGAAAAGTCAATCAAGTGATCAATGGTTTCAATCAACAGAGTCCATAAAGTTTTTATTTCCAAAATGAAGTTCTGCCTCTTCGTTCTCAAGACTGAGGGATACGAATTCGTCTGACCAATCGTTATTGGCTACGTACGCCCACTCCGGACCGGAATACCTCCTGCTTGGTTTCCTTTTTCTTTTCAATTTTGCATCTCTCTCTGATTCTTTCTCACTGGTACTTTCCTCTTTGGCCAAGTCCTTTTCTTCACTTGGTGTTGGTACTACAACAGACACTTCCTTTCTTTCCTCTTTCACTCTTGGCCCTTCACTGTCGTTCAACGTTTCTCTAGTTCTTAATTTTACTGGCGATATACTTGGTCTTCTTTTTGCACTGTGTCCACTTGATGGACCTGCAATCTCTTCTGAAGGAGTTTGAGCAGCTTCGTTCTGTTCTGCCTTGTCCCCTCCTTCTGGGGAGTCAATCAGGTTTTCCTTTTCTTTTTCTGTATCGTCTGCTTCTGGGAAAGCCCTCCTCTGATCAGGCTCTCCTGCTTCTTCACCTGTTTCGAGCCCTTTGTCACCGTTACTTTCTTCAGGCTCTTTGTCACTTTCAGCTGCTTCAGGCTCTTTGTTACCTTCAGCTGCTTCGTCGCTGTCTGAGGCTCCTCCTTGGCCTTCCCCAAGTGAATCAGTTGCTTCGTCCTCAGAGAATATTTCTCCCTCCTCTATTTCTGCCTGTTCGCTTCTAGTTCTGTTTCGCTCTGCCTCAGCGCTTAGTACTTTGTTATCAGGTACTGGTAACTTCAGCGCTTCAACTTCCTCATCTGTGGGACACAACACCCTCTTTGTGTGACTGGCGTGAATTCTATGTCAGGACCGGAGGCTTCGGATTATGCTTTCTCTAACTTTACTGACAAACACAGCAGCCAATAAAAACAATAATTTTTCAAACTACAAATCCCATGAGCCTTAGCCCACCAATCATGGCACGATACTGTCCATATATATATCATGAACTCTATAGTCCTTCCTCTTTCTTTGCTGCTCCAGCAGCCAGTTAAGTCACGCGCGAAGCGCTCTAATATTTTGTTGTGATTTTATAGTATATTGTAGTAAGCAGCGCGCTTAGCAATATCGTGTTCTGTATTTTGTTTTCAGCGATCGGAGCTTCGCTCCGCTTTAATGTCATGGCGAATTGTAAGGGTTAATAATATTTCTACTGCGAACGTCGGAAGTATTTGATTTTTTCCGTTCTTCGGAGCCTTGGCACCGCTTCCTTAATGCCCCTCATCATTACAATCCCACCGGTGTGGAGCGGGAGCAGGCCGTAAGAGCGAGCGCTCGCTCGTTCAGAAGACGTAGTCCTCTTTCATTGCCCATGCGTGCGCACGCGCATTGAGCCGATCGGAGGCTTCCGACCGGTTTCTTTGCGGCGCGAGTGGCAATTTCTCCTGTGCAATCGGCCTAAGAGCGCCCGTAGGGGCTGAAACAATACTCATAGAGCTTGGCTCAGGGGGCATATAGATATATTTTAGATTTTTTTTTGCATAATACTATAAGATTCAAATTTGGCAGGTGGCTCCCTCCACTTTAAGACTTTTTTACCAAACAATTGACACACCTGCTCAGGGTTTTGCCCCCCCCTGTCAACTCCTCCTATCAAGGACTTACACGCATATTTAAGATGGCGTACTACGCCAATGAGGAAGAGCAGTATGACGAAATGCAAGAGGAAACCTCAGAACATCTTTTGGAGGAAAGACTGGTGGAAGCACTGGGTTACCATGTGCAGGACTCCGTGAATTGGGCGCTAATCCAGGCCCTCAAGCCATTTACCCAACCTCTGTCTAACTTCGCTAGAAGAGAATTTCTAGGTGAGAGTAGCCAACAACCTCGCCTGCAAACCGGGGATTCCGGTGACGTGTTGGGTCTTAGACTACAGCGCTCAGGTGGCACCTCTTCTGCAGAAATTTTGTCACAAATGGCAACCTCCGTGTTGCGTGACCATGCGTATGGAGGATCTCCCCCCCCTCAAATTTCGCCTTCCAATCCTGTGCAACCATCTTCCCAATCCAGTTACCACGACCCCTCTTCCTCAAAATCGGATTCGGATGAATCTCAGACTGATCCTCAACCGCGCAAAAAGCAGCACAAGGCGAAGCACAATACACCCAAAGATGACACCCCGCAAGGCAAGAACCTCTTATTCTCTCCAGAGGATATCATTCACCCTCGCTCTACTGAGTGGGTTCCTCAACAAGAGGTGGCGAACTACGTCCAAGACAGGCTGCGCAGAAGCTTTGAGAAAGAGGTACGCAATACTCTTAGATCAGAGTGTCCCCGCCCCTCCCTCCTAGGCAAAGTAGCAGACACACCAGAACTGGATCCTAACATGGCGACCCAAAAAGGGTCTAGACCGTGCCTGGAAAGGTTGCCAGGACAAATTATTAGATATTTCCGGTCCGCTAACAAAAATATTGGATTTAGCTGTAGAATCCAAGGAAACCGAAACCCCCTTGGATACGGAAGCGATACTTCAATGGACCCAGAGAGCAATCTGCCTCCTGGGAAACGCAAACTGCGCCATGTCAACGGAGCGCAGACGATCTTTCCTCATTCGTTTAGACCCTAAGCTCGCTGAGTTGTCCATTAACGAAGCCAGTCCTGCGGCTAACAGAATGCTCTTCGGAGATAAATTTATTTCCAACTTGAACAAATACGTAGCTACATTCACAGCCCTTGATAAAGCCCAATCTAACATCAAAAAGGTATTCAATAATGCTCTTTTTATGCGGGCCGGACGCTTCAGGGGTCGAGCGCCAGGCCGAAGATATCAGGCCCGAGATATGCCTCCCAAGGCAACAGAGGAACCTACCCAAACCAAGGCAACTTCTACCCCAATCGCTACAGGGGGCGAGGTAGAAACTCAAGAGGATATCGTGGAGGTAACTCCATTCAGGACAGCACAAATTCAGGTGAGAATTATTCTTCCCTCAGAAGTAACTTTGGGGGGCAGGATTCAACTGTTTCTCCCGGCTTGGGAATCCATTACTCAAGACCCTTGGGTTCTTCAGTCAGTTCAGGGCTTTCAGCTAGAATTTTACGCCCCCCCCAAAGCAAAAGAGTCCTCCTATGCCTCTCCTTTTTTCCCGCGCAGATCGCAAATTCATAAAAGAAGAGATTATCTCTCTCATTCAAAAAGGGGCAGTGGTGGAATCCTCACCTCACCCTCGGGGTTTCGCCAGCACTATCTTCTTGGTTCAAAAGAAGGGCGGCGGATCCAGACTGGTCCTAAACCTAAAACATTTCAATTCCTGGATGGTGTATCGCCATTTCAAGATGGAGGGCATCCATCTTCTCAGGGATCTTTTAAGGGACAAGGACTGGATGGTACGGATAGACCTCAAAGACGCCTACCTCTCAGTCCCGATTTTTGCACCTCACAGACGATTCCTACAATTCCAATGGTACTCCCAGTGGTTCGAATTCAAGGTGCTCCCTTTCGGCCTCTCCTCAGCGCCCTGGTGTTTCACCAAACTCCTTCGTCCAGTGGTGCAATATCTAAGAGAACGAGGAGTGCGCCTAATTATTTACCTGGACGATATTCTCATCATGGCACAGGACAGAAGCCTGGTGCTGACTCACCTCAATTGGACTATAAAATTACTCCAGGATCTCGGGTTTATCCTAAATTCAGAGAAGTCCAACCTGATTCCTTCACAAAGTATGCATTTTCTAGGGTTTCAGATAGACTCTCTAGCATCATTACTAATTCTCCCGATCACCAAACGGAATCTGATCAAGAAGGAATTGAGGAGAGCGCTTGCCTCTCCGACTATATCGTTGAGGACTCTAGCCCGACTTGTCGGCCTTTTAGCCTCATCTATTCAGGCAATTTTCCCGGGGCCTCTACACTACAGAGCCCTTCAGAGATTGAAGATTCTTCATCTCCAAAAAGGTCTTCAATATTCAGAGCTAGTTCCCCTCTCGGAGGAAGCCAGGACGGAGATAACATGGTGGCTAAACCACATGGATGCATGGAATGGCAGAGCAATTTTTCCTTCCAACCCGGATATAGTGATCGAATCGGATGCGAGCCGTTGGGGCTGGGGGGCACGTTGCGGTCCAGTGGAGACAGGAGGCCGTTGGTCCCCGGGGGAATTATCCTATCACATCAACTGCCTGGAACTCCTGGCAGGATCGTTCGCCATCAAATCCTTGGCTCCCCGCAGGGCTCATTGCTGCATTCTCCTGCGGATGGACAATGTCTCCGCAGTCAGATACATCAATCGCCTAGGAGGGACCAGGTCTCGTCTCCTGGCGGAGATAGCAAAAGACTTCTGGCACTTTTGCCTCAATCAGAAAATCTCGGTAATAGCGGAATACATTCCGGGCATTACCAATACGACAGCAGACTGGAACTCTCGTTTCCTTCGGGATGGCAGCGACTGGAGGCTCAAACGGAACATTTTCCAAGCTCTCCAACTTCGTTGGGGGACATGTCAGATAGATTTATTTGCATCCCGTTTGAACAGCCAGGTCCCTTGCTTCTTCAGTTGGAGGCCGGATCCTCAAGTGAAGGGGACGGACGCATTCATGCAGTTATGGCCGAAGGAACTTCTCTATGCCTTCCCTCCTTTTGTAATGATTCCTCGCGTCCTGGCACAAGTGCGTCGCCAACGCTCGGAAATCATTCTGGTGACCCCATGGTGGAGTGCTCAACCATGGTTCCCTTCCGCAATGAACTAGTTATGCGAATTTCCGGTGAAGATACCGTGGTCGGTGGACCTCCTTTCAGATCCATTGAACAACTTCCATCCTCTGGTCCTTCAAGGTCTGTTAACTCTGATGGCCTGGAGACTTTCAGGAGACAATGGCAAGTGCCTGGAGTTTCGGACTCAGCATTGTTTTTCTTATCCCAATCTTGGGCCCCCTCCACTCAGAAGAGATACGAACAGGCCTGGAAGAAATGGATACGTTGGTGCGACACAAGGAATGTGGATCCCTTGGGGTCAGAAATTCATGTCATAGCCAATTTTTTGTCAGAATTGGCCTCTCAGGGTTTAGCTTATAGGACAATTAACAATTGTCGTTCAGCTCTTTCAGCAGGTCACCCCCATATTCAAGGGAAACCGGTAGGAGAGCATCCTTTGATCTGCAAATTGCTTAGAGGCATCCGTATGGTAAAACCTCCACAACCAAAGTATTCCTCCTTGTGGGATGTTAACATTATTTTACGTTTTCTTAGAAACTGGCCGGATAATGACGGTCTATCTCGCAAACAATTATCCGCAAAGTTGACTATGCTGCTATGCTTACTCTCCTGCAGAAGGGTCTCAGACGTTAAAGCTCTGGATTTATCAGGTAGAGTATTCACTCCTAATGGAGTATCTTTTTCTATTTCTAGACGTACAAAAACTTCATCCAAATGTATTTCATATCCATCTTTTCCGCATAACAAGAAACTATGGGCCTCATTCTGACCCTGGCGGCCGGTGACCGACAGGGTCACCGGCCACGGGAGCACCGCCGACAGGCTGGCGGTGCTCCGAAGGGCATTCTGACCGCGGCGGTTCAGCCGCGGTCAGAAAGGGTAAACCGGCGGTCACCCGCCGGTTTACCGCTGCCCTTCTGAATCCTCCATGGCGGCGGAGCGCGCTCCACCGCCATGGGGATTCAGACACCCCCTACCGCCATCCTGTTCATGGCGGGAAACCCGCCATGAACAGGATGGCGGTAGGGGGTGCCGCGGGGCCCCTGGGGGCCCCTGCAGTGCCCATGCCAATGGCATGGGCACTGCAGGGGCCCCCGTAAGAGGGCCCCGCAAAGTATTTCAGTGTCTGCTATGCAGACACTGAAATACGCGACGGGTGCCACTGCACCCGTCGCACCTTCCCACTACGCCGGCTCAATTCTGAGCCGGCGTCCTCGTGGGAAGGTTGATTTGCCCTGGGCTGGCGGGCGGCCTTTTGGCGGCCGCCCGCCAGCCCAGGGCAAATCTCAGAATCACCGCAGCGGTCTTTCGACCGCGGTGCGGTGTTCTGACGGGGTTACTTTGGCAGGCGGCCTCCGCCGCCCGCCAAAGTAAGAATGACCCCCTATGTGTTGTTCAATGTCTGAAGAGTTATGAGGATGTCACTCGAGAATTCAGGCAGAATGTTTCAGGTCAATTGTTGATTTCCTTACAAAAAACGTTTAATCCTGTCTCTGCAGCAACCTTAGCCCGTTGGGTCAAATGGTTATTAGCCGAATCCGGCATTGACATAAGTGTTTTTGGGGCTCATTCGGTTAGAGTAGCTATGGCCTCCAAAGCTTTTGCGACAGGAGCCAGACTTGAGGACATTATGGCTGCAGCTGATTGGTCAAACGATTCCACTTTTAAGGTTTTCTATCACAAACCCATTGTGGATGTAGTGTCGGAAGTAGTAAATAGACTTTGAACTAGCATAATCCGAAGCCTCCGGTCCTGACATAGAATAAAAAAAATTCTAGCTATCGCATCAAGAATTTTAGATTCTATTAAGGACACGGAGGCGAGGATTATCCCACCCAGTTGGTACATTTATATCATTAATGTGATAAAGGCTTCATTGTCATTTTATGTCATCAATATGGTAATTAATTAAAACGTGAAGTAAATACCCTCCCATGATATATTCGATATTAGTTGATTGTTTTTGTTCTCACTCAGGAACATCCAGCACGACATCATGAAGGATTTCGACGAAGCATCGTTAATGTGGTTATCTTCCAACGCCTGGAGTTGTTACAGAGATCTGGAAAGAATTTTGTTTTCAAGTTCTGCAAGTTTACGCATGTTTGAACTGTTTTTCGCAAAGAAAGAGGAAGGACTATAGAGTTCATGATATATATATGGACCGTATCGTGCCATGATTGGTGGGCTAAGGCTCATGGGATTTGTAGTTTGAAAAATTATTGTTTTTATTGGCTGCTGTGTTTGTCAGTAAAGTTAGAGAAAGCATAATCCTCGCCTCCGTGTCCTTAATAGAATCTAAAATTCTTGACGCGATAGCTAGAATTTTTTTAATCCAGTTGGGAACTCCCGCACACTTCACAGCGGTGGTAGTCGTCAAAATCACTTGGAAAGGTCCTTTCCAACGGGGTTCCAAACACGACTTCCTCACGTGCTTCTTTATCACGACCCAGTCACCTGCTTTCAGGGCGTGTCCTGGACCTTGGATCGGTGGCAAGGTGGTTGCCTCCACCTGGTGAGAGAAAGATCGAACCACATCAGCTAGACCTTTGCAGTAGTCTAACACCATATCATCTGTAATATTCAAAAGCGCATTTGCAGGAACTGCTGGAAGTCTCATAGCTCTGCCCATGAGAATCTCGTGTGGGGACAGTCCAGTCTTTCTGTCAGGGGTGTTTCTCATTGACATTAGTACCAAAGGCAATGCGTCAGGCCATTTCAAGTTTGTCGATGCACATATTTTCGCCATTCTCGATTTCAAGGTGCCATTCATTTGTTCCACTAGACCTGATGCTTCAGGGCGGTAGCTACAATGCAGCTTTTGCTCAATGTTCAGTGCTGCACAAAGCAATTTTATTACTTCATTATTGAAGTGACTTCTCCTATCTGATTCTAAAGAGATCGGGAATCCGAAACGTGGTATTAACTCTCTCAAGAGTAGTTTTGCAACCGTGAGACTATCATTTCTGCGTGTAGGGTATGCTTCAATCCAGTGACTAAAAATGCACACAACCACCAACACATATTTCAAGCCTCCATGCACAGGCATCTCAATGAAATCCATTTGCATCCTGCTGAATGGACCCCCTGCCCTTCCAATGTGGCTCAAATTTACTACGGTTCCCTTCCCTGCGTTCATCTGTTGGCAAATGACGCAACGGTGGCAAACTGCTTCAGCAACTTGACGGAATTTGGGGTTAAACCAATCAGTTTTAAACAACCTAATCATGGCATCCCTCCCAAGATGAGCTTGTCCATGGTAAAATCTGGCTATTTGTGTCAAAAGGCTATTTGGAAGAACGAATTTCCCTTCACTTGAAACCCATAATTCATCTAGTCTCTTTACACATTGTGATTTGGTCCACAAAAGTTTCTCATCCTCACTGACATCATTCTGTAAGGATTTCAATTCGTCCATCGTATCTATCACCTTTAGAGCAAATATTTCGCTTGGTTCGAGTTCTGGTTCACTTATCAAATTCCATTCATCCCTAAGCAATATACAGTTCAATGCGCAAAACCTTGCGACTTGATCCGCATATCCATTTCCCAGAGAAACATAATCTTGTCCCTTCGAATGTGCACTGCATTTTACCACTGCTACTTCTCCTGGTAGTTGGATGGCATGTAACAATTCTTTTATTCTTTCGCCATTTTTCACTGGCGATCCTGAAGAGGTCATGAAGCCTCTCTGTGACCACAATTGTCCGAAATCATGCACTATTCCAAACCCGTACTGGCTGTCAGTGTAAATGGTAACTTTCATCAATGCAGAGAGTTGGCAAGCCCTAGTAAGGGCTACCAATTCTGCTACCTGTGCAGAGTAAACTCCTTGAAGCCAAGATGCTTCCAAAACACCTGTTACCGTGCATACAGCGTACCCTGCTTTCAATACACCCAGTGCATCTCTTAAACATGAACCATCGACAAAAATAATTTGATCATTTTCTTCCAATCGGGTATCTTTGATATCAGGTCTTGGTTTGGTGCAAAATTCAGTCACCTGAAGACAGTCGTGCTCGATGTCTTCAGCGTTCTCAATTTCAGCATTTTCACTGGGAAACAAGGTTGCTGGATTCAACGTAGTGCACCTTTTCAGCTGCACATTAGGTGATCCCAGAATTATTGTTTCGTACCTTGTGAGTCTAGCACCAGTCATGTGCTGTGTTCGGGAACGTGTCAAAAGTATCTCGACTGAGTGAGGGACCATGACTGTTAAAGGGTGTCCCATCACTATTCCTTCACTCTGAGTGAGGCTGATACCAACTGCGGCTACGGCGCGCAAGCACCCTGGCAGTGCTGCTGCGACCGGATCCAAAGTAGCTGAAAAATACGCTACTGGTCTGTTTATGCCACCATGGGCTTGGGTCAAGACAGACAAGGAACATGCATCACGTTCATGACAAAACAATGTGAAAGGCTTTGTGTAGTCAGGCATACCTAAAGCTGGAGCCCTGCACATGCATTCTTTCAATTCAATAAAAGCATCCATCTCTTCTCCTTTCAGTTCAATTTCATCCAATGCATCCTTCTGGGTCAGTTTCAGTAAAGGTTTTGCTAGGGTTGAGAAGTTGGGAATCCATTGGCGACAGTAACTCACCATTCCCAAAAACTTCCTCACCTCCCTCCTCGTCTTTGGGGGACTCATTTGAAGTACACTTGTTATTCTTTCCTTCATTATTCTCCGTGACCCTTTCTCTATTTGGTGACCCAAATATTTCACTTTCTTCTGACAGAACTGTAATTTTGAAGGAGACACATTGTGTCCATTCCTTCCCAAATGGTTCAATAGGGCAATGGTGTCGGCTGTGCAGTCACTTTCTGTCTTGGATGCAATCAGTAAGTCATCAATGTACTGTACTAGGGTTGACTCGAATGGCAATTCTAACGCTTCCAAGTCTTTCTTTAGAATCTGATTGAAAATTGACGGTGACTCCGAAAACCCTTGAGGAATTCGACACCAACTGTAAACTCTGTCTAAGAATTTGAAACAAAAGAGAAATTGGCTGTCCTCATGAAGAGGCACCGAAAAGAATGCTTGTGACAAGTCGATGACTGAGAACCACTCGGCATCGCAAGGGACTTGAAACATTATCACAGCTGGATTTGGTACTACAGGGCAGCATTTAATTATTATGTCATTTATTTTCCTCAAGTCCTGCACAATTCGTACCTTTCCACTTGGCTTTATTAGTCCCATAATTGGTGAATTACATGGACTGCTTAACACTTCTTTCAGTACTCCCTGCTTTACAAACTCATCAATGAGTTGGGCGACTTTCATGAGGGTGTCTTGGGCCATATGGTATTGTGGGGTCTGGGGAAAGGTTACATTGGGTTTTACGGTCACTTTCACTGGTTCCACTCCTTTCACCAATCCCACCTCTTTTCCTGTCATATCCCACACTTCTTTTCCGACTGTTTCCTGTAACTCAGCTGGAATATCTGCTTCAGTGATCATCGGAAAAAGGGTAATCAGAGGATACTCTTCATCGACAGTCTCCATCTCATCCCCTTCTACACTGTCCTCTTCTTCCCCATCACTGCTCGTCTGAATTCTAATTCCATCGTTCGAACACATAATCGAACATCCCAATTTGCACAATAGGTCTCTCCCTAACAGTGATATCAGGCTTGAGTCACATACCACAAAATTATGTGACCCTTGATAGTTACCAATTCTGACTTGTACTGGATCTGTGATTGGGTTCGTCAGGTACCTGTTTGCTACTCCCACTACTTGAACTGTTCTCCCTGAAAGTGGCAAATTTGGCACTTCAATGCTCCTAACAGTGGAACGTGTAGCTCCTGTGTCAACCAAGAATGAAACGCGATGACCCATAACTCTTCCCTCCACATATGGACCCTTTTGATCAACTTCCAAAGATGCTGCAAGCACACAATTTCCCTCCTCATCTGAACTTTCATTCTCCCATGCATCGTTTATTCCATTCTCGCTGTGTAGTGGGAATTGGTGTACTGTGTCATTTTGACTCATTTCCTGACCCGTGACCTGTTGAGGAAGCATTGCTTGCTGCTGATTCATTGGTGCTAAGGGTATTTGCATTTGCTGATTAGGTACCATAGGAAACTGCTGTTGCATTGGCTGCAATTGTGTCATTTGCACACGAGGCATTTGCACTTGTTGCGGTTGCATGGGTTGTAAACCCTGCATCTGGTTTATATTGTTTTGAAAATTTGGGTTCGGACCTCTCAGTTTCGGTCCTCTCATAGTCTGAAATGCATTGACATCATTGTTTTGCTGACCTACACCTTCCTGCACCATCATTGGGCACTCCCATTTCCAATGCCCGACAATTCCGCACGTGTGACATGGCATCACCTTCTTCATTGCCTGTATACCATTTGGAATCATAACGGTATTCAAATCAGGACCATTATTCACAAAACCTCTTCGGCCTCTGCCTCTCATCTGCGGCTGAAACATAGCATTTCCCTGCTGCTGCTGCTGCGGCATCTGTTGTTGAAAACCTTGTAAACCTGTCTGAGCTGCTCTGAGCTGCATCACCATCACCTTTTCCTTCAATCTTTTCTGCTTTGTCTCAATCTCATCACTGCAGTATTTTGCATAATTCAACACTTCATCGATCGACTTTGACTGCCAACAAATCAAATGCGATTTAATCATCTGGCTAATTTCGGGTCTCAGCCCTTCCACAAACCTGAACACAAAATGGAGCATGTCTTTTGGCTCAATCGTTTCCGTGCCACTATAATTTTTAAACGCTTTCAACAACCTCTCATAATACGCGTGTATAGATTCTTTAACCTCTTGAGCGGTCCTGTCAATTCTTTGCCAATCCACATTTTTCGACGCAACCTTGGTTTTCAAGTGCTCGATCACCTTGTGGTACAAACTCATTACCGTAGGTGATGGCGCACCTGTGTCCCTATCTCTCTCTGGTTCACTCGTTGGCCAACCTACAGCCCTTTTACAATCTTCCCACAAATCAGCCGGAACCACAATTTCAAATAAGGTATTCAGGTTTTCCCAGAGACACTTCGCGAGTTTCACAAATCTATCCGTTTGTTGATACCACTCAATCGGCTTCTCTCTTAATTTGGGAAAGTCATCCGTAAAGGATTGAATATCGCACCTGTGCCATGGTACATGTACAAGTTTTCCCCCTGCTGTCTCTCTCATTGGCAACATGGTTATCAGATCGTCATTCTGTTGTTTTTTCTCACTTCGTTCTGAAGTATTTTCTTTCTTTTTGTCCTTTTTCTTAACCCACCTGCTTTCCCACTTGTCTAAACATCTCCAAACCTGTGCACTCTGCAGTATCTCTTTAAGGTGTGTTTTCATCCCTGCGGATCTCATGTGTTCAAAATCTTTTGTCTCAAAGTCTAATCTGTAACTTCTGCTCAGGTGTTTGGTCTTACCTATATCGATCTCGTTTCTGTCTGCAATATCTTGTAACTTCTTATGTATGTTGCTCACTTCTCTTGTAATCCTCGGGCACATGTATCTTAGTTCTTCCTCTGTGTATGATTCTAATCTGTTCAAACCCATTGTTCCCTCTACCAGTTCATCTGCCTCCATACCCAACCTTATTTTATTCAGGTATTCTTCTCCCTTCCCGCTTGATGTACTCTGTGGGGAGTTCAGGCTGTTGAACCATTGTGTTAACTGTTGCGCGTTCAGTCCCATCAATGTAGCAGTTACATCAACTGCCATTGACGGTTTCTGTAATGTTTCAGTCTGTGAGGTTAACGGTACTAATAGTGGTGGATGTGACCTTACCACGGTTGACGGAGCACAAATTGGAACTGGACTAAATTCCGACAAGGACCCAGATCCATTTGGCAGTGCCGCTATCGGAGTTGTCTCTGGAGTAGTTTCTATGCATCTTCTCCCTGTCCCATTCTGTATCTTTAACCCTTGGTCGCTGGTGCTTGAATTTGCCTGTAGGTACAGTGGTACTGGTGGACCTACAGTGATAGGTAGAGATATTGCATCTGGATTCTGTCTGTTCCCCGAATTCTGTGGCATGTTAATCCCCACATTGTGGTTCATCATTGCTGGCATACCTAACTGGCTTTCTACTACTCGCGCTTCTTGCGTTTGCTTTTGGGGCATCGAGAACTGTGTTGATTCAGCTTGAATCAATGTCGGTCTCTGATAGTTTTGTCCTCCCTGCGCCATTGAATCGGAAGTCATTCCCACATTATGCTCATCGCAACAGTGCCTTTGAACCTGTGGCTGATAGTTATCAGCAGGTTTCAATGTTGGCACGTCTGGGTACATTCTCTGAATCCGTGGTATTCGTGGTGAGAAAGGCATGTCAGAGCTGCTCGGCCTCTGAGATATTCTCAAATTTGGTGTTACATTACCCTGTATTGGTTCTGGAGGGGCAGTACTAATGCTTGAGCCTTTTTCGCTTTCCACATATGGCGGTGGGCGATCATTCAGCAATTGTATAATGAATTCCTCATCATCTGACTCGTCTCCCCTTTTCGAGTTTCTATTGCTCTCTCCCTCTCTGGACTGACTCCTGTTTGTCTTACAGGTGGCTTTCCTTCCTTCCGTCTCCGCTTCCTCGGTAATCGCTGGAAACAATTTAATCCCCTGCAATACGTCTGATCTCCAAACCTTTTGTGTGCTGTCCCATCTAGCATCCGCTAGTGTCTTTTCTACTTTTCTTATTCTTGTCTCAAATTTCTTTTGTTGTTGGTTTCTAGCTATTAGCTCCCAAATTGCTAATGCCTCAAACTGTGCTGGCCTTTGAGGTACTTTCATGTCATATAGCGCAAATCTCAGATTTTCTAAAACCCTTAAATTAAACGACCCGTGGATAGGGAACGCTACACTTCCATGTTTCTCTGTTAATTTGCACCATTGTTTTAACCATATGCATGGCGCTACACCCTTTTCTTCAATGACGATGTAAGCTGGTGTACCCTCAGGCGGTGTTTCTTCTCCTACATTTGCTTTAATATAAACATCTCCCCTTATGGCACTCTTAAATGCTTTGAAAAATGTCATCTTTCCGTCTTTTGTTTTTCTAAAATATGTAATCAATAAGTGACTTTAATTCCCGGAATACTCTTCGCTTGCCTTTCCCCTTCCAATTGCGCTTCACGGACTGCGTCCAATCCGTGCGCGACCCTTCTCACCAACCGACCTATCCCAGCGCGGCTCCTAGTGACGTCACACTCACACACTGCGGCTGACAAAGTCCCACGGCTTGTCCTCTTTTCATTCGGCTTCACTCATAAACTAATTTCTGCACTACAACGCGAGCACTTAACCAAAAGAATAAAACAGATCTGTCAGTTTACTACAGGAAAGGTAATACAATCGCTTCAGAAACCTTAGGGATTTTTCACTAGCCTCAGCAGTTATTCCATCTTTCTCGGTTTCCCACTTTCGCAAGCAAAATTTGACCCGCAAACTTTACTCTCAACTGATCAATGAACTATTCTAGTGCACTTTAGAATTCGTCAAATCTCAAAGTCGAAGTTTTCTTTCACTCTGCAACATTCATACCGACTTGTTGACCACGCCCGATCAACCTATTAAACCGACCAGATCACAACATCAAACAAGTGTCACATACACTTTTCAACATACTCCGGAGTCTCTTGACCTCGCAGGGCCCGTCTCAACATCAACAACCACGTGGACAATTTTTTTGCTCAAAGCGCTACACACACGTGAAGTTCGACGACTTCCCTACTCTCACACCTTTGGAGGAACAGTCCTCTAATATCTTTTAACCCCTTAAATCCTCACAAACTTCTCAATTAATCTGCGGCGATAAGCTGTGCAAGCGCGAAACCCTAACTTCACTCATACCGTCACTAGAAATGCTGAGACCATTCTCATACCTCCATGTTCCTCATTCGCAAGCTCTGAGATCCCGGGAAAGTCATTGGGGACTTAGGGCATCATCATCTCTCCAACTTGTTTTATCAAAGAAAATTCTAACCTGACTCTGTCTATTGTTCGGATGGGGTCCCAAAGGGCTAAACCATCAATCTCTGCTACCATCTACTGATAACGCGTCCAGCCCTTATAAATTACCTGTACCTGGACACGTTGGAGGTCGGTGAATCTTTTAACCGAGTCGGGCTCTCCTCATCCTCAATAGTCGAGTCACTCAGATCAATAATCAATAACTGTTGTAATCGGTAATCAGTACTCAATTAATAGATCAATATAACACATAAGAAATCAATAACAGTTGGTATTTCGGTGCACCATGACCTTTCAGTCATGAATAACCACACCAGTTTATTAGAAGTTAGTGAATTTATTTCCCTATATTAACAAAGCTTGCACGATATATATATGTCTCAAGACCAATTGATATATGTATATGAACATTACTAGCTGTCCATAACGGCGGAAGAAACGCAATCTACGTAAAATCTGAATGATGATACACTCTGTTATAGCAATGCAAATCACCAATGTGACTAACTGTATTTGACTAATTGCATACATTCGGTCAGCATAACAAGATTTCAATTCTTCATGATACATTGAATGAATACCTCGACTAACCTCTAATTAGCATCGGCATGTGGGACTTCATGCAAAACGAATTTAGTCAACACAAATTTGGAAAACTTCTAGCTAGGACCCTATCAAAATAGCAGTTGGTACCTAAAAGGAAAAACACAATGCATAATACATTTATCCTTTCATATTTACCAAATACAATCAGCATTCAAGAAAAGTCTTCGTCCTTCAGGTACCGGTTGATCAGCATGGGGCAAATTTCAAAGGGGCAAAGTTAAGGGCAAGTTTCCTTGCAGCGGCAAGGAGAATGGGGCAAAGTTACTGCATGGGCAAGACGGGGGCAAATCAAAGTTAAAGTCTCTAGGGTGAGAATTCTTAAAGTCTCTGTCTCTCAGATAGAGAAGAGGGCATCAGGGTGTCGTCCAAAATGGAGTCTGGCATCAGGCTTCAAACTGGCATTGAGGAAAATGGCTGACTTCTCTTTGTCCGGTGGGTTTAAGTAAGAAACATTCCAAATTCTGCAGGGTCTTCCATTGGAGGGTTCATAGGTTGGCTTCAAATTGTCCAATCAAAAATTGTCTTTTACTAGCGCCCATTTATGCATACACTGTCCTTGGAGCCTTGGAACACAAATTGTATCATGGTTTGCCAATTATTTTACTATCTGTACCTTCATTGTCCGCACCTGCAGAGAATGACCTTGTATCAAAGGGGATGTAACCGGCCTAGCACGAAACCTTGGAGATAAGTGTACCAGGCAGTTTCTACTGGAAAAATACAACTTCAAGCAAGAATATATGTTTCATTAGTTCAAGGGAAAAAAAATCACGCAGTTAGAATTTGAAACCAAGCAACTAGGCCAAAGCCTGTACTAAATTTAAGCTAAGCTAAACAGTTTTCAAACAAGAAATCATGGCATACATTTGCAATTATGACGGATTACTACATTTTTAATACTTCGTGATTAATAAAGCTCGTTTATAATGATGGCGAACTACCCTGAGGGCACAATTTCCCTCGTACATTATTTCTTTATTAAAATCACACTTCATTATATGTATTGATTACACGGTATACATGAATATATGTCGGACCTTCTTTTTCTGCGTCATCAAAAGCTGCAAGAGTGAGCTGAAGGGGTAGGGAGTGACTGTAAAATGATTAAAGAGGCCCGAGGTGGCTTCGGGATTATGCTGCCTTAGTCTGACAACTGAGACCCTTATGCCCTGGGATCGGAAGAGTGGTGGCGCCTGTCTCGCTACACTCCCGACGATAGTCTGATGCCTCTGTATTCACAGGTTCAAACTCTTGATGGAAATGAGCAACTAACGCTCCCCTACCTCACAGGACTTTCAACTCTTTCTGTAACTCTAGGCTCCTCAGTTACATGTATCCATCCATGCCTGCAAGTTAATGTATTGACTAGCGACAGGGAACAGTTGGGTGGTCTGTCCAGTAGTCTTCCTGAGCACAGTTCTAAGGAAACGCCTACCCAATGCCAAGGGACAGATGTGTTGTGAAACTGGTTAAGTAGCCATATGTCCACAGCTATGAACAGCACAACCAGACCTTATTTAGCTGATGTATTCCTCACTCAGCACAGACAGCACAGCAATATCTCTCCTGTGACAGATACCTACATGCCAACATTTTAGAAGAGGAAAATGGGAGATTTTGAAAAGAAATCAGAGGACTATATTTTCCCCATTGACTTCTACCGAAGCAGAGTTAATTTCAGGCTGGAGGAAGTTAAAATAAAGCAACTTTTGGTTCAGAAATCGGGGGTCTCCCGCCTGAATAAGGTTCTGTTGGCATCTATGCAGATTGCAGAACTATTCGTCACGTACCAAACTCAATACAGTTATCATTCGCTTGCCAAACACAGCGGAGACGCCCCTCACCTTGAAAGATGAGTCCCTTGCTCTGATGGCGGATATCTCGTTTAGTGTAGACAACGGAGTTTACCCTTATTTCTCAGTTAGCATGCCTACCTCGGACTTGTCATAGACTGTAGCGATTTCCCCACAGCTAATAGACAGCAGAGTTATGCCTTGTTTTGCTGAGCTAGCCATAGATCAGTACATACCTGTCTGATTATCTGACTTTAGCTACAGGTTGGAAGGAACAAGGTAACATGGTAATTCCCTGTGTTGTGGAGAGGGACGTGTCCAGACAGGGCCTGGCCATTTGTCTCTTCCAGAGGGGCTACTTCCGAAGGCTGATGGGTGCCAGATGCAAAGTCTTAACATGTGATTGTGCTCATGTTTTGGGTGCTCCAATTTGAGACACCCCTCTTCACTAACTGCTTTGAAAACCATCACTTGAAACACCACGTCTCTTATGCACTAAGAGAGAGAACTGCTTTCAGCCGGTCGGTTACAGGACCCTGACAATGGAATCAACATTCCCTGTTTGTAATATGACTATGAAAGTGGAACTGAAATGTCCCCACTCGATTCCAGCCTTTTCCATGACTGAGGTAGTACTCCACAGAGTACAAGACAAATCCTGAGATCCAGGGCTGGTTTTGCAGAAAGCCAGTCTCCCAGAGGCGAGGGGGCATCACCTGGAAAGTCTGTTAGGAACTGCTGGAGAAGTTTTAGGGCTGCCTCAGTGCCAGACTCTGCTCTTAGGGGATGTGTGGGGGAGAGGTAGTGCGGCTGATAATATCCCTGCTGAAGGTGACAAGTTACTGTGGTTTTGTGGAAGGGACAGCCTGGACTGATGTGGAAGCAATGCAGGAGCCAAACCAGTTGCAGCAGTAGGTATCCCTACCTGTCCAGTCACTGTTAAATCATCATTGGCATGACACCCAAAAAGGAGAAAAACAAGCAATGAAGTAATTGACCAAAGTGCTGGAGCTGATCTTTCTGCCTCTTGATCACTGCTTAAACCATAAACAGGGTGCTGCACCAACCAAGGAGGAGATAACAGGAGAACATTCAAGCATCTGCAGCCTCCAAAGACTGCGCCTGACACCCAATGTCCTGTGTTGGCTCTGTTGGTGAAAGGAGAATCACAAGCACCGCGTGGGTGGACTCTTTACTTGCTTAGGAGAGGGGCTTTTGCTTTGGGCCTGTTTCACCTCTGGAATCTGCAGCTACATTTGGTGACCAGTTGCAGATTGTACAGAGATCCCGAAACAACCTTGGAGGAAAACTGGGCAGTCACGCATGCTCTTTGGAGTGAAAACTTCTGGTGGGGACTTCACTGTTGTTATCCTTAGGTAACTCCTGCACCTTTAAATTTATTCTCACCAGACAAGCTATGGGGGGGGGGGGGGAGTTCATGTGACTTGGGTCATTGAAGGACTGGCTCACGAGCCAAAGGTAAAAAGCCTTCTCATGCTAGTTACAGGGATGCTGCAACTGAGAGATTATTCTAAACCTGATAGGTTTTAGCCTATATTCCTTGTAGTACCCGTTATAAACCCTGAACCCATCCACATATTTCTTTGTGTGTTGTTTTCATTTGGGTATTATAAAGTACTTCTCTTTTGTAAAAGTAAGTACTGGATTGGACAATTGCCATTACTCCTCCCTAACCCCCTCTCAGTGGTAAGTATGCCCATTTTTCCAGCCACTCTCCCTGTTCCCTCCTACATTTACTACTTAGTAGTAAACTTACATGTGTAGGGATCTCTCCACAGAAAAGACGGGAGAGTTAGAGGTGGATATTCACACTTGTGGATTTATCAATTCCATCTTGTAGTAAGTAGTACGAATGTAGTACTACTTTACACACTTCAATAATGCCGTTTGTGAATTGGGCTCTGGGTATCTTAGCCTGCAAGGAGATACTACAAGTAATGAAAGATGGGAAAGGAGCAACACTTGAAGTCAGGTACCATGTCAACATACCCTACTCCTGTGGAGTGGGGTGCATAGCCAGCTTCTATGTATAACCTATTTATAGGCACTTGCAACACTTTGCTAAGATTATGAGTCCTATGTCTACACAAGTGGTAGGCAGAATTAGGACTCAGACTTAGGAAATCATAAATCTCTGTATCACATGGAGTGATGAACTGTGGATAAATGCTCAGACTAGAGAAGTCTGACATGCATCAGTCAGTCTTGACAATTAGGAGATTTCCCTCCAAAACGTGTGCATCTAGGCTGACAGATAGCCAGCATAGGCTGGAAAGCCAAGCATCCTGTAAGCAGATGACATTGCAAGAAATTGGATGTAAAGCCATACATAACCTTTTTGCTGAGGCATAGCATCTTAATTGATTGAGTGATTGATTTAATATTTGCGGGGTGTACAGATACAGATTTTAGAAGTAATAAATAACTTTTATATCAACCGCACACAAGCTTTGGCCAACAAAAAATTTGGAAACTTTTGCAAAGTTTGTGAAAGTTAGTTCGACAACTCTGGTCCAAGTTGGACGACCAACTCCGACAGACCAGAGGTCTAGTGGACCACAAAGGATACTCTGGACAGTTACCTATCCACCAGAGCATTTTAACAGCAAGATCCAAACTTTACATGATGTCCGCCATCGACATCAATGAAGTGGTCCTGATGCGGAGGGGTGCAGGCATAAAAGTGCTCAAAGAATGCTCTGGTTGTGGTGTGGTCAAGAGGGGTGCCTTTGTGGTGATTCCTCAGTCCACAGGTCAGACAGATTCCAAGGGGCCCGAAACTGCCATGTACCTACTTGGTATCACACTTCCTGGCTGCCTTGGATTTTGTCTGACTACAAGGCCAAACCAGCATACGCACCCAATGGGGCTTGAATAATACAGCAGTATGGGTTCAGTGTTTCTGGTACCTTTGTAACAGTCCCCGTACAGGCAAATAGCCTTCACTGTCACATGCAAACATATGTGCATGCCATTTTTATGTGTAATGAACCTTAGCATCACACAAGGGCACTGACATTCTTTTTGTCCTGTTGAATGCCTGGGACCAATTGTGGCCATTAGAGTAGGGCAGAAACATGTTGGCACGCTGAGGCTCATAGGACCACTCTACTGATTTTTTGATTGCCCCATAATTATCATAAGCATAATTGCTTTTATAGTGCCCTTCCACCCTGTAAATGAAGGTATACCTGGGCATGGATGAGTAATTTTTAATAATGATATTAATTCCCGGTCACAAGAAAAGAATATATACAGAAAGATCTCCCTGCAGCCAGGATGAACCCGATGATGAAGCATGTCATTACTAGAGTGAGTGAGGGTCGTATATAATCAGGAAAGCCTTTTCCTCCCCTGTATACCAATATCAATGCACTATAATTCTTAGATGATGTTATGCTCAAATGTCATTATGTTTCAGGCCTACAAATGCTATTGGGGGTGATTTAAATGTAGTGCTACCCCCAGGACTTCTGTCACTCATAGAACGCTTCAGCAAGTGATCAACAAAGTCCTACATCATGCGGATGTATGATTTAGTGGATGCATTCAGCATCCGCCACCGCAAATGAGAAGGTGTGGGGTGGGGGAACGATGGGGATGGGAGAAACAATACAAAAATAAATAAATAAATAAAACGTACTTTTCCCACTGACTCCTGTCGCCTCACTTCTTTGCTCCTAATGGTTGGTGTCCCAGCATTAAAAAATGTCAATAAAACTTTGAAACAAAAACGTATGCATCAGGAGATTCTCCAGCTAGTGGAAAGACCGACCTCTTGATATTGATCCTAAAGGTAAGGACACTGAAAATCTACCTATCATATACTGACAGTCAGCATTCAAAGAAATAACATTTACCAAATTTGAAAAGTCTACTACTGGAAAAGGTTTCTATAATGTCGAACGACCCAACTCCATCATATGGCAATTTTAGCAAATCTAATGGTCTAAGAAACCTGACAGCCCAAGACAGCTCACTCCCTTGGATCACGCGCCAGCAATATGATGCAATTTTCTAATTTCCTGTATTATTAATTTGATTAAAACATATTGCAATGAGTGAATCCCAGTGGTAACTTCCCAAGGAGTAGATTTTACTTTTACAGTGGATTGTATGAACGACGGAGCCCAAATAAGTAAAGAACAGAACGATTGAATAATGACGTATCACTAAGCTCCAAGTACTCTGTTATCCAAAGCAAACAAGCCCATACCATATAAAACAATAGGTTAATTGTTTTCAGAAAAATGTGTTTATAGGGAGCTACTGAAACACCATGATATTCCTGATCAAATCTCAACATGCATGAGATGGAAGCAAAAGCACAAGTAAATATGAAACAGAAGTAGCCATGCCAAGATAATGACAGTGAAAAAGGAGGCCTAAGAAATTAATTACTTACCTGTAACTCCAGTTCTCCAACATTGGAATCTTTTATATAATAATAATATGCTTGAATCATTCTCCGTCATCAAACTGGAGTTCCATTTATTACCTGTTACATTTATGTTAGAAATAGGGTCTATAGTTGGCAGTGGTTTACACACTGTCAAATTAGGGACCCATCCTCCTATGCCCACAATTCAGTTGCTTGAGACCCTCGTGGGTGCTTTGCTGCTGTTTACAAATCCTGGAACACCAGTTTAGAAAAATAGCCAGTATTTATCTGCATAAAACATGACCAGAATGATAAAAATCCAACCTACACAAGTAAAGACATAACTTTTAAAAGGTTTAAATGAGTCCTAGTCCATTAGAATTAATGGTTTTATCTTTTTAGCACAAAGTACTTGGGATGCGTCAAAAACAAAGACAATGCGGGCCGCAGGGGAGGTGAGACACTGAAAAAGCAAAGCAATGCATGGTTCCTTACTAGCAAAGGGAGGTGATGTGTCAATTCTTCCCTCGCAGGAAAGGCAATGCGTCAGTTTCTTACTGGCAGGGGAGGTGATGCATAGATTCTTTCATTGCAGGAAAGGCAATGCTTTGATTTCTGGACACGCAGCCGCGGTTCCTTACTGCTGTGTGGGGTCGATGAGAAATTGACACCCAAGGGCGATGAGTGGAAAATCCAGACCTGCTGTGTGGATGGAGTCGCGGTGAAACAGGCACTGCGTTTATTCTGCAGCCATGAGACTGACGCTGTGTCGATTCTTCAACCACGAGACAGGTGCAGCGTGGATTCCGCAGGCGTTGCTTGTCGATTTTTCAGTCACAGCACATTGATGCATGGATTTTCTCCTTCTGGTCACCAGTTTGCACTTCCAAGGGCCCAGAGACTGGAACTAGCACCACTTGGCAAGGCAGGACTCTCAGCAGAAGAGCCCGTGCACTGGCAGATGAAGTGTTTGATGTCCCTGAGACTTCTCAACAGGAGGCAAGCTCAGTTCAAGCCCTTGGAGAACCTTGGAAAGCAGGATGTAGAAAGCCAAATCCAGTCTTTTCACTCCCAGGAGAGAAGCAGCAAGCAGCAGGAAACCACAGCAAACCAACAGGCAGAGTGGCAGTCCCTCCTACAGCATCCAGCTCCTGTTCATGGCAGAATGTCCTCCGTCCAGAAGTGTTCTAACTATGTGGTGTCAGAGGTCCAATACTTATATCAATTTCTGTCTTTAAAGAGGGCAGACTTCAAAGAGAAGTCTTTGCAGTGCACAAGACCCTGTCTTTCCCTGCCCTGGCCCCAGACACTCCAGGGGGTTTGAGACTGATTTGTGTGAAGACAGGCACAGTCCTATTCGGGTGCAAGTGTCAGCTCCTCCCACCACTCTAGCTCCGGAAGACCCATCATCCTGGTAATAGGCCATCAGGCTATGCAGGGCACACCTCAGCTCCCTTTTTGTGACTGTCTAGAGTGAATGCACAAACAGCCTAACTGTCATCCTGACCGAGACGTTTATTCAGCAGACAGGCAGAGGCACAGAATGGTTTAGCACGAAAATGCCCTTTTTCTAAAAGTGTAATTTCAAAAGCAGAATTCAAAAACCAACTTTACCAAAAGATGTATTTTTAAATTGTGAATTCAGAAACATCCAAACTCCATATCTCTATATCTTCCCAGTGGGAAATTACACTTAAAAGTTATTATAAGCAATCCCTATGTTACCCTATAGGAGAGATAGGTCTTGCGATAGTGGAAAACGATTTTAGCTGTATTTCACTATCAGAACATGTAAAACACAGCAGTACATGTCCTACCTTTTAAATACACTGCACCCTGCCCATATGGCTGCATTGAGCCTACTTTAGGGGTGAAGTACATGTAGTAAAAGAGAAGGTTTGGGCCTGGCAAGTGGGTGCATTTGCCAGGTCGAAACAGCAGTTTAAGACTGCACACACATACACTGCAGTGGCAGGTTTGAGACATGTTTACAGGGCTACTCATGTGGGCAGGACAATCATTGCTGCAGGCCTACTAGTAGCATTTGATTTATAGGCCATGGACATACATAGTACACTTTACTAGGGACTTAATAGTAAATCACATATGTCAACCACAAAGAAACCAATCACCAATACAGTTTGCACATGGAGCACTTGCACATTATCACTTGTCAGCAGTGTTACAATGCCTACGGTCCTAAAGCCAGCAAAACTGAAATGCAGCACACAATGAAAAACAGGACATCAGAGGCAAAATGTTTGGGGATAAACCTGCAAAGAGGGCCATTTCCGACAATTTAAATAACAGTAAATATTGTTAAAATGGCCATAGGCCTAAACAACTGTGTTTGTTTAGTGGCTTATCCACCAAATTTGAAGCAACCCAAACTTCAGCCAAAGAGGTGGAATTGCCAGCTCTCTTACTTCCACTAGAGGCCACCATAGGTCAGATTTCACAGCACAAAATGTGAGAGAATTATATAATAATTAAGCCTCTGACCAGGAGGATGGAGGGTTGCATGTGAATATAAAAAGATTCCAATGTTGGGGAACTGGAGTTACATGTAACTAATTTCTTCTCCAACACTGCATCGTTCATTTACTCACATGCCTGCATCAGAATAGCATGCAGTCATCTGTTATAAAATATAACAAAAGCAGGAAGCAGGCTTATCTTTATCAAAACAGGTTTCTGAGGACGGCAGGTCCTATTGCTGCATGTGCTACTGTGTCCATGTCTTGGCAGCAGTGCTTTGTGAACGCATGCCTGCTATTCCAGGTTGCTGCAAGGCAGATATCTCACAGGGCTTGCCCGCATAGAGTGCTGCAAAGACTGTAAGTCAAGCTCATTTTAGGTTTCACTGGTACGTAATTGAGAGGAGCTCCTCTTTTGACCAGATGGCCATCTATATCTTCAACTTTCATTGTGATTTCAAGCATATCCCTGAACATAGGCAGATTGTTTTTGCGGGCAGTATGTGTGGCCTTGACCTCCACATTGTTTTAATCCTCAAATGTAAATATGGGATCTTTGTGATTCACGAAATTAAACA